>NC_056551.1:24929024-25553861 GCF_910596095.1 Thunnus maccoyii | reverse complement strand
TCATGGTGACATTCAGCTGAGCCGATTCCTCGCAGTTTAGTTTACCGCAGCGGAAGAACAGGTCGGACCAGAACTCAAAACCATCAGGTCCACCAGTTAGCGGACACACAACACCGCAGCAGCAACATGATACTGGAAACCAGAGATATTTCACCGTAGCTTGTGGGAACGGTTGTCTGAAAGTGCTGACTGTGGAGACCTGCAGTGCATATACATGCAGACTGGTGTTTTGGGGGTGTGCAGCAGGGTGTAACTCAATAATGACACATACTTTCAGAGGACAAGTCCATGCAGGCGTATCACACCGGAGTTGGCAGAGATCCAGTGTGTTTTGTTTGAGAAGGGCAGACGTTAAATGGGAGGAATAATAATAAACATAAAAGGTTATCGCTGATAATACAGTTTACTTTTCTTTTTACTGTAGATGATTTGCAGAAGCGTTGAGTTCATTTCCCTCCAAAAAGGCCTTAAACCTTAAATTTCCAGCTGTAGACAGTAACATTAGCTGTAAGTTGTTTTTGCATGTGTTTGCAGGCTGTTTGGAGATGTTCTATGTCTATAATATACAATGAAACTTGTGCAACAGTTGATTGTGCTGCAGTGACCATCAGACCTGCATCACTACTGCAGCTACAGTAGCTCATCAGCTCACTGTGGATAAAAGAAGAGTTTTAGCATAAACAAATGTTTTTTCATTGGTTAATCCATCCATCAGTTATCACCACTTATCTGGCTCTAGGTTGCGTTAATTGATTTAATTGTATTAGCAGGAATTTTTGTTATATACAGCTGGGAAGTGCTGACAAACATGATAGAAATGTCAGTAAGTTCATGCCCTTATATAACTGTAGGCCTTATTTTCCTTACTGGTTTTCCATCATTGTTTGACTGGTTTGAATGTGTCTTTATGGTCTTTTAAAAGTCTTAAATTATAATTTGGAGAACACTGCAGAAACCCTGTAAAATCATATTACTCTTGTGGCGCAGCAAACATTAGATATCATACTTTAATGCTATAACATTGCTAAAATATGTTTTTTGGCATATTGTTAAAATGTTTATGACTCTTTCCTGAAGGTGAACAATGTGTCCGTCCCCCCGGAGGAGCTCCCGATGGCAGACTACCCCGATAAGCTGAGAGGCTCCAGGAGTCACCTGGATGACGAAAGCACAAACTATGACAAACCTCCGTACAGCTACACCCCACAGTGAGTAATACTGACACAGATAAACAGCTGCACTGATAACTGAGGGTGTGTGTGTGTGTGATGTTTTAATGTACTGCGCGCTGCAGATGGCAGCACAGAGAGACAGGTTAGTGCAGCAGTTTGAGCACAATGTGCAGATTTTAAAGGTTTATTTTCTTTTATTTGACATTTCACAGTAGAGAGAAACTGGAAATATGTGGAGAAAGCAAAGAAGGTAACTTAAAACAGATGTTCTCAGTCGTAATCAAACTGAGGATGTTGTGATTGTGATGTAGGTGTTTTAAGCCCCATTCAGACAACATTTTAACATCACCTGCAGGAAGAGCTGCTTGTCCTTCTTGTACAAAAATATTTTATTAATCTGATGGATGGAAACATGCTAACACCAACATATAGGCCTATTTGAGAACCAGTGTGATGAAAGAAGGCGAGCAAGACTCCATAAAAGCTCATCAAATCAGCCTTTTTAATGTCAGCTACAGGAAGATACTGCTGCTCTTGTTTGAGCCCTGTTTTAGTCTGTATTTGGCAAATTGACACCATTAAATGTCTGCTGAATTAGCTATTAGCAGCTGATGTACAGACAACTATCACTGAATTACTTTGAATGTTCTCAGGCAAGTTCTGAAGCCTCTTTTTCTCTAATTCCAAAGTGGATTTATGGAGGTTTATTGCTGATGGACATCATGTCTGTTTGTTCAGAATTGACTCGTGACACAAAGAAAGAGTCACAAGGAGAGTTTGCCTCGCCTTGAGCTCTCCAGCACCCCCGTGGGAAGGCTTTTCTCTGTTGGCATGTCGATTACAGACCATATCCTGCAATTTTCTGATGGTTAAAGTCCCGTCAGGAATGATGAGTTAAATTGCAGAAAAGCACAGAGAATATTTCACTTCCCACCTCCCTCTGTTGTTGATCCCATCCAAATAGGACTTTAGACCACAGAGATGCTCCATAATATACAAATTCTAAACAGGGTTTGAGTGTGTTTACATTGGAAACTTGATGATGATTAAGCAAATTTTATGTGTAAACTGGCATCTTTTAGTATCCTCCTTTTAAAAAATCTTGAATTTTGAGTGTGCTGTTAATGGACACAAAGGAAATAAAATGTGTACATATTATCAGAAAACAAAAAAGTATTAATATTTGGACGAATATTTAATTTTCTTCATTTTATTAATTTTAAGTTAATTTTCATCCACTAGCACATATATTCCTGTTTGTACAAAATGTTACTAAGCATATAAACCATGTATAGTATAAATACTAGTATGTATAGAGCTATAGGCAACACTTAAAACTGGTTTTCTGCAGACGTCTGCTGTTGAAAAGCTTGCTGGAACTTGTTATTATGCAAAAATGTGAACCAGTCTGTGTGATTGTTTCCTCTGAAAGTAGGACAGTCGAAAAACAAACATGCATGAGTGTTTTTAAGATTCATGTGTGCTATTTTCCTGCAACACCGAAACTATGTGAAATCTATTTGTGCTGATAAGGAAACTACAAAGAGGTAAACATGTAAGAGAAACAGGAAGTCATAGTTGATCTGTTTGCTCATCGGATGGATTGGCAGATCATCATCAGATCAGAATGACCTTTTATTTTACTTCCTCTTTCGACATTGGAAAGTTACTGAGGAGAAGAGAGATTTAAAATTAAAACTGTACATACATAGTTTAGTGGATATTACAGTATTTTCCTTTGTGCAGTCATGTTTTGCATAGATGTAAGAGCATCTTCAAATGGTAAAACATGCATAGCTAAGCTGTGAAAGCATGTTTATGTTCTGTTTATCTGTTTTTTATTATTATTATTATTGTTATTAGAGTTTTTTTCTGTATCGTCCAATAATATAAACACTGTAACTGTCCTTTGTCTCGTAGGCCTACAGCGGAAGAGAACCTGCCTTTGCAGAACGGGGCTCCCTACAGCAGTAACTCTGATTTAGCCGCCAGCTCGGCTGGAAGGCCCAAAAAGAGACGCGCTGGTCGGCCGCGTCGAGCTGATGGACAGGACTACGACACCGACTACGCCTCGTCTGGAGACGAGCTGGACGACGACAGCGACTTTTACAGGTATGAATGAGACATTTTGTAGAAGTTGGACTCCTCTATGTCAGCGTGCTTTGACATATCGTAGCTGTAATTTAAAATATTCCCTCTCTTTCCTCTTCCTTTCTACCTTTTTAGTGAATTTCCTCCGATCGCCAACGAGCAGGAACGCAACGACTACAAGCGTGAATTTGACCGCGACCACCAGGAGTACAAAGACATGCAGGCAGAGCTGGACGCCATCAATAAGAATCTGGCAGAAGTCGACAGAGAGCTGGACGAGCTGCAGGAGGGCAGCCCGCAGTACCTGGTGAGAGCTTAGAGCAAAACAGTTTGATATTTATTTACTCACCTATTTATATTATTTAATTTATTTAAAACCACATAATTTATCATCAATTTCAATCAATTTGTTGCTGTTTGAAGCATTTATAGTGTAGGAATCAACACCAGAAATATAATTTGCTTTAAAACTCTTAGCATTAAAGCTGCTTTAATCAATATTTTTATTTTAATAATGGATCAAATGACTGCGTGTAACATGAAAAGGTGTCGCTCAGAGTGACCACAGAGAATTATCACCCAACCTTGTTTATCCTTTCAGCTCTACAGAGTGTTTTTGCATGTTTCTTAATGACTTATTTTGCCTTTATGGCCTGCAGCTTTAATGTTTTGGTGCTCACTGCAGCAACAGGCAGCTGTTTTCAATGATAAACTCACTGTACTCCACCTGTTCAGCAGATAAAGTTAGTGCATAGCTGGTGAACATAGTGAAGCATTTTGCCGCTAAATACACAGTTAGCGACTAGCTGGTGAGGGAAGTGGAACATCTCGCTAAAGACGAGAGACAGATATTTTTCTCAGGAGGTTGTGGAGACCAAAAACTGAGCTAAAACGGTGAATAACTGATTTGATGAACACAAACATGACTCCAAACAAATAATAATACAACATCTGTTTGCTAACGTTTGCCATATACATTTTATTTAAGGTGATAAGTAAATGTTGTGTGTACAGCTTGTTTCTGATGCCCCTCAAGTGGCAAAAAAAAATCACCTAATATATGTCTAAGAGAGACGACAAAAAAGCATGTGTCCTTGATATTAATCTTAAATTTGAGTTTTTCATGACCCCGTTTCAATTTGAAATGTGCGACTGACAAATTCTTTTCTCTCTTTTTAACAGGACGCTTTGGATGAGTACAAAAGGATAAAGGACATGAAACGGGTACGTGAGATCGTTAAACGGATCTAAAGAGATCTTCAGAGCAAAGTCCATAATAGCATCTTATTCTTTATTCTCTATTCTATTTCTTTTTCTCATGAATCTCCCATCTTCCCCACAGTCTGCAGATTATCAGATGAAGAAGCGCAGGTGTAAATACCTGAAGGGAAAACTGAACCACATCAAGAAGATGGTCAGCGATTACGACCGCAGAGCCTGAGCGACTCTGTGAGGATCACACACGCCTGTCCGAGATGAGACAGAAAGGACTAAATCGGGTTTTTTGGCTCTGCTGTCGTCCTCAGTCTGCTCTTGAGACTGAGGAGCATTGTGTCGAGGACGCCGGTTGCGACGTCACCGCGGTCCGTCTGAGCTGATAGCCGGTGAAACTTTGTAAAGGTTGTTTTGTACTTAGGAAGCACAGAAAACAACTGTTCTGTCTTGCATTAAGCCACTGTTTGTACTGTGAGTGTCACCTGCCATAAATACTCTAAATAATATGTATTTATTTTGCCTAATGTGATAAGAGTTAAATGCAAATTAATACATAACCCCAGTTAATTTTAATGGCTCTTGTTTATAATGACTCATCATGACATGCTCTTCTTTTTACAGTGTTTTAATCCTCTTTTTTTTAACAGTAATGCAAACATATAAATATGTGGGAAACACTGACGTTCTTAATGTTTTTAGCAGTTTGAGGAGTGTGTATAAGGGTGTGTTTTTTATTTTGTATGGATGATAGAACAGAACACGTTCATGTGATTATGCATATTTAATGCACAGTGATGTACTTTTACAGTGATTTGTGATACATTTTACATCATAATAAATTCATTTATTAAACACTTTTTTTCTCTCTCTCTGTTCTTACACAGTGAACATTTTCTACTTCTGCTCTCCTTAAAAACACAATCACATAAACTCAGCGACAGATGCCTTTTTATTTTGTAACTGACAATGGATTCTTACATAAATTACATAAAGTGTTAAATACTCCTCGACCGAATAGCAAATGTGAATACAGCAGCCTCTCTTGATTTAAAGCCACTATATGTAGTGATCATCCATGTTTTGTGTTGCATTCACCAGAGGAAAAAAAATTGGAGACTTATCTTGTAACTATGACTTCCCTATCTCATAATTATGAATTACTATTTCATAATAACAAGAAAACAATCTCATAATTAAAGGAGTTTTCTCATAATTATTAGAAAATGTTCAGGCCGTTTCTATTTGAGGAGACAGAGACATGATGGCACTGCCTGATTTAATTTACTTTATTTCTTCCTTGTTTTGAGCAATAATATGGGAGATATTAATGTCACTGAGTAATGTGGATGGTATTATTATTATCATTTTTAGCATGTCAGCATTACACAGGTATCTTAAGTCCTTGTTATTTTTCAGGAGGAAAGCGGTCTAACCTTCTCCAAGTCGCTCTGTTCCTTCAGAAGCAGTTAAACCAGAGTGTCAAGGAGACATTCGTACATCTGAAATACATCCAAGCTTTCAAAATTTGTCTAATGGTTTTCCTGTAATTATGAGATGCGGAAGTCATGATTACCATCATTTAATCACAATGAAAGAATGAGGCAGTGTTTGTTGTCTTCTTCCACTGAGCCTTTTCTGGCATTTTCAGATTCTACACAGTGACGTTCAAGCTGCAGTAATCAATATTTTTTATATTAATAATGGATCAAATGACCAGAGGTAATGCAAAATCCAAAGAAAATTACCAACAATGCAGTTCCTATACAGCTTTTTTAGCCTCTTTGAGCTCACTGTTTTGATTTTGAACCCACAAATGAGACGGACACAGTTAACGACTAGCTGATGAAGAGAGTCAGATATTTTCTCAGGAGCTGGTGGAGACCAAAACAAAGCTGAAAAGAGAGTTATTATTGGACTCAGCTGAGCAGAAATATGGCTTTTTTCTTTAAATATTATTATATTTATATTTTCACACTAACAATGGATCAAATGACAGTGTGTAACCTGAAAGCTCTTAATGAATATCAACAGAGAATTATCAACTGAATCTGCAGTTTTGCAAGTGTTTTTTTTTTTTTTTTGCCTCTTTTAGCTTATTGTTTTGGTTTTGAACCTGCAAATTCCACTTTTATCAACCTGGAAAAGCTCTGATGAATCTACAGTACACTATTAGTCCAGCACTAAACAGCAGACAGACAAAGTTAGCAACTAGCTGGTGAAGAAAACATCTTGCAGCTAAAGATATTTTCAGATATTTTACTCAGGAGTCCGTAGAGAGCAAAACAGAGCAGAAAGGAGAGTGAATATTTAGCTTAACATCTGTCAAATGACCAGAAACTTGACTCCAAATGAAGGCTAATGTTGCTCTGTGACTTCTGGATGTGGAAATAGGCAGTATTTTTGCTAAAATATTCACCATAACAACATAAGTGTTTTCAACTCCCAAGTGGCCATAAAATTAAAATGCAACTTTAAGGAAGTGTTGCATATTAAAACTGCACACCGAAGCAACGTGCACGGTGACGAGATCACAGCACAGTGAAGCAGAGGGAGCTAACTTCAACATGTATGTTGTTACATTGATTAGGATCTTTTGTTTTTCTTTATTTATCCTCTTTGGTTTCCATCATTTCAGAGTTTCATTACATAGACACTACATCACATGAACATAACAACACATTTAACGTTAAAACACACTGATGAACTTCCCTTCCAGGCTGAATTTCAAGCTGTTGTTTTGAACTGTTCGGTCTGCATCGAGTGTCTCCTCAGCAGCATCCTCCTCGTCATCTCTTTCGGGTGCCCGGGAGGAGCGGTGGGAAGGAAAGTTTTTAGACCAGACTCCTTCTCATAGAAACCGCTTCCACCGCTGGAGCTGAGGTTGTAAACGTTGACGATGGGAGTGTTGGAGGAGTTGAGGGTCAGAGGCGGCAGAGATCTAGGCCTGGTCTGGGAGTTGTGGTCTAACAAGAAGGCACCAGACCCTCTGCGCTCAAACCCGGAGAGTAATCTCCTGGTCGGGCCCGATGTCGACAGTGACTCCCTGGAGCCCAGCGTGCTGGAGCAGCGTAAGGGGGCCAGCTTCTTCCCCTCTGTTGGGTCTCTCGCTTTCTGGTGCTGGGACTCCTCAGGGAGATTTGGGATCCCTGCAGCTAGCTGGGGGTCAGAGCCGTAGATGTCCGTACCCAGTTTACGCCTCTGGATGATGCTATTAAGGCTCGACGAGGCCATGCTATGAAGCGGAGTGCCGAGGTTCTTGCCACCAGAAAGGGAGGAAGAGGAGGTGACTGAATCTGTTCCAAGGGTTTCAGAATGAAGATTAGGATGGGAGGCAGAGTGGGACGATAGGAGACCTGGTAAGGATATCTTCTGTCCCCTGTGGTTGGCACATTCATTCTTTCCTTCTACTCCTTTATCGCGTCCCAATCTTGCTTCATACCATTTGAAGTTGTCAGCTTTTGAATATGCGTTGTTGTCCGCATCCGGTTTGGGAATTCTGAGAGAGAAGTCCTCGGTTTGGCGGTTATCTGAGGCTGCATGAGGATGCTGGGTGAGCAGGGAAGCTGGGATCTTTAGCCACGGCTCAGAGTTCAACCTCAGGAGGGGCTGCTGCAGTCTGTTCGCTGCCGCTTGGCTGAACCCTCGAAACCGTGAAGGTGAACATGGATGGGAGCTTACGCCGCAGGACTGGGCTTCTTTAAAAGAGAAGACAGGCTGTGGGGGACATAAGGAGGAGGAGGAGGTGTACTGAGGGGAGGTGATGAGCTGAATTTCAGAGGGAGATGCAGGAGCTGCTGATGTCATTTTGTCCGTCTGATCAAGAGGACCGAGGGGAGGCATGCTGAGATACTGTTTGGCTTGCAGTTTCCCACATGGGAACTTGTCAGTCGTTATGATGATCACCTCCTTCCCCTTGGCCTTGCATGTGTCCATCAAAAGCTTCAGAACCTTCCAGTCTCCAGCCATGACTGCGTAGACCAGCGCTGACGTCCCAGACTGATCCTCCAGGCCGATGTCTGCTCCACTATCCAGGAGTAGAGACACCACCTCGGGGCTGGCTTGCTCCCGGCAGGCGTGCATCAGCGCGGAGCGACCCTCCTTATCCTGGATGTTCGGGTCTGCTCCTTTCTCGAGAAGAAACTGGACAAGTTTGACCCGGCTAGCGCTCTGGGCGTCGGTATGCTGGGTCCTGCAGGCCACCATCAGGGGTGTCTGGCCTTGGCTATCGCTCTCGTTGATGTAAGCCCCTCCCTCCAGGAGCAGCCGTGTCAGTCGCAGGCGACGGAGGAAGACCGCTTTTAGCAAGGGGTTACCTGAATCCATGGCTACCCCAGGATTACAGCCCTCTACCTCCATCTCTTTTGGTCCTGACTGGTGGTTTTGGAGGTCTAGTTGGACACGTTTCTGGGGATAGTAACAAAACAGAGAATTATGCACAAGTAGAGCAGCTGCACACAGGTCTATAGAGTTGGGAAGTTGGAGGAGCTTTTTCAGTTGCCCCTGGAAAAAGTTCCAGGCAATATCTGGTTCTTTGACAAAACGTCAAAGGCAGTTGTATCATATATTGAAATATCATTCAGTTGTGGACAAATCAACTTTGGTGGAGAAGTTAACTACGACTCCCAGGGTGCATTTAGCCAAGAAACATCCAAGGCTCATGGGTATTTCATTATTTTTAGCTGTTCACCAATAATGACGGACAATTAGGATTTCTCAGAAACACTGAAGAAGTCGAAAGGTTGTAATTGTACTCAATAAAATGTCTTTTTGGAAGCATCTATTCAGTGTGTGGCTGTTCTTTGTCCTTGAGATTGTTTTTGCCTTTTAGCCAACACACCTGATAACGTTTTGAGATGTGCATACACTACAGTTAGTCAGAAACAAAGTTGAAAAAACAAAGTTGAAATATTTAAAAAAAAAGCGTCCATAACATAAACCTGTTACATTATCCAGAAGAGTCCTGTGTTTCTATGTTATGTTAAATTCAAGATATAATTTAAAGAAGAATTTAAAATGTGAATACAGAACAGAGAACCAGCAGCTCCTCACACTTTTCAACTCTTCGGCCACAAGTTAACCTTTAAAATAAGTATTAAAAGTTTATTTCCCAAAATAGACGTCTGAATGATGTTTTAAAGCCCTCTCCATGTTGCTAGGAGTCCAGTTCATGTGGAGAACTAATCATTCCTGGTGAAAAAATACATAAATCAGACAAAAAAGAGGGTGTTTTAAATGTAGAAACACTCTTCAAGTTTGTTAAAATCCCCAAATTATGACCTCAGTGTCCTTAGTGGTAGCTAAATGTTCCTTAAATATTCATTTTATTTACAAACTGTTGTGGTCTTTGCATGAAATATATTCCATTTTCTTTACCAATAAAACTACTTATGTGAAACAAATAGTTTATGGGTTTGGAGAGGCAGGAGATGTAAAACTCTTGGTTTTTCTGTTTGCAGACTGGATCCATTCAACAGTTCCTTTTCATGCGCTTGTCCTCCGCTGCACCAGCAGAGGCAACCACTTT
Organism: Thunnus maccoyii; assembly: GCF_910596095.1. NCBI lineage: Eukaryota > Metazoa > Chordata > Actinopteri > Scombriformes > Scombridae > Thunnus > Thunnus maccoyii. The sequence continues at coordinate 25,543,859 of NC_056551.1, read as the reverse complement.
CTATCAGCTTTTGTACCGTTTGTCCTTGCTTCTCTCGATTAGACCAGATGAGGTGGCGGTTAACAATGTCTCAGACAGTAACACAACATTTTCCTGCATGAGTCACAGACCCGTGAAACCGAAACATAACTAGATTTTACAGCTATGCTATGGAAAGAAATTACTTTTTATATTGCATCGGATCATATTTGCAATTTAGATGGTATGCAAAGCAGAAACAGTCACCCTGCACCTGTTTTGCTTTTGTGTGGTGCCCATACATACACAGCATAAAGCGAACTGTAATAACAATCAATCACACACAGCAGGAGATACTGTATCTTTGTCTCAATTAAGTTCTGAAAAACACATCTTAAAACACATCTTTCTCAACAGTTTTTAAAAATTTCAGTCTCATTTTAAGGGATTTGCATGTGTTTGTGTGTAAACAATGGCAGGTAAATAGAAAAATACAATATAACAACAAGTTGTTGATGTTAATCATTGTCCAATTGGTGATAATATCAGTCATCATTGCATAAATTGACTAGGCGAGCCGTACAACACTGTTAAAATAAGAACAATATGTTTGATTATACATGTTTAATGCATGTATATATATATATATTGGTTCATATGTGTGTGTGTGTGTGTGTGTCTCTCATTGTTCATGTGAAACTGAAATAATACTTAATGGACGGCACCCTGCATCATTCAGCATGTATTTATAGCATGTGTTGCTAATAGCAATGCTCCAGTTTCCACATAGTAATAAATCAATACACTGCTTTATGTTTTTAACTAATGACTTGCACTCCAGCACATTTTTATTTAATGGGAAACAATGACCACGAGGTTAAATTATGAGTCTGATATTCTATTATTTATTTATTATATATCTATTATATATATATATCTCTACCTATTTTTTTTTTTTTTTTAACTTTTAGCTTCCATAAAAAGATGAAGAACTGCAATGAATTTGTCCTAATATCTTATTCCTCTGTTCCATAGTGCTCCATTGTTGTCCAAAATCTATTAAAAACGTCATTGAGCCACAACGCTGTACTGTACTGCTGCTAAAAGAAATACTAGTACTCCAATCATGTATTAATACACTGCTGAAAATAGTCCCCAACAAATTTACTATTTATTCCTGTTTGAGTAACGTTTGCTAAAAACTACAGTGCCCAGCTGTTTTAGGAAATTACTGAACCTTTTTAAAAAATGCAACTCAATATATCTGAACTTTTTTTAAAGATGTATTTCTTCAGTTGGAGCCAATGGGCTTGGTGGTAAGTGCCATACGTAAGTAAAGTACTTCCCTACTTAGACTAGACTATTGAGTAATTAGCTGCTACATTTCATGGGATTTGTTGACAATAAGGAATAATGTCATCTGATGATTTTCAGCTGTGATTTTATGGTGTTTACATCCATTTCAGATGAACCATGAAGGGATGTAAGCTGTTTTTATTGTTCCATCAGTTTTATGATTGCAAAATTGAAAATACACTGAAAATAAAAGTCATATTTAAAACGCTACAACAGTGATTTAGTATTGGACTTGTGAGAGACAGATTTTAAAAAGCATGTTCAAAACCGATGCAGCAGACGCCAGAAACTCCTGATATTTATTTCTCTGTATGGGTCGACACTAGATCTTATGTTTTCCCATAATGCAATAGCGGCTTTTAATTAGGCCTTTCCTGCTTGGTAACCACCCACGTCTTTCAAATTCCACACCTCCAGTTTGTAACCTGGGTTTCCATCGAAAATTTGAAGTTTCCAAGCATGAGCTGAGATAACCCCTGATGACGTTACTATGACAACACCAGGTTTATTTTCTCACGTACAAGACATACAACTGTTTCCACAGGCTGAGTACTACTAACGATGAGGAAAACAATTTTCATGTGTAAAATAGGTGAAGTTGCCCTTTAATATTTGGTTGAAAATACTTTCTAGTTATTGATTCGTTAACGTTTATGAACCAAAGACATCAGCAGAGTCTTGTTGTCTGATGCTCTGCCACGGGAGACTCTTGATAGACAACTACAACCTGCAAGGAGAGGATCACATGGCCGACGGAGACAGTCGAAGGCTGTTGAAACCCGCCCCACTCTGCCTCTGATTGGCTAGTACTTGTTGCCTTCATTGGTTAGATTGGTTAGGTTCAGGCATGAGGAGCGAGATGATTAGGGTAAAAATATTTATTAGCCTTGCTAGCTAACCTAGTTGTACTGTAACATAAAATAAGCAGTGAAGAAGAACAAAACACAACTGTGTAAAACTCTACAGCAAAGAGAAAAAACACAGTAAAGCTCGATCTTTCACCTCTGTTTAGTTTTTGATAAATTTAGAAAAAATCCCCCAAAACATGTTAAAACAATGAGACACAAACTACTTGAACCTCCCTCTAAAGTATGACACACTCATTATTAATATTCATGCAAATAAGACATAAAATGTATCTGATTTTGAAAACATTTAAGGATCCTTCTGCATTACTTTCCAATTTCTGTAGTTTTACAAACAGAGTTTTCTATCAAACTATTCAACATGTGGATGTGTCGCCAAGAAAAACACTAATTATTGGATGATAACGAGGACGCAGCTCAATGCCAGTGTAGAAAAAACACAACAAATGTAACTTTTAATAATAAATTCCTACTAAAATGTGTCCATAGTAACATTTTTAACTATAAAAACTTATAATTCAACATCAGCAAACTCATAGTTAGTGTGGTAAGATAACAAATCGTCTCGTTCAGTGCCGTAGGTTGTCATTTGTCAATAATTGCCACTCAACTCTGTGTGTGTGTGTGTGTGTATGTGTGTGTGTGTTCAACCTGATTTAAGTGGGCGTTCACCAAAAATAGGTCAAGAACCACCAGTCTAGATGGTGGTAAGGACTCTAGATTAGCGGTTATGTGATCTCCTCCCTGCAGGTCATAGCTGTGTGTCCATCTTCACTTCTTGCCTGTTTTAATGCTTTTTGCCTTCAGTTTGGTCTTCAGAAGGGAAACACAAGCTCAGCTGGAGTCATGTGACTCATTCCATTGTTTGGCCACTTGACCGCTTTAGCTGTACTTTCAGGATCATCGTCTCTGGCTTGTATATAAGCACTGGCAGACGCAGTACATAATCACTGAATGCTCTGAGCTCGTCCTGCTGGCAGTCATACACATATATCCAAGACACAAAACGCCACCTGCACTGTGTTTGACAGACGAGGTGGAGGTGGTAAGCATTCAGTCATGCTGTTCCTTTTATTGGTCGACGCTTTCATCTTTCCATCTCTGCTGTGCGGGTCAATTATTGTCTCATTAAAACGCTTCGTTCCAGAAATCAACTGGTTTCTTGCTGTTAAATAGCATTTTTTCTCTGAGGTTTACCAGAGTTCTTGGTGACTCTCTGAACCATCATACACTAGCAGCCTGGCTTTATTAACAGTTGGTCAGTCTGCCACTTTGGTGCAGACTGGAATATCTCAACAACTATTCGATGGATTGACAAGAAATTTTGTGCAGACATTCAAGATCCCCAAAAGATGAATCCTACTGACTTTGGTGATCCCCTGACTTTTTCTTCTAGCACCACCAGCAAGTTGACATTTGCGGTTTTTAGTGAAATTAACTGACAGCTGTTGATTTGATTGCCATTAAATTTGATTTGTCTCCCCCTCAGGATAAACTGTAATAAGTTTGGTGTTCCTCTGACTCTTCATCTAGCAGCATCATCAGGTTTCACATGACCAAATACCTGCATGAATGAATGAATATTTCTTTTATGCTGGTGTCATACATCCAAAGGTGCCCCAACACTTCTTACATTACAGAGGCAAGAAGAACAGAACAGAAAGAAAACAAGCCAATACATTGTAGTGTATACATATGGGTCAAATAAACACATTATATCGATTATAACTTAAAGATCCCTCCAGACATGTTTTAAGATGTATATAAAATGCTGCACTTTGAGTAATAATTTGTGTCTGATATGTTTTTTCCACAAAAAAAGTTCAATTATCTTCGTAAAAATGGCATCTGCTCCTTCTTCCTCGTTAAATATTCAACACAAAAAGTCCATTCTCAGTGTTTGTGCTTCAAGTTTCCACATCACACTACTATGTGTAAATTGAATGTTGGACTAGGATTGGATTCCAAATTAGTTGTGATGTCATAAATCCTGCTCGTAGGCCCCTTAAAACTGGACTTTCACACGTTCAGCAGATGAATGTGAAAACAAACACAGAGAAGCTCAAACATTCAACTGTAGGAACAAGAAGAAAAACATATTTTTGACTGAAGGAGGACTTTAAGTTAAACACTCGTACGTTGACGGCGAGCAGCAAAGTCAAACACCTTGTAAAACTATATTCACCAGTCGTGGATGAAAAGCTTCACTCTAAGATCATAATAAAACTAGACTGTAGAGAATAAAACACATTTTCATTCTCATTACTCATAACAATCCCATCAGCCTCAGTTTTACGACCGCTGTGCCTCACAGCGCTGCTGCCGCGGCTCACGTCTAAACAGTTGTTAAAGGCTTTTCCATCATAATTCCAGTCATTCTTCTCTCCTCTGTGGTCTACCGAGTCCCCCACAATTACTGAACTCAACAGTACATTTTCACTTTTTAACAGTGACCCAAACACCTGATTCCAACCAGTATTCAGATCCATAACTTAAGTAAAAATACTTTATTTTACTTTAATTGTCTGGTTTTACTGCCTAATTGGAGCACTTAAATGCTTTAACCATGTAAAGCACTTTGTAACTTTGCTGTATATATAATATTTATTATCATAAAGTAGCATTAGGATTCTGTAATAATACTCTAATACGTAATGTATTGACATTACGAGTAAATGTCCTGCATCCAAAACTCTACTCAAGTTGAAAAAATGGAGAATCATAAACAAAATGTACTTAAAGTTTAAAAGTAACAGAGTTATGATGTTATAATATTACACTACTGGATCATCATTACTGATGTATTAACATGTAAAGTTGTTGTTTGAGCTAATTTGAGCTATTTTACTGTATAACGTTGTGTGGTTTCATTTACTGTATAACAAAACATCATATTTTATATGTTCATTACAGGTTTTTAAAATCTTAAAGGGTTTATTTCGATTTTTACAATTATGATTAGTCACCTGAAATTTGTGGAACTATGTATAAAAAGGTCAAACATTCCTGCACGTTTAATCGCATGTAGATGTAAACACCATCAAATTATAGCTAAAATTAATATTATGTTATGGTAAATGTAGCATAGAAGTAAAAAGCTACTTGAGTACAATTGACTCTCCAGCGATGAGTTCAACAGTCTTGATATTTTGGTTCTGGTTGATTTATTCTGATTTTTTTTATACACACTTCTTTGGTCATCATGTTGGGAAACAACAATAGACTCAGCTGCAAATGTCACACCTAGACATCTCTAGACCTTTCTGTTCTTTTGTGCATGACGCAAAGATAAAACAAAACACACCAGCCCCCTCCAAAAAATATCAGCATGCAGCCAATCATCCAATTACTGTATGTTTGGTCCCCTAAAACTGGGAGTTCATGTGTAGAAAAAGAGGCTACAAATACGACACTGTTCATCTGATGTGGATGCAAACAGCCTCAAATTGAAGCTGAAAGTCAAACACTATGTGCTTATTATGTTTTGTTGTTAATGTTCTGCCTGCAGACTGATAACAGCTTTACAGAAAACTCCACTTCACCTGAACACTCATCTTCTAGAAGAGCCCACTAACATGATTACATGTGTGTGTGTGTTTGTGTGTGTGTGCATGTCTCTCGAAGCATATGATGAACACATTAAGGGACGGCATACCTTTACTTTAGTCAGAAATTATGAAATACTGCATTATGTAACATAGATAAATGTATTTTCAACCTCTACAAATCTTCTGTACATTAATTTTTTCTTCAGATTCTTTAACAATAAGACAAAAATTAAGTTGCAAAGTTTGTGTTTGTAATTTTTCTACTGTAAATTTTCTCTACTACTCACCAGCCTTCAGCCAGGATTAGTCCTCTCTTGCAGACATTTACTCTCCTGTAGCAGCGCTGCGACTGATGTCCTTTGTGACCAGGCAGTGCTGAGCGGATGTATATATATATGTGTGTGTGTGTGTGTGTGTGTGTGTGTGTGTATGTGTGTGACAGTAAGTCAGAGGAAACACTGGCTGCAGTCAAGGTTTTTTTTTTTTTTTCTGATTGTGTTTGCTCCTCAGACTAACTATGTGATGAGAGAGAGAGAGAGTGATACAGGCCTGTCGTTAGGGTTTAAGCTCTAAGAAATGGTTAATCCACCACCGCAGCAGCAGCATCAGTAGCAGCATCAGCAGCAGCTCTGGAGAGTTACAGAGACTGAGAACAGGAAAGGTTGACAGAGATGAACGCGCAAGGTGAAGCACTATAGCAACCCAGCACCACAGCGTGTCTGATTTGTCTTTCCATTAAAGGAGATCTGATTCAGCAAAGAGCTATTTAATTGTGAAACTGCCTCGCAGGACTTCTCTTTAGCTACGTGTGTGGGGAGGGGGGGAAGGAAAATTATTATTTTTTTGTCCACCTTATCAATGACATCTCCATGACAACCATCAAGGAGGCTGAATGACGGCACATGTTGTAATTGTGCTAGAGGAACTGTTCTTTGTGTCTGTGTGGGAGTGTGTGTGTGCACCTGTGTGTGAATAAGATCATGTGCTGTAATTAAAATTGAGGTGAATGTGAGGACGCTTCTATGACTGATTGATCATAGATTAGACTTATCAAAACATATAAAACAGGAGCCAAAGAAAGAACATGAAGGTAATAATGAAGATTGTTGCTCTTAATGCAGCAAACATTAGATGCTGTGAATGTGCTGAACATGAAAGATGACTTTTAAAGAGTCTTAATTACACTGCAGGAGGAAATACTGGACTGTAATAGCATGATGATAAACAAACTGCTCTGCTGCAGGTTTTTTTTTAATATCTTCTTTGTATCCTCTGCCCAGACTATACTAACCCAGCTGTTAATTGTCCAGACCTTGGTACAGCTGTAGCCATAGAAACACTGTGAAGTCATGGTGCAGTTCAGAACTTCACCACAAGATGTCAGCGTCTGCCAATTTTTTTATTTCCTTTTTTAAAAAAAAATTTAGATTCCTGGGCATCAGCATCACAGAGGAGCTGTCACATACATATATCCACCTTCCCAAGTTCTTTTGAACTTTTATAGAGAAGCAACAGAAAGTATCCTGACTGGAAACAAACTGGTATAGGATATGCACAACCCAGGACCAGAAGGCTCTGCAGCGGGTGATTTTCTATATTTTTCTCATTGTCAACAAATCTCATGTTCAGAGCCAAACCAACAAAGAGTCTGATATATCTATATAGCATTATTAAACTTTATTATGGCATGTTTAGACACTGGCAGCTTGGTTAAAGGACGGGTTCACAATTTTTCAAGTCTTTCTTAAAACAACAGTCAGGAGCCCATATGAGCAGTGAAAGAGGTTTTCCTCGCTGTAATCATTCCTCCTGTTCATACTGGATATTAAAAGATCCTTCAAATGTGCTTTCAATGTCAGTGATGGAGGCCAAAATCCACAGTGTGTCCACACAGTCATTTAAAAGTTGATGTGAAGCTTATATGAGGCTTCAGCAGTCTGAGTTAGTCATATCAAGTGGATATCTGACACATTTACTGTCTTTTTAGCATTAAATTCCCTCTTTGTGTTTCCTCGGACAGTGTTTCCCTGTTGAGCTGTGGTAGAAGTATAGTAACAAAAAGAGAGACTTTGCCACTAAAAAGACTGTAACGTTGAAAGATATCTACTTGATTTGACTCATTTGGACGCTGAAGCTTCATATTAGCTTTAGATGAAGTTTTAAATACATTTTTACACAGAAGGAGGACTGTAGATTTTGTCTCCCATCACTTCCATTGTAAGTGCATTATGAAGGGATCTTCTAATGGTCAGTATGAACAGGAGGAATGATTACAGCAAGAAAAACATGTTTCAATGTTCATTTGGGCTCCTGACTGTTGTTTTAAGACAGAAAAATTGACATTTTGTCTTTTAAGTTTAGGAAGAAATCATGGTCTTGGTTTAATACAGAAACTAGAACAAGTCAAGGCAGATTTAATTTGTGGCTGAAGTGGAGTCAGAAGAGATTCATCAGTGTTTCATCCTCTTATCAAGGTTTCCTTTTGTTTCATATTCAAGGCTTCGTGGCAGATGTTGCTTTCCTTGTTTCTTGTTTGCAACATCATCGAATGAGTAACACATAGCAGTTAATAATGTATATGTATGTTTTTTTTCTTCCAGTAAAGAAACCTCTGCGGTATAAAAAAAACACAGCACTGCCTCCCGGTTCAACACTATACAATGTCTGAGCCTTGAATGTGATATACGACAGCAAAACAAGCAGCCATTACCTGCACTTTCTCTGCCCTGCTCTGATGGAAATCATCACTGTGAGCAAGAAGTACTCTCAGCTGGAAACAGGAGACACCCACGGGACTATATGTTTAGCCATCATGACTAACCAGGCACCTGCTTGATTGCCCTCTCAGGGAGAAAACACACTTTTTTATTTCGAGATTTTTTAGAAATAACTGTCAGCTCTAAAGCTCTAAAGCTGACACTCTGCTTTGCCTGAGAAAAGACTTTTCCAGTGGGAGGTGGGGGTTTTATGTCCATTATATCCTTCTTCCTGAATCAGATCAGGGTTTTTTCTGTTATATTTGTCTTTACATGTGTCCACAGTTTACTTTGTCCAGTGTGATTTTATTGGGGGGTGCTGCTCCATTGCTAATAAGACCATTAGAGCTGCAACGATCAGTCGATTAATCGATTACTTCCCAGAAAACTGCAGGTCTGCTGCAACTCTCAGTTCTTTTAAATCACAGCTGAAGACTTTTCTGTTTGCCGCTGCCTGTTATTAAATCAAATGTAAGGGTTAATATCTTACACTCTCCTGTTTTATCTGTCTTATTCTTTTTAAGCTTATTTTATTTCCAAATTCAAGACTTTTTAAATTGTATTTAAATGTCTTTTTACTTGTGTTGCTTTTATATTCTATATTGATGCCTTTTATGCTTTATGTAAAGCACTTTGAATTGCCTTGTTGTTGAAATGTGCTATACAAATAAACTTGCCTTAGTTGCCAACTATTAAATTAATTACCAATTATTATGATAATCAATTTGAGTCAATTTTAAGGATACAATTTCCAAATCCTCTGATTCCAGCTTCTCAAATGTGAATATTTTCTGGTTTCTTTAGTAAAAGAAAAGAAAGTATATAATTCAAAATAATCATTAGTTGCAGCCCTAAAGACTGTAAATTCTTTGAGCCAGTTTTCTAAATTATAACAGTCCCTTTTCTGTATTTTCCTGTTCATAAGATGTTATGAAAAATAGTTTGTATTTGCCTTTGATGGATATTCTCAAGTTGTTTCCCAAGTAAACATGTGGCTGGAGTAGAGCTGCAATGATTAGTTGATCAATAGACTGACAGAAAATTAATCTTCGCTGTTTTGATAATTGAATAATTTTTTTTTTTAATCTACAATATCAAATATCTGCTGGTTTCAACCTGTCAAATGTGATGATTTATCACTTTTCTTTGTCAAACATGATAGTAAACTGTTAATTTTGGGGTTTTGGACTGTTGGACGAACAAAAAAAGATATTTTAAGACATCACCTTTAACTCTGGGAAATTTAGATTTAGAAGACATAACGATTAATCGAGAAAATAATTGTCCGATTAAAAAGTTAGTTGCAGCTCTAGGTTGGACAATAAGAAATCTGCACATTTAACATTGATGATGCAATAAATTACATCTGTCCAGGACCTCTTCACATCAGGGCAAAGCTACGGTGGAAGTATAGTAACAAAAAGAGGAACTTTGGCACTAAAAAGACTAACGTTGAAAGATATCTACTTGATCTGAAGCTTCAGATAAACTTTTAAATACATTTTTGCACAGAAGGAGGACTGTGGATTTTGTCCCCCATCAATTCCATTGAAAGCACATTAGGAAGGCATCTCTTAATGGTTTCAATGTTCATTTGGGCGCCTTACTGTTGTTTTAAGACTTGAAAAAATGTGAATCGATCCTTTAATCTACATGGTGTTCAATGAGCTCTGTGTAAAAACAGGGGTTGAATAATGTGACCCATTGTTGATGTAAAAATATGACGTATAACCACTTTTATGACGACAATAAAAGTTTGATTTTGAGTATTTACTCTTGACGTCCTCCTGAACTGTTGTTGTGTCCTCTTGTGTTTGGGATCTTTATGCTCTCATTTGCTAATATGTTGATTATCTTGAGCCTGCTGCCTTCTTGTCAGACATCCCTGGACAGGACTTCACCTTAAGCACTACTCTACACCTTAAGTTAAATAAACCTGAACTTGATGTTGACCTTGAAGTGGGCAGTGGTAAGAAAAGTACATTCTCCCTTTGTTAGTGGATGTAATGGAGGTTTTTTTTCATGCTGTTGCTGTTTTGACAGATATTACAGGACTTCTATTTTTGCAACACAGAAAGACAAAAAGAACGTTGCTCAGTCAGAGATAAATTACTCTTCTGTGGTACAAAAATGGCCCAGATAAATCACAAAACTATATTTTTGCAGACCACTAAAGGACTGAAGCCTTCTTCTCTCCCGAAATAACACAACACACAATCACATCACATAAAAGATGCAGAAGAAGTGAATTTAATGTGTTAACCAGCTGTTATAAATAATTATGATCTAAATTGTGCACAGTACCAGAGATATTGAGTTATATTCTGTTGTCATAATAGTGCATGAACAAAACAGGATCAGTCTTTTTTTTGTGTGTGTGTGTGTAGCAGTCATAGTGGCAGTCGCACAGTAATATTAATCCTCCGTAATCCTCTGCTGGCTATATCTACAGATGAGAGCGCTCGTATAAAAGCCCCTTATGTCCCTGTATGTCCCCACCTATCTGTCTGTTTAGTGATAAAACTGTTTTTTTTACCCATAGTCCAGTTTTTTTATACACACTCAGTCTTCCCTCAAAACCCCGTCTTTTTAGTTTTTATTTATTTACTTTTGGCTTTTCCTCGTTTAATTTCCTTTGTTTCTTCCTTTGGTGTAGGTTTGTGTTTTTATTGTAACCTTTTCTCCCTTTTCAGTTTTATATATTCAATTATTGTCATATTGTATTGTTGTATCTCATAATCATATTGAAAATGAGAACTTTACAAATATACTAATGTGAACATCACTTAAAGCTACTATATGGAACATTTCAAGCTATTTGTCTTTAAAGCTGCAGTAATTGATCGTTTTATATACTGGAGTAAATGATGATGTGTAATGTGAAAGGAGTCACTCATACAGGAGATTATCACCAACGCTGCAGTTCCTCTCAGCTCTACGGAGCTTTTAAGCAACTTATAGCTCGTTGATTTGGTTTTTACGGTCTGTAACTTTGCTGTTTTGGTTCAGCTGAACAGTAAGCTGAAACTCGTTATAAATAGTCCCTCGAGGATTTCACATAATTTTTTGTGACTATTGTGGCCAAAAATGCTTGATTCTGCTTTTCTCAAGAATTGCGAAACAATTTGTGATGTTTTATGTGCTTTTTTTTACGGTAAAATTACAGGAATTTGGAAAAATTGCAAGCAAAGGAAAATAATGCTAATTTTCTTAAAAACTACTAACAATGTAGAGTCATGTGTAATCACTTCCGGTCTGTTGATTGGTAGATGTTAGATTGGATCAGCTGGAGGGACGAACTCTTGTGAGGTTAGGGTTCAAATCTCACAAGAGTTTCGCAAATCGTCCCTCCGACTGATCCGATCTAGCACCAACTCTGTTGATTTGGCCATTTCATGCGGTAAAGTTTTGGTAATTTAGTAAAACTGCAAGCTCTCATGTTTATTATTGTGACTGTAGGGACTGCAGAGATTTGTTGAATCTGCATCCATTACTGCGATCATAAGATCACGATTTCCTGGAGGGACTAAGTTAAATAAAGCTCCTTAAAGCTGAGGGGAGCTGATAATTCTCTGTAGGTACGAGCCACCTGACTGGAAACTGGCCTGATGTGTTTAGTTTTATTGGTATTTTACTCTGATATTAGGTGGAGTAAAAGTAAAAAAAAGTAGGACGCCTCCTGCAGAGCTCTGAGAATAAGCAGCTGCAGTGAACGGTGCACGATGATGACAGTTGGTGGTGAGAGAGTGCTGCTTTGTAAGCCTAGAAAATCTCAAACAGAGTCGTGGTCACCTTCAGCCTGAAAATCATTTGAAACTGAGCAGTGTGCGTCCGATGCCCGGCTGTGATGCAACGTGTCCTTGCCCTCCTCCGTTTAACCTCGTAGGGATTGTTTCTGTCTCTCCTCCCTCCCCGTGCAGCTTCCACTGCTGATATTAAGCTGCAATGAGACTTTTTCATTTGTCAGCATTGCTGCCGCTGTTGGCCTGTGAATGCAGGAGTGGTGGGGGGGGGGGGGGGGGGGGGTCAGATATGGCCTTTAATGCTTTGGAACTGATAGGACGCGACAGGATGAGGTTAATCTACTGCAGCAGTTAATGGATCGACTCACCAAGACTTTACAGTAGCCTGTTTACCTACAAAGTAAAACTCATGGTTTCTTTTATGCGTGAACGGGTGCATGTTGACATGCTAAAGTGCTTTGAGTGGACTAGAGAGGTGCTACATAAATGCAGCCCATTTACCATTTTTACCAGCTCTTGCAAATTCCCTTTCAGAAACTTTTAGGCTCTATTATTCTTATGTGTGTGAGTGTTGAATTGCGTTCAATGACAATATTCTACTATATAAGAGCACGGAAACTACAATATGGTTAAAGATCCCCTCCAGACAGGTAGAAGACATGTAAAAATACTCTGCTTGGAACAATAATGTGTGTTTGATATGTTTTTTTCCACAAAAAAGTATAATCACCAGTATGAATACTATCATATGTAAGCATTCTTGAAATAAAAGTACAAAAAGTAATCTTTATGTTGCTGGAAAATTGAAGTACAGAACTTTTTCACCTTCCTCTTGGGTCAGAGCTGTATATTTCTGTTGTGCCATTTCATTCCCACAGCGAGCCTCATTTGCATCTGTGTGTGTGTTTGTGCAGAAGAGTTTCAGTATCAAGGTGGTGGGTTAGGAGTTGGCGTGTGGTCCCTCACCAGCAGGCAGTCCTGTTTTAACATCCCAGCGGGCAGAGATGTGCACCAGCGTGGGTTTGATAATTCTCAGTCAGCCATGCTGATGTGGGTGGCGGCGGATCTGCCACACAACGAAAAGATGCACTCTGGATTGAAGTGTGTGTGTGTGTGTGTGTGTGTGTGTGTGTGTGTTTAATGCAGCGTGTGTCTTTGTCGCATTATCACACTATCAAATAAAACCTCAACAGGTCACCGCAGAGTGCAGCCGGGTTAGACTTCATCACAGTAAACTGATACTAAGCTGCCTAACAGATTACACTGTCATCGTCTGTGTGTGACATTGTGTCTTTGATGGTGTTCATCTGAGTGTGATACATGTGTTATCTGTTACATGATGTCCAGAAGCTGCTAAAGTGTTGCGTGTTTCTGCCTCTGACCACAATCTGACCTTGTCTTGACCCTGCAACTGTGGGCTGGAGGAGGTTGTAGGAGGTCTCTGTGGGTTCAGTAACCTCCAAACCACTACCGCACATCATGTACAGTATGTGTGCACCACCAAAAGTGGGAGGCAAACTCTGTGGCGGCTTAAAAAACACTCAAATATATGCACACACACACACACACACACACACACACACACACACACACACTGAGACACACTCTGAGACACACACTAGTAACATCTGTCTCCATGCATTTATGCACACGCACACACACTCACTCTGTCTACTAAAGCAGCACAACATCTGTTTGTGCTTTCAGGCTGGATGACAGTTTCAAAACAAACACCCATCCTCTGAAACGTTTCACTAATTTTATAAAAATAGAAACTTCTGCTTTGGTCCAAACCAAGTGTTTGTGTACTTAGAGAGTGAGACATACACACAAGAGGATTATTTTATTTAGTTTTCTTGTGTTTAATATATTTAACTGTGGTGTCATATTCCGTATAGTTGTTGACAAAAGAGTCTCCAGAGTTCAGTTTGGAGTCGTTTTCTCCTTTTTTGTGTGTGTGAAATGTTCTCTTCTAAAAACCAAGTGCACAAAGAAGAAATAAAGCAAACAATGGTGGAAGAAGTATTGAGATAAGTCATAATAATAATAATGATAATAATAGCTTTATTTGTATAGCACCTTTCATACAAGAAATGCAGCTCAAAGTGCTTTACAACAAAAATTACATGACAAAAACATAAAAGAACATAAAAGCATGTAGAACATAAGATGGTAAATAAAAGTGTTAAAATGTTAAAAAAAAAAGTGTGTAAAAGTGAGTTGAAGTAGCAAAAATATTCTCTTACATGCATGTATCCAAAATTCTATACATACTGTAAGTATTATCAACAGAATGTACTTGAAGTATCAAAAGTTAAAGTACTTATTGTGCAAGACGGCCCCTTTCAGTATGTTAAATTATGGAGCTCTGTGGTCCTGAAAGATGATATTTTCTGTATTGCTGTATGTCTCATCTCTTAATCTTATGCTAAAAAGGATAATAATTTGTGTGCATGAGTTATTATATTGTGCAACAACATAAAATGTATTTTTTCTTGACTTAGATTTACTTCATTATTATCACAGAGGGAAACTGGTTTGCAGTGTGTGCACACAATTTAACATACAGAATAAAAACAAACAAGACATAGAAACATTTAGACCTTTTCACAGCAGACGTTCTGACATGTCAAAGCAGCAATATTCATGACTCTAATATTATACGTGATGGTTCGGGCTTCCTTCTGAATGGAACTGGGCCATGAAAAAGCAGAAGTCCAAGACATAGTAGTGCACACATGGCAAACATCCTCAGTGAAAAGTGCACAAAACTACACAGCAGATCCTGCAGTGGTCATAATGTACAAAGATTCAATGTGAGGAAATAAATGAGAAAATAGTGCAGCTCAGATATAAGAGGCTGCAGAGTTTTGCACAATTTCATCCCATGAAATCATCCACATAACTGAAAACATCTGTCTGGCCTTTAATCTATAATAATGCATCATATATTTTATAAGTTGGTCATGTTTTGTAGGTAAAATCAAAATAACTAGCTATTACATTAATGTAGTGGAGTAAAAAAAATACTTATTAAAAGTACTTCATTACTTTCCACTACTTGAAGCTGATGTCAACAAAACATGAGGGTTAAATTCTTGGAGCTGAAATGCAGGTTAGCAAGACTACAACACACACACACACACACACACACACACACACACACACACACACACACACACACACACACACACACACACACACACACACACACACACCTGCCCGCCTGTGACACGTTAAACTTTCATTCACGCGCTCCTGAACACCTGCGCTCTCTGAGGGGCGTTTCTCGACTGGCTCGTGCGCTCCAGCGAGGCGCAGCGGGCAGACAACAACAGCAGCAGCAGCAGCAGCAGCAGCAGCGCGCGGCGACCTGTCTCTTTAAGTTGGTGTCAAAGCCGATTACCGCTGATCTCCGTCGTGATTCTGTTTTCACCGTCTGTTCCCTGAATCTATTTTTGTTTCTGCAGTCTCTGGCGCTACGACACGCGCTCTCATTTTCAGAAAAAAAAAAAAAAAAACACGCAGCGCCTGGTTAACTCCGCGCCAAAGTTTGGAGGATGGAAACGTCGTAAAGCGCGGTTGTTTTCTGCGGCTCTGCTTGGATGCACAGCCCACATTAAAAGCCTCAATCTATGCGAGCCGGTGAGTGTGATGCGCCGCGGACACTCCAACTTTTTATACCATGGTAAGCCTGGATTACCTTTTCCTGCAAACGGGGGATATTAACCGCTTTCTCTGTGGCGCCTTTCTGCTAGAAACACCGGCAGTGACTGAATTACAGAAGATGTGATGTGATGCCTCGGGGTTACTGTTTGAAGTTGGCACTACAATAAAAAAACAAAAACAAAATCACATTCAGTGTGGACATAAGATGCAGAAGAGCGTGCGGTACAATGAGGGCCACGCTCTGTATCTGTCGGTGGTTGCGCGTAAAGAAGGAACCAAGCGCGGCTTCCTGAGCAAGAAGACCACGGAGAACAGCCGCTGGGCCGAGAAGTACTTCGCGCTCTACCAGAACGTGCTCTTCTACTTCGAGAACGACCAGAGCGCGAGGCCCTCCGGTATCTACCTCCTGGAGGGATGCACGTGCGAGCGGGCACCGGCGCCCAAAGTCTCCGCCATCAGCAAGGAGCCGATGGAGAAACAGCAGGTGCGTCCCGCTTTACTGTACTGGGAGATGCAGAGCAGCGGAAAACCAGTCAGATGTAATGTTTACTCACATTTTAGTTCTCTAAAACCAGTAGAAATGTCATTTTAGCGCCTTTTTGATAAAGGAAACAACAGTTTTTCCACCTTTTGGTTTATTAATTTATATTCAAACCAGATGTGAAACAGTTAATTGATTGATATAAAATGTATTAGCAATTTTTAAATCACAATGAAGAACAAACAACAGAATACACACATGATTATAATACACACACACACAGAGGAAGCGCACATACACACTTTATTCACACCAACACATCTGCATATATCTGAACTAATACACACATTCAGACTGTGTAATACAACAACAAGAACTCACAGTCCACAACTATTTAGATCAGTGGCTCTCAAAGTGGGGTTCAGGGATCCTCAGGGTTTCAGGGGGTCCCCAGCAAAAAGGGGAATCACTATAATTGCATCATAAGTAACACAATTACATAATGTGTCACTATTTCAGTCATGGGTTTTATACACTTTCTGTAATAAAACATCTAAAAGCAGAACTCTTATCAGATGAGGGTCTGTGGTCTAATTTATGTCAGTTTAAAAAATTTGAGAACTGCTGATTTAGATGATTGATTAATAGTTTAAATCATTTCGTTCTCTGGTTGCAGCATCTTCACCAGTGGGAGGATTTGTTGTTTTCTATCATTATAAATTGAAAATCTTTAAGTTTGGACTCTTAGTCGGACAAAAGGATTCATTTGAAGACGTAAATCTGGACTCTTTTGCTGTTTTCTGACACTTTATGGTTAACTGGATGAAGAAATATCTGTAGACTAGTTGCAGCCGTAACTCAAACACTTTTGAACAGCCATTAAAAAAATTATTAGTGTTAACTGACTCTTTTATAGTGACATTCATATCTGTGAAAGTATTTTTCAGTTCATGAAGCCCTAAAATGTTTTTTATTCCAGCAAAACAGATGATTTCACTGTTGGAAGTAATAAAACTGAAGAATGAAAGGATCAGGGTGGAGTTGTTGAGTAAACAATGAACAAAAAGATTAATTGGCAACAATTTTGGTAAAAATGCCAAATAATAACAGGTTCCAGCTTCTCAAATATGAACATTTGCTACTTGTCTTTGTCCTCTATGATAGTAAACTTTATATTTTTGGGTTTTGGACTGTTGGTTGAAAACAAGCAATTTCTCTGTCAGCCTGGACTTATTGGGAAATTTAAGACGTTTTTTTTTTTGCTACTTTCTGACATTTTACAGTTAAATTTTTAGTCAGGAAAATAATCATTAGATTGATAGATAATGGAAATAACTGTTAGTTGCAGCCCTATACAGGATCTTTTAAAAGAAAAAGCATAAACACAAAACATCAGGTTTTTATAGCTTGATTGTTATTTGCTTTACAATAATCATAACTGGAAGTCAAACATAGATCATCTATTTAACCTGACCTGAGTCTGGACTCGACACTTACATGATACTAAAGATTAGACAACATCTTTGTTCTCTTGTGCTTTAATGTCTTATGTCCAGGTGATGGAGAAGCTTGTTTATAAAAATGTTGTAATACAGAAAATGTCATTTCAACAAAACATTTCTAGTTTTGGACGACACACAGATGTTTTACTTTTCAGCACATCCTCTCATGATCAAGAACGTTTCATCTTGACCTTCTACATGATCTACAGGTTATTTTCTCTGTCTTGCTTGTTTTTAAAATGTCAAAAAATGGTTAAAAATGTATCAGAAGTTCAAACAGCGAAGATTCACGTCTTCAAAACTAAAAAAAAAAATGCAGTTTACTTGTCAGGGACCAAGCAGTAAAACTCAAGAACACAAGGTGTATAAAGCAAAAATTATTATTATTATTTACAACTTAATTTCAACTTGACAAATTATTTTTTCTAATATACAAAAATAGAAAAAACTAGAAGAAAGTAATTTCAAAAACTAGGACCCTTTAACTCAACTTGAGGTCAACTAAACAAACAGCAGCCTAATGTGAACTCAACATAACAGACCTGACAAATGACACATAATATACACACCGGCTAGTCTACACAGACACACAAGGGGGGGGCAGGAATAAACAATTATCTCTATAACACAAATTAACCTTAATCTCAACAAAGATTTAAATCAAGAAACTATTTACAACCCAACTAACTATTAAAAGCAAGAAAAATAAACTTGAAGTCCTAAAATAACTGAAGTTAACTGGATGTCGAGAGGCAGACTCCCCTCTGGCACGCCAGGTTGGCCTCTTCCATTTCCTGCCTGCTACAGTATAAGAGGCCATCTTTACTGGTGCCGACTCGCCGGATCCATGAAACAAAAGACAAATCAGGATTTAACACAAGCAAGAAATATTAATGACAGATTGTTAGCTAAAATGCACTCAAATTAGCTAACAAACTGTCAATAATAAAGTGTGCGCTGTATGAAAACAAAACACTATGTGTACTGTGATTATTTGAAATGTTTGTATGTTAAGTGTTAAAAAAAAGAAAACTTCTAACACTTGCTCACATGTGGTGCGGCCACCACATTACTATTAGAGAAAACTAAGAAAATCAGAAAATATTCAAATGTGAGAAGCTAAAACCAGTGAATTTTTGGTACTTTTGCTTAAAAATGACTTAAACGATTATCAGAATAATTGCTGATTAATTTTCAGTGTATGGACCAATCAGTTAAAGGTCCAGTGTGTAGAATCCCCTGAAAATAAGAATCATGTTTTCGTTACTTAAGAATGAGCCCTTTATATCTACAGAGGGAGCAGGCCCACTATGTTGCACCGCCATGTTTCTACAGTAGCCCAGAATGGACAAACCAAACACTGGCTCTAGAGAGGACCTTTACATAAGGGCACACTGGGCACACAAATCCTACACACTGGTCCTTTAATTGACTCTGAACACTTACTAGCTTTGTACGAGCTTTAAACAGCATGCCATGGTCTTCATCATTCATTTTATGTTTTTGGTCTTGGAGGGTTTGCTAGTATATAGCTGGCTATACTTTCCTTTAGGGCTGCAACTAATGATTATTTTCATTATCGATTAACCTGCTGAATATTTCTTTTTAGATTAATCGATTAGTCGTTTTGTCTATAAAACGTCAGAATATAGTGACAAGCTCATGTTTCAAATGTCTTGTTATGTCCGACCAACGGTCCAAAACCCAAATATATTTACTTTACCATCACAAAAGACAAAGAAAACTATAAAATCCTCACATTTGAGAAGCTGGAACCAGGAAATATTTGGCATCTCTTTTTTTTTTCAATGACTAAAACGATTATTCGATTATCAAAATAGTTTCAGACTAATCAATAAATCGACTAAACATGCTGAATGTGATGCTCGTCATGCATGCAAGAACTGATTTTGTTTAAATTAACTAATAAAATTCCCCTTCTCTGATGCACTTCCATATTTTGCATTAGATGACATTAACATAAATATTTGCCTTGCGGCTGCAAACTTCTCTTTTATGGTTGTAATTTCCCAGACTGACATTACCCATCTAATGAGGTAGACATAAGTAATTATCATTACTGATAATATAATTATAAACAAGATGAATCCTTATGAAAATATTTGTTCTGTGAAAGCTCATGCTAATTTTAAATGACCCATATTCCTGTTCTCGCCGCTGCGGGGTATAAAGATGTGTTTCCTCCCGTCAGCAGCTGGCGTAATGTAGACGAGTTATTTTATAAACTTGTATTTGTGCTACACATGTTGTTAACAGATCCTTTATGGATGGATAGATACGAGCTGGATTAAGCTCATCTTCTCATTAATACTCAGGTTAATCTGTCACGCCTTGTTGGACGCTGCTCACACGCTGCCTGTGACTCCGTGACCCAGTCATGACTGTAGAGACGCGCGTCACAGCGTGTTCACAGCTTTAATGTGGTAACAAATCATCCGCTCACACGCCTCGATGTTGTGAGAATCCACTTGTGGAGAAGATTGCTGTTGCTAAATTTTGACAGAATCCTTCCTATCAAAAACAAAAATGCAACGCTCCATGTTTGCAGACAAGCTTTAATTTCTCTCGCTTTTCTTTTTCTCTCTGTCAGTATTAATATGCCGAGTCAGAAGCACTTTCCCATCTGTTTTTCAATGCAAGGTTGTGTAAATAGTGTCATTTTTCGAGGATGGCCGCTACACCTTCTGTTATTAGTAGTATGGTTCCTCCTGTACCTCCTAGCCGCTGCTGCAGCTGTGTTTTGATGATCTTGTGCTCTCTTCCATCTTTATGAAGTCTAATAATCTGGTTTCTTACTTGTTCATGTGGCGCCATGTTGCGTTAGACAGACCCAGGCCAAAACCGACAAAGTTGTGTTGTTCACAAGTTCTTTTATAACCTTATTCATGCAATTAGTCTGAATGGGAAGTCACAGGTGTAATCACATTCGTTTCATTGAGGTTGTAGTTTGAGGCCTGTATTTTAAATTACCTGTTTGATTTTAATTATAAATAAGATCAAGTACCCTACATTTCACTCTAAAAATACTACACTTATTGTAAGATGACACAATTTTGAATCATTTAACATTTTAGTGATATTGTACAGGGGTGTACTCACTTTTGTCATACTGTATATTGCGTGTCATCATTGTCGCCTTCTCACTCTCATCCTACTACTATTACATACTTCCACGACAAATAATCCCTGACATGAACGCTAACAAAGCCATGTCATCCATGTTTATGATTTAACTGTTGACTGCGCAAATGACGTTATTGTTGTTGTTTTTGTACGCATGTGGCTCACGTTTAAGTTAAACCTGCGCATGAGTGGTAGGTTAGGACCTCAGCAGTGTTCACACCAGAGCTGCATACATGTCAATTACTAACATGAATATGAACCATCAACACAAAAAGAACAGATCTGACTAAAAAATCAGAATTGAACATTGTTTTCTTTGTGCTTGTATGACTGTTTGAGTAAAGCAGATATCACATACCTGTTAACACCAATCAGGATTTAGCAACATTTGAATAAAATGTAATGTGAGTTGTTGGGTTGTTTACTTATGTTTCCAGCACTGCTAATCACAACTGATCAGATCACACCCACACAGTCCTGATGAAGCAGATACTATAAGCAGAGTTTTATAAAAAAAACTTACATCAAACAGATGGCACATGCAGAGGAGTTTCAGTCTAGGAGCTAATGGGACCAATGTGACTGTTTTTGAAACACAGTACATGTGGATCTTATTAGTGAATGTCCAGCAAAGAGCGTGATGAACACCTTCATTATATTCTGCATCATTATAGAAAATAGACAGCACAGTGAAGAGTAATGTGTACGTTAGTTCAGACGTTACAGGCAAACTTTAGACGCAGTACAAATACATACAAAGTCAATAGAAAGTAGGAACACATATACGTTTTTCGGCAAAGCACAAATAGTCTTTTTTTTGTACAAATATTTGTTTCATACAAATATTTTAAAAATTATTTGTTTTTGGGAAGAAAAAACAAACATGTTAAATACCGGCGTGCAGGTCGGTTACATCACTATCTCAGTGTCTCTCCTCTGCTCCGCTGTTACGTCAATCAGCAGGTCTCAACGAGGGGAGTCACATCCACCTGCTACATGACGCACATTTCCTAATTTGGACATCACTCCCGGAGTTGGGGGTGTTATCGAGAGATAAAGCTCAACTACTGACACACTCTTCATTAACACTGATTGTAACACTTTAATTTTCTAAAATTAAAAGCGTAAAAAAACAAAAACAGGATATTTTAACCGTCTTTTAATACAAATAATTTTGCTGCCTCAACAAATACAAATACTTGTCTCTCTGCACATCCCTAATAGAAAGAAACACCTGGATGCAAATGCTTGCAAATTGACCTGAAGGTGCGTCTGTGAGAATTGAAAATGTTTCAACTTGAACACTTTCGAAAAAAAAATAGTGTAAATTATTTATGCTTTATAATTTTGGGTGTTGTTTTTATTAGGAAATATTAGTAACACTGGGTATAGCCTTGCTCTCCTCCCCACCTCAGTAATTTCCATTGCTTTTGCAGTGTCCTTACAACCAACAGCTGGCTCCACAGAGAAAGACTCACATTGTCTGCAGATAATAGACTTTTCCTTTATTGTGCTTGTACATGGAAAGTACCAGGAAGGCAACCTTTAAACAAACAAAATAATAATATGAATTGTTGCATATGCAAATGTTTTATTGTTTAATCACCAAGAACATATTTTCCTCACATACCACAGAACGGTCCGCTGTGTTTTGTGTCATTGGATGTTTGCCGAACACCTCACCTGTGTTGTTCATCCTGTTGTCATACACAGTAGTGTTAGTAGCAGGATGCAGAGGAGGATACACCCTCCCCCATAATCTGTTATTTACACTTTGACACTTTTGCTTGCACAGACCTGTTTGTCCACACTCTAGTTTGGAGGTTCAAAGAAATGACAAACAGTTCACTTGACTGTAAAATGTGTTGATGTGGCGATGGCTAGGTGTTAGTTTCAGATGTTGGGTGGTTTCCTGTTATAATTCTACATAAAGAATGCATGAATCATTTCTCTTGTAAGTGTTTTCTTTACCTTCAGGAAGCTGACAAGATTTCAGTTGGTTCATGTTTTTTATGCGCTGCAAATAAAAGTAATCTTATTGTCATTTCTGTCTATATTTGTAAAGTCTCAATTTCTTAAAACAAGTGAAAAATAATCCATTAACAATATTTTAAACTGTACTGTGAAATAAGAAAGGAGGGCAGGAAAAAAATGGCAAAAAAAGCGAAACTTGACTTGAACGAAAGTCATTCAATATATATTTCACTTGTTTTAAGAAAATCAAACTTTAAAAGCTGAATTACAGAAAAGAAAATGACTTGATAGGATGAGATTGTTGCATTGTGGAGCACATTTTAGGAAAGAAGTGCTTGTGTGTTTTAGCAATAAAGATAAGGAGAGTGTATGAGAGAGAGAAATATTTTTCAGATGAATAAATGTTCGGGCTATCAAATGTCAAAAAATAGTGAAAAAAGATAAAGCTGACTCCCTCAAATTGCTTGTTTTGTCTGACCAACAGTCCAAAACCCCAAATATATTCAATTCACAATTATATGAAACAGAGAAAAGCAGTAAATTCTTACAATTGTGAAGCAGAAAACAGCAAATGTTGATGAATTACTTCCTATATTTTCTGTTAATTGACTAATCATCTCAGAAGTAGAATTATTTATAAAGGTTTTGTTGCTATATAACCTGCATGTTTCAGAGTAATGCATCTGTGCAGTAGTTCTTCTAGCTTTATATCTCTGCTAAACCAATACACCATCTTTGAAAGGATTAAGAGAGAAAGGGAAGGGACCGACAAACAGAAACCTGAAACCAGCTGTTTCTACTTCACATGATAACAGTTTGATGGACTGAGGCCAGAACATTCAGCCAATCATCTGTTCTTCACCATCAAAGTCTGTTTCTGAGTGTTCTTCACACACACAGTTAATCAGAGACAGTGAAACAGGAAGGTACTGATAAGCTGAGATTCATGCTGCAATGTGACAGGCTGGCATTAGAGCCATGGGGGGGGGGCTGCCTGCCTGCACTGTGGCTTCTGTTTACTCATCACTGCTGGGAAACCAGACTAGACAATCAAAAGCAGTCAATTAACAAAAGTTCAGACTGACATCAGTCCTGTGTGGGAAAAACACAGCCCTCATTTATTTGAATGGGGTCAATCCAATGGTGTGGTGCCAGCGTAGGGCGCCATGACATCCTCCACCAAGCTGCTGTGGTGGCCAGTTACATATCTGCAAGCGCACATTCCTGGTGGATTACTTTGTAATATGAAGGAAGCATTTCTACCGTTTACCTCACGATCGTCACAAGGAAAGATAAAATAATGGCTGCCTTGACAACTTTTATTGTAAATACCCTGTCTTTGAGTGTTATAAACTGCTGTTTAGCGTTTTGACCATAGACTGTATAAAAATATGGACGTAGTTACCGTGACGTCACCCGTTGGTTTCTGAAGAGCAGTTTTGAAGCTCAAAGTGAGCCGCTCCGGCCGTCGCCATCTTGGCAGTGTGTGACGCTGCCTAACTCCCAGCCAATCAAAAATGGGCAAAGAGGCGGGCCGAATTGCTGAAACAAGCCACCTAGCGGCTGGCGGACCTGTCACTCAAAGCAGCCATGTCCTTCATTATGCATAACTTTACGGCTTAATAAAATTTAAACGGGTGAGTTATAAAAAAATTCACCCCCGTACAGTTGTCATGAAAGAGGAAATTAGCTACAGAGACCAAAACCTTTTTTTGTACCAGGCTGTAAACATGTTTATTTCTGCTGTAAAGTTGGGCATTTTAACATGGGGGTCTATGGAGATTGACTTGCTTTTGGAGCCTCAAGTGGCCATTCAAGGAACTGCAGTTTTTGGCACTTCCGCATTGGCTTCATTTTACAGCCCCAGAGGTTGCCGCTTGGTTTTGACATCTGATTAATGGATCTGTTATTCAAGCTGGACTTCCTGGAGTCATGGTATATCATGTCTTGCCAGTACATGAACCAGCATTTCCCCACCAACAAAGCCCCCTACATTTCTCTTTTTTTGTTTGAATCCGCACTAAAGGTCTACAACCATGCTAGCAGCTTTCCTAGACTGCACTTATGCAAAATGCTAAAATGCAGAAAAATCACTTTCATTGACAAAAAAACAAAAACAAAAAATGCTTTAAGTAAGTTACCAAGGTCTGGACCAACCTCAGTAGTAGCTACCGTACAGAGGTAAAAATCATATGTGACACAAAGGCTGCAACGTACAATTATTTTCATTATTGTTTAATCTGCCAATTACCTCTTCAAGTGTTTGTCTGAAACATAAAAAAATTCAAGAAAACGCCCATCACAATTTACTAGAACTCAATTAGTAAATGTCTTGTTTTGTCCAACCAACAGTCCAAAACCAGTCCAAAGATATCATTTACGATAATGTAAAACCAGGAAAAGCATCAAATTGTCCCATTTGAGAAGCTGCAACTGCTCAATGTTTGGTATTTTTACTTGAAAAATGACCTTTAATCAATTATCAAAATAGCGTTTAATAATTTTATACGATTATAATAGTTTTCTGTCTATCTTCTATTCAGTCAATCAACTAATCATTGCAGCTCTACGTGACACATTTTGAGCTGTACGGTAGTTCCTGTTTGTTGGAGATGCAGCAGTCTGTGATGAAACACATCTAACATCCAGACTGAAAGTAACAAGATTCATGACACAAACAGTCATTGTTTTATCCCTGCTTTATGAAAGCCACTCTGTGCCTTTGAATGTAAGGCAGCGGTTTTAAATGGGAGCGACATTAAAGTCAGACAAAACATCAGAGGACATGAAAGCACTATCGGATGATTGATAACTCAGATCTTTTGATGTCCACTCTCAGCACTCTGGTGGCCACGTGATTTATTCAATCATCTGTATCTGATGCTGACTGAGTGTGGTCAGAAGAATCTTATTCATTAAATAAAATAAACTCGATATACTCAATGTACATCTTTGTTTGTCAGTCCCATCATGGAACAGGAGGCTTGTATGTGTGCAGTTTTATACTCTTCATGGTCCAGTGAGGTAGTTTTGAACTTCCAGCTCACTGTTTTACTTGTCTCGGTGTTGTTTTGCATGGCTAAAAGTATTTTTGCAAGGGACAGACAGTTTACTGTATGATAAGAAGACATCTAATTGGATGAGCTCACCACTTTCCGGGCCGTCAGTGGTCCTTGTTTCCCGTTTTCAATGTGGAAAATAACAGCGAGTAGTCGCTAAATGTGCCTCATTTTGCATGTATATATAAAGAGCTGAAGTCATGACGTCGTTTCCTGTCTAGCCGCTGTTCCAGTACTTTGTTTAACTCAGTGCAATCTCTCATTCAATGTTTATTTCATCTGTCTTGCTTAAAAAAAAAAAGAAGTGTTTTCCTGGAGTTTACGTTCCGTATTCAAGGACAACTTGGCTCCACAACAGCTGTTCCCATCAGAAGTTGAAACCTTTGTGATTTTAACAAAGTTAAACAACAATTACTTTGTGAGTACAGAAAAAACTACAGCTTCCATTAAAATTTATCAGCAGAGCAGCGTCGGTAATTACATCATCGTAACTTGGTTTTATCCATAAAATAAAATTCACCAACACTTTCTTCTGAAGTCATTTTTTAAACTTTTTTTAGCTGTAATCTCTGTTGTCTGCTACTCTCTGTCCTGCTGTTATTACAGACAAAGGCTGCAATTAACGACTATTTTCATTATTGATTAATCTGCCAATTATTTCCTGATTAATTGGTCTATAAATATATTTTTTAAAAAGTGAAAAATTATGTTTTATTATGTATTATGCAGAGTCAAAGGCAACGTCTCCAAATATCTTTATTTGTCCGACCAGTTTACTGTCATATGTGACAAAGAAAAGCATGAAATCATTACATTTGTGAAGCTGAAATCAGCAAATATTTAATATTTTTGCTTAAAAAATGAATAAAATGATTAATCAATTATCAGAATAGTTGCTGATTCATTTTCTGTCGATCGACTAATAATTGCAGCTCTATCACAGACGTGTCTGAACTAACTGTGACCCCTCGACTCGCTCATGGTCTTGGCGTGTCTGTCGAGCTGTGACATTTAACCCGTGAACGTCTGGGGTTTATGGGAAATGCTGTTTATCAAAGGCCTCAAACAAACGGAAATCCAGAATAAACAGTATTAGATTGTTTTCTGAAAAAAGATCATCCTTGTCTAAACATAGAGAGTGAAAACATGACATACTGTTCAGAAAGGTGGATTTTTAGTTATTTACATTACTACAAATCTCAATAGGATTTTGAATTAGGTTTTCTTATTCCTGGATGTTCCAGTTTTACTTTGACTCTCTATGAGTCCGTGTGGGACACTATATCACAATAAATATCCAAACTAACTAACAAACCAGTGCACACAAATGTCATAGAAATCGTATGTCATAACTTTAGAGAAGTTTCTTTGTTGTTCTAAATTCAGTCAGTGTCAACAGGCTCCACTTGTGTTTACCTGGTGAACACAATGTTTGTAATATCCCCCTAAACTGGATTAGTCTCAGATGGGGTGAACAGACTATTAAATATGAACAACAGTGAATTACAGCAGAATTCACTGCTGTGATTACTGCCTAATGAACCAGAAACATTTATAAGCTAGGCTCGCTAGCTAAGCTCATGTAAGTAATGAAGGGACAGGCCTGCAATTATTGTTACACCTGTATCACACTGAGCTGGTTGTTTCCCAGAGTAATTTATAGATTACAAGAAGAACTAGTTGTACACAAATCTACACTTTGTTTACCTTGATACCTTAAAACATAATTGGTCTGTCTTTTCCTGTTTATTTAGTTGCTATGGCACTGACAGTTGCTTAATTGCTGTTTAAATATGCTCAAATGCAGTTATCTGTAACATCGTATGACATACACAGCATGCAAGACTGCTATGCACAAATTAGGTACAGTTAAGGGTATAGTTCCAGTAATTATTTTATAATCAATTTGAAGATATTTAGAGATCAGCAGAACAAGTCCATAAATTCACCTTGCACAGTTGATATGGCAAATGTGTTGGCAAACGGTCATCTAGACAAATATCTGATCCTACAAGGAACTACTCTCCAGAGAGTGAAAATGTGATCGCTGTTATTAGTCTTTGGAGCCGTTTCTAAACAAACTAACATGACCAAACTCTTCATAATGAAGAAACATGTCACCCAGTGCAGCGGTGTGGCTCACTGATGTGTTTTTAATAGTTTTTGGACATTAACGGAGGTCTACGGCACAGAGGAATAACATATATCAGGCTTTGGATACACACACAACACTTGTTAGTACATCAGTTTATTGTTGGTTAAGGTTTAGGGTGGACACTGGAATTGGGCCGTAGTTGTCTGACCCATTTTTAATGCAGAAATATTGATCAGAGCAACTTTAAGTAAATGCTTTCTCCAAATTACTAATCCATAATGTTTCACCTGTTAATTTCTGCCATAATCAGCCTGTTCTGGAGTTAAGTACAGAGAGCAGTAGGTCAGTTAAAAGTACATCAAAACTAGTATTTGTGCATTTATTTTTAATTGTGATGCCAGATGTGAAATCTGTGGTGATTTACTTATTTATTCTTCCTCTGCCCACCGTTTCTTTATGCTAATGGTGCTGCCCACTATAGGATACCAACCCATGCAGCAGCCGGACCACCTGACTGATGTGTTTCCATGGTGATGAGAGTTGAGAGTTGAAGTGGCTTATGTACTGTAGCACATACAGCAAGTTAGATGAGGTAGAAACACAGAGATATGAGGTAAGAGGAGATTTATGGAGACATTATTTGAAAGTGTTGGTATACAAGGGGATGAAGAACAAGACGAAGATTATGATGATTAAAAAGGAAATTAGATTTTGAGACAGTTTTATATAAACACACGGACATGTTTGACTTCTTTTCTCTGGCAATTACAGAAATAAATAGAGAATGAAGAGAGTTCAGTTTTTACGTTTAATGCATTTAGAAACAAAATGTTCACAAATATTAAAGCAGGATTCTGTCATTTTTGAGTCTGAACATGTTCACGCTGTCTGTGTTTGTGTTTGTGAGTTTGTATGTAAGGGTGGCGGTGCTCTGGGATGCTGCTGTGCTCGACTAAGAATAGCATCCTTACTGGTCCTTTTGCCTGCAGACACTGTCTGAATACCAAGTCAACACAACTGCACCTCACACACACACACTCCACCAC
The DNA here is from genome assembly GCF_910596095.1 of Thunnus maccoyii. Taxonomy (NCBI): domain Eukaryota; kingdom Metazoa; phylum Chordata; class Actinopteri; order Scombriformes; family Scombridae; genus Thunnus; species Thunnus maccoyii. The sequence goes on along the minus strand of NC_056551.1, from coordinate 25,514,662 downwards.
ACATTACTGCTACCTGAGCTATTTGTAGCTTTCCTTTTACTGTACTGTGAGTGGATCCGTCTTTCTCTGACTGCGATACAAAAGACTACCTCACAACAAGCTAAATTACTTGATTTCTCTTCAGATATAGCCAACGCTGTGTGTCAGGAGCAATGCTTTAGCTGTGGAAATGTCCCAAAGCTGTGTGGATATTTTAAATCCTGCAGTTGCTCTCTGTGAGTGTGTGTGTGTACTTGTGTATCTAGCTTTGTGAGGACCACTTTGAGTTTTAGGCCTTGGGAGGACATTTTACCTGCTCCTCATATTGGGACGGACCTTGAAAGGGCTGTTTGAGGGTTAAAGTCTGACTGATATTAAACTGCCTGTTTGGTCTATTACAGCTACATATCTGCTCTGTAACTCTCTTGTCCTTCGAGGAAAAAAATCAGAAAGCAAATGGGGGAAATTCATATTTAAAATTAATAGTTTTACATTATTTTGATTAAATACAGTTCCATCACCTGCTTATGTAGCTGGAGTCCTTATTTCAATACAGCAAATCAAATCTTTGCATAAAGCGATAACATGTGGTTCTATCATCAGCAGAGCAGAAGGTCACACTGAGCCTGATTGCATCCGGCTACACATCACAAGAGCCACAGACTCTGAACAACAACCCACATTAGCTTTCCTGCTAACGTCTGTAAAGTGTATGTTGGAAAATAACAAGAGGAAATGTGAACTAGATGTAGACAGAAGGAAACTGGCTTAAACTAAATGGCACCTGTGTCTCCTTTTAAAGGTGCTAATTTCAACAAGGAAAAATGACTGATGTTACTGAAGGCAAAAGTGGCGAAGAATCTATTAAAGTATAACTTCAATACTAACAAAATATAAACACACTGTGATGTAGACTGTTTATAATTAACAGCAAAAAATGGTAATACTACTAAAGGCCTTTACACATACACAGCGACGCAAATAAACGACATGAAATTGCGAAATAATCGCACGAAAAAATTGCGTCCAGTGTGCAAAGGCCTTAAGTTATAAGCAGATATAAGTGTGCAGTAATGTATTTGTCAAGAACTATAACTATACCTCCTCCTGTAGACATCCATAAGTGTTTTCTGCTGTATAAACAGATAATGAATGATAATACAGTAAAACACAGTTGTAATAATATAAAATTTGTCTTCATAGGAGAAGTTATAATTACTGACAAATACTGAACATTGATAAACACATAAAACTGCCCCAATATCTGCTTATAACTACATTAGTGTGTTATGAACATTTATTAAACGTTTATAAACTGCTTATAAATGATAGATAAGGGGTCTTAAAGTTAAATGTTACCCAAAAATTAAATCTTTGTTGCATAGTTTGAGTGTTTCCACATTGCCTGAGCGTATTGAATCCCAGTTTGTGTCGTCTGTGCTCTGTGAGTGAAAGAGAGATGAAGTGAATAATTCAAACTTAGTACCGTCGTCCTGCAAGTCATGTTCTGTAAGTGATGCTGAGTCTTCAGCACTAAGAGCTGGCTGCTCACGTATTTGTGTCCGTGCACGGCAGACAGATGAACTGATTTTTGTGACTGGACATAGTGATACTGGGTGCGGGGCACGGGGCAGGGCTTAAAGCTCCCTCTGTCTGTCTGACTGTCTGTCTGTCTGTCTCTCTCTCATTGTTATCCTCCAGCTTAAAGCAGGCTTGTGGCCGGGGGAAGCCGCATTAGCAATGCAAGGAGCTGTACAAGCCTTGATGGTTATGTAAACCCTCCCTCCCCCCGAACACACACACACACACACACACACATAAACAAGCCCTTAAGCCTCTCTCTGGTCCGTAGCCGCCACACGCTAGCAAGTGTCTCTCACCCGCTTATCGTTACATCATTACTACACAGGCCTACTTTCTCCCTGTGGCAGCATCAGTGGAAAGAATATATTCAATAAGTAAAAACTACAAAAATGCAGGAAAAAGTTTCTCATTATCAGCGGAAAATAGGTCTACATGGATCATTTGGAGATTTCTCATGCTAACTTTCTAATTAATGTGGCTATAATTGACATTTTCTATGATAATGTCTGATCTGTCAGTGTGTAATGTGTTGGTTGTGGCTCGTAGTAATGAACCTACAGAGAATTATCAGTGACTCTGCAGCTCCTCTTGGCTTTACGGAGCTTTATAGTGAGTTTCAGCTCATTGTTTATCTGTCCGGCTGCAACTTTACTGTTTTGGTTCACTCTCAGCGCCCTCATAGCGTCGTTTTGGGTCACAGCAGGCAGCTGTTTTCAGAGAAAAAGCTGTAAAAAGCCGCTGTACACTACCTGCTCAGCACCAAACAGCAAACAGACACAGTTAGCTGTAGACTAGCTGGTGAACATAGTGGAGCATTTAGCAGCTAAAGAGCCAGATATTTCCCTCAGGAGTTGGTAGAGAGTAAAAACAGAAGCTAAAAGAGAGTGAATATTGGACTTATATTCACCAGGTGGACAGAAACACGACTCCACATGAATGATAATGTTGCTCCGTAACTGCTGGATGTGGAAATAAGCAACTGTTTGCTAACAAGTTCAACATATCAACTTAAAAGCTGATGATGTGTCAGAGTTGTGTTCACTACTTGTTTCCACTGAAAACAAGTTGACAAAAAATCAGTTAATGCAGGTTTAAGTATATTTACATTATATGTATCTTCCAAGTTCTCCTCCACTCAAAAACATGTTTGTCTTCTTGTTCCTTCAGTTGGATGTTTGTTCTCTTCTCTGTGCAGAGTTTGGTTTCATATTCATCTGCTGAAAGAGAAAAGTTTCTCTGTTTTCACCTCAAATCTCAGTTTAACACGTGCACCTACGAGCAGGATTTGTGACATCACAACCGGTTTGGAGCCGATCATGGTCCAGTTTTGCAACTTACACAAGTGTGATGTGGAAATTCGAAGCCTCCAGTGAAAAAACACTGAGAATGAACTTTACAGTGAAGGAGGAAACATCTGGTGTCCAGCTGGAAAACTTTAGAAATAAACAATATTTAAATATTCACAGACTCTGGATTTTTAATGAGGGAGAAGGAGGAGATGTCATTTTGAAGATTTTAATAAGGTAATTGAACTTTTTTTTTGTAGAAAATCTTATTAGACACAAATTATTATTCAAAAAAGAGTATTTTTATATATCTGAAAACTTGTCTGGACGGGAAAAAGTAAATAGTACACTTTTTAAAAGTAGCTTTTTCAGTTTGGGCTCAGTGTTCAAAGAGCAGCTTGCAGTTTGGCACATTAATGTGTAGGAAAATAATGTAGAAACAGGATTTTCACCGAATTATATTACTATATGTATACTATAGTGACATGTGGACTCGTTTTTGTAAGGTAGCTTTCATTAACATCCACTTCAAAATGAGATATTGGAGCAGCAGAGCTCAGTCATGGTTAATAATAACTTTCCATTAGTGCTAGTTTTGACACTGATGAGACTGAAAGTATATGTAATATTTATATGAATATGACAGATCCCACAGATTAATTTTTGCTCATCCTTTCTATTCTCATCAGTCTGCAGTCGGGTAGATCAGTGTTTTTTGTTGAGAACTAATAATGTGCATTGTTAACTTGTCTTGTTAAATTCTTGTGATAAAACAATTATATAATGAAGTGATTCCTCTGTCTGTCTCTGATGTCACAAATATTTTATAGTACAGGATTATAATCAGGTAATAATAGTGATGAAACTAACAAATGTAGACCAACGATCATCTGTAACACTGAGAAACCGCCACATTCAGATGAGCCGACTGTTACACACATGACTTGGACGAGAGCAGGAAATTCATCCTTATTCATACAACTGTCGTAATTACATTTTTCACCGTGATGTATACAGGCCTAAGGAATGTATTCATGCATAAACACACAAGCGGAAGATTTACATATGCATCCATGTACTTTTTAAATTATGTATACTCTGAATTAAAACGTCCCTGAACAGGATAAGTGGGTGTAGAATATGAATGCATGGATGATTAAAATACGACTTAACCCTTTTTCCTCACAATTTAGGTCAACATTTATAACCCTTTTATCTCAAAACTGTAACTCTGTTAAACCAAAATGCACAAACAGACATGTACTGTAAAAATCACCAGAACCTTTACAGAAGTCTGTTAAAGATACTCGTCAGTAAAACCACTTTAAAATCACAGAAAAAAAACATATAACTATGGTTCTTAATTCATAATAATCAAATTTATGACTTTTTTATTCTCCAGTAAAACAAACCTCAGCTACATCTGTGTCTGTAGCTGCAATTAATGACTATTTTCATTATCTACTAATCTGATGATTATTTTCTTGATTAACTGATTTATCGTTTGCTCTATAAAACACAAGTAAACAGTTTCCTACGGCACAAAGGCTACAAATTCAAGTCAAGTCAATTTTTATTTGTACAGCCAAATATCACAAATCACAAATTTGTCTCGGTGGGCAAGACAACATCTTCTATCCTCAGACCCTCGATATAAATAAGTAAAAACTCCCTAAAAAAACCTTTAACAGTAAAAAGAAATGGAAGAAACATCAGGAAGAGCCCTCGAAGGTTCAAAGGGTTAAACAAACTGAGCATAAATATATGAAATCAAAACTCATCGTACACTCCTTCTTTACCGCAACAGTGTTTCTGTCTTTTCGTCATGTGATGGTAAATGGACTGTACTTGTATGGTACCTCTCTAGTCTTCTGACCACTCAAAGCGCTTTTACACTACGAATCACATTCATACGCTGAATGGGTACAAGGGCTGCCGTGCAAGGTCCCAACCTGCTCATCAGAGGAAACTAACCATTCACACACTGATGACACAGCCGTTAAGTTAAATATCTTGCCCAGGACACATCGACACGCAGACTGGAGGAGCTGGGAATCGAACCGCCGATCTTCCGATTAATGGACGACCCGCTCTACCTCCTGAGCCACAGCCGCCTCCTTTGTTATGATGATTTGAAAGTTTGATTGCAAAGAATTACAAACAGCTGATGATCAAATGTAAAACATATTTGAACTCTGTATATAATGAAATGCAGCATATATTCCAAATTCTACTTCATTTGTCATTTATACAGAATAACATCTGCACAATGAAATGCTTAAGATGAGACTCGGGACAAGTAAAAACAATTCTTCACAACAACAACAACAAGATAAACAATAAAGATATAATGTAAACAAAAAATAAAGATAAAGACAGAAAAACTACGACAGATCAGGAATTTACAAGTGTATAAATAAATAAACGGTAGGCGTTAGAGTAAAAATATATATTCTGACTAACAGATGTGAATTTATAAATCTTAATTTTCTCTGTCCGCTATTTTTAGATGTGATGATGTAACGTCATTTCTGAACTAAAAACTCTTGAATAAAAAGGAAAAGGAGGCAGATGATCTTATCTTATGCACAATAAAACTCAACATTGCAGTTAATTTAAAGAAGTGATATAAGCAAACATTTTTCTGTCTTGAAATATTAAAGTTTTCAATGTTTTTGTGAAAATGTTTTGACCTTTTATTAGTAAAAAGTGGTAGAATTTCTCAACATCATCTCTGTTATATCTGTGGGTACCAACCTCAGACTTGGCAGAGCCGCTCCTGTAAGTTACTTAATTAGATCATTGATGGTGGTGCGGCGACGCTGGAGGGGATCTAACCTGCTGCCACACGATGACGGCTCGTAGCTCTTAATGCGTTCTGACAGAGCGGCGGGACGCGGTGCCGTAAAGACAAGCTGGTCATCTGTAACCCCCGAAGCTTCATGACACTCAATGACGACGTGAAGCTTTCACAGGATGTCAGGATCTGAATCTGATATTCAGATAAACACATATCATTGGTTTTATACGATTATTTGTTTAATTTCTGTTCAGTTGTTGCCATATCTTGATTTGGAATTATATAAGAGAAGAGATATAGTCCGCTGAAAATGGGTGTTCTTATTGATTTTGTATTGGCAACATAAGTCGGTCAACCACTCTGGTTCAGACTGAAACATTTTAACCGTGACTGGATGGATGGACATGAAACTGACGATGAATCCCACTGACATATTTTACAATAACGTGAATTTACTGCAGAACTTCTGAACAACAGTATTACAGATATAATAAATAACATAAAGGCTTCCTGATATTTGCAAACATATGAGAACAGATCAAAATTTACGGTAACAGCCTCATTTTATAAACCCGGAATGAGAAAATGTAACAGACAAATCACAAATGTTGGCCTCTGTACTGTAAACCAGCAGCTGTTCTGCTCATTCTGACCTCATGTCATGATGTGTTGTACTGGGAATAACAAGAGAAGAAGAAGAAGAAGAGTTTTTCGCAGTAGTTTTTCAGGTCATCTTGTACCTGAGCAGGAAGTCATTTATTTATTTGGTGTTTTTGTGTCTGTTTTCTCTCTAATGCAGCACTACTTCCTGGTGATTTTTGGCCATGATGGACAGAAACCTCTGGAGCTGCGGACAGAGGAAGAGTCAGACTGCAACGAGTGGGTGGAGTACATCCAGCAGGCCAGGTGAGACAGGACGGGACTCTAATACTAACACTAATATCACCACTGTTTTTAATGTTTGATTTGCAGAGCACATTTACTCACATATTGTACTTTTTACTCCACTACATTTATCTGGCGGCTGAAGTTACTGGTTACTCTTCAGATCAGGATGTTACAATAAAACATATGATAAGTTTTTACACTCTTTATTAGGAACACCTGTGCAAATCTAATGCAACAGCTCTGTCACAAATTCTACCTTTACAAAGCTCATAAGTTTACAGTTTTTGTTGACACTGTCAAAAAGGAGATAATTCTACTTTATGTTCATTATTTAGGTCGTAGTGGTGCTGCACTGGACATTATCAAAGGTGTTTCTAATGAACAAAATAATAGAAACCCATCAGAGCTGTTGTATTGCATTGCATTAGATTTCACATGTGTATAATAATAAACTGGACAGTGAGTGTAAAAACAAGTGTCTAGTTGGGGCTCCTTCATTTCTGCTTCACAAGGACTCATAACACAGTAGAATAATCCCTTTAAAAGTATATTTTTCTTTAGTACATTCAGAAAAAGTAGTCTCTAAAGAGATAAAATGATCCAATATTTCAGCAAAAATCAAAGATTAGAGAAAAAGTCCAAAAAACTGAAAACAGATTTGTGTATCAGAACTTTGTTTTTTCTTCTTTCCTCTCCCATTAATCATCTCACGACCCCTCAGATTCATCTGATGACCCTTTGGAGGGGCCCCGACCCCTAGGTTGGGAACCACTGGACTAAACTAGCTAACTGTATATAAAGTAGTGTAAACTAACTCCACCTCCAGCAGCTACAACAGTAACATGCTGCTCTAACACTGATGCTTCACTATTAATAATCTAATGATGTCATATATAATAATATATCAGTCAGAGGGACATTTTTCCTACATACATACTTTTACTTTTCATACTTTAAGTACATTTAGCTGTTTATATTTCTGTACTTTATTAAGTACAGTAGTAATACTTTCCACCATGTAATTAAGTGTTTTATATACTATCAGTAACATGCAGCAGTTCTACACTTTTCATGAGTTGAGGTGTTAAATAACAACAAACTGTTCTCTACTTTCTGCTCGCTCTTTGTGCTGATACACATTTGACATAACTACCACGTGTTATTCCATATCTGTGTGTGTGTGTGTGTGTGTGTGTGTGTGTGTGTGTGTGTGTGCACATGGATGTGTTCTGCTCGCAGCAGTTCACATTTAGGTCACACTGGTGCTGTATTGCTACACTGGTTACATCACAGACTTGATCTCGCCACTCGACCTCTATTTCTCTCCTCTCTCCCTCACCGAGGCTGCGTTTCCTATTTTTATCTCAACATTCAGTAGAAAATCTGATGCACATCAAAAAACCACCTTTATTTATTCTCGCAGGGTGACATGTCGGTCCGGTCTGTGACAGGGACTGCAACTTATAATTATTTTTATCGTCGATTTATCAGCTGATTATTTTCTGAATTCATTGTTTTTTTCCATAAAATATCAGAAAATAGTGAAAAATGTCTGTTATAATTTCCCAAAACCTGAATTGACATCTTTGTTCTGTTCAGTCTGACCAACAGTTAAAAACCCCAAAATTATTCAGTTTACTATCATATATGACAAAGAAAAGCATCAAATCTTGTGTTTTGGCAAGTTTTTGGCATATTTGCTTTAAAAAATGATTGAAACAATTATTCAAATATCAAAATAAAATAAAAAAAACATGTATTTTGCATATATTGTAAAAACTATTGGGTGTGTGTAACTGTATATTCCTTGTACAGTATATATAATATAGTTTTTCCTTTTTAATCACTTCTTTAGTGCTAATTTTATATACTTTGCTCTATTTTATTGCCAAATTGATTATTGTATTCAATTCTAATTTAAATATTTGTAAATACATTATCTGTCTATGTAGCATGTTGGGAGCTACAACTGAATTTCATTGTGCAAACATTTAAAATGAACCTTGAAAACTGTTAATTAACTTTCTGTCAGTTGACTAATTGTTGCCGCTTTAGTCAGTTAAATCATATCTGTATATGTTTAATTACAGTATATGTCTTAAAACACAATAATTCCCCCCCTCTGTCCTCCCTTTAGTTACTCCGACATCATCATCGAGCGTGAGATCCTGATGCAGAAATACATCCACCTGGTCCAGATCATGGAGACCGAGAAGATCGCAGCCAATCAGCTCCGCACTCAGCTGGAGGACCAGGGCACTGAGATCGAGAGGCTTAAAGCTGAGGTATGCATGAGTGCATCCACATCTGCGTGTGCATGCATACATAAATCCACGCACGCACACACACACACACATGCATGTGCACAGGCGTTCTCAGATGGAGCACACTGCAGATCAAAGCATGCAAATGCATCTGGCATGATGGGAAAACACTTGAGTCAAGGGCGCATGTTTCTCTTAAATGAAAGCGCAGCAGGGCTCCAGCGATTCCTGGACCAGTACTTCCTTATCATGCAACAACATATTCGTTGTTTTGATCCTCTAAAGTAGTTTCATGAATATTTTATCCTCGGAGCCAGTTCAGTATTTTCACATGGAGGTTGTTGTTGTGTTAGATTGTAGTGTTGAACAAAGCCAAGGAGAGGATGCTGCCTTACCAGAACAACCAGGAAGAAGAAGACCCTGATATTAAAAAGATCAAAAAGGTAAGTTGTTGGTGTCACTTATCAATACATAAAAAGAAATAAGAGCAAAGAGAGACACCTGGTGCTTCGGCTGTGCAGGTGCAGAGTTTCATGCGTGGCTGGCTTTGCCGGAGGAAGTGGAAGATCATCGTCCAGGACTACATCTGTTCCCCTCACGCCGAGAGCATGAGGAAGAGGAACCAGATTGTCTTCAACATGGTGGAAGCGGAGACGGAGTACGTCCACCAGCTCTCCATCCTGGTCAACTGTTTCCTCAGGCCGCTCCGCATGGCTGCCAGCTCCAAGAAACCTCCCATCAGCCACGATGACGTCAGCAGCATTTTCCTCAACAGGTGCGATGGAGGGAAACTTCTCGCACATATTTTATCTTCTAGTTTAAGAAAAACTCATTCAAGCCGGTTTCTCTTTTTCTAGTGAGACCATCATGTTTCTGCATGAAATCTTCCATCAAGGTCTTAAAGCTCGGATCGCCAACTGGCCCACGCTGGTTCTGGGTGAGTCCTGCAGAGTTTATATGATGTTTACACAGAAAGCATTTCAGCCGCTTGTTTTTAGCATCTTCGTCATCTTAAGCACATCTGACAGAACAGATATGTTTCTACTTTAATCAATACAGCTGTAACTTGCACCTTACTTTCAGGACACTTCAAGTCTATTATCTTCTGTTTTATGCATGTAAATGCAGATGACCTACACTCAGACATGGAGCCTGAATGCATCCTGTGTAGAAACAGACTCAGGACTGCTGCTGCTCTGCTAACATGATGCTTAGACTACACGGTGTTACAGTTATGTCTTTTAATACAGTTTGCACGTTTTAGCCCATTCATTTCAAATATTCATATGCCTGAAATCACTTTACCTAATTTTTTGTGGGGGAGATACTCTTTGCGTTTATTATAGCGACATGTTGTGGTTACGTAGCATATGTCTTAACCAGCAGGCTACCAGGACTCATCACTGCAAACCATCTTGAAAAAACTTTAGACTGATCTCCAACCTGTCAGAGAACAACTGGTTGGTTTCCAATTTCAGACTTAATTTATCCCGAAAGGGCAATTCAGTTTGGCAGTGTACACAGACCATACATAAGACACAAAAAACAAACAAATAACAGACAGATCTATGCCAGAGACAGTCAGTACACAGGTACTCACAGACATGTAAATAAATGAACAATAAATAGATACATAATAAATAAGTAAAATCCTTGTCTCAACAATAACAAGCCCCAGAATCATTAGTTAAGACAATAAAACTCCACGAGTATGTAAATATTATTCATTCCACATCCTGCTATCAAGGTTTAACAGCCTGATGGCAGAAGGAACGAAGGATTTTGAGAGACGTTTGTCTTCACAAGCTGAGGGCATTAAAATGAAGTCAGAGGACAGGATGTGGTCGGGTTGGGAAACTATTCCCCGGGCTTTCCCCGTTCTCCCACAGAGAACGCACGTCTCTTCACGTCAGTATGAAAGACAAAAAAACAAACAAAACAAAACAAAAAAAACGTGAATTTATCAGATGCGAAACACATTTCACATGTTTATTACATGTATGAAAAATTCACAAATAAGCACATGTGGTTTTCAGACCTTTCACATGTAATAAATTCACATGATACAAGCATATGTCAGATATTTCACAAAATCACATGAAGAATTTCACCTGTTATATGTCATGTGAAACACTTTTTACATGTGATTCACTAGCAAGGACCACACCATCTACAAGATGCGTTTGGATGATTTATTGAGGAAAACAATTAATGTGCATAGTTCTTTCGGTTGCTGACTGCGTTGTGGGGAAGCTTACGGGGAATCCGCCACAGCACCCGGGCAACAGCGGACCCCCTCAGGACCCTACGAAGGAGAGGAAGAATCATGAAGAAACAGGAAGAGAGAAATAGGGTGGGAGGAAGGGGTGCAGAATACGAGAGCGGAAGACGCGGAGAGGGTTAGGTGGTATTTATAGGATTGCCGGTAGTGGCATAATTGAGGTGTGGTCCTGCTCCTGAAACTTTGCTGAATAGCTTCAATAAATTCACATATAGGCAAATGATTCCTGCACACTGTCTGCACCTTTATCAATGTCCATGACAGAAACGTGGTGCAGGAAATCAAAACTCATCAAAACTTTCTCTTTTGAATGATTTCACTTGTCCACCAGGTGCACATCAGACAACACTTCATTGTACTTTCACATGATGCAGGCACATTTTTCACATTTCACATATCATATTACATCATTTACATCATATTTCACATGTAAAACACACCTACTTACTTATTGCAAGACTCTACTGACTTGTTTTAATCCTTTTTGCAGTTCAGTTATCTGTTTTTGTTTCTTTCTCTGGTTCAGTTCATGCCAGAATGACATAAGTCTGACATAAGACTGCCTGGAAAGTAAGAAATCAATCTAAAAACTCATTGCTTTGCTGTCGTCTGCCTCATTATGATACTTGTATTTTAAAGGTTTGTATGTTTGTTATTTTTCACCCTCAGCGGACCTGTTTGACATCCTGCTGCCTATGCTGAACATATACCAGGAGTTTGTGCGTAACCACCAGTACAGCCTGCAGGTGCTGGCAAACTGTAAGCAGAACAGAGACTTTGACAAGCTGCTGAAACAATACGAGTCCAACGCCGCTTGCGAGGGCCGGATGTTGGAGACGTTCCTCACTTATCCCATGTTCCAGGTAGGACGCACGCTTCCACATACACACAAAAAAATAACCAATGTATGATGTATATTCAGACAAACCTGTGTCACCAACGTCTCGTGTGTTTCGTTGATATTTTAGATTCCACGATACATCATCACTCTCCACGAGCTGCTGGCACACACGCCTCATGAGCATGTGGAGCGTAAGAGCCTGGAGTTTGCCAAATCTAAACTGGAGGAGCTGTCGAAGTAAGTGTGTGTTTGAGTTTCATGAGGAGGATAAATGAAGGATGACGATAATGATACTGATGAGCGGTCGTGTTGTCAGGATGATGCACGATGAAGTGAGCGACACGGAGAACATCAGGAAGAATCTGGCCATAGAGAGGATGATCGTCGAGGGCTGCGACATCCTGCTGGACACCAGTCAGACATTTGTCAGACAAGGTGAGCTTCCTCTGCAACATCTGGCTCTCAGTTTCTCAAAGACAAATCAGTTTAGTTTTCAGTTTTCACTGTGGAAGCTGCTCGATGGCATTTTATCAAATCTTATTAGGTTTACCTTTAAAAGTTTGTAAGTAAAAAGGCTAAAATGACTACAGCTGAAAGATGTTTAACCACCTTTTTTGGCTGAGTTTATTAATGTTCATAACCTGAATATGAGCTGGGCTGCATAATATATGAAATTAAGTGTATCTGACGCAGTTAGTGAACAGCTGTAACCTTTTGTGCTTCACCTGCTACTTCCTCCAAATACTGAAGATCCTGATTCAGAACTATGAAGCTGATCAGATTCAAAGGTCGATCTGATATGAATCAAAGTTTAACTGAGAGATTCTTATGTCTCCGCTCTGTAAAACTACAAAAAAATCATACAGCAGTGTTACAGAGTGACATGTCTTTTCATTCAAACAGTCTTTGATTAACTGACAGTAGCTGCAGAGAGCACATCAACCACACAACACACTCACTTTTTATTTTAGTCGTTACAGCATTAACTTTAATTAGCTACAACTGATCTAATCTGCTGCTGATGATGTTTGTCATTTTAACCAGAGACACTGACAGTCAGCTAACATCTCTATAAGTTCAAGTTCTTCACTGTTCAACATGTTCTCACTCCCAACTCGTCACATATCGACGTTTGGTCAGGAACCCCTTTAGCGTCATTTTTCAACACGCAGTATCACGACAGTCACTGTTAAAAAATAATTGTATTTTATGGTGTGACAACGCAGTGGTTAAGATCTGGTTAGGCATAAAAACCACTTGGTTAGGGTTAGGAAAAGATAATGGTTTGGGTTAAAATAAAAAATGAAATAAAAACGGCGAGGTGGTCTCACACCGTGCTCTAGTGCTGATTTACAAGTTTCTGCCAACATCATTACAAGCCGTCCACCAGCTTTCAGCTGAAGTAAGGACAAAAGGAAATAGTTAAAATAGTTTTCCAAAGAGGAAAGAAGAGATTCGTTACGAGCATCTTACCAACCAGGAACTGGATCCAAAACAAACCAGCTCTTGGAAACCCGCATCCTTACTTTCCACTCACTCCTGACTCTCTCTCTCTCCGTCATCATCATCATCAGGATCTCTCATCCAGCTGCCGTCCAGCAGCGAGCGGGGCATGCTCAGTAAGGTCCGTCTGGGTTCCCTCTCACTGAGGAAGGAAGGAGAGAGGCAGTGCTTTCTGTTCACCAAACACTTCCTCATCTGTACCCGAACATCTGGAGGGAAGCTTCACCTGCTGAAGGTCAGTCTCACCTGACTACAGATATTTATGACATAACAAATAATGTAAATAATAACAACCGCAATCACTAACTGACATAAAACAATTGTTAGTCGCCTTATAAGCAGCTCAGGAAAGAACATCTTTAAAATAATACACCAAACAAACACAAACCTTATCTCAAAGTAGCTCATAATTACAAGAAAAGATCTCACAATTATGAGATTTTGGATCATTATGAAACATTTAAGTCTTCTCATATCAAATCAGTCTATAAAAACATTCCTGATGTGCACGAAGGTCAATAATTAAGGCTTCAACAGCAAAATAAGTTTTCCATCAGTGACGCAGCATGTCCTCTTTCACCCCAAATATCACATGAGCTCTTATTATAAATGTCCTGTCATGTCTGAATAAAGCCATAAGAGACATTAAAGGGTAAGTTCACAATATTTCTGTCTTAAAACAAAGACGATGTCATTCAAATCCCCCCAAAAATACCTCACAGAAAACACTTTTTCCTTTAAAAAACTGAAACTATTTCCTCTTTAGGTACTATTTCAGCTCTGTTACATCTATCCTAACAAACAAAGCCTCCTTTTGTTGTTTTCTCTCCCAACAGCAAGGAGGAGCTTTGTCTCTGATAGAGTGCACTCTGATTGAAGAACTCGACGCCAGCGATGAAGACTGTGAGTATCTTTTTTTTCTTTTGTCAAATCCAACTTCACCTTTCGTTTTTAAACTTATGTGTTATCCATATTTTTTTCAGACAACGCAGCGGGTCAAGGCTTCAACCATCTGGAGTTTAAAATAGTGGTGGAGCCTCCTGATGGTCAGTCCTTCTCCGTTGTCCTCTTGGCTCCTTCCCGCCAGGAGAAGGCCGCCTGGACCAGCGACATCAGCCAGGTGAGCCTGACTGGATGGTGATGATGGTTTTGAACTGTCAAATAAAACAGTTTTCTGATCAAGTCTCTGTGTTTCAGTGCATCGATAATATCCGATGTAACGGCCTGATGACCAGCGTGTTTGAGGAGAACTCCAAAGTTTCTGTGCCGCACATGATCAAGTAAGAAAAGGAGGATTTCTGAGAGTCTGAAGAGTCAGCTGAATACGGCGAACGAACATAAACGTTTAAATTTTTCTCCTTTAAGGTCCGACGCCCGACTGCATAAAGACGACGTCGACATTTGCTTCAGCAAGACGCTCAACTCCTGCAAAGTCCCACAGATCCGCTACGCCAGCGTGGAGCGGCTGCTGGAACGTCTGACAGACCTGCGTTTCCTCTCCATAGACTTCCTCAACACCTTCCTCCACACGTACAGGATCTTCACCACAGCCGCCGTGGTCATCGACAAGCTGGCTGACATCTACAAGAAGCCGTTCACCTCCATACCTGTCAGGTACTACATGTCGCTACTTCCACCTTCCACCTTCATCAGTCATCGTTTGTTTAAAGTTCGTCCATCTTCTTCCTTCACTCTTCATGTAACAGACTCATGCATGGCTGCCATCTTTCCATTTCCACATTCTCCTCTCATTATTCACCTCCTGTCATCCTCTTCCTCTCCTCTACCCTTCCTCCACCACTCTTCCTCCTCTTCCTGTCACTGTTCCAGGATCGAACAACATTCATGTGATCGTCTGTCCATCATGTCCCTCTGTCCCGACTACAGTCTGAAGATCACGCAGCTCGCACTCGACCAGTCCAAGTAAATACCGATCCGGCGGACTGGTGATTCACTTGCACCAACATTTGTCAGAGACAGAGCTACACATCAACTCTTCCTCTGTCTCTCAGGTCTCTGGAGCTCTTCTTCGCGACCAACCAGGGGAGCACGTGGGGAACCGACCCCTTGAACAACAAATCCCCGAGGCTGTGTCGCAAGTTTTCCTCTCCTCCTCCCCTCTCCATCCCCTCTCGCACCTCCTCCCCGGTCCACTGCCGCAAGCTCTCCCTCAGCTCCCCGATCAGTTCCAAAGCAGGAGCGTTGGACCTTTCCACCACACCTTCCTCCTCCGCGGCCAACTCCCCCACCTCCAGTCACAGTCCCTCCATCTCCTCTCCGCCTCCCGGTTCAACCAGGCCCCCCTCTGGCTTTTCCTCCCCTCCGCCCACCGCCACACGCTCTCCCAGCCTCCCCCAGGCCTCGGGGGTGTCGTCTCCGCCTCCCACCTCCACCAAAGCCCCCCTGGACCTCAGCCGTGGTCCCAGCTCCCCGGAGCTCAGTCCAGCTGCGGCGGAGGACGTCAGTGGAGAGCTGCCTCGCATCGACGCCTTCTGTGGGAAGCTGAGGCGCAGCATCCGCAGGGGTACGTAGCTGGAACACAGAAGCACATGATTCACACTCAGTCGGTCCCGTATGAACATGAGTGGGCGCACGCCTTACTGTCGATTGTGGTTTAAAAACAGGTAAATGCTTTAGAGTTTAGAGCTTTTCTTTCACGTAACACTGAATTTTGAACATTAGTGCCATCTACTGCAAAACGGCAAAGCAACTACTGGTAGGAATGTGATTTATTTATTACTTCACTAACAAAGACCACGCCATTTGAACGGTATAAAAGTAGATTTATTTGGATTGTCGAGAGGGTTCAGGATTGATGAGGAGAGTGTATGGTGGGCTGGATGCGGATCGAGGAGAGGGATGAAGGGGTCGATTGCCGGAGGATGAATGGGAGCTGAAGGTTGGTCCGGGTCGTGTACGGTGGGATGATGGGGGTCAATGGCGTTGGGACAACCGGGGACCAAATGGAATCACGAAGAGGCTGGAGCGTCTAGGAACCCGGGGGACACGTGTCTCAATGAGCTTTCTGCTTCGTCATTATGTGGAAGTATTAACCCTAACGAGCATGTCTTTGATGGTGGGAACCCATGCGAACACAGGGAGAACATGCAAACTCCACACAGAAAGGATCTGGGACGGCCAGTGTTCAAACCCAGGACCTTCTTGTTGTGAGGCACAAGTGCTAAACCACTGTGAGCCACCGTGACGCCCGTTGTGAGGGGAGAGAGAAGAATGGGGTTTGGGGGGGGGGGCGTGAGAACTGAGACGTATGGGACAGAAAGGGGTTAGACACGCTCATATAGGTATGCACGGATGATTGAATTAGTGAGAGAGAGAGGCGTGGTCTTGTTCCTGAACTTTGTTATAATAGTAACTCCATTAATATTACTCTTGAGTCTGACACATAACTGATAGTGGCCTGCCAACCCAAATAAACGAGGGAACAAGAGACATAAATGGGTCACAGTTACCCAACGGAGGAATAATCGTGCTCTTAGATCACCATCTGGCTACAGCTGACAGCTTGTTCACTACGAAAACAGCGGCAGAGCATGGGGTCGGGAATTCTCTGACAACAAATTGGAGAGGAGAGAAAGAAAGAAAATGAAGAGAGATAAATCGAGCTCTTGCACGGCAGCTCGAGTGCCCCCTGAGATGGAAAAATGATAGATTGAAAGGGGGAAATGGAGAGTCGTCCAATAACACCCAAAACACAGCAGCTTATGATAGTTTAAAGATACGCATGAACAACACACTATCTGGCATGAAAGCTCACTCAAAGGTCACTTGCTAGTTTATTAGGTACACTAATAAAACTAATGCAGTAAAATACAACAGTCCTACCTTCATGATGATCTGTTTTAGAGATGCAGTGATTTATTTAATGGTAATTATGGAGGCTGATTGGGTCATACTGAGAGATGTTTCTAATATTTAGTCCACTTCTCATTTAATGGGATAGAAAAACAATAAGAAATCAATATAATCCAACACAGAAATGAGCGATTTACGATAAATTTGTGCGACTAAGAGTTGAAAGTTTGCAGAATCTGACCTGGAAAACTCATAAGATTACAAAAATGTTCTTTCATGAGGCCCAATGTCCATAAATAAGGGTGCCTGAGTGCTTTCTAAGCCCTGAGTCAGGTCCCTAACAAACTGCTAAACAGTTTTGTAGAGCTGCAGCCATTAGTTGATTATATAATTGATTTGGCAACTATTTTGATAATCCAATAATTGTTTTGAGTCATTTTTTAAGAAAAAAAAAAGCCAAAATTCTCCTCTAGTGTGAGGAGTTACTGCTTTTATAAGACTGTAAACTGAATATCTTCAGGTTTTGGACTGTTGGTCGGACAAAATAAGACATTTGATGATGTCACTTTGGACTCTGGGAAACTGGGACGGAAATGTTTTACTGTTTTATGATGTTTTATAGACCATTAACCAAGAAGTTAATCAACAGATTAATCATTAATGAAAATAACCACGATATCTGCAGTTTGATCAAATCCCATCTCTCCGTCTCATCTCTCTCTACTGTTTCTATCTAATTAAGGCATAAAATACCCCAAAAATATATAAATACTGTATATATTTTAAAAAATCATTAGTTGCAGCCATTCTTTGTACCAGTTAATCTAGTTTAGATTGGGGGAACGTTGGCATTAATGAATGGAGGAGACAACCAGGTTGCTTTGAAGGAAAGTCTAATCGTGTTTAATGATGTTTATGAGCTGTATTATATCACAAGAAGTTTTGTTATTGGTGCATTTCCTCTGCAACAGTGTCCCTCTTTAAAGTTTTAGTAACTGATATTTCTCATAATGTTTGTTTATTATGATCTGGTTTCTATGTAAACTGTTCTCGGGTCTCTCTTTCATAAAAAGAGAAGATTTCCTGAATAAATAAATAAAGCTTAGATAACTAACCAACTCCTGTTTATACAGATTTAACTCCACGATGAGATTAAAGCAGAACCCTCTGTGTGCACATCAGGACATCTAGAACAGCAGGAAAACGTTCCTTTTGATTATCTGTGATATATTTGATAAAGTCCTGTTTGTTTTCAGTTTGTTTTGGCTGAAACAGAACTTATATCGACTCGTCTGGTTACATCATATCATCAGTTGTCCTGTGTTGGTGCTCAGATGGCCACATCAATTAACACAATCAATCAAACTTTATTTGTATAGCACCTTTCGTACAGGTTAGTGCAATTAAAAGTTCTACAAAGATGAGACTAACAAAATATAAGAAATTAAAAAAGATCAACATGTAATAAAACCAATTAAATACATTTAAAACAAAATAAAATAGGAACTTGATAAAACAGATAAAAGACAATGACAAATAAAATAGAAAAGATGCAATAAAACATTGAATGAATATAATAAAGTAAATGATTAAATGAAAACATTCAAATCAAAAGCTAACAAGGTCGGTTTTAAGTTTATTGTATGTTTAAAGATTATCAACAGTTTCAGCTGCTCTCAGATCTTCAGTATAATCAATTTAAATGTTTAATATGTGACTTTTTTTCCCGCCTATCAGCTGTTCTGGAGTCAGTGTCTCTGGACAAGTTTATTCCTGAAGCTCCGGCCAGCAGCGAGCCGGGCGACATGTCTCCCTGTCGCTCACCGTCGACACCGAGGCATCTACGCTACAGACAGTCAGGAGGTACAAACACACACACACACACACACACACACACACACACACACACACACACACACACAGATACACACTTTATACATACAGTAACAAACTGAGCAGACAGAGTTCTCGTTCATACTGTTTTTAACGTCTTTGCCTCCTCGTCAGTCACGTCAGGGGAGAACTCTCGCTGTACGATGTCTCCGGCCTCTGCGTTCGCCATCGCCACTGCTGCCGCGGGACACAGCAGCTCT
Organism: Thunnus maccoyii; assembly: GCF_910596095.1. Lineage (NCBI taxonomy): Eukaryota > Metazoa > Chordata > Actinopteri > Scombriformes > Scombridae > Thunnus > Thunnus maccoyii. The sequence continues at coordinate 25,495,330 of NC_056551.1, read as the reverse complement.
CAGGGTGAGCACGGCAAGCCATGAAGGTCAAAAGACACATGTTTGAGGGAGGAACTGTTGTTTTGTTGTAACTTCTACAATCACATAACAATGAAATGCTCTTAAGAGGCAGTTAAGTGGCAGGAATAACATGAAATCTTCTGCAGTAAAGAGTTTGTTATCATCTTAATAGTTTGAGCAATTATTTTCCAGCATCAGTACAGTCTTTTGTTTTGTTTGTCAAAAGTCAGATGAATCAGCAGCTGCAGTGTTATGATTCTGAATATTTCTCGTGTGAGTCAGGAAGCAGATCCCCGTTAATGCGCCACAGTTTTAAAGAAGTTTAAAAAGAACTGGCCATGATAGAGTTAAAGGTGCTGCCTGGATTAATCTTTCTTTTTCTTTTTTTTTTTTTCCTGCTTTAGGTTTTAGTAATTCGGAGAAATCCTGTGACAAAGAATTCATCATCCGCAGAGCTGCTACCAACAGAGTTCTCAATGTGCTGCGACACTGGGTTTCCAAGCACTCCCAGGTGAGTCAACTAGCTGCGTTTCAATCAAGTGAATGTTATTTATTGAGCATGCATGAGAGATCATCAGATATGAAAGCAGGGGGGGAGGTGAAGGCGTGATTAGAGTAGGATAACCCCCCCCCACCGATGGAGTCTAGATGGAGTCTAGATCTTGATGGTGAAGGCAGCGAGCTCCTGGTGAACTCGGACCTGGTGTTGAAGTGGAGAAGATGAGGTGGTGATCAGGAATGAAGAGGAGAGGAGCGAGCTTCCAGATTGCGCTGAAAATGACAACTGACAGCAACAGAGAAGGGAACAGATTTGAAGTTTGACAGCTAAGTCGTGATTGGCAGTTAGAGATCGTGGAGGAATGAATGGTTAAAGATAGTCTTCCTGCCTGAGGCTCCATAATCCCTGAAATTCCAACTCAATGTTCAGGGCTGTCTTCAAGTTTTTACGCATGTTCATGAGCCCTGAAAGTCTGCATCCGACCCGAACCCGGACAATAAACTCGTTAAGCAGCCCTGACAGTGTCTTTGTGTCACCACCCGCCGCGTCGCCTCTCCTGTCACTCTTTCCCCCCGATGGAGGTGCTCTTTGCTCTGCGTGTCTTTTCTCCCACATGCAGAAAGGTCAACATCCTCCCCGGGGATCCTAAAGGACTATCGTTTTCATTGAAGATTATATAAGATGCTATTTTTATACCTGGATGTTGTTGCTTTAAAAATGAATGTTAAGTCTTTTGTCATATTGATAAACACAGTTCTGGGTCAGTGCGGGTCTGCAGACAGTGAAAGCAGTGATTGTGATGAGCAGTTATTTACCCTCAGTGGGTAAATAACCTTTAATATAAACAGCAGTTAGTTTGACAAAACCATTGATTTTGTTTCTTTTAAAAAAAGAAAAAAGCTTCGGAAAACTGTCCTAGAGCTGCAGTGATTAGTTGATTAATTCTCTGATTTTAGCTTCTCAAATGTGACTATTTTCTGGTTTCTTTAGTTCTTTATGACAGTAAACTGAACATCTGGTTTGTGGACAAAACAAGACATTTGAGGATGTTATCTTGGTCTTTGGGTAACACTGATCGACATGTTTAATTTTATAGACCAAACAACTAATCAATTAATCGAGGAAATAATTGATAGATTAATCTATAATGAAGATAACCGTTAGTTGCAGCCTTTAAACTATCTATAAAAACAGTAAACTGAGTTTTGGTTGTATTACTCTTCACTGTGCACATTTTCATCAGATCTTACTTTGGTAACGTTTTATTTACAGCCTGTAAATTACCGTTAAATATTTTATACATACAGGATAAGAAAAAAGAATCCTGCACACCGTCCATCACTTGAACTCACTATATTAACAACATTTTGGCCCTCAGACCTTCAGTTCATTAAGATAAAAGCTGCCAAACAGAGGATGCCAGCAACACTAAATTAAGGTCAATTAATGAGCTCTTCCAGTTTTAAACAAGCACAGTCAATTTATAAATATTTTGAGAAGTAAGTTCATGTCTGAGAATTTTGTCCAGGTGCGTCATCTCATATTCTTTATTATTAATGCCTTAAATAAACTTAATAAATACCAGATATCTGTTTGTATACAGATGCTGTTTCAGGCTTTGTGTGTCATTTCTTTGCTTCTGTTTTTGTCTACAAGATGATGTAATTGTTTTGTGCAGTACATGCAAAAGTAAAAATACACCACCTGGTTTAAATGTCCTTTAGAGGGCGTCCTTTCCACGTGCACAGCAGTCACTGTGACTGTAAACGATTAGGAGTTTGGGGGATGGGACTTTTTTTTATAAACCTTTAGAAATATATAGTCTATGTATTTGTCATGTCAATTATTATTATTTAAAAATATACATAATTATTATCAGTATTAAATCAAGCAAGACATCTCTGAATATAGACTTTTATAAGACAATCTTAGATATTCTGCTCAAGTTAGTGTTTCTGTAAGTGTGAAACTATAATCATAGATATAAATGTCACTCAGCTGTTACATTTACAAACATCCAGTTGATTTTAGACTGATCGCTCCGACTTTGACCATCTTTAAATCCAGTTTAAAGACTTTTATATTCTGCACTGTCTCTGACTGAACCTTAACTACTCCTCAATAACCATCTTACATCTTCACCTCTCCTGTGTTTATGTCTCTGTTCTAACTTTTTGTATTTCTCTTACAATTTTAATCTTTTAAATGTGCATTTTAACATTTTATGCTGTTTTTCTTTATTAATGTTTGAATGCATTATGTAAAGCACCTTGAATTACCCTCATGTATGAAATGTGATATATAAATAAACTCGTCTTGCTTTAATAGTTAATAAATGTGTTTATCTATCAGGACTTTGACATGAACAGTGAGCTGAAGATGGGGGTGATCGGACTCTTGGAAGAGGTGCTACGAGATCCAGACCTGATGCCTCAAGAGAGGAAAGCTACATCAAACATATTAAGGTACAGTCGTCACTCTAAAACCTCATCCATCCATCCATCCATCCATCCATCCATCCATCCATCCATCCATCCATCCATCCATCCATCCATCCATCTGTAGTGTTCGGTAAAGTAAATGGAACAAAAGTAATAAAAATATAAACTTTTGGAGCCATTTTAAACAGATCAAATCTTTTGGTGACTTTTATGAAAAGATTTTGTCAATTTAATTGTTGTTTTAATTGTTTGTCGTATTTCATCATCGTGTATATCCAATTTTAATTATTCAGTCTTATCATCTAGAAGCTGCTTTAATCTGGTTTTGTTTTAAAGTTGTTTTAAGTTTAAATTTTACATTTCTAATAAATTATTTTTGTTCTGATTTTATATAAATAATAATAAAAAAGATGTAAATTTAAACATACAAAATATATCTACAGTACCAAAAGCTTGGACACACTTTCTCATTGAATTGAATGAGAAGTTGTGTCCAAACTTTTGACTGGTACTGTAGATACTGTCTATAGAAAAATGTACATTTAAACAGAAGCCACACGTAGTGCCTAAAAACTACTCAACTCTGTAACCGCTGACTCTAAACTTCATCTTATGGTCTTCTCATGAATGCAAATAATCTTGCTTTTACTTTGACAAACTTACATTATTCATTTCTAGTTGACATTGCGGGTGTATGTGATGTGCTGTTGTGTGTAGCTTTGTATTTTGTATTATGTGATTTTTGCTGTTTGTTATTGTGCTGTTATATGTTTTATTGTAAAGGCCTGCAGATGAAAATTAGCTTTAAGCTAATTCTGGTGCAGTACAGTACAGTTTAACACTTTACATGGTCCCAATAAGTACATAAATACAAAATACAATGTGCAGTATGTTATTTTTTTTATAGTGTTCATGGGTACCATTATGAGTACTACAGTAGTACTATGGTCACTTGATGTAACAGTATCTGTTTTGCTCTTCAGTGCCCTTTCTCAAGAAGAACAAGACGACGCTCAGCTGAAGATAGAAGACATATTACAAATGGTTAGTATTGCTGCACGTTTATTACCACACGCAACTTAACAAAAGGGATTCAGTTATAAAAATTTCACTCATAAAACACACAGTATTTGTAGCGAGTAAACCTTTTAAGCCATTGTTAAAACAATTTATCTCCTGATTATGGAACAGAAAAGCTGTCCCCTCCTACACTTCATCGTGGTAAGAATAACGTTCATGTTATGAAGAAGTTCCTCCCTTAATGAAGCTGTAATTAAACGTAGTGTCACAACCCTCATTAAAACATCTACAGTCATAGCTGGATTCCAAATTAGTTAACTTAGTGTCTATGTGGTATTGTAGTTATTTGAAATAGTTTTTTTACATTTTGTACTCATTAAATTGTACTTATAAAAATGAAAAAAATGAAATTATGTGTGTGTTTGTGTGTTTCCAGGCGGAGAGTCCTAAAGCGGAGTGTTTTGAGACTCTCTCAGCCATGGAGCTGGCAGAACAGATCACACTACTGGATCACATCGTTTTCAGGAGTATTCCCTACGAGTGAGTACATCAAACCCAGTCTGAGTTTGGTTTATTGCCAAAATAGGTTCACACATACAAGGAATTTGCCTCGTGGTGTTGTAGCGCATAACAAAAAATACAAGGTAAGACTAGAGAATACAACTACCACAAGTCAAGTAATCGTAAAAAAAAATATATAAATTAACAATAAAAATATGTAAAATAAATTACAAACTGAAGAGCTGCTAGAATTTAAAATGGAGAGAGTGTAATGTTCACAATGTAAACAGTACATGCAAATGTGCAAATACTAATAAATGCAGAATTGCGTTAATGATACTGTAAATGTGGTAAAGCTCATCTAACATGAAACACCATATTATAAAAGACACAATAGGCAATGTAAAAGTGATGACAGACCAAAGGATTGGTTTATAATTTTAATATACAATTGAGAAGTGAGATTATTACATTTTCTCATGTTCTTTTGCTATTGTTGAGAAGCCCCACTGGTCTTCTCTACCCTGTTTCATCCCCAAGAAGGTAAATCTCTGTGTCTTGCAGTAAACAGGACATGTTGGGGGGTCGAAGGCCACATATGGCTTGAGACTCTTCCTTGATTTGTGTCTTTAGGTGATGTGGCTCTTAGTTAACATACATGTGCATGTAAATGTATATCTCTTGGCTCTTTGCTATTGGCTGTAATCCATAAGATAATATACATTGACCAATCACAGATCATTTCTCTGTTTCCTCTCCAACTATAATAGGATAGGGTTGCTTTCTGCTCGCTGAGACGAATTGTGTGTTTTGTGTTTTCAGACAATTTCCACTACAGCAGCTTAGAGATAAACATTTCATTTAATTAATTTGATTGTTATTTATTTATCGACTATGAAACCACACCCACAGATGATGTGGTAAATAATATTAACTCTATTACAAGATAAACCATTTGATTAGAGTAAATTGGTAGAAGTAAAACTGTAACATGTCACAGTCTGATATATTGTAGCTTATCCTCCACTGTCATCCAAAAAACTTAATTAAACACATAATTGCATTGGATGACATATTCCGTCACAGTGAATATGGCGAACACACCGAGTTACTGAAGTTAAATAGATGAAAGACTTGGCATACATCAGGTTAATGTGTGAACCGCTACCATGCAGGTCATGACACGTGGACTAGGGTTGAATAACAGGACTTGAGATCTTGGTATGTCCTGGGAATTCTCGCCAAAATGTGTTGTTGTTTTCTGGGAAAAATGCCCGCAGGTTCCCGGGAATTTCAACGTGTGTGTGCTTGTGTTGTCTGCATGCACCTGCGTGCTCACACTTTGAAGTATATCATACATAGAGGCTTCCGCACAACTGTGTATGACCTTTATCCTGCCTTTATTGCAGTAATACAACAACTTTTGGATCAACTTCAGCTGCTTTTATTTCTTCAAATTATTTTTCATGTTAAAATGGCAATTTAAACTGTACACATATGGTTGTTCTACTAAAAATATTACCACATAATCAAACTAATATGAAAGAATAATATCAGAAAACTAGAATAAATATGATATTATGATTCCTTAATGATTAATGAAAATCTAGATTTGTGTTTTTTTTTAATTGTACTTCATATATGATGAGAAATTCAAAGAAACCCAGGAAAAGAGTGATACCTTCTCAGGAAGGGAGAGCAGCTATAATCAATATCTTTATAATCATGTGTTGAATGGCAAACAAATGATAATGTTGCTCCTTAACTGCTGGAAGTGGAAATAAGCAACTGTTTGCAAAAAGTTAAATATTTCAAGTTAAAAGGTGGCGATTCGCAACTTGTTTCTGCTGAAAACAAGTGGATAAAAAGTTATTGCAGGTGTAATGTGGGCAAACAGTGAGTCTGACTGTACTGGGTGATGTTTTGTATCCTGCAGGGAGTTCCTCGGTCAAGGCTGGATGAAGGTCGACAAGACGGAGAGAACTCCGTACATCATGAAAACCAGCCAGCACTTTAATGATGTAAGACTCCCCATCATGTGTCAATGTGATAAAGTACCTTGATTTCTGTTTTTTTTTATTAACTGGATCAGCCAAGCATATACATTTCTATCTGGTTATTTTACCTATAAACTAAACTAAATTGAATTTCTAGAAAAGTCATCATATCATGATGAATATTGATATTGTCATACAGTCTCTTTTGAGATTTATATCAGTGGTTGACACCAAAGTCAGAAGTTTTTTCAAGAGACTGACATAACAAGACTTCACATACTGTACAAATACAATAAAATCACACTCTTTATATACCGCTTGTAAATGCTAAATAGGGGGATTTGAAGTGTTACTCTTGAATCAACATCTCTAAAACTGTTTTAACAAAAATTTAACATTGTTAGACTGCATTAGTTTTATGTAGGTTTACCTAATAAACTGGCAGCTGAGAGTAGAGTATTTGCTGATGAGGAGAAAAATCTCTTTTTGTGGTCTTTGTAACATTGAAGTCTCCCTCTGATCCTCTCACCACAGATGAGTAACCTTGTGGCGTCTCAGATCATGACCCACACTGACGTGGGCTCCAGGGCCAGCTCCATAGAGAAGTGGCTGGCAGTGGCCGATATCTGTCGCTGCCTCAACAACTATAACGGAGTGCTGGAGATCACCTCCGCTCTCAACCGCAGCGCCATCTACAGGCTGAAGAAGACCTGGGCCAAAGTCTGCAAACAGGTTGGAATCCATTCTCAAAAAAGGTTGTTAAAAATATAACTTCCTCTCTGTACAAAACTCAAGATTTTGTTGTTTTCTAGACAAAGTCGCTCATGGACAGGCTGCAGAAGACTGTGTCCTCAGAGGGGAGGTTCAAGAATCTCAGAGAGACGCTGAAAAAGTAAATACTTCTGATTCCCAGCAAAAAGTAGACTGATAAATGTGTAAATCCAGTTTCTTAAAATCAGTCTAATATTATGTGTAATGCGCTGTGTTTATGTGTGTGTAGCTGTAACCCTCCATGTGTCCCGTACCTGGGCATGTACCTCACTGACCTGGCTTTCATTGAAGAAGGAACACCCAACTTCACTGAGGAGGGCCTGGTCAACTTCTCCAAGATGAGGATGGTAAAGATATGCACTTTCCCTGCTCCTGTTCTTTTATAATCCTAATTTAGACATAAATTGACTGTTTGCTAAACTCCTCCCCTGAACAGTGAATGTCCAATCATAACTTTACAACCATGACAGAGCACTGCAAGCCAAGGTTTGGATACGTGGTACTTGGTACTTTGGTACTTTTTAGAGTACTTCTACTTTATTTTGACTTTTAAAACTCTATTTTGAGAGTTTTAAGGGTGGTGTCTTTGTTTATCTTTTCCAAAACCAAATACACATGAGCAAAGAAGTGGATTTAACAGTGCGTTTATCTGCTCCAGTGTAAGCTGCAAGTGTTACCGTGTCTGGCTAACTATACAACCTACATTAGTGACAGAATTTTACTTCCATGGATCACATCATTAACTAATTATCATTACATTAGTTTGTGCGGTTAAAAAAAGTTCAGCCCCAGCTAATGTTATACCATTACATTTGCCAATCACACAGGTTCGTCCTCACCCTAAAATAATTTTCGTAACCTTAAAAATGAATACACACAGTTTGAAAGTATGAATATGTATATATATATATATATATATATATATATATATATATAAAAAAATCTTGCATTTTTACTTACAATGCTAGGACTGACTAGCTCTATCTGGAAATACAAGAATAGTGCAGTCTTCAACATGGATCATCAACTAGCAACGATGCTAACTTTTAGCCTGGGACATGTAGCTTTAGCCTCAGTTTTTAGCATGATATCATGTAGGCATCAGGACAATATTTAAGACTTTTTACAAGATTTTTCTTTTACAACAAGTCTGTGGGAAGCATCTTTACTTTTTACTTTTTATAACCTTTAATATACCAGGACATTATCTGTTTTACAATAGAGACCTGGCCAAAATGGCAGCATTAACTCTTTCTCTCTCTGTCCCTGCTTTCTCAGATTTCTCATATTATCCGTGAGATTCGTCAGTTCCAGCAAGCACCTTACAGGATAGAGCACCAACCAAAGGTGTGTCTAATAAAATGCTTGCAACTCCCTTTACCATTACATTATTTTTGCAATATGAAGTGAGTAGAATTACCTTTTAACACAAAATATCTTCTCCATCCTCTTCTTTTTACCTTTTTCCAGGTGACTCAGTTCCTCCTGGATAAGACGCTGGTGATGGATGAAGATACCCTCTATGAACTCTCACTGAAGATCGAACCTCGAGTACCACCCGGCTAATTCTAACTTCATTTCATGCACAAACATATTCACACAGACACAATATACATAATTTCTAGCTACCAGTATCGACATGCATTAACCGAACTTGAGATTCATTCCTAATAAAGCAGGGGTTGTTACATAATACACCACCAGTTTATTGTGCTTAGGAAACTCAGGAGAAAACGTGCCTTGTTGTATGAATACCTGATGTGTAGGATTTAGTAAACAGAATGGACTGTATAACACACACAACTCTTTGCCATACAATCGTACAGTTATGACTGTAGAGACAACCATGTTAGCTTCTAAACATGGGACTAGAAAGTAACCAGTTGCTGCTATCATACTGTAAATACCAAACAATCTGCCTCTGTAGTCTTGCACATAAACATTGTCAGATAACTTTTACTTTATTTGTATTATCATGTCCGGATTAACCTGCTTGGGGGACAAAAATGATCTGCTGGGCCTCTATTAACCCCTTCCTTCCCCTCTCTGTGCATTGTATGCATTTCTATGCTGGAATATTACAAAGCCCTGGGTTTGCTGTGTGGCGGTTTGATTAAACACAAATTAATTTTAGGAATATGCACTGTGTAAGCACAGCATTTGCATAGGATGCATTCAGAGAAGTGAATGCTATATTCCAAGATGGCACCCCAGTCATTCCAATAAAACTTGCCCACTGAGTATGTTTATATGCGCACTATTATCCTGGTTATGATCATGAGTTTTGAGTATCCAAAAGTTATTTGTTGCACATGTAAACATCATATCCTGGTTTCAGACACCTGGATAAGCTACTGTACCTGAACTATGCCCACAGAAACCAACATGATGTAGCATGTAAACAGCTGGTCCAGGTTTCTGAAAGTGAAATTAGGCTGAGATGTTGAGAAATCAAGACACAACTGGACACAGATGATCAGAAACCTGGATACTCTTAGAATCATGTACACAGGAATATTAATAACCATGTTTCTCAAGTTCCATGTAAACACCATATAAATACCAGGCTAAGATTCAAAAACAGGATACCAATGTGCATGTAAACATACTTACTGGGAGCCAAAAATATCCTTCAGGCCTCCATGTCTTTGGGCCTATAGAGTGGGCCTACATGTTTTATGGCTATTTGAGAGCAGCAAAATTGAGCTCTATACACAGCACCGATATATTTTCATCTTATGAAGTCGATGTTGTCTATACATACATCCAGTGACATTAGCATTCATATGCCATCTTTGTCTTGTCTGTCTACTGGGCAGGCAGGGTGCAGCAGGGTTATCTGAGGTTGCTTTTTTGCTGGAAACAAGGTTGGTAATAGCAGTGAGACTGACCCAGATAAGTGGCATTCTTTATGCCTATTACTAGAGATACATAGTAGAGAGATGAGGAATGAAGGGAAAGAGCTAGAGATGCAACAAAGGTCACCAGCCAGATTGGAACTGGATACGTTGCAGCTCAAAGGTCAAAGCTTCAAACTTGTGGAGCGCTCTAGTAGCTGAATGGTTACAACGCATGCCACATAATCTGGTTCGACTCCTGCTAGCAACCTTTGTTGCATGTCATGCCCCCCCTCTCTTCCCTTGTTTCCTGTCTGCGTATATACTATCAGCTGTCCAATAAAGGCAAAAAATACTTCTTAAAAAAAAAAAAAAAGCTTTAAACTTGTATGCCAGCAGGCTGCCCCACCAAGAAGTAAAGTTGCAGGCTGTAAAACCACAACATTTAGCTCAAAGGTGTTAAAGTGCATCGTAGAGCTGAGGGGAAATGCAGGAACGGGTGATCATTCTCTGTGGTTTTGTCACAAAGAGGGCTTTTGGGGGGTTTTGATGCACATAAATGTTCAGATGTGAGCTGTCAGTGTGAGTTGTCAGTTGAGTTTTACTTACAGCTCCAGACTTGAAGCACAGTATCCGCTGAAATAATTAGGTCTTAAAACTAGATTTTAAATGGCATGAAAATATTCTTTATTGGACCAAATGGCTTGAATTGTGATAATACAAACCATAATTTCAGGGTATTTTCAACACTCAGAAAGTGTGTTAAATGTTTTAGAGTTTCTTTTATAATGATATGGGTGGAAAAGTCTTTTTGGTGTCACTTGACCTGCAATTCTGACTGTGGTCACTACACCAAAATATCCTCACAGCTCAGCTCAGCACTGTTCTGGGGGCTTGAAGCACAGTATCAGCAGAAATAATGAAGGTCTTACAACTAGATTGTGACAGAAACACCCTCTTCAAGACAGGGCTTGCAGATCAGGTTGTAAAGCACCTTAATACCTTAATTTCAGCTGATATTCCAATATTCCCAAATTGCATGAAATTACCACAAGCCAACTGCCACACAGAGAACCCGGGGTTTTTGGGGACCCTGGTGGTCTGGAGCCCTGGGACATTTGCCTGTTTTGTCCAGTTGGTAATCCAGCTTTGTGTATGATGGACTTGTATGTGTGTGTGTCAAAACATGCTGGGTTTCCTCGACAGCTGTAGTACAGTTCAAATATTTTATCTACCTTAATACTTACTGACTGGTTTGTTTCTTGGTGTTGTTGATACTCACATGATGTCAGGCTTCACTCCAATATTTTTATATCTTTACTCATCTGTTAAACTAAAGGTTTATGTTGTTGCAGTTGTTATTGTATTATATTTGCATGTTACAGCAAAAAAAATGTAGTTTACACACATTCCAAATCTGAATATATGCTCATGGCAGATTTAGGATATTGTTATCTTTCTTGACAATCAAAAGCATGTCAGCTGAAAATCATGTCTTTTCAGTTTTATAATATTAGCAATTTTGTACACAAAGCTTTCTGATTTTAAATCCTCTTCATTTGTGCTCTTTTTTAAAAAAGAGAATGGGTCTAAAAGGTTTCTTACATGCTACAACATCCTACAGTTACATTTCTTTTACATGTATCACTATTATTTTAAGTTCCTTGTCAATGTGGTCATTTAATCATATTCATGTTTTAAACCTTGTTGACTGTATTAGTAAAATAGTAATATCTTTGCAGTATTCATTTGTAAAGAATGTCAATAGACTCTAAACTTGTTCATAGCATGAATATAGCATGATCTCCCCTCTTCAAATAACTGCTGTCCTTGTAGTTGACTGTTACTGAGTTTTATTAGGTTTATTCATTTATTTTGGCTCCTTCCTGATGTCAGGAATCTTTTAAAACTTAAATGCATTAGCTTACAATACCCTTGCTTTCCTACATTGCTGTATACTTTTGAAATTCCAGTTTTGCTGTTGTATTTTTCCATGCATTTCACGGTGTAATGTACATATATTTACACACTCCAGGCTTAAAAATAAAAGCAAAAAAGAAAATTATAAAGTAGTTGTAAATCCTTTTTTTGGTGAGTAGAGATGGAGATATGATAGCCCTAAGAGCTCAACACACTGCAACCTAAGAAAACACATACAAGGAGACAAAACACAGGCAACTGAACATCTTCTTACTCCTCTTCATGGTATTTCTTGGTGGCAGGGTGGTCAGAGCATTCACATTGTTGGGAACCCTTCTGCATCTTCAGCAGGTATGTTAGGATCACAGGCATTTTGCCCTGTAGCCTGTATACCTCACCTGAGTGGGGCAGCAAAGACTAAATTAGCCTTCACCTGCAGAAGGCTCTGGTCAATCACAACCATCTTGAGCTAGTCTCAGCTGACATGGCTATCTCCCCAGAGGCTTTCTTCAGTTGTTTGGGTTCCAAACCTATCCTTTTTAAGAAATAGCACATTGATGTTGCTGAGAAGCAGCGGCAACTGACTTAAATGGGGAATAAGGCTGCGTTCCATCCTTTGACAAGAGCCTCATCAATCATATCCTGGTACTTGGCTTTTTTCAGTTGGTGAGAGAGGGCTAGCCTGGCCTCCCAGGCACTGTGAGTTTGACTACTAAGATGGTTTTTGTGCTCCTCGATAGAAGAACCATTTCTGGTCGAAGTGAGGTTACTGCCACCTCTTCTGGAAAGACAAGTCTCTTCTTATGGTCCATGTGTATCTCCCAGTCAAAAGCTTGATGCAGAATGGAAAGCGGGTTCTTGTCCTAGGAGCCTTATCTCCTTCCCTTTGGAAATTGACAACTTCAGGTTATGATGCCTGGTGTTTGTTGGCTTTGACCCTATGCAGGTCCAGGTCCAATTTGGCAATTTCTGTAAGGACCTTGTTGTTCCTCCACCTGTATTGGCCTTGGCTTTGGCCAAAAGGTCAGCCATAGCAGACAGGAGGAAGAACAACTTCCTCCTGTACTGGTCTGGAGTGCTGGTCGGTACTCCAGAGCTCCTTCCAGGACAGTGATCGTTCGAGTGCCTGATCCCACTGCATCCACTGTCCCTGGCAGGCGAGCCCTACCGCTTCTATACAGTAGTCTTCTTCTGCTGCCTCTCGGACCCTCTGCACCACATGTCATCTCTTGCCTTTGGCATTGTTCTTGTTCCACCTCTTAGCATTGTAGTTTCCAAGTCATAACCATTCTTGACAGACCGCCCCAACAATCTTCTGATGTTTCCAGTAGGCTTCTGCTTTCTTCACTGCTTCCTGAGGCTTTCACTTCCTGCCACACTCGATAGTCTTGTTAGTGTTTCTAACTTTCTCATCCTCAGACAGTAGTAGTGTGCTGACTGCTCTTGCCTTAGTGACTTTGAATTCTTCCACTACCAATGAGACTAGTAAGCGGAGCTTGGAGGTCTTGCTGTACAGGTTGACTGCACTGAAAGTTGGGGGAACACCCAGCCATCTTTGCACAAATGCACAGTTTCTCTACTGCTTTCACTCAGTCATATAACAGGAACCATACGACTGAGAGCGTATTGTTGTTTCTCTTTGCTTCCTTGATGACCTGCCTGATAACTGATGTGTGCTCGAGACATCCAGAGTACCCCGAGACTCCTCCTTTTTGGACACTTGTGTCAACATACTCACTGGTAAGTGGATGTTAGTCTTTTAGCACTGATAGAGCAAAATATTTTCCCTTCAATGTCTAGCAGGGAGATCTCTTGAAACTGTTGTCCTGATGAATTCAGTTCTTTAGGGACAATTCAACCCTCAGTGAGTGTCCAGAGCCAGGGTTTCTGCTTCTTCTTTCAGACCTTAAAAGCTTCAATAGCCTCTTCTGTAGCTGTGGGCAGTTTTTGTAGATCTTGTGAGTGGTGCCTGATGGTCCTGGAGACGATCCTGCTCAAGTTTTTTCCACTACTACCCTTACTTCATCAAGAGTGAAGTCTGGGGTGTGTCACTTGAGTGTTGGCAGCTGGACAGGACAGTCCCCCAGTGGAATGTCTCTGCTGGGGTCGCCGTCTGCAGCTGCCACACTATCTTCCACTTCTTCCTTGCAACATATCAGTCTCCAGCTTCAAGGCTTTCCAAGGTCAGCTGTAAACCGGAAGAGGTTGTTAAAAAAGGTTTCTCTCCTTGCTTTTTCCAGATTTTCTCCTACCTGTGAAGCTGGAGAAGGTTTTTCAGCAGCTCTGAGCTTGGTTTGTTCAGGGCTGATTTTTCCGCATCATCTGCTTTCTGCCACAGCAAAACACAAGCATATTGAGGAAACACAGGCAAATGCAGAAACGCACTGCGAACAAAGAAAACACAAGCAAATACAGAAACTTGCTGTAAATAAAGAAAACACAAGCAAATATAGAAACGCACTGCGAATAAAGAAAATGAAAGCAAATACAGAAAATGCAGAAATGCGCTGCATTTAAGAAAAACACGAGCAAACAGTCAAATAAAAAAAAAACAACTGAACACAGAAATGCGCTGCAAGTAAAGAAAACATAAGCAAATACAGAAAGTACAGAAACACACTGCAAATACAGAAAACACAAATACAAAAAACACAACTGAAAACAGAAACACGCTACAAGTAAAGAAAACATAAGCAAATACAGAAAGTACAGAAACACACTGCAAATACAGAAAACACAAATACAAAAAACACAACTGAAAACAGAAACACGCTACAAGTAAAGAAAACATAAGCAAATACAGAAAATACAGAAACACACTGCAAATACAGAAAACACAAATACAAAAAACACAACTGAAAACAGAAACACACTGCAAGTAAAGAAAACACAAGCAAATACAGAAATGCGCTGCACCAGCAAAACTGATTGTGGACTTCAGCAACTCCACAAGCCACAAACCATCACAAGAACTTTTGCAAATTTTTAGTGTCCTCTGAAACATCTTTTAACTCTGTTGTGTTTTGTTCTGTGCATCCTGCAGTGTTTCTGTATTTGCTTGTGTTTTTGCTGTTTACAGCACGTTTTCTTATGCCTCATATGTGTGTCAAATTACTGAATGTGTTTCTAAATTTGCTTGTTTTATTTCTTTGTAGTGTTTTTATTCTAAATGCTGAATATGCGTTGTCAAAATGGTAAATTATTTTCCTATTTTTCTTGTGTTTTGTGTATTTGCATGTGTTTTCTTAAGTAGCATAGCATTAAGCTCTCACGGTCACCACAGGGACAGAATTTGATAATCAGAGTAGTAGGAAGAGATCATTTGTGTGTGTGTGTGGCTGCAGTTGAAAATATCAAGGTCAAACTGGACAGTGATATCGGACTCGTAGTGGTCATGGTTAATCATGGCCCCACATCAGCGGTCTGCACTGTTGTAGGTCATGTTGGAGGCCTTCCATTGGTTTATAACACTTTGTTTCTGAACTTTTGATTGGCCTGCAGTTTTTAATCCCACGTCAGGGGGTGGAGCCCCCTCTGAAAGGAGAGTGAAAAGCTCTTTAACAAGAGACCTTCAGCAAGAAGGCAGAGCAGCTTTTCTACAGGTACTGTACCTTTTTCTTATTTCTCTCACAGAAAGGCTTCAGTAGCTTACATTATTAATATATGCATGTCTAGCTGTTGTAAAATTATGCTTAGCATCTATCAAAGAAGAGTTACCATATTATATTGACTTTTTATTCTCTCATTTTCTCATTTTGCTTTTAAATAATACATCATGAGGGTCATCTGTGACTTTAAGTTTCCAATGTCAAAATGTTCAAAATAGAAATTGTGGGTGATGACTAAAACTGAAACTAATAATTAAGAGAGATTTTAACATAATTTGTGAATTTGAACTAACAGAAGCTTTGCAGTCAAATATCTCTCCATGGAGCTTTGCATTTTTGATGCGCTTTACCTCAAAATTATTATTTTACTTCCTTTAATTTTTTTTTCTGAATACCTGAGTCTGTGTTAAGCCTGTGTCCTCTGGTGAGGACGAAGCTGCTCTTACGTCCTGCACGTACACCCTCAGAGTTAAAAGGTCACTGGTCAGGGGAGGGGAGGCTGATCCCATGTCTGTAGTGATTTTGGTGTAATCCCGATCATGAGACCATATGATCCACAGGGTCAGTTGGCAGTAGAGGCCTTACAAGGCCACGGATCATTCTCTTGTTCCTTACCCTTTCTGCAATGATCTTTATCCTAATTTCTGCTCTACCATGTCTCCTTCCCTGTTTCCATCCCTCTGTCCAACTGCATTGGCCTCATGAGGGTCTGGTCTTGTGACCAGTTCAGAATGTCACTGAGCCAGAGCCAGAGATGGTTTGGGTCTTGGCACTAGATCCTGGCAGCATAACTGCACCCCAGTGATCTATAAATAATATTGCCATTGACCCAAAGAGTCCACAGTCCTTCCTCTACAGAGTGACAGGAAAAATGGATAAAGATGAACAAATACAGTACAGCAGATAAAAACCCAGTGACTTTTTGGCTGAATATTACTCCTCAGTTATCAGACACACCTCAAAGTGTGCTTCAGGGGACTGATGATCAGACATCTTCCAGTCTGACTGCAGGATTAACAGGAGTAATGATGTCCTCACAGCTTCCTGCTATATTAAGACGCACTCGCATGGAGACTTTCCACCCTCCATGAAGGACAAGCTAGAATATGACCTTACAGTTTTATTAAATCAGAGGACATTCAATTTAGGTATTAAATTTAACACTTTAAATCAATCCTAATGGACATATACAATATTAATAATACTGAATATGCCTAACTGGCGACTGCAAACTGTGATTTCTTCCTGAGCATGAGTCCCATCTTTTCTGTAAGCTTAAGAGAGACGTCTTTGGGTAATTGCTCATTACTGCAGCATTAGTGGGCATATGAAACCTGTCCATTCTGTGGGTGGGAGACTCTGTGATAATGCTAAGAGGCTAAGAGCATCTGCCACGGCCCATCCTACTCTAAGCTTGTTACTGTATTGAACAAAAACCTGTAGGGTCAGCCCGGTCGTCAAAGCAGCAGGTGTACGGTAGCATATTCACACAAGGCACAAATGCAGTTCAGTCTGAGATTTGCTTTAAGGTATTGATCATTTAGAGCAGTTAGATTTGGTGAAATAAGCTCAAAAAAACTGAGCAGCAAGGATTCTTCTGAGGGAGCTAATCCCCACTTAATAAACCTAGTATATGGCTAGTATATGGTCAGTGTGCGAAATTGTGGTCAATTTGTTACAGGTATAGTCAGTGGTAGTGTCTATAATATAAATTCCTGGATATTAAATGTTCATCTTCAATTTTCTGTAGTGTTCCCAGTAATATTTGTTGTTAAAGTTTACTGAAGTAGCAATTACAACTATTTTAATTATCTGTTAACTTGCCCTGCTCTTTCATCTGTTTCTATCTGCCGATGTCTGTAAACATATGGTCTCATCCATATGTTACGTAGGATAGGCTAAAAGTCCGTCAGCTGTGTGAGTTTATAATCAGGCCATGACGTCTTTCAGAGCCCACAAATACCATGAACACACCTGTCACCTGCCCAGCATGGAACTGTTAAACCTGAAACACCGCAGCTACTACTTATTTTTATACAGTCTGCGGGGTACAAACAGCAAGGCTCGGCTATGCTAACGATGCTATCCATGATAACTAGCTGCTAGCTGCTGTGCAGGCAGGTAAAATGGATCGGTCGCGTATCTGCTTCTGTCAGTGTCAGAGCCTCCGTGTGAGATGCTTCGATTGGTAAATGTTTATTATTAAAACTTATTTCGGGACTACGCTGGGAGTGAGCTGCGCTCAGGGCTCCACTTTAAATGCCTCCTGAAGACTTAATTGAAACTGTTCACACCAATTCATTTTGAAAGAGCAATGTCCAATGAGGAAACTCCAGCACTGGGCCAGCCGGCAATGCTGTAATTTCATCACTCAGTCAGTCATTCAGTAATGGACAGAAATTTGCAGTTATAGGGCTGGTCCATGGCCGGTCCAGTCAATAAACACCTACAACATAAATCCACAATATCAAAACTATTGAAGGTCACACCAGAAAGTGACACGGCAAAATTCATCCACACGACTTTGTGAAATATATGAATCCAGAAGCTTGGAGACGTAACTTGCAGGGCTATAAACTACCATAGCTGAAGAAGCACGCTAGCCATCTGGGAACATGCTAGCATTTTCTCTGTGCTAGGCCATTTACTGATCCTAGTATTTTGTTCACAGGATTGTGCATCATTATATCAATAAAGATTTATTGAAGAGAGAGAAAAAGCTGTCCCAGATAGTGGGCTTGCTAGCTGTCAGTTACTGTAGCAAGCTACTTAGGACAATAGTTCACATAGATTATAAAATGTGTGAACTATTGTTGTATAGACTTAATATTTTTCCACCATTGAGGGGGCAGTTTATACTCACAGGAATAAGTTAAAGTGGATGGTGTAACAGTTAATATGCTAGCTTCCTCTCTCTTGGACTACTTGGCTCTCCTTTCCCTGAAAGATCAGATGCAAAATTTCAGTTTTTTAAATGGTTCTGTGACTGGACCACAATAGCATGAGCAGTGTCAGGTTACAAAAGCAGCACTGTACACCTGCATGAATATGACTGGACCATAGACTATAAAAAATAATGGACATAGCTACAATGACGTCACCCATTGGTTTTTGGACTCCCATTTTGAAGCCTTGAGTTTGTATTTTGACTGTCGCCAACTTGGATTTTTGGAGCCAGAACCATATTTGGACGAGAGGGTGGAGCTGACCCTAACACTAGCTGCTAGCTTGGTTAGCATGGTGCATTTATAGTCTATGGTTAACTATGATAATGCTAATGCTAATGCTATTTTTGCTAGCAAAAAACTGGCTTAAAACCATTAAAACAATATGTACTTAACAGAAAAAATTGAACATCTGACTCCTTAGAGGGTCTTTTAGTACAACCAAACACTGAACAAGATTTTTTTAGGTGACCAAAATGTTACAATTAACTGTCATGAACTGAAAACTCACTGAAATAGCAACGGCTACAGCTACACCTATACTCTGAATCTGGGGTTACGCCATGGTTACGTTACCTAACATTGTCGCTGTGGTAGCAACTTCCCTGTGATGGCATTCACCTGTCAGTCAAAGAGGTCACGCCCTTAATTATGCATAACTTTAAGATTTAATAAAATATAAACAAGTGGATAAGTTGAGCCATCTTGGCATAAACTGACCAACTGACTTTTTAAGACCATTGAACAATCAAAAACGACTATATGTCGCCTTCTCCTCCGCCACCTAACTGCACTTCCCTCGATGGACTATGTCACCCAACATTAGCCTCAGCTCTCCATGTGGACCCAACCAGAGCACCGAGCCCCAGTTTGTTATTCATGTTAAAGTGGGAAGTAGCAGCGGGTCTGACGGGCAGCTGAGTGAAGTGGAGCCTGCGGAGGAAACACCGGGACTGTCAGGGTGATACAGTCCGTCGAGGAGCTGCTATGTTCGGCTGCACAGATAGGAAACACTTCGGCTGACAGGATGTACCACTCTGTGCAAAAAAAACAAACAAAACAAAACAAAAAACTTCTTCTTTTTGGTTTATAACAGCAGTTGGCAACCAGCGTATTAGGTGCATTACTGCCACCTTCTGCTCCAGAGTGTGGACCAGAGATTAAATCCTCCACATTAATCCTGTCTGTCTAATAAAGTCAAAGAAAACTCTACTGCTCCACTCACTTGGTAGGTTCATTAAAGTTTTAATGCTGAGCCCCTGAACTCCAGTCTTCCTAAGTTCTTCCTTCATATATATTGTATTTCTTAATCATACTTAGTACAATCTAAGCTTGCATGCATAATAGTCTCCTCAGCCAGCTGGAAAAAAATATGCGCATATATCGGTGTCGGCATCGGCAATCGGCCACAGTGAGTTGGAAATATCAGCATATCAGATATCGGCAAAAAATCCAACATCGTGCATCCCTACACATGACAAAACACGTGTACCGTTGTCTAGATACGGGGGGTGGGTCAACTTACCCACTGACTTACCCCACTTTCCCCTACTCAGACCCTCAGACCATCATCAACATGGACAAAACTGAGTCTTTTTTCTGTTATTTCTCTCTCTAGCTCATTTGGTGACACAAAGTTACTCAGCTAGCAGAAAGATGGCGAGCTCTTTCACACGTCTGATGTCTGGCCGCAACACGGCTGTGCTGCTGGCCAGCTTGGGTGCAGGAACGGTGGCGACTGGCTTCATGTTGAGTGAAAACAACTCTCTGGCAGCCGAGATGAAAAAGAAGCTTTATCCTCCCAGGTAAGACAGGACAACACCAACACTGCAGATATGAGGGACATATGCTGAGGCAAAATACACTGATCAGGTCATTTCAGGTCAAGAATCAGACAGAGTTGAGATGAGTGCAGAAAAGTTCACACAGTGTTTATTAGAAGTGCAGTGGACGGATGACCTTGATGACTCAGTAAATAGTCCGAGCTCTATATTTAATTGCCTTGACGACACAGAAACTGACTACGTGCTTCACATCACTTGCACATTGCAGAAGAATGACTCATTGCTTTGTGTTTCCACAACAGAAAGGTGACATCAACAGAGATACTCGGACTGTTTGTGAACTCATTTGGGTGTTTAAAAGTGTCCTAACAAATGGGTGCAGCTTCAATAAACACATTTTGAGGATCAGTGTGACCGTGTGGATTGTGTCAGCACGCTGCGAGTGAACATTAGAGAGTATGAAAGAGGTCACAGCAGCAACACTGGCGCTATCCTACAGTATCACTGACGCTCTCAGGTTTCAGCTGCGCCACCTTTGACTTACTCTCCCTCTCTCTCGCACACAAACTCTCTCACACACACTTCTCCTTCCAACCTGTCTCACCCACCTCTCTCTCTCTTTATATATATACAAAGACATGACTGATAATCACTGGGAATACTAGATTTTATTAAAGTGGCATTTTGAGAATGTCGTACTTTCTTATTCTGATATATTTCTTATTGAAATTGGAGGCTGGGCTGTAAAATGACCGATGGGATATCAGTTAGATATGAAAGGACAGTTTATTATTTGTGGGAATTTAGCATAATTAGCATAAGTCTCAAGCTATAGACTTAAGACTTAGGTTTTGGTCAGACTTAAAGTTGCTGTTATGAGTATTTTTATATTGAAGGGGACATTATTATGATGTTGGATGTCCATATTAAAAAAGGTCAAAGTTCCAAAACTTGAGGTGAACGTAGGCAAAATGCTCACCACAAGTCAAAAGCCAGGGCTTCAACCTGCTCTGAACGCTTTGTTTGCAAAGTTACCTCTACTTCTTCTTCCTGATGACGTCAGATTGTTTGCACATGCCCACAAACGGCCGTCCATTCTGTAGTCTTTGTTGCTAAGATCGTTGTTAAGGTTGTTACGTGGTGTTGTACACTCGAGCATTGGACTCATTGTCCATTTGGGATCTGATTCAGGCTCAAACGTGTACAGATGTATTTAAAAGTTTCCATTTCTAGTAAAGACGGAGAAAAAGAAGTGAAATCCTACTACTATAGTTTGTTTACGTAGCCTCCGGACCTGGAGTAAGTCTGTCAAGGGGCAATTTCCTGAAGTTGGCCAATCAGAACAGAGTGGGCTCATCAGGACGGGGGCCTTAAAGAGACAGGAGCTAAAACGGCCTGTTTCAGACAGAGGCTGAACTGAGGGGCTGCATAAAGGGCCAGTTTAAGATAAACAAGGAGTTTTTAACTGTAAATCATGCAAAGATATTCCAGTAGAGCCCCGGAATATAAATATAGACCTGGAAATGTGCGTGATACATCCCTTTTACTAATGGATCGAATGACTGTTTGATGTGATGATGTTTGTAAAGATAAACCCACAGGACATGTGATTTTAAGAATTTCTATCTAGGTAATTGAACTTTTTTGTGAAAAAAACATATCAGATACTAATTGTTTTCCAAAGCGAAATATTTTTATATGACTTAAAACATGCCTCGAATTTTAAGAGTAACTCCACACAAGATTTTGGAAAGTGGAAAAACACAGTAACTGCACTGACCTCTATTGTTTAAATACAGAAGTCTTCAACATCCTGTGGTCGGGTGTGGTCTGTTGTACTTGAGGGCACAGGATGTAAAAAAAGCATGTTGTTGCCACTACTTTTTCAGCTAAAACTCTCTCCACCCCTCCCTTTATGCAGCTCTGACTTCCCCGACCTGAGGAAACACAACAACTGCATGGCCTCGGCTCTGACCCCGGCCATTTATGCCAAACTGAGGGACAAGCTCACCCCCAACAACTGGACCCTGGACCAGTGCATCCAAACCGGAGTCGACAACCCCGGACACCCTTTCATCAAGACAGTGGGCTGTGTGGCTGGTGATGAGGAGAGCTACGAGGTAAGAGATGTCAAACGTCATAGTTTGTGTCTATATGTTTCAAAACTTCCATCTTCCTGTGTCCTAAATTAAATAAATGGTTTGCAATACTGTTCCCTCCAGGTGTTTGCTGACCTCTTTGACCCCGTCATCAAAGACAGGCACAATGGCTACGACCCCAAAACCATGAAACACCCCACTGACCTTGACGCCTCCAAGGTGTTTACACCATAACACCCCGTCACTCCATGACCCCTCCATATATCTGCTATATTCCTGCATATATAAAACAATATTTTCTCTACTTCTTACGCCATCTTCCCCCTCCTCCACCTCCAGATTACCAATGGCATGTTTGACGAGCATTACGTTCTGTCCTCCCGTGTCCGGACTGGCCGCAGTATCCGTGGGCTGAGCCTCCCCCCAGCCTGTTCTAGGGCTGAGCGTCGTGAGGTGGAACGGGTGGTTGTCACCGCCCTGGCCGGCCTGAAGGGAGACCTGGCTGGACGCTACTACAGCCTGGGAGATATGACAGAGAAGGAGCAGCAGCAGCTCATTGATGTGAGTTAATGACAACCTGGAAATACAATAAGCTTAGAAACTTAATCCAGGCGGCATTACATTTCCCTCACAACATTAAATATGCTATTGGAAATCAGTTGTTTACAAATGTAATTTCTAGGAGACAGGGTTGGAATTGTAGGATCCAGCATTTTTTGGAGTTTTAGCTACACTAGTGACTAAAGGTCAGGATATCTCAGCCTTTTGTCTCTTCTTTTTAAATCTGATTCTCCTCCAATTTAAAGGAACTGCAATATGAAACCACTATAGTGTCCCTCTAAGGACAAATTTAGGTAGCCAACTACTGTACACGCACATACCCCACATGTTATATATAAATTAGCCCCAATTATTTCCATAAGATAGATAATGTAAGTTCTCTTTTATTGACCTCTCTGCTCTGACTCATTCACATTGCGGCACATCAGGATCACTTCCTGTTTGACAAGCCTGTGTCTCCATTACTCACCTCGGCCTTCATGGCCCGAGACTGGCCTGATTCCAGGGGGATCTGGTAAGGCCAACACAGTCCAGTGAAATCCCATACCGCGGATAGGAAATACAAATATTTTTCCATATACTGGACCCACACCCTATCCTATTCTTGTGTCTTGAAATCCTCCCTAAACTGTCCCTCTATTGTTCTCCTATTCCACCATAGCAATATAGTGTCTTCACTAAATTATAGAAAAGTCCTTCTGCTCCTCTTTGACATCCTCCCACCTCTGTTTTCTTCTTCAACCTGTCTCTACCCCCCTTTACCCCTCCCCACCTGTAGGACCACTTCCTGTTTGACAAGCCTGTTTCTCCACTGTTGACATGTGCCTTTATGGCCAGAGACTGGCCAGACGCCAGAGGCATCTGGTAGGGTCTACTCAGCTCTCCTGCATGTCTGCTGTGTGACCATTTAGATTCGTAACTTCCACACCTGATCCATGTCATTCTATATTTCATCTTTAAAGGACCAGTGTGTAGGATTTAGTGGCATTTAGTGGTGAGGTTGCAGATTGCAACAAACTGAATAATACCCCCTCCTCCTCTCCTTCCAAGCATGTGGAAGAACCTACGGTGGCCGCAAAACTCGCAAAAAACGCGAAAAGCCCTCTCTAGAGCCAGTGTTTGTTTTGTCCGCTCTGGGCTACTTTAGAAACATGGCGGTACAATATGGCGGCCTCTGTGGAAGAGGACCCTCTCCCTATGTAGATATAAAGGACTCATTCTAAGGTAACAAGAACACAACAATTCTTATTTTCAGGTGATTATACACTAATGAAAACATACTTTTATTCAATTTCTGCCAATAGATCACCCTAAATCTTACACACTGGTCCTTTAAATATCTTTCTACATCCTGTGAAGCCCAACAGAAGCATTCAGTTATTACATGTGTGCTCTGCTTTTGACGTAAGTTGGTGGAAAAAATACTTTTAGAGAGATATATACATATATTTTTTCCTTTTTGTCCATGTGGCCTTTTGAGAATGCATGTGTCCCTCACAACACGGTCGCACAAATTAATTCTGCACAGACAAGCAGCATGAAAATCAAAAATCAGATCCTTCATGACCATGAGTCATCTCCAGTAATGAAAGCAATGTTTTGTTTTTTTTACCTTGAGAGCTCTTTATTTAGTTCCTTTAGCTTGCTCTCCTCAGGCACAACAATGAGAAGACCTTCCTGATCTGGGTGAATGAGGAGGACCACACCAGAGTCATCTCTATGGAGAAGGGAGGCAACATGAAGAGAGTGTTTGAGAGATTCTGCAGAGGACTCAAACAGGTACAGTGAAGTCATTCAAATTTGCACAAACACAACACAAAAACATATTAGTCTGATTATTTATGGAGCCAATTACAATGTTTGAGCCACACTAAGGATAGCAATGTCGATCTGTCAGTCACTCCACCACCGAAACATCTTGACAACTACTGGACAAATTGCCATGAAAAAATTGTGCAGACATTCTGGTCTCCCTGATGATGAATTGTAATAATTTTGGTGATTCCTTGACTTTTCACGTGGTGCCAAGATCAGGTCAAAATTTAAATTTTCTAACACTTTTCCATCAGTTTAAGTTGTACTTTGTGTTTAGTGCAACTTAGCAAATGTTAGCATGTTAGCATGTTAAACTACTGGCTCTGTAAATCATCAAACGAAGATGGTACATATGGTAAACATTACACCTGCTTAACATCTGCATGTTATCATTGTCATTGTGAGCATATTAGCAAGCTGACGTTAGCTTTTAGCTCAAAGCACTTCTGCATTTAAGTACAGCCTCACAGAGCTGCTAGCATGGTGCAGACACAATGAATCCTTTGATGGATGTCAAGTCAACGGATCCCATTCATTTTCTATAGAGAGCAGGAGATCCAGCTGTGATACGGTGATGTGATATATGATGGATACAGCACAAGTTAACAGACCAACCGTTGTATCTGAATTTGCATAATCATGACTAAACCTCAACTTTATGCAAATGAGGTCCATTCAGCGCAACACAGCCGGCTCACGAAACTCAGATCAATCTATTTCTCGCCTCAAATGTTTTCAGAAACATACTTTAGTGTACTGTTTAGCTGTAAAATGAGATCATTCATGACGCGGCTGCCATGTTGAAAACGGCAGAGCAAAAAACCAAACACCAGCCACCTCACAGTACATCACCTTTCTACTTTCAACTGTATGAAAAACGGTCTACCAAACCTTTATTTTCACTCTGTCCATGAAGCCAAATCTGTAAAGTAACCAGATAATATTTAATCAAAGAGGAAAGATCAATTAAAAACAGTATTCATGCTGTTTTTGGCATTTTCTTTTTGCTGAAATGTATGAAAATCAGCACTGGCATCTTGCTTCAAAGCCCTGCATGTGTCAACCCCCTTAACATAAATATACAGTATATAACATATATGTGACTCTGGTACTCTTGTCATGTCCCACAGGTGGAGCATCTGATCCAGGAGAGAGGCTGGGAATTCATGTGGAATGAGCGTCTGGGCTACGTCCTCACATGTCCCTCCAACCTGGGCACTGGCCTCAGGGCGGGTGTGCACGTACGCCTGCCAAAACTCAGCAAGGTAACACACACACGTTCAGATGGACACACACACACACACACACACACACACACACACACACACACACACACACACACACACACACACACACTCTGTTCCTATCATTAACAATATAACAGTTACAACTCAAGAGGAACACACACACAGATACAGCTGTAACCCAGGGTGGCAAAAACAATCTCACCACAAGGTCAGTCTGGTTGCTGTTCTGGAGCTGGAGTCTAGTATTAATCTATAGTTTTGTTTTGTTGTTTTTGTCCCGTGAAAAGACCAAAACCAACAATAAATTGATTCTACAAGTATTGTGTGTGTATTCGGTGTCTGATATATCTTAATCCCCTGTGCCGTAGACCTCCATTGTTGTCCAAAAACACGTCAATAAGCCACACCGCTGCATTGGGTGACATGTTCCTTCATCACCATGAACACACACACCGTCCTGCTGCCAGAAATACTCACTAGAGCACCAAATGTGGATTCATCCGCTGCTGCAAATAGTCCCCAACAAACGCACGCATCTCCTAACGTATGAGTAACGTTTGTTAAAAACCACAGTGACCAGCTGTTTTAGGAAAATATTGGGCCTTTTAAAAGAAAAAGTATATATTCATGCAGCTTTGATGGAGCAGAAAACCACAGACAGAACTTGTTGGTTTTGGTCTTTTCATGGGATTTGTTGACAATGACAAAATATTGATTAGCGCTAGCCTTAACCTTTCAACTCCAACTGTTGAGGAAGATTGTGTGGTATGATTGAAAGCTACAGCACAACTATTGAATGGACCTTACATTGATGTGTCCAAGGTGAAGAATGAGCACCATTTCCTCACACAATAACGTATAACTAAAGTCAAATCACCTTGAACTTTTAAAAACTTTCTCTTTTTGGAAATAAATGCCATTTAGTTGCATTTACTAAATGACTGAAATGATCTTGCAGGATTCACGTTTCCCCAAAATCCTCGACAACCTGAGGCTGCAGAAAAGAGGCACAGGAGGAGTGGACACAGCTGCTACTGGAGACACCTTTGACATTTCCAACAACGACCGTCTGGGCAAATCTGAGGTGAAGATCTAATCAATTTCACTGAAAAGGCCAAGAAACAGTGTTGTAGGTGCAAAAGTGAACTTAATGTTTTGTGTGTGTGTGTGTTTTCAGGTGGAGTTGGTCCAGCTGTTGGTCGACGGAGTCAACTACCTGATCGATTGTGAGAAGAAGCTGGAGAAGGGCTACGACATCAAAGTCCCAGCTCCCATCGCCCAGTTCAAGAAATGAAAGCTTCACTCGTCATCCCATCAGTGTTAGCAGGAGGGCGGCTCTCTGCTCGGTGCTTCCTTCCTAAACTGAAATGTTGTCTGTCCACTGCTACAGAGGAGGTTGTTTCTTTATGTCTAAGGATCGCAAATCTTTAGAGTAGTCTAAAAATATTGTACTTAGACATTATCTGCAGTTAGGGGGAGAATTCTACCTCAAGTTAAGGTCTTCACTGTAACCCTGACTTCAATAAAACCAACACTATTAAACATTGAACTGTGTTTTCTTTTCCTTTTTTGTCTCTAATTTATGTTATTTTGCTCCTTTTCACAAATTCCACTTTATTCTCATGACCCGACATTCTTTTGCTACTCTTGTGTTTGATGTTTACAGCCTACTGCTGTTTTAGATTTTTCATTAAATTGCATCATACTGTGGACCAAAGCGAACAAAGGCCAAAACTAATTTGAAAGATTTAGAAGGATACGTCTTACCAAGTAAAATATAAACACAGTTGCAGCATCATATGACTGATAATTAAATTAAAATGAAATGAAACATGCTATTGTCCAGACTGGCTGTCATAAGATCTGATTTAGATCATTTGCTTGACCAGAATTCATTCCTTTACCAGTTGTATATTATTATATGTTAACAAGAAGGTTTTTACAAGAAATGATGACTAACAAGACTAATATTGTACAGCCACGCTAGGGACCAAAGTTCTCAGGAATCATAATGTGGGAACCATGAAGGTTTAGTGCCGATCCATCAAGTAGATGTTTAGATATTTCACCGGATTTAAGAAAATATTTGGTCTTCTGGTTGGTGCTTGATAAAAAAATTCAGGAGATCAGCAAGTTTTTAAGATTCATCCTCTGAGCACAAGGGATGTTTGTACAAAATATTATGGCAAGTTGAGATATTTCAGTCTGGACCAAAACACAGACAGACCGACATCGTCATCTCCTGACTCACATCGCTTGCATGGCTAAAAATACACAATTAATAGACAAATGATAGGAAAACTACACAAAGAGTCATATTTAAGATGTTGGGCAACCATGAGCCTCCAGAAGATCTTCAGTGCTTCTTGTCTGTGGAAGTCTAGCGGAAAAATATTCCCTCATTTGTTGTTTTTATGATGGTGGTGGAGAGTGTTGTCTAACTGTAGATCTATAGTCTGTCACTGCAAGATAAAGTAGTTAGGGTGGCGGGTTGTGTTGACACCAAGTTCCATGAAGTACATAACGATGGCCGAAGAGCAAAACCTCCTATCTGAAAAATGCACTTGTTTTCTTGCAGAATGCTATTTGTTAAGGATAACCAATACATAATACACTGTTTTTGGACTATATTATTATATTATATGTTAACAATACCGACTAGGTATTAATGCCTCGCAAAGTGCAGATAGGAGCTTTTGCACCTGGTGCAAGTTGGAAGAGGTTCTACAAAACGATGCTCTAAATTAAGTTAATAATTAAAATTAATTAAAAATAAAATTAAGTTTGTTTTCAGGTAAAAAGATGTAGTAAATGTAATAGTTACTACATTGTAGTATACTAGGGTCAGAATTCCTTAAATTCAGTGTATTTGCTTCCTCGTCCACTGGAAGTGAATGTTCAGTGATTGTGTAACTCGTGCTGTAGCCTCTCCACACACCCAGGGACTCTGCGTTGTGTTTTTGTTTAGTTGTGTGACTTTTCTGTCACAGCTAAGGGCGGGATTATCTTGCAGACAGACTGAATATGAGCAGCCTTGCACGTTCTCATCATCCAAAGTGAAATCTGCCAATCAGAAAATTTTGCAGATAGGAGGTTTTGCGCTTTGGCCATCGATATTTATTAATTGCAAAAGCATCATTAGTGTTGTTATGTATAGTGTTATATACCAGGCTTGTAAAAATTTCCACACTGATCAACAGAAAAAGTCCCTAAATTTCCAAGTGCAAACAGGTCATTACAATGTGATCTAAATTAATTAAAATATTCCATAACATTCAATCTTGCAGGAAATCCTGGGTTGCAGGCCGAGCCTTCGCAGTCCACAGTCCTGTTGGCGTCCTTCCCCACTATTGCTATTGCTACTGTTATTGTTATTGTTATTCTGCCCCCCCTCCCCCTCTTTCTCTCTCTCTCTCAACCCAACCGGTCATGGCAGATGGCCGCCCACCAAGAGCCGGGTTCTGCTTGAGGTTTCTACCCGTTAAAGGGGAGTTTTTCTTTACCGCTGTCGCCAAGTGCTGCTCATTGTTGGGTCTCTGTAAATTAAAGAGTACAATCTAGACCTGCTCTATGTGAAAAGTGCCCTGAGATGACTTTTTGTTGTGATTTGGCGCTATATAAATAAAATTGAATTGAATTGAACTGAATTAAATACCTAATCTCGTCTTTACATCTGATAACTAGCTAGTAACCATAACTGTAAAATAAATGTAGTGGAGTAGAAAGTACAATATTTACCACTGAAACGTAGTGAAGTGGAAGTATAAATTAGCATAAATACTCAAGTAAAGTACAAGTAATTCAGTAAATGTACTTAGTTTTATTCCACCTTGTAACATCTTCTCATGAGTCCTCGTCACTGGTTGCATTTTGTCTACAAGCTTCACAATTTGTATGTGATTTTTTATATTTACTTCTCTGGATGTTTGATTTGGGAGTAATTTTATTGATAAAGATATAAGTATTAATTGCATAGATTTGAAATAAGACTGAAAACTTTATTGCTTCATCCTCTACATTTTCGTAGTTAAGTGATCATTTATTGGTGTATTTAGATATGTTTTTGACTTGTTTAATACCCATTTGGTGCTCCATAATTTAAAGTCCTCCTTCTAATAATGTGACACCTTTAATCTTCCGTATGTGTTCAGCTGGGTTGAGATCCGGTGACTGTGAAGGACATATGATTTACGTCATTTACGTCATTTTAATACACAAGGTTTTTCCCCTTTAGTCACGTTATGAAATTGATATTTTAAGACTCCGACGGGTATAAAAACAAACAGGCAGCAAAGAGGATAATAAACGCGATACACATTCGATTAAGCATCCTTCACAGATTTTTATTAATTAAGCAGCTCCTGTCCTCTGCCTTATACGTGTCTGCTGGTGAGCTATGATACCTCAGACTATGTTAGCATTGAGTTTACTGATAAGGAAAAGCTAATTAGAGCCGTTTAAATACTGTTCAGGGTCATATTGGCAATGTGTGCTTCGTTTACCACCTTCTGAGTGTGAAAATATTAATATTCTGATGAATAAATGAACAAGTATTGGTAAAAATCAAAGTGAGAGTAGAGGGGAGAGTACCTCCGCATGTTATCATATTTTATTACTTTTGCAGAACTGGACAACTCTGTGTGAACATCGTGTGCTTGAACGGGGGTCAGAAGAGATAAATGAACAAAGTGCCTTGTAGAACTGTGTCTGACATCCAGACATGCAGGAGTTCAATAAGAAAAAACACATCAGATTTCCCACTTGTGTGGCAAATAATAATAATAATAATAATAAAAATAATAATAATGCTCACTGACAGTATGCACTTTCCTGGGAGGCCAACAGAGGTGGAAGGATTTTAATTATAAGGGACTACTTGTTCCAACATGTCAAATACAAAAACATTTCAAAGGAAACATGACTGTTGTTGCATTTAATACATTTCTTTGTTTGCCAGTTTTTTTTTTACATCTGGATTCTGCATCAGTAACAAACTTAAAATTTTTCCTTGGACTGCAACAGGTGACTTCACAGAGTACAGTGTATCATAAGAGAAAAAAAAACAAACAAACAAAAAAAAAAGGAAAATTAAAAGGAGAGAGACAACCAGATATATACAACAGCATTAAATGCTGAGCATGTTTGTTAACTTTTGAAAACAAAGCTTTATAATCTGTAAACAGGTCTGCATAAGCGAATGATTAATCTGAGATAACATTCAACATTTAAGTAGGCAGAACAGCACTTCTTTTTTTTTTCTTTTTAAATATGTTTCCAGGATGCCACCTCTGACAATTTTCTTATTTTTTTCTAAAAAGAAATCAGTAGAAAGAAGTCATTAACAACCAAAAGGTGACACCTAGAGGCCAGAGCCTGCCTATTCACCAAAAAGTCCTGCTTTTTTTTTGGCAAAGTGAAACAGAAACAACAAGCCTCTATTAAGGAGTGGTAGGAGAGTGCTAAAACAATGCAGGTGCGTAAGAACGGGGCGTCTCTGTATAGTCGGGGGGGGGGATAAGAACAGAGATGTCGGGGAGGGGGGGTGGGGGGGGTAGGCTCGTCGAACAGGAAACAGAAAGGAGGCCAACAGCCGTGAGTGTCAGTTGTTGTGTTGTCAGTCCACAGGCCGCTTTTCACTGTGTTTCTTTGTGAACTCCTCGGCGTTCTTCATGAATTTCGCGCGGTCTTTGGTGTATTCCTCTGCCAGGTCTGCCCTCAGCGGATGCTCGGGCTGAGGGATGTTCACCAGAGCGATGAGACACTGAATCACTGCAGGGAAACAGGAAACGGTAATATAAGTCGTTGATGCACAGAAGTCTCTGTTATCGTATGTATAAACACATGTGGGAGTTTCTAACAATTAAAAAAAGACAACTTCAGCTCAGGAAACATGGCAGTGAGGAAACATTCTTTGCATTTTGTCAACCTTCATAGTTAAAATCCTTCAGATTACAGTCAAAATTGAATAATCCTGCAAAACCTGAGTGCATGATGAGAAACAGAAACTTTATGTTTTGATTTTATTAGTGTTTTTTGTACTGTGGAGCTCGACTTTATTCATTCTTTGCAATTGTGAAACGACACTAAACTTGTTTTGCACTTCTGGTAACAAGTGAGACTAGACTTCTGTTCGGCCTGTTCGGGATGCTTAGTTAACATATTTATTCATATTGTTGCAACAGTTGGTTTCACTTTTACTGTTAAATGAGAACTAACTTACGTTTACAGTAAATGTGATACTATTTTAGGCTGGAGGGTCAACTTCCCCAAATCCAATACAAGAGCACAACAGAGTCCCTAACATTACTATAAAGTCTTACAGCTTCCCGCACAATTGGAAAATGTTACAAAACAGAGGATGTGTTATTGTGAATGTGACTTTTTGAACATAACCTCTAACACCACAAAACTCAGGTTGGTCTTAGTGGTAATGCTGGGTCACGTTACTGATGTAAAGATTTGGCTCTTGCATGTTCTGGTTTTGGAGAGACTGAGTTATGATTATTAAGCTGCATGACTGCAGAATCTCTGTTCAGGTGAGCCTCAAATACATTTAGTAGATATTGCTGAACATTTGACAGCTATAAATGGCATCAAAATGGGGTTTTGATATAATCAGTTGCTTATTTCCACATCCAGCAGTTACGGAGCAACATTATCATTCATGTGGAGTTGTGTTTCTGTCCACCTGGTGAATGTAAATCCAATATTCACTCTCTTTTAGCTTCTGTTTTTGCTCTCTACCAACTCCTGAGGGAAATATCTGGCTCTTTAGCTGCTAAATGCTCCACTATGTTCACCAGCTAGTCTACAGCTACCTGTGTCTGTTTGCTGTTTGGTGCTGAGCAGGTAGTGTACAGTGGTTTTTTAGAGCTTTTTCTCTGAAAACGACGCTATGAGAGCGCTGAGAGTGAACTGAAACAGTAAAGTTGCAGTCGGACAGATAAACAATGAGCTGAAACTCACTATAGAGCTCCGTAAAGCCGAGAGGAGCTGCAGAATCACTGACCAACACAATACACACTGACAGCTCAGACTGTGGTGTTATGAAATATACAAGGCGAGATTAATGAGCTTCTTTTAAACTCTATAACGAAGCACAACTCGTCCTCACCTTGGCAAGTTCTCGTCGCTGGCTTCCAGTTCTCCACACTTATGATGGGCAGGCAGACCTGACCCTTCTCGTCGATGTTGGGATGGTAGATTTTTGTCTTGAAAGTGATCTTAGGTGGCTTGAAGGGATACTCCGCCGGGAAGATGATCTCAATCCTAAACGCTCCTTTGTCATATGGAGCACAATCCTTCATGGAAAGACAAACAGTAGAAGAAGAGGTTGTCTTGTCAATAAAGTTTTTTATGAACCTTTCATTATGTTTTATTTTAGCAGCAGTTGGTTCAGTACTTACAGGAACAATGAGCCCTTGCCAGTTCAAAATATTTGCTTCATCCACTTGAATGTTGCGGAAATGCTTCATTCCAGATTTGCGGATGTCATCGAGCTCCTGCCAAAAAACAAACAAACAAACAGTTGATTTAAAATGGATAAAATCAGAGACACTGTGACTCATAGAGAATAAACTTCTACATATAATAATAGTGATGCTTTAATCAACCAGCAGGGGGAATAAAATCTAGCATGTAATACGGCCCTGATGGAGCGACTCCATTCAGACAGTAAACAGTTACATCAGACTCATATCCGCTCCCCGCTGCTCAGTCACTGCTTACATACTTCACTGTCCTTCCATAGTTTTACCATCAATACTGCAATATAGTCCGGATATTATATGTTGGAATTAGTGGCTAATAATATAGCACAGTGTTGTCTTGTTTACATATTTCTACAATAGAGTTTTGTGTGCTTCAGAGTCTTGTATGATGTCTTTACTAACATTAATATTCTGTTATTATAACTGCTTGAAATATGCTTTAAAGTCCCTGAAAACACGGTGTAAAATCTTAAGTATTACTCAGTAAATTTTCATTGTTAAAAAAAGTGCAATAATCAAAGTTAAAGTTAGTTATAGTTGTTATTTATGGAGAGTTTATCAGGACTGTGTGGATGTGATTTGATCAGGTTTGATTGACGGTGGACTAAATATTGTTGAATCCTGATTGGTTTACAAATATACACAATACATGTGATCTAGTGTAGCTTAGACTGTGCTGCCTGCTACATGGATAAATGTAAATGTGATATAATCATCCTTTACTGTTTAAGAGCTGATTGATAAGCTGGTTTTTGGAGTCTTTATTTTCCATCGTCGACATTTTCCTCATTTTGGTGTATTAAATTTTACAAAATAGTAAAATATGACAGTCACAATTTCTCCACAGTTGTTTGAAAAATGGCTTAAATAATTATTAGTTGGCCTTTTTTTGGTCAATCAACAAATTTCCGATTTTTCTCAATCATTTGACCATAAAATATCAGCAAATACTGATAAAAGTATATTCAGTTCACTATCAGCTCTGTCACATTTGAGAATGTTTTGGCACTTTTTGTACAAAAGTGTTTTTGTCTGAAAATATAAAATAATATAAAATAATACTGTATATTTAGTAAAATATTAGTGTTAGTAGGATTACTTTAAATAATTTCTTTTCTATCCTGAAACAGACCAAATGTTTTTTGATGCAGATGTTTAGGAGAGTTTTTGAGGATTCTGGAAAACCTTCAGAACAGCTATGAGTTAGTTTTGCCTAAAAAAGCTAATAATAATAATAATAATAATAATAATAATAATAATAATAATAATAATAATAATAATAATCCCTTTTATCAAGCTGTAGTGATGTTTCCTGGTTACACTGGCCAATAGCTGAAGTCATTGTACTTAAGTTTCATAAACTGCAGAAGAGAAAGTTAGTAAGTTTTATTGTTTTCTGACAGCAGAGAGTAAAACTATTTTCACTTCCTGTCACTAACATTTACCTGCCTTGTAAAACTGGAATATCAGGAAGTCACTCAGTGAAACTTATCACTGATGTCATCAGTCACATGAGAAATTCCAGCAGTGAAAGAAGTATTCAGATCCTTTACTGCAGTAAAAATACCAATACATCAATGTAAAAATACTCCATTACAAGTAAAAAAAAAAATCCTACTACAGTAAAAGTACATAAGTATTATGAGCTTGATGTAGTTAAAGTATTGCAGTAAAAGTAGTGGTTTGGTCCCTCTGACTGATATATTATTATATATGACATCATTAGATTATTAATAGTGAAGCATCAGTGTTAGAGCAGCATGTTACTGTTGTAGCTGCTGGAGGTGGAGCTAGTTTACACTACTTTATATACAGTTAGCTAGTTTAGTCCAGTGGTTCCCAACCTAGGGGTCGGGCCCCTCCAAAGGGTCAGCAGATAAATCTGAGGGGTCGTGAGATGATTAATGGGAGAGGAAAGAAGAAAAAACAAAGTTCTGATACACAAATCTGTTTTCAGTTTCTGGACTTTTTCTCTAAAGTCCTAAACAGGTGTCACCTGTTTAGGATTGTATCTGAGGGCTGATGTTTTTCAGTACTTCTTTCTGATAAGCTAAAGGTTTGTAAGTATTAATTAATGGCTTTATTAGTGGTTAACTAATAATTTACCAATGCTGGAGTAAGAAGAAGAAGCAAAGTTCTGATACACAAACTCTAATCTTTGATTTTTGGTGAAATATTGGATCATTTGAACACTTATTGAAATGAAAGCATGTGAGAAGTTTAGAGGGAAAAATCACTATTTGGTGGAGCTGTTAACAACTCATAGACATGTGAAATGTGACCCCGACTACACACTGCTTTTTGTAAGACGTCAAAAGCCAAAAAGGTTGGAAACCACTGGTTTCATCTTTAACAATGTGTTGTATTTTAAAAGCTTGTTATATTATCCATTGTGTCAAATCTTCATCTGAAAAGCAACTAAAGCTGTTAAATAAATATAGTTCAATTCAATTCAAACTTTATTTTGGACTCATAAGAGGGTCCATAACATGTATGTGGTATAAAAAAGATAAAACCACAACAATTCATCACTCAATCTAAGAAACAGTGTTTTCTGAGCCTGGATGAATACTGAGAGCAGTTCTTCCTCAGGCTGGTTAAAACCTCTATGATTCTGTTCTCTGACTCATCCGAGCAACACATGAAATTGTACAGCAGATGTCTTAGAAGTGCTTCACATGTAGGAACACCGGAGAACACAGACGGCTGACTGACTGATGGCACCGTGCCATCTGGGAACCTGAAGCAGCAACCTCAAAGAGTCATTGTAAGCCTCCGCATGCTACTCTTCCTGTAGCAAACACCGAAGATCAACACAGAGATGTGCAGAACGCTCGAAATAACAAACGCTTTACATCGACAGACTAAACCAAGCTTTTAGTTCACAACACGGTCGATAAATATCTGCCATCATTCAAATCATCAGTGAGAAAACAGCCAAGGTATTTTTATTTCCTTGCATGTCATGAGAAGAATATCACACAGGTGAAACACAGGAAAAACTCATTTCCTATCCTCTCTACTTCTGACTATCAGGACATTATTATTTCTGGCATTAAATTTAATGTCATAATCTTTGCCGTGCTGCGAGCACACCTTCAGTAGCCCGCCGCTCTATGGACTAAATGTTACCAAGTCAACAGTATACACAAGATGACTGATAACAGAGTTTCCAACAAGAAACTACAAGTTACACCCATTCAATTGTTTCGATAGGTCATTCATACACAAAATTCCAACTTGGTGAATTATTTACATACAACAGGGCAGATACAGCATTGCCCCATTTAAGTATATAGCCTACTTTATTGAGACACCTCTAGCAAGCAATTTCAGAAATAATTATTCATGATTTATTCTGTTAAAGGCCTTGGGTGCATCAACAAAACTAGGGCTGAAAGACGTTTTTTAAAAAAATAAATCTAATTTTAATTATTTTAACTGATATTGCGATATGATTTGTGATATTAGAGGGAGTGAAAAACATATTAAACTGATTATGGTGTGATTTTTATTGGGATCTGTATCAAACAAAGATGTTTTCTTACATCTATACAATATGACGTGTAAGCAAGGACACATATTTTAACAAATATTGCGCCTCCTGCGATTTGAAAACTGCAGTTGCGAGATAAAATTTGATAAAAACACATAGTGGGATTTTGGCTTCCATATTTAGCAGCTATTTCCTAACATAAATCAGTGACGTGTTTTTTTCTTTTAAAGCCAAAACTGAATATCAGTGGTGAGAATAAACATTTCCAACTTGGGTTAACAGGATTCTTTCCGGAACTTTGGAGAGAATACCAGCTGGGGCAATGGGTCTATAATTAACTATGCTATTTAGTTTAACAGCCTCGTCCTTAATAACGGGCACTAACAGGACAGAGGTGATAGATTCAGGAAGGACACTGTGAACTATGACACCAGTAAAACACATGACAAACACAGGACAGAGTTCATGACTGGCATGGATAGAAAGTATAATATTTCATTCTGAAATGCAGTGGAGTGGAAGTATAAAGTAGCATAAACTCGAGTACAAGTACCTCAAAACTGTACTTAAGTACAGCACTTGAGTAAATATACTTAATTGCTCTCCAACTAGTGGGGGAAATTTCTGTCACAGATTGTTTGTTGAATACGACACACACGGAGAAAACAAAACCAAATCTTAAAAGTGAGTCATACAGAAACTGAAGGACTGAGCAGCCACACAATCACTTTCCCTTTTCAGCCCCCCGAGTGAAACGAGTTTACAACGCGATATTGAAGCACTTACCATGACTATTAGTGACTATATTTGGTCATATTTCACAATATGATGATTTACCGTGTGATATATCGCCCAGCTGAGGGCTGACGTCACGTCCCAACCCCAAAGTCTCCATGTTTTAGCCTTCAGACGGTGACAGCGCGTTAAAAACCAGCGGGCTGTAGTTTCCACCGAGAAAAGGTGTTTTTAAACGCTCTCCTCTCCCTCCCCCTCCCACTGCTCGGATTAAAACCTGTTGTAACGACTTTGTGTTGTCTCTTGACGGCTCTCTGTGAGTGCTGAATCACGTCTCAAAAACTAGCGGTTAACTCGTTACCTTCTCTACCGTTTGTCGGACGTCATTATCCTTTCATTTTGTCGGGACAGATGGACGCCAAACACTCGGCTTCACGGCGTTTTCTCTTGGACGATGTGTGTGTAGCCGAACGCATGCGGCCGACACGAGTAGTTTAAACCCTCTTAAAGTGAAATAAAGCCGGTAATTTGAACATTTTCTTACCTTGCCTAGTCTCCTGGTCGAAGTCATTGTGGTACCGATTTGGTCGTCTTCTTCTTCCTGTTTCTTTCCGTTCCTCGTCGACTTCTTTTGGGTGTGATGTGAGCTGGTTGACACGCGGCGTCATTCCGCGATACCGCCACCTGCCGGTCCGGAGGGCGCTGTTTATTTCCAGGGTTAACAAAGTTATATGGTACGTTTGGAGTCCCAAAAGGTGGTATTTTTTTATCTTGTGCGCACAACTTAATATCTTGTGGGAACACGTTATTATCTTGTGTGCACAACATACAAAAATACCACCTTTTGAGACTTTAGGGGTTCTGTAAAAAAACATAGCAAAAACGCCGCCATGTTTCTAACATACTTACTACCATACATCAACAAACTATTAAAAGCTATAAACGCAACTGACCCCCGTGGTCTTCAAAGCGTAGGCCTAACATGCCTTTACTGTACAGATATTAACTTGTTCACTCAAGATAATTATCTTGTACACACAAGATAATAACTTGTGTGCACAAGATAAAAAAACAACACCTTTTTGGACTTAAGGGGGTCCGTAATATGGAGCCCTAAAGCAGCGGTTCTCATCCAGGTTCCAGAGGTTCCCCAGAAAAATGGGGAATATTTTATTTATATTATTTAATTGGCTAGACGTTAGCCCAATGAGAGAATGTATAAGAATGAATATTCTGTTCATAGGTGTCACAGTCTTCACTGTTAATCTGCCAATCTACAGTATAGACAGTTATAAAATAACTAAATCTTATCATACGATGACTACTTCTTATCAAATATGGGTCCACGGCTGGATATGTGTCAATTTGGGGGTCCTTGACACCCATAAGGTTGCCCTAAAGTGTTCAGAAACAGAACCAGGTTTATTGCCAATTACGTTTGCACATACAAGGAATTTGTCTTGGTGTTGTGGTGCATAACAGTCAAAAATATACAGAAAAATTAAAGTCCCCCTTCACTCAAAAATGTGTTTTTCATCTTGTTCCTACAGTTGGATGTTTGAGCTTCTCTGTGTAGAATGATGTATGTGCAGAGTTTGTTTTCACATTCATCTGCAGAAAGTGGAAAGTTTCTCTAAGGAGGCCTACGAGATGGATTTATATCATCACAAACCGTCTGGAAGATAATCCTGGTCCAGTATGAAACTTACACAAGTGTGATGTGGAAACTTGAAGCCTTCAGTGCACAAACACTGAGAATGAACTTTACAGTGAAGGAGGAGACATCTTGTGTTCAGCTGTTAAACTTAAAATAATATTTGCATATTTATAGATTTCTTGATTTTTAATGAAGGAAGGAGTATATGTAATTTGCACAAGTGAGGTATTAATGCATTTGGTCTCTAACTTCCTGCATTTGCTGGATCTTTAACTTAAAGCCAGTCTTTCTCTCAGTCCATGTGAATACTTCTGTAATCTCCTGCTGTTTCTTTCTTTCATAAATAGATCTCAGCCACATCAAAATACACTTAAAATATACTTCTAATGTTCTCTAAGATTAGAAACTGTAGTAAAATTTACTGTGGAAATATTCAGCAAGTTATTTTTTATTTAATTTGTTATTTGATTCCAGCAGTTTTTTTTAATGTTTTTTTTGGATTGGATTTAAACAGCTGTTGTATTATGAAAATGCATAAAATTAAAGGCATAGCAATAGTAGAGGGCAAAGCTGGTGCAGAGGTAGACAGCACAGGACGGGACACTGCTGCCATCTAATGGTTATAAACTGTAACTACATAGTGATGTCAAATTATCTTATTAATGCTTTACACGGTTTTACTTCCTTTAGAAGATACAGTTGAATATCTTCCATTGAGGGGATATCACAAAACATTTTAAGCATCTTATGTTGACTTTTCTGCTATACAATCAGTGGAACATTAGCAGATTAATCTCAACTCTTTTAAGGGGTAAGTGGTAAAGGGTTTGGGGTTGGAAGTTGGGTGGTAGGTTAGATTTGAGGAGGGTGGCACAGGTAGTCAGAGCAAGGTGCTATTTCTCAAAAACCAACATCCACCTACTGCACTTCAACATATTGTGTTTGCAGCCACCATCATACAGCATCTTCTTTTTTATTTTTACTACTAGGCTGCAGTTTTTATGTCTAACAAATGGCAAATTAAAAAAGTGGAGAGGAAATCTCTGTCCATCCATCCATTATCTATACCCACTTATCCTTTGCATGGTCACATGCAGGGTCACATGCTCTGTCCATATCTTGTTAAAAAAGTTCCAACACTACCTCCAGAGACTCCTGACTCTGGTAACTTCCCACAACATCTATTAGAAGCTAAATCACTTAACATCTGTGCTCTGATTTGAGTAATAAAAAGTCGAACAGAAACAGACCCAAAACTCTAAAATCCTCTTATAAAAAGTAGTTCTAGACCTGTGACACTGAGCATGAAGCAGTACTGAACACTTCAGAAACTGACATTATCTTAGAAAAACTTACTGCTTGCTAGTTTGACACCTCTGGACATCAACCTGAGACCATAGATTAGCTTGATTTTGAAAATAGTGACGCAAAAGTCACAAGAAACATATTCTGATAGTGAATGTTACAACAACACAAGGATGCAATCTTAATTACTAGTGATTATACCCAGAAGTCACACAGTACATGTATGCCTATAAGTGAGACAACAGAGGACAAAGCAATTAATTTGTAACCTTAGAATAGTTGTGTTAGATGTTTCAAACGATGGGATGCTGCTATTTCAATGTTTGAAATACATAAGAAAATATGTAAAAATACAAATAAGAAGCACTTATGTCTGACATGTTGAATTACAGCAGCCCCAAGTTACAACTAGCCAATCTCAACTGTATCATCTTATTACAATTCAGACTTGTTGTCAATAATAGTTGGATTCAAATGCAGAAGTAAACACTGCAGATATGGTTATAGGCAGTTTACTTAGAAGGATGGGAAAGTTTACAGTTTGAAGAAGGGAAGGAGATCAGGTTACCAGGTAGAGGCAGGTTGTAGGTAAACAGGACATTTATTTTTTTATGAAGGTAACAAGAGACACAAGTAACACTGACAACACACAAAGGTATGTGTAGACTCTCAGTCAGTAATTGGTGATAAGAGGACTTTGTTGAATCTACTCGCTGACCCTAGTGCTGATAGTGACAGTTTCATACATTTTACATTACTAAGTAAGGGCTGCAAATTGTAACTTAAACATCTCAAGAATATTTAGGTCAATACGATATCAGAATTATTTTTTTTTTTTAAAGTCAGTGGGCTGATACACTGTAATGTGTGTTTTCATTAAAAATGAGCAGCTGCCTAAAAAAAGAAAGAAAAAGCTGTAACATTTTAGTATTTTTATATGCACTTCCAGGTATTTTATATTCACTGGCATTTTATCTGCTTTTCATGAGCTTATTTCTTTTATTTGCATCTTGCATCAGTCATTTTAACCACAATCTAGACTCTAGAGAGAAAGTCTGTATGATTTGAGAGGAATTTGCATGTTCAAAAAACAGTTGAGGACTAACGTAAAAAGTCTTTGTATTTCAGTCTAAGGTGTGAATTTATGGAACAGCTGTAATGAGGAACTGAAAACATGCAGAACACTTAGTAAGTTTAAAAAACAACAACTGAACAAATATAAAAATGTATAATCAGAAAGAAACATAATAGGAGGACAGGACAGGATGTGTAAGTTGTTTTTGTTTTGTATTGTTTTGCTTTTGTTGTCCTGATGTTACCTCTTGAGGTCAAATAGGACGTGTTGTTAACAGTGTCAACATTATAAGCTGTAGCTACAGCCCACACCTTTCTGCAGAAATCTAAGTTGTGTCATTGTGTTGTTTTCAACTGTAGTGTTTGAGTATCTGCCTCTTCTCTTATGTGTTTATGTATGTATGTGTATATATGAATGCATACATAGGACATATACATCTTTATTTAAACATATGACCTAATTATTTCTGTATATGATTGCAATTAAATGTCCGTTTCATTTTGGAATAATTGCAGTGTTAATGTGCAGTGTAATTAGACGGTGGGCTGGCTTCCAACACTGAGGCTGAGCGGATCCTGTGACCTCCCGACAGTCTGTTCAAGATGGCCGCTTGAGTGGAGCATTTACACATCTTCAATAAAACTCATCCAACAGCGACCGCTTCGCAAACAACTTTGACGGGTCTTATCACAGGATGAAACGACCATACCGGCGACGGTTGTTCCTTTGTCGACACGGAAGATGAGCGTTACCGTTGAGGACGACGTCGGAGTTATGGAATAAACCAGGTTAGCTAGCCACTTTAGCCAGCTAACGTCTCCAATAACTAACTAACAGGCTAATGTTAACTTTAGCTACACCTGCTTTAATCACCACCAGGTGACAAACAACAGGTTGTGTATCGGTGGCTGACTGTTTCAGGGGTATAAACGGTTAGTTAGCTGCTAACAGCCACATAATTAACGTTGATGCTAAG
Source organism: Thunnus maccoyii (assembly GCF_910596095.1). Taxonomy (NCBI): domain Eukaryota; kingdom Metazoa; phylum Chordata; class Actinopteri; order Scombriformes; family Scombridae; genus Thunnus; species Thunnus maccoyii. The sequence goes on along the minus strand of NC_056551.1, from coordinate 25,452,551 downwards.
TGTCAATGTGTTTGTTATGGTGATATGTTAAGAGTTGCTAATGTTACCTGCTAACGTCAGCGGTTTAAACGGTCCAGACAACCGTCCGACTTCATCCTGAAAAATGTCACCCAAGCTGCCTTTTTGTGGTTTGTGGAGACTTGACAAGTGTGATGTTTTTAGAGTGAAGCTATAAATCAGAGGTGGAAAGTACATTCACTCAAGTATTGTACTTCAATACATTTTTAGGTACTTGTATTTCCATTTGATGCTACTTTATTTCCACTCCACTACATTTCAGAGAGAAATATGACTTTCTACTCCACTATATTTATTTTACAGCTTTAGTTACTATTCAAAAGAAGATTTGACACAATGGATAATATAACAAGCTTTTAAAGGTGCTATAAGTAGGAATCAGAAATTTATTCTCATTAGTGACACCAGTGGTTGTTAAATGAACTGCAGTCAACAGCTCACTTAACAGCATGTAGACTATTGCAGGTGATGTCTTTTTCCTCACTTACACTTCTCAAATTAACATAAAAGATCTCTAATGTTGTGTTTTGCACCGTGTTTCAGCAAAGCATTTCTCACACCCAGTCAGCCCCCTCCACCCCCGTGTTTGTTTTTGTTTGTGTGTGTTTGTTCGCACACTCACACACAAACACACATAGAGGCTCACGCTGTGGCTGCTGGCTGGTGAGAGGCAATCCGCACCATCCAAAATATGTGTTAATCAACCACCTGAACCTGACCCGACCCACAAACCACCAACTTTCTTTTACCAATCGTGTTTACCAAATACCGGTGGGCTCAGCGAGCTGTGGCCTGGGATCAATGTGCTGTGTCACTCATTGGCAATAAAAAAATGATTGAAAATGTAGATTGTGTCATAATTCTCACAAATAGAACCTTTAAAATACAACACCTTGTTAAAGATTAAATCAGTGGTTTCTAATCTATTTGGCTTCTGATGTCTTACAAAAAGCAGTGTGTAGTCGGGATCACAGGGTCTAGATGTAATTTTACAAATTTGCAACTAAGTAATTGAACTTTATTTGTGGAAAAATCACATCAGACAAATTATTATTCTACGCAGAGTATTTTTTTTGTCTTAACATGTCTTGACATGATCTTTAAAGTTGAAAAAATGTTTGTATTTATGATTACTCATAGTCAGAAAAATAGACTGACAAATGGTTACTGTGGAAAAAGTTGGAAGTGCATTTTTAACTGTGATGATAAACAGCAAGACATGTATTTAGTAAGACTGACTTCCTCATTCCCATCCATATATAGCTTACATTGGTAAACAATTATTGTGTGACACAACAGTACGGAGAGGTTTATTGGTGGATGAGAGAGGAATAAAGTTGTTTGCTAAATTTAACCACTTAGACACATGTTGGTCTGTGGAAAGAGGAGGCTGCACCAGCGGTTTAGAGCTCCTCAGTGTCCTTGGATGTTGTGAGTCTTCTACAACCTAATGCTTCTTTATTGATACAGTTGTTGAAGTTGTTAATCTGTTAAAGTCTACAGTGCTTTTCTACACAGACGTGAGGACGAATTAACACAAAGATGTATGGAGAAATCTGTTATCTGATTTATAAGTCTCAGACACCTCAAAAGTAATCTGTTTTATGCCATTTTTGGCCTGATTCCTCATAGCAGGAGCATCTCTATAACTTAATTTAACTATTAACTACTAAATTATCTGGACTATCTTTGGCTATACTTCAACTATGTAAAGTATGGATTCAAGGTTTTAAAGGAAACTGCTTCTCATTTTGAACATTCAGTCTGCTCTTTATCAAGGGACTGATTTTTAGAAGTATTTGATGTTTGCCTTCTCTTTTAAGTGAGTTATTTTTAACTATGCTTGATATTTGCTTTCCTATAAATTGACCTATTTTTATTCCCAGTATTATTAACCCATTTCTGACATTCCATGAATCGGGTTTAAAAGGAAGGGCAATTTGGCTTTTCTCCTCTGCATGTCTTAGCATGAAGTGATCAGTATCAAGTATGATTTGGCCTGGAGATTCTTATGTTTATTATTGATTTTACAATTGAAGTTGAACTGTGTAGGAGTGACAATGTTATGGATCTGCACATCCAGACACTTGAAGCTCCATGGGTGATGGCGCTGTGAGCTATTGCAGGCACTGAACTGCCAGACAGTGCATCAGGGAGAGTCCTACCGTGCCACAAAAGCACATTATTATACACTTTTCTTCCTGATGCTCGTTATTCGTGCATGTTTCTTCCTTATGTTGTAACGCAGACATTGAGAGTGTTTGTGGCTTATGTTTGTGTTTCTTTCTTTAGGCGAGAAGAAGTCAAATCAATTGTATTTATATAGCGCCAAATCACAAAAGAAGTTGTCTCAGGGCACTTTTCATATAGAGCAGGTCTAGATTGTACTCTTTATTTTACAGAGACTCAACATTCCCCCATGAGCAAGCACTTGGCGACAGCAGCAAGGAAAAACTCCCCTTTAACAGGAGGAAACCTCGAGCAGAACTGGGCTCTAGGTGGGCGGCCATCTGCCATGACCGGATGGGTTGAAAGCGAAATAGGGAGGGAGGGAGGAAAGAGAGAGACAGAGAAGCACAGCAAGAACAATAATTACAATAAGTGCAAGTGCAACAAGCGCAACCACAGATCCATAGGTAACTGTGAGACGAGAAAGCACAAAATTACGGGGAAGATGCTAAGTTAGTAACATGAATTAATGGTACATGAATGTGTACAGATGGAGAGGATGAAAGAGGAACTCAGTATATCAATGGAAGTCCCCTGGCAGTCTAGGCCTATAGCAGCATAACTAAAGGCTGGTCCAAGGCAAGCCTTGGCCGGCCCTAACTATAAGCTTTATCAAAAAGGAAAGTTTTAAGCCGACTTTTAAACTTAGAGAGGGTGTCTGTCTCCCAGACCCAAACTGGAAGATAGTTCCACAGGAAAGGAGCCTGATAGTTGGAGGCTCTGCCTCCCCTTCTACTTTTGGAGACTCTAGGAACAACAACTAAGCCTGCATTCTGGGAGCGCAGTGTTGCAATATTATGTAGGTCAAAAAAGGTAGTCCTTGAAATTTGATTTATGTGGGAGTTAAAGGACATATCCTTATCAAAGATAACTCCCAGATTCCTTACGGTGGAGCTGGAGGCCAAGGTAATGCCATCCAGAGTAGCTATATTATTAGATAAAGTGTTTCTAAGGTGTTTAGAACCAAGCACAATAACTTCAGTTTTGTCTGAGTTTAGTAGCAGAAAATTGCAGTTCATCCAGGTCTTATGTCCTTAAGGCATGCCTGGAGTTTAGTTAACTGAATGGTTTCAACTTGCTTCATTGATGAATATAATTGGGTGAATAGTATTGGTCCAAGAACAGTACCTAGTGGAACTCCGTGCCTAAGTGTTGCGTGCATGGAAGATTCATTGTTAAGGTGTATAAACCGAAATAGATCTGATGAATAGGACTTAAACCAGCTTAATGCAGTTCCTTTAATGCCAGTTGAAAACATAAATATTAATATTTCCCTCTGGACAAAAGTTGATTCTCGGTCATGCTGTGCTTTCTGTAGCTTGCTCAGCTGAAAAAGCTGCAGGCGGTCTAAAAGTAGACAGTGTAACTCCTGTGCAACATAGAAAAGGAAAGTCATGATATTACCCTCAGGTGGAAAAAATCTCAATCTATAGAAATTGTATTGTAGATAATACTGAATTAAATGACTGTGCCCTTGACAAGTTGAGAAGTACCACATTTTAATAATCTTGTATAAACCACTTTCCTACACAGCAGAAGACAGTTGATTCATTTCTGTCAGCAAAAATGACAAATACATATGGTCGCTGGTTATTACATTAGAAAAAAATCACATGATGCAACACAGTCTGTTTGCTGTGAAACTCACAGTCTGTGTGAAGCTAATGGAGACAATTCTTCATTCCTGTGCAGTTTGTACACTGTACCTGTAACCAGAGGGGTGATTATCAAAATATACTGTGCGTTAATTTAGAATTACAAATTAGATGTAGGGTGTTGTAAAGACAAGTCCATATTCAAGGATGTCCTGCAAAATATGAATGACATCAAACTAACAGGAGTGTAATACAATATTGTGGTGTAGTTTAAAAGTTGTTTTTTCTCAGCCTTAAAGGCTGTTTCACAGTTAAGTGATACTATTTTCTGCACTTGTACTGTTCCAGCTGGGTGACATGAAAGCCTCAAATTCACATTACCGTTGACTGTAAACAGAGTGTTGTTACACATAAACATCCTCTGAAAGCTCCAACAACCAAGCCCCAAATATGTACACATGTGATGATGGACTTTGTCGCCAAAGCTAGAGTAACTTCTATATGCCTCTGTGTCATCTTAAGTCCGTTGCTATGTCTTAGTAATTATTTACACAGATTTTAGGTGTGGTTGGTACTTGCCGGTTATCAGATTATGAAGCCTGATTATGTCAGCATGAACCCGTCTGCCCTGCCTAAAATTATATGTATGAAAGCCCTTCTTTAGTAGCTAAGGGTGAGTAATTAGTGTCAACTTATTAAGTTTTCACATGCATATGCACATTTTTTTCTTTTTCAGTACTTTCCCTTATGTTTAATTTTCTAAATAGGTGTTGCCAAAAGGATGAATTCTCCGCTGCATAAGGAATGAATAAACAAGAATGTCAAATGGGGTTAATGTGTCGAGAACTGACCTAGATTCTTGCTCCTTCAGGATGTTTTTTTTTTTTAAATCAAAAGACCAAAGAGACTGAAAAATCATACGTTCTCTTCTCAGAATTACAACATGTCTTTTTCGTTTATTTTTAGGAATTGGAGGGGATCAAGGGCCCTTTGTTTTAGCCCAGTATGGACAGCTTCTTCAAGGCAGCAGTATGTGATCTGGATAAACTGCTGGATGACTTTGAGCTCAATACTGGTGAGATTATTCACAAAACACATGTACAGTTACATCTGATCCATAATTTTGAATGTGTGTGTTGTTGCAAAGCCATTAAAACAACGACAAAAAAGAAACTGAGTCTCTTTCACCTCTCTAAATGATCATTTTAAAGTTTTATCTGAACTTGTTTTGATCTTTTTCTTTATCACAGAGGAGCATGAATGCAAATCGGTTTTCCTGAAGCCTTCAGCGTACCCCTTCTCCTCTCTGGGCCCTCAGTGTTTGTCTTCCGAGGCGTCCACTGTCCCACCGAACCTCCCTGACCTTAATTCTCTTCATTATGGTTCTGCCACCAGCTGTCCCGACAGCTCCACCAGTCACAACCGCAGCACTGATGACAGAGAGGTCAAAGGTCAGCCTCTCACCGGAGTGGACCTTCTCTCCTCTGTGGATCGCAGGCCCGCTAAAAGCTCTGCGCCTCCCTGCCCCGATCGGGCTCTGAAGCCGGTGTGTGACCTTGTGAATGACACAAGCTCAGCCATCCTGGTCCGGGCCAACAGCCACGATGCTTTCAGCGAGCTGGACATGGTGGAAAAGCAAATGGAGGAGGAGGAGACGCTGCTTGTGGACTTCAGCAGCCCTGTGGTGAGTGTACGTGGAGAGGAGCAAGGGGGGCTTAGCCAAAGCGCCGGCTGTAGAGACACCACGCAAGAGCAAGCCTCTGCAGGGAAAGACGAACTGTTGGGTCTAGAATCACAGGAGCAGGTCGGTGGATACTCTGCCTCACTCTGCCTGCTGGACGTTATTCTTCCTGCTGCTGTGGAGACGAGCTGCGAGTCCACAGATGAGTCACTGTCACTTAAGACCACAGAGTCAGCTGACAGAGAGGAGAAGGATTGTGAGGAGGTGGCTTGCATAAACCAAGTAGTGGATGCCTCCTTAGACCACTGTAAACAAGAGGGCAACCTGCCTGTTGAAAGCAGTAAAGAAGTTACAACAACCTCAGAGAATAAAGAGGATGAGTCAAAAGAAACTTTGGAGAAATGTGAGGGAGAGTCTATAAATGCAGCAGCCTCAGAGAGTGAACCAGTGGGTTTGTCATGCCTGCCCATAGCTGTATCCATGTGTGGAGCTCTGGTGAGCCAAAAGACCACAGAAGATGAGTCGGGGGAAGCTACAGAGCAGTGTGAAGAGGCAGACGCATCTGAGAGCACAGAGGCAGACTCCCTGTCAGCCTTGGAAGCCAGGGAGAACAGGTCCTGTTTAGAGGAACCTGCTGACTCGGGAGTCTCTGTGTCCCAGCAGCTCGCAGGGGGCCGGCTGTCACCAGAGGGGCAGCAGCATCTCTCTCCTGAACCCGCTGCTGTCGCCCCCCCTGCGGACCTTCCCTCCTCTGATCGCTCAGAACCCAGCCCAGTCGACCCTCCCGAGTTTGGCTTCGAGTATCTGCCGGAGAGCGACCAGGCCGAGATGCTGGTCACAGACGAGGAGTTGGATGCGTTCCTGCAGGCGCACACGGAGGCAGAGCAGGATAGAGGCGTCTCTTGTTGCAGCAGCTCTGGTGATTTTACTCAACCCGAGAGTCTCTCAGAATCCAACGGGGATCTGGAGGACAGGCTCGCAGAAGAGGAACTGAGGATCTGTAGTCGGGCGAGACGAGAGGAACTAGAGGGCCTGGCTTCCCCAGAAAGTGACAGAACAATATGTGTTTCTGTAGAGGGAAGTTTAAACCCTGATGCTCCGTCACTATCGCAGGACTCGTGTCAAGAAGAGCCAGAACTCTCCTCTGGGGGAAGCCATTCTTTGACCAGCAACACTTTCCAGTCCCAGTACAGCAGTAGCTCTGATCAACAGCCCTCCTATGGAGGTGCCAGACCTAAACAGCTACACTGCCAAACTGCAAGATCTCAACCAGCAGGGGAAGAAGAGGAGCAGGCTCAGGTGCTCAGCGGTGGAGCCGGCACAGTAGAGGCTGAAGAGAGTTCACCCACAAGCCCCGGTCTCATAGAAGAGCATTCCAACATTAGCCCGATATACGCAGCTCATGAGCATCAGGATTACAGCGTGGGGTACGACGAACTCTCAGAGCCCCCGCCTTACCCCGGGGAGCCCCCCTCAGAAGGTGCCAGGTCGGTGAACTGGAAGAGAGAGGGAGCGGAGGAGCTGGGGTGCAGGCAGCCTGCTTGGGTGCCGGACTCTGAAGCTCCCAACTGTATGAACTGCTACCAGAGGTTCACGTTTACCAAGAGGCGGCATCACTGTCGAGCCTGCGGGAAGGTACGTCAGTCAGCTTATAGGCAGACATTTATCTGAATTCATTGTATTTTATAGCAGGAATGTTGTATGTGGAAACTCTCTGGTGAGATATAAATATAAGTAGAAAGCACAAAGGCTCAGTGTAAATCAAGAACATGATTTTGAGAGTAAAGTGTCTTTATAGCTGCAACAGTCAGGTGATTAGTCGATCAGGAAAAAAAATAAGACACTATTCTGATAATTGATTAATTGTTTCAGTCACTTTTCAAGCAAAAAAGCTAAACGTGATAGTTTTAGCTTGTTAAATGTGAGGAGTTGCTGCTTTTCTTTGTCATATAGGACAGTAACTGTTGGTCAGAAAAAAACAAGCCTTGGACTTTTATAGACTAAACGATTAATCAAGAAGATGATCTGCAGATTAATAAATAATGAAAATAATAGTTGCAGCCCTAAGTATCTTAACTTCTTGACCCCAAGCACACTGCGTAGTTGCAAACTATGATCCACACTTCACTCCACATGTTCTACACTTTGAATGAAATATGGCGCCTGTGTAGTTAGTTGAATTAACAGAAAAACACGAGGAAGCTATTAGAAAACAAAGAAAACACTACATGATACTTGTATTACAGTATTTTGACGGGCAGGTAGACATCCAGTCTTTTAGTATTTTCCTCAGGACCAAAATATAAACCAGCTTTTTTGCAATAATTGTCTTCAAAGCTGTTATTTTGCTGACAGAACCATGCAGTGCTTGTGGGTGTGTTTGTGTGTGTGTGTGTGTGTGTGTGTGTGTGTGTGTGTGTGTGTGTGTGTGTGTGTGTGTGAGAGAACTCGAGGAATGCTTCAGATTGAATTAATTGAAATCCTCTGAGACATAAGATTTGCACCTGGTGTTAAGAGCCTTCTCGTCTATAAATATGACTTAACTAAATTTACCAAAATATAGAAAATCAGCTTCAGTTATGTGCTTGTTTTACATGATTATTTATTTTTTCTGCTATTTGTTTAATTGGAGATATAAAATGAGAAGTGACGTGCCTTTTTTTTTTTTAACACTATCTGAAGTCAAAGTCTTATGAAGGTGGCGTGTTTTAGAAATAAAACAGATTATGTCCCAGCTCCAAATATAGCACAGTGGATTCATGTAAAAGGAGAGCATGAGTCAGCAGTTCCTTCCGCAGCCCTCCTATAGATCTGTACCGAGCCATGTGTCCTAAAGCTGGAGTTAAGTCCTTTAAGGCCAGCGATTAAAACAGCATTAGAGAGGACTGTTTAAGATGTGTTATTGTTCACAGCACGACTCACTCGCCGCTTAAGGGACTATATACACACAAAGATGTGTAGACACACTGTAAACAACTGTACTCTTTCTTTATTTATGTGGATTTACTGTCCGTGCAAGCTGCTCCGTAGCACGTTTTTCATCTCGTCATTGTCGTCCTCTCTCCTCTGTGGCAGGTCTACTGTGCCGTGTGCTGCAACAGGAAGTGTAAGCTGAAGTACCTGGAGAAAGAGGCTCGCGTGTGCGTCATCTGCTTCGATAGTATACACAGAGGTAAGCCCCCCGGGATCGGTCTGATTGGAGATCTGGCACAACCACAAAAGTTTCACTTCAACGTTTTTCTACAGAAACGTGTTTCCAAGCTAATCCAGATGTGTGTGAATATGGTTTCAGTATTCTATAAGGGGAAATACCGCACTATCACAGTCTGTCAGGAGTCGTTTGATTGCTGAGAATCACTTCATAAGACAAGAGATGCTTTAATCTTTTCACCGGAGCTTTGATCAGTTGTAAATTATTGATAAATCTGTTGTGTATGCTCAACTTCATTATATATGCATTTCATGGAGGAAGATACAGTGCTAGAAGCCTGTGATTTTTTTTTTTGAAGGACCTTTTTAAACAGCTTTTTCAATTATGATGAATTTAATTATATTTTTTTATGCTAGAGTGCACAGAATTTCCAATTAGCATTCATTTGTTTTCCTCCGTTGTGGACAAAAGAGCAGACATCCTCCTGCTCCTCCTCCTCTATAAATGATAATTAGCATTCGCTCTTCTGCTGTTCCTTTTTATGAAGTGCTTGCTTGCTTACGGAGGATTAACTGAGTGTGTAAACAGAAGTGTATGGATATAGATTCTTAAGAGGACGATCGGTTGGTTATATACTGAAATTTGAGTTGTAACTAGAAGTTTTTTTAACCCACCAAATGCACATGTGCTGAATCAATGTACACAACACTTTAAAGCTGCACTGATCAATATACATGTCTGCCCGTCACTGACTGACTCACTGTGTGTTGGAGTCCCCCGTTAATTAAATCCTCAGGGGGTGTTTACGTCATGATTGCAAGATTGTCAGAGGAGCATGTGGAGAGGTTGTTGTTGTTGTTGTTGTTGTTGTTGTTGTTGTTGTTGTTGTTGTTGACCCGGTGCGTGAGGGCCGCGGCCTCGGTGCCGTCGGGGAGCGTCATGTCGCTCCTCGGGATGATGTCGGCGGCTCACCCGGCGGCAGCAAGCCTGGGATTGCTGCACATGAGGAAACTCCAACGTTTGTTTGTGTGGCTTCGGACGAACAGTCAATCAATCACAAAATACTCAATACGGAGTGAGTCTTAGAGAAATGAGAGACATCCGCAGATAGAAACAGATGAAAGAGCAGGGGGCGCTAACAGATAACTAGAATAGTTCTTACAACTGCATTTTTAACCTTTTTTTGACTCAAACCATGTCATGTGATGCTACTTCAGTACACTTTAACAGTAAATATTACTGAGACCACTACAGAAAATTGCAGATGAACACGTAATATCCAGGAATTCACATTACAGACGCTACCACTGACGATCCTTGTAACAAACCGGCCACAGTTTCTCACATTGATCATAAACAGTCCAGCCATATACTAGGTTTTGACTTAATCTTGTTATATTAGCAGTGGATCAAATAGCAGGGGGTCACTCTGATTCAGTCTCACTGCGATATCTCACCACAGCAAACAGACACAGTTAGCTGTAGACTAGCTGGTGAACATAGCGGAGCGTTTGGCAGCTTACGAGCCAAATATTTCCCCTCAGGAGTTTGTGGAGATGAAAAAAGCTTAAAAGAGAGTAAATATCAGACTTACAGTCATCAGCGACTCCAAATGAATGATAATGCTGCTCTGAAGCTGCTTGATGTGTAAATAAGCAACTGTTTGCCTCATGAGCTTGTTCACCTTATCAGCTTTAGAGGATGATGTTATGTCAGTGTTGTGTTTACAGATTTTTCCCCAAATGACTAAAAAAACCAAATAAAACTGGTTTAATATCTGACGGTTGTCAACAAACCGCCCTGTTTCCCCCCCAGGAGATTTTACTGCATCTGTATGGTCTTTTTTTCTCTAAACCCACGAGTTATCTTTAAAACTTTAAAAATAGACCGAACTCACTAAGTTGTCATTAAAACTTAATAACATCACATTTACATTTTCATTATGCAGTTTATGAATATTTAAGACACGAAACACAAAAACTGTCCTGTACAAAGTAGCTCAGGGGTTTTTCTCCTCATGTCCCTCTGAACATTTATTAAACATTTAAAAACCCTCGTTTTTAGGAATTTTATCTTTTCACTATTCTTTCACTACAGCTTATTGGCTTCTTTTTATTTTGCACATTGTGAAAAAAAATTAAAAATCAGATGTATTTTGTTTCCGTTTCTGTGGTTTATGTGTCTGCTTTAATGATTAAAGGCACCTTTTTACACTTAAAAGACTGCAGCAGAGATATAAAGAGAGAGAGACGGGAGGGGGAAGATGGATGGAGACGGCTGGAGAGAGAGGGAGGAGAGTTATAGCAGGACATTGGCATTTGTCCTTGATTTTGTGTGTGTGTGTATATGTGTGTGTGTGTGTGTGGTACAGTACTCGCCTAACGCAGTAGACATGTGATGCTCACACACACTGTCTAAATTAAGAAGAAGGAGGTGATCCACTTTCTGTAGCCGGTGGTCGCTGGAGCGGCGTGCGATGCGATCCCTCTCTCCTCTCCGTCACCTCTCTCTCCTCTCTCTCTCTCTCTCTCTCTCTCTCTCTCTCTCTCTCTCTGCTCTCCATCTCTCTCATCCGTTGGGCGAGCTGCATGTGAGACTTACCGCACACACACACACCCCAGCCTAAAGCTAACATGCTATTAAGGCTAACAACAGACGTAGACTCACGGAAATTGAGCGAGGAGCAGCTTCAGGGAGTCTTAAGTGATAACGGCGTCTAAAGTCAGACTGAGGAACAGACTTGTGATGAAGTGGACCAGTTGAGTTTTAGCAGAGAGGATGATGAGGATGAGGTAAGACGTGTCTGATTTATTGATAAATATACTGTTGTTGTTGTTTTTGTGTTGCGATAGAGAACAGTGTTTGTTTGTTGTTGTGTTTATAGTCTATGTAGATGAAGTGAATGCTCATTTCTAGTTGATTTTTAAAAAGGAATATTTATGTTTGTTCATGTTACACTTAAAATAAGATCACCAGTGTATTTTTTGCTTGTACTTGAAGTCGTTTATGAAATGCCCTGGATGACTTTTTTTTGTGCCTTGTCATCCCTTCTTTTCAGAACAAGGTGAAACATCTCTCAAGGGACAAAAGACCTTTTTTTTTTTTTCATTAACAAGGGGTCTGAATAACTGTAACGTCTTTGCGACGTACTTCCCTCCGATGTGTTTCCTGCGCTTTTGTAAACCACACTGTAGTTGTTGTCAGTTTACACCGGATCGATAAGGATCTATGATGCTTAATCAATGTAATGTAGACGAGTGCAACATCAGCATTTCTGGGAGTGCAACCGGAAAGGCATTGAGTAGCCTTCTCAGTCATAACCGGCTTTCCTGGAAGTAACAACTCATGTCTGTCCTGTTTGCAATAAACCTTTTATTCATCAGTTCTGTGTAATGAGCCGTGGGGTGAAGCTGAGTCGTCCACTATTCGATTCTTCTTCTTCTTCTTCTTCTTGAAAGCTTTATTTGATTCAAATGTGACTAATTAACTGGCTTCATCTACGAATCTGTGACTGAACTCATGGTGTATTGAAAACAAGGAAATGCAGTCACAAGAATCCACTGCAGTATCGTACTGTGTTACAGACAGAACACTGTAGCCGCTCAGTGATAAACACAAATGACTTATTACAGTAATCACACATCTGTCACACTGTGCCTGCAGCGGTCCGCTGTTTTTTGCTGTCAAGCTTATGTCCTCTGAGCTCACGCTACAGTTCTTGATCTGATCTGATACCTGACCGCTTGGCACAAAAATATAATCTTCAGCGACAGTCGCTTCAGGCAACATCTTCGTTCTCTCTGTCATCGGAAACCTCCGATATCGAAGAAAGCTCGTAAACAAACCTCGTCGTCCTTGTGTCTGTGATGATTTATAATATAAGTGACAGGAAATGTCACTCTAAATCTTTTGGAAAATGACAGCAAAAAATATTGATACTTCAACACCAGAGGATTGTTAAAGAAAGTTCTTCAGTTGATGTGTTTACATAAAAATATTAGATCAAGAAACTGACCTGAAGCTCTAACTCATCGAGCTATTCTGACCGCTAGAGGGAAGAAAATAAATTTCGAAACAACCTCACAGCAGCAATTAGTTAAAAACAGCAACGTGCATCAGTTTTAGCCATTAGTTTAGTTAAGCTCTCCATCATTCTGCACAGGGCGCTGAATGTACAATCAGTCTCTCTGAAGCTGAGAGTAGCTGCCAGCGGTTTTAGAGCAGTCAGTGAGAGCGGAGGAACTTACACAGCAAACTCAAATCTGATGAATCAAACGGCACTGTGGTAGATAGCGTCCAGAGGGTTAAGGGTAGTGGCAGCAGCAGTGGCCATACGAGACATGGTGAAGGAGAAACAAGCTTTTTGAGTAAAATCTGATGTGAAATTTGTGCTAAAATAAACACACCTCTTTGACTTTTTTTCCTCCATGTAGCCCAGGCCCTAGAGCGGATGATGAGTCCAACGGGTCCCAGCCCGAACCCCAACGTCCCATCTGAGTACTGCAGCACCATCCCCCCTTTGCAGCAGGCCCGTGCCGCCGGCACTCTCAACTCTCCTCCGCCTACCGTCATGGTTCCCGTGTCCGTTCTCAAACAGCCAAGCAACGACAGTATGATTCCTCTTGTATACTTGTACACCGTCTATAGTTTGCTGCTATAGTTTGTTTTTTTCCTGAGCGGCGTCCTTGAAAAGACTTCCGTTATCCTCGTATCATCAGGTTGTCCTCGTGAACAGAAGCGCGTGTGGTTCGCTGATGGCATCCTGCCCAACGGAGAAGTGGCAGACACAACCAAGCTGTCGGTGACGAGCCGCAGGAGCTCACAGGAATTTGGCGTCGCACCAGACCAAACAACAGTAAGACGACGATACATCATCCACACAGCCTAGCTACAGGGAAACAACACATGCTTAGTTTTCAGGACGTTTTTATCAAAAGCCACAATAGTTGCTCTAAGAAATTATTCTCAGTGGATAAAATGTGGCTAATAGACAATTTCTCTGCTTCACTGAGCTTTCTACAGATATATAACTATTAAAAATGACTGAATTCATTTTAGTATAACTGGAATGGTACCAAAGTAATCGACTGTCTCATTTCAGCCTGGCTCAGCGGGGTCAGAGGTCGGAGTCGGTAACTCGTTGAGCCCCGAGGCTTCCGGGGTGGTAGAGGTGGTTCGGCCTCCGGTGTCCGGACCCTGGGACTACGCCCTGCTCTCTGGAATCGGTTCTTCAGTGAAGAGGATTCCCAGTCTGCTGACGGATAACGAGGATGAGCTCCCTCCTCTGCTCATCACCACCGGAGAAGATGAAGCTGGAGGTGATTGTTTATTTCAGTGTGTTTGCATAGTTTCAATCTATTCATAGCCCCCTTTCAGACATACACCTCTTTATGTACCATTCAGCTGTATGTTATTAGTCTTTGGAGCCGTTTCTAAACCACAACCATTGTCTTTATGGTGAAGGAACATGTCACCCAGTGCAGCAGTGAGGCTCCTTGATGTGTTTTTAATAGTTTTTGGACAACAACGGAGGTCTACGGCACAAAGGAATAAGATATATCAGGCTTTGAGACACACACATTACCTGTCAGTAGATCAGTTCATTGTTGGTTTGGCTCCAAACAATAATAAAAATATAGAAAATCTCCAGTCTTATCCTTCAAGGCATCACTTTGCATTGTATGCATGAAGCTCAACATGCTCTGCTTTGTTTCTTTTAGATGTTTTAGTTGAGGAAAGTCCTGCCCCGTGTCAGATCCTGCACTTATTAGAGGAAGGAGGACCTCGTCCTTTGACGTTCGTCCTGAACGCCAACCTGCTAGTCAACGTCAAACTGGTCACATGTGAGTAAAACACATCTTGAATCCTCATATCTTGGGTTATATTTGGATGCTTTTCACATACGTACTGCATGTTTCAGATAAGGTTGAGGACCATGGATGTCTTTAGATGTCCTCCCACAGATCTGGACCCTGTTAACTGTGTTTGTTTGAATCGTCAGACTCCAGTCGGCAGTGCTGGTGTTTTGGCTCTAACGGGCTTCAGGCTCTGGGACAGAGAGAGCTGGTGTTTCTGGTGGAGTGTTTGCCCGAAGAAAAAACTCTGCCAAGAGACCTCTTTACACTCTATCTCAACATTTACCAAGATGCCCAAAAAGGTAGACGGCACGTACATGACCTTTGTTGGCTTTTAGAATCTGAAATACAGTTTTTGTACCCTGGAAAAACATCGACTGCAGACTCATTATCTTCTGTTACAGGCAAGTTTTTGGAGGAGCTGGATAACGTGACGTTCACCAGCAGTTTCCTGGGCAGTAAGGATCATGCCGGGGTGCTGTTCTTCTCTCCCACCTGTCAGCCTCTAGAAGGCCTCACTCTCCCCTCGCAGCCCTTCCTGTTCGGCCTGCTTATCCAGAAACTGGAAGTGCCCTGGGCCAAAGTCTTTCCACTCAGACTGCTCCTACGGCTCGGAGCTGAATACAGCGGTGTGTGTGGCCCTCCGTGGTTTATTGTTGTTTTTGTCTTCAAACACAAGACAGATTCATGTTGAGTTCACATCAGTTCAACAGGCATTTAACACTGTTACACACATTTTTGCTATCTGTTTTTTCAAAAATTATTAGAACTGAGACAATTAGTTTGTTAATCTGCAATTATTTTGGTCGTCAATTCATTGTTATTTTACAAGCAAAATTGCAAATTTCTCTCCATATTTTCAATTTTTGAAGTTTTGCTGCTTTTCTTCATCTTGTGTGATAGTAAATTGTATTTCATTGCATTTTGGAGTCTTTTTTTGACAAAACAAACAATTTTAAGATGTCACATGGGGCTTTAGGAAATTTTGATTGTAAAAAAATGATTTTTTTTTTTTTTGGTATTTTCTGACATTTTATAGATGTATATAGAAATTATTAAACTGATTAATTGAGAAAATATGTGAAAATAAGTGAAAATAATTGTTAGTTGCAGCCCTAAAAACTATTTTGACCAAAATTATCCCTCAATGCAAAAATAAAATAATTTTATGATACTTTTATTTTATGGACTACGCCTTTAAAACAAACATAGATTTTTATACTTTGCAGATAAAGACAGATAAATAATAAATTATAGTAATAACAAACTTAATTTTCCTCTTTTCTCTTTTTCAGTGTATCCCACTACATTGGTTAGTGTTCGTTTTCGGGACTCTGTGTATCGAGAGACGGGACACACCATTATGAATTTACTGGCTGTAAGTATCATAACACAAGCAGACATCTGTGTTGTCATCATTCAGATGCAGAACTGAAGCTCTGTGCTCTTGATCTCACTGACGCCACATTTTAACATAATTTGTAATTAAGTAGCTGAGGAGCTCCCGTCTACTGTTAATCATTCTCTACAATGAGGTTATTTCCCAGTTGCACTGAACACTGTTTTGTTAAAGTCTAGTTAAAGAAAATTAATTTAGATCATCACTCGGTAATTGTAGATCATTGCTGAAGCTTCCTTTCTTAATGAAGACTGTAAACACTCAGATATTTTTAAGTTTGGATCGAGAGGCAGCTTTCAGACAGACGTTAGTTGCCCACTGAGACCAGAATGAAGCTTCCACTCCGTTGCAGCTCGATCTGCGAATATCTGACGCAGTTAGTTGATCACACGATACTTCTAAAATAAGATAAACATGTCGGCCTCGGGCAGTGTGTCAGCTGGCTCGACTCCTACCTAACAGGAAGAGAGCGGTTGTGGTTTTGGATGAAAGCTCATCTCGAGTGGTGTGACATTTCCTTTGGTTCGCCTCAGGGATCAGTTTTGAGTCGCTTTTGCTTTTTTAACATTTCAACTCCAAAACTTTTTAAATACCAACAGTCATGATAGCAGATGCACATTGTCGGCCTTTGTGGCACCCTTTTATATACAAACATGTAAAATGTTTTTATATTATAAATATTTTGCAGACATGATTCATAACTTCTAAACTGTTTGACCACAGGACCTGAGGAACTACCAGTACAGTCTGGCGGTCGTGGAGGGCCTGAGGATCCACATGGAGATGGGCCACAGCTACATCGACATTCCCAAAAGTAGCTTCAATGAGGTAAAAGAGCTTTACAGTAAACAAAAAACCCCCAGTACACACAGCAGTGCAGCACAGGAGGCTGTTTTACAGATCATAAATGATTGCTGCTTGAAAACTGTTGCATTTGTACCAAAGACCTGTCTGGATGTCTGCAGGAACGCCCACATGTCAGTCACGGATCCAGTCATTAAAGTTGTAACAGAAAGTCTGTTTGTTTTTAGACTGGAGTGCTGCTCTGCAGAGTCGAGTCCAGTGCGCCCACTGGTGGTCAGAAAGTATACTGCAGCAATACTAGTGATTAAAATGAAAGTCTCATTTCTACATCTTACATTCTGCTGACTGAATCAGGGGTTGAGATTTCCTGCCTCACAGTGACGGTAGGACTAGTTGTTTAGGGCAGATTGTAGGGAAGGAGACGGCTCTTCTGTAGGCGAGCATTAGTGACTTTACCTTGATGTGAGCAGCAACAGAGAGCCAGTGGAGAGTAATGAAAAGTGCAGTGACATGAGCAGTTTTGGGCTGGTTGAAGAGCAGACGCGCTGCTGCATTTTTGACCATTTGCAGAGGTTTTACTGTTCATTCTGGCAGCCCTACAGGAAGCACTTTACAGCAGTCAAGACGAGAGACGTAGTCATTCAGATGAGGCCTGATGTTTCCTGATGTTTATATAGTGTGAAGCAGTGAGAGATGCAGCAGATTTCTAGCAGACTTAGTTGGAGAGAGCAAGGTGGAACTGAGCAGATTTTACATGGTTTATATTGATTTTTTCTGTCTGAATTTCTTGTTAATTTATGGCTGTGTGACGTCATTTTTTGCCAGCTTATAGGCTGCTGAAAAGATTGTCTACAATCCAGTCACTTCTTATTTTCAACAGTCTTCCTGTCACATATTTCATGAGCAAATCTGTAACTGAAGTGTTGAGGTTTTGTGACACTGTAATATGTAGCTTATCGGATTAGTGCAAGCATGATTCACAATAATATCTTTATTTATATAGCACCTTTTTAAAAACAGAGTTTACAAAGCGATTTGACAGACAAACCAAAGGCAGCACAATACAAAAGCAAAGACACATGACACAGAAAGCAATAAGACGATAGAAAGACAACATCACATAAAAGCAGGTCTGTAGAAATGGGTTTTTAGAAGTGATTTAAAAGACGTTACTGATTCTGCTGACCTTATCTCATTAGGCAGGTCGTTCCAAAGCCGAGGGGCCCTCATGGCAAAAGCACGGTCACCTTTAGTTTGAAGCCTTGACTTTGGAACAGCCAGAAGGGCCCCAGCTGAGGATCTAAGGCCGCAGGCCGGCTCATACGGGGTCAACATATCTGTTATGTAGCTTGGACCCAGATGTGCTTTAAAAGTGATCAGTAAAATCTTAAAATCAATTCTAAAACCACACACAAGTATGGTGTTTGTTTTTAATTATAGTGAACTGTGTCACAATGAGCGAGAATAAAAGGATCTCATGTTGCTAATGTGGTGATACTGGCTCCAGGTTGATTGAGGACAACACGTCTTCTGGTGTTTTACAGATGCAGAAGGTGGTAAATTCATCCAACGAGCACGTCATCAGTATCGGAGCGAGTTTCAGCTCTGAGGCCGACTCTCACCTGGTGTGTTTCCAGAATGAGGACGGAAACTATCAGACGCAGGCCAACAGCATGCCTGGAAAGACCCGCACAGGTGAGAGACATCAGTGTCAGAATAAAGAAGACAGGGACAAGTAAGCAAAATAACATCACAAATATTGAAATTATGTAATGGTTATTGTTGTCTCTTGACTCTGTTTTATATAAATAGTTTATTCTGTGGTGATGTGTGTTGTTACAGTGACTGGAGCCAGTTTTGTGGTGTTCAATGGAGCGCTGAAAGCCTCCTCAGGCTTTATTGCCAAGTCCAGCATTGTTGAAGGTGACGTGACTGATTTGTTGACTCTTATTCCATCTGATCGAGTCTGTGAGTTAAAGGATTGGTCTTAAAACAACAGTCAGGTTCCCAAATGAACAATGAAAGAGGTTTTGCTCGCTGTAAGCATTCCTTCTGTTCATAATGACCATTTAAAAAAAAAACAACAAAAAAACCCCTCCAAACACAATGTAAGGGATGGGAGCCAAAATCCACAGTCCTCGGTTTGTGCAAAAATGTATTTAAAAGTTTATCTGAAGATAATATGAAGCCTCAGCTGTCTGAGTTAGTCCAATAAAGTGGATGTTTTTCACAGTTTTTAGCATCAAATTTCCTCTTTTTATCTCTTTTTAAAGAAGGAAATTGGAACTGAAATGACTAACTTTGATAGATATCCACCTGACTAGTTTGCATGACTGAAGCCTCATATTGGCTTCAAATACACTTTTTAATAAATTTTTTCAGAGAAGGACAACTGTGATTTTGTTCCCAATCACTTACATTGTAGAAAAGAAGAAAAATAAAAGTAAAAAAACAGCTTCAGTGTTCATTTGGGCTGTTACGGCCCTGGACAAGCCCCCAAAATTATGTAACGGCCCTCTAAACCAGCTTGCCCACAGAAGGGCCCCGACATAAATGAGAGTCAGGATTTACCACAATAATTAAACAAATTTATTAATGAAAACAACCACCAAATAACAGAAGCTGGTGAGCTGGCCAAAAAGAACAAAAAGAAGAGGAGACACCCAGACCAGCCCACAAAGGGCCGTAGGATCTGGGCTCTCCTCTCTAACCTAAATCCACATAACTAAACCTAACGGGAGAGAGCACAAACAAAGGGTCAGTAATAAGGCTGTACATATCCCATCCAGCAGGGGGGGAGTATGTCACATGGGCACCTGACTATTGTTTTATGACAAACTGTGAACCCGTCCTTTAAGATAGAACATGATAGTTTGCCTCATATTGTAAAATGTTTGTTGTCGGACCAGCCTAACTGGAATCTTGTCTTTGTACGTCAGACGGGTTGATGGTGCAAATCCCTCCGGAGACCATGGAGTCCCTGCGCACCGCGCTGAGGGAGCAGACAGACTTCCACATACCCTGCGGCAGGAATGATGGAGGGGAGGTCAGAGAGAACGTCACCGTCCGCTGGGTCAACTGGAGTTCGCCTGTCAACACAGGGTAACGGCACCTCACCCAGTTCACACATCCAAACACAGAGCTGTTTACACACTGTTGTGAAACCTGTTCACCGCTGCACTTCTATCAGGCCGTAATCTCTCTCTAATCAGCTGTTCATGCAGAGAGAAACTCTTTGTGCTGCAGAGTTTCCACAAGTAATATCACGTTTCTACTACTTTATTGTTTTTGAGTTTATGTAGCCACAGAGAAGTAGCTAATAAGGTCAATTAATCGATTAGTCGAGCAAAAAAAACACCAAAGATTGTCGGTCGGACAGAACAAGATATTTGAAGATGTTATTATGGCTTCTGGGAAATTAAAGGACAGTTTTTCATTACTTCTTGACATTTTATTGACTAAAAGGTTAATTATCATTGTTAGTTGCGTTAATTGAAAAGTACAAATAAAGAAAGTAGTAAAGGAACCTCAGCATTTCAGAGATGTTCATTCTTGTAGTCTTGGAAATTAAAAAAATATGTTTGTCAAGTCTGTCTTAAAACAATATTCAGATGCTGGAACTGTATGTACATTGACATTTTTTGCTCGCTGTCATCATTCTTCCTGTTCATACTATTCATGCTATTAAGAGAATCTCTTCAAAATCCAGTCCTCACATGCCAAAATGTATTCAAAAGTTTATTCAAAGCTAATTTGAGGCTTTAACAGTCTTGAGTTAGTCAAATCAAGTTATTGTCATCCAAAGTTACAGTTTTAATTGTACAAAATTCACTCTTCTGGTTTCCCTGCACTGTGTTTCTTTGCTGAGCTGCATCGGAGGAGTAAAACAAAGGACGACTGTAGATTTCGTCGCCATCTTTTACACTGAAACTTCATCAGGAAGATCTTTTAATGGCCTGTATGAACATGAGGAATGATTACAGCAAGAAAAACCTGATTCAGTGGCCATATGGGCTCCTGGCTAGAGCTAAAACTAATCAGCAATTATTTTGATTGTGGATTAATTATTTTATTTTCATACAAAAATGCCAAACATTCTCCAGGTTTCCAGCTTCTCAAATGTTCTTCTTTGTCATATACAGTTATGTCAATGCATCACGTTTGGCTGTCAGAAATTATAACTGGCATTTTTCACTATTTTCTGACATTTTATTGACTAAACAATTAATCAAGAAAGTGTTAACCAGATTAATCAATAATGACAGTCATCATCAGTTGCAGCTCTACACGTCATTAGTGTTTTGAGACGGACGTAACAAAGTGACCATATCCTTTAAAGTTCAAATAAAAAACAGAAGAGCTGAGACTGATTTTGCTGAACTTCGTCAGGTCCAGTTTTCGTTCACAAATGAATGAATGAGTGTTTGTGTTGTCAGGAAACTGCAGATTTGTTAATACTGTAGTTTGTAGCAGTCGAAAATTCAATCATGGTCAGATTTTTTAAAGACAAAAACTTTATTGACTGCACATACATCGCTGGAGTTTCCCTGGTCACCGAACTCTGAAGGGAATGAATGGATTTGTTGTTGGTGTTGCTCGCAATTATTTTTATGAGCCACGTTTTTTCACTCAAACACATTAGTGGTCAATTTATCTGCAATGTGATTTTTCTGCAGCATAAGTAGCGCGGTTGATGGAAAACCTCTGGACGGAGTCCGCAGTGTGAGGATGCAGCAGGACGCCGAGTTCGAGGTGGACGGACGCACCATCCAGTGCACTGAGGTGAGTTATTTACACTCATTTCACACACTCAGCTCTATTTTGACCATCTGGTTAGAATACGTGTCAGATTTCAGTGAACACACATGACGAGGCTTTACCGTAAATGTGTTGACAGTCCAGGTGTGTGTGTGTGTGATCTAACCTTAACATCCCTCCAGGTGTTCTACCAGCTGAAGACTCCAGACTGCAGCCTGGCGTCGGTGCTGCAGTCCTGCAGCGTGTTTCAGAAGGAGATCGCTTTGGCCGCGTGCAGCGCTCTGACACCTCATCTCGCCGTTCTCACCTGCAGCGGCATCAACTCGCTCTCCCTTCGCATCTCCACACAGGCCGACATGGTAATAATGATGATGATGTAGTTGAAGGTGGACATGTTATGGTTTTTGTTATTTTCTGTTATTTTTATAGTTATAATGTAGGATGTTAAACATGGTCAAAGCTCCAAAAGTAGTAACTTCTGCTTCCTCCTCATGATGACATCACATTGTTTGCACATGCCCACAAACAGCCGTCCACTCCGTAGCCGTTGTTGCTAAGGTTGTTCCATCCAGGGGTTGTTCACGTTGTTCACTCTCATATTTCACATCAGATTTGGGCTCCAATGTGTATAAAAGTGTTTGAGAAGTTGACATTTGGAGTAAAGAAGTGAAATCCTGCTACTATACTTTGTTTACGTAGCCTCCGGAGCCGGAGGAAGCTTCCTGAAGCGGACCAATCAGAACAGAGTGGGCTCATTGGGAGGGGGGCCTTAAAGCCTCTGGAAATGTGGCTTGAAATCATAGAAATGCATAAATGATATCAAAGTTGAGTGTCTCATTAAGCATCCACAAAAATCTGAATGAAAGTAAACATTCATATCTATTAGACTTAGCTAAACTTAACTCAAAAACAGCTCTTCCATTCACTTACATGAAACGGTTAGCATTAGCATTGCTATACTACATTTGAGCTACTTATCCCCTCCGTGATTAATACAGATTTGGATGGTGTACCCAAGTCTGCTAGTTAGCTTAACACAATAACTTTCAAACCATGTCAGGCTAATTTGAATTCTCAATCCAGCTAAAAGCAAAGAAAAGGGCACTGCATTGTTTTCTCATGGGGGAGACGAGAGTAAGTATTGTGAAGTCAGCTTGGCCGGATAGCCACGTCAATGATATTTCTCCCAAATATGACCGGGCAGGTATTTATTATGTAATAAATTCCCTTGCTTTGCCCCTTCTAACTGCTAACCTCCTAATTACTTTTTAGGTGTTTACTATATGCACATTAGATCTCAAATTACATAATTAATAGCCAATCATGAATTTGCCTTTCCAGTGGCTTTAAAGCGACAGGAGCTAAAACGGCCTGTTTCAGACAGAGGCTGAACTGAGGGGCATAAAGGACCAGTATAAGATAAATAAGGAGTTTTTAACTGTAAATCATGCAAAGATATTCCAGTAGAGCCTCAGAATATAAATATAGATGATGTGTCCCCTTTAAGTACACATGGCTGTAACAGGTGATGTAGAAAATACTCTTGTGGTTAAAGATATATTTGTGTGTGTTTGCTCACAGGTGGAGTACCAGGCTGGTTCCGGAGGCAGGCTCCTCCCTCAGCGCTACATGAACGAGCTGGACGGCGCTCTGATCCCCGTCATCCACGGAGGTAGCGCTAGCGTCCCACAGACTGCCATGGACATGGAGTTCATCTTCTACATCACAAACACCATCTAATGCACACGCAGACCATGACACACTCAAACTATGAAGAGAGAGAGAGAAAAAAAAATCCACTTAACAAAAAAAATAAAAGGTGGTCGAGCACAGAAGGAGAAGCTGTCGGTTGTAGCGGGACGTGCTAATGCTGCAGCTAATTGTGCACAGGTGGACACGCAGCCAATCAGAGAGGACAAGTAGCTGCCGGTAAAACATTCCCACTCCGGGAGGGAATGTCGTAACCTTTTTTTGTTGGATTTCGGAAGGATATAAACTGATGCGATGTTGGAACCATTGTATGTTTGTGCGTTTCGTGCTCACCAAAGCTGCTTTAATACAAGAAGCCAAACACTAAACAAGGAATACGACAACACGACCAAATACAACCAAACTATTCAAACCGTTTTTTCTTTCTTCTGCTCTGCCTTCCAGGCTCCCCGCTGGCCTCCCGTCAGCTCGGACGCACCTCGATGAATGTCTCCCCACAGACACTCTTTATCGAAATGTCTCTCATTTGGGTGTATTTATTATCTTTCAACATGGGCGTATTGAATGAAAAATAGTGAAATTGGGGGCAGGGGACATTACTGACCGCAGTATTCAGGACTTTCAGAGGTGTGATGCATATATGATCAGGTGCTACTATATAGCCGCTTCGCATACGTAGCTGGCCTGTTTTTAAAACACCGCAGGGATGAAAAGATCATCATCATCTCATTTCCTCTCAAGGTACTATGCTCTCATTTCACACGCTGGTTTTTGATGAGACTGCAACATCGGGCCTCATGCGAGAACATTTTTATATTCTTCTCCTTAACTTTAGCTCTGTGAGGTTTGCTCGTACGAGTGATCCAAATCTGATTCACCAACTCTTGGCGTAAATGGCTCATTTCATTGTGATGAATGTCAGCGGTTTGTGAGATTTGATCATTAGTATAATTGATGCCCGCATTGCTACAGATTTAATTAGCAAAAAGAGCTGCCGACAGCTGCCAACAACATAAACAAGACAGAAAATAAAGAAGGAATGATCTGAAATGAAGTAAAATGCAAAAAACAAATGTCTCGCTAAAGCAAAGCGCTACGTGATTTAGATGAAAGGTCGTAAAAGGGACGAGACAGTTATGGAGACGGATGAGAGAGTATTAAACAGATGAGATGAGAGATGCTTGTATGGACAGAGAGACCCTGAGGAAGCTGAAGGAACAACTGCAGAACTCTAATGACCTGCCAAAGTTAATTTTAATCGATTTCAGTAACATTTAAAAAGTAAAATCGTTCGGATTAAAGTTTTATTTCATTCTAAAATTACTGTGGAGAAAATCTGAACTTGACTCGTTCAGCACGTCTGGACCACTTGTGAATTTTGTTTCTACCAAAGAGAAAATAAGTGAAGGCGACAGATTCTCTTCAGTTATCTGTTAATACGAGTTTTTGCATGAGGCCTGATGTGTGTGTGTGTGTGTGTGTGTGTGGATCCGTCATGGTTCCAGCTGCTCGCTACATGAGGATAAATGTGGCCGACAGGTTTGTTTCGCCACTAAGAGACGTAATCATCCATTCAGAGCTTCCTCTTCATACACAAATCATTTTGCTAAGAATTGAATGTGGCTGGTAAATTTTCAGTCATCATGAGGGTTGAAGTTAACATCCTGTCCTGGATGAAACTTTAATTTAATTTAAAACTTAAAGCAAAACTTTTTGCTGTCATTGTTATTTTTGCCAGGATGCATCTGCTATATTTTCATTGTTGAAAACATCTTTTACTGTTTGAAGGAGCAGCTGTTCACCAGCTTCAGCTCAAATACCAATGATTTTTTTTTCTCTTCTGATGTTTTAAGTCTTCTTCGATGTTTCAGTCTCAGTTAAATTGTCAGATTTTTGCACAGGTGATGAGATCTTAACATCACATCGAATATCATTTCACACCTTTTTATTTTCACTCTGAAGATTTATGAATTGTGTACAGGCTTTTTGAAAACTTTTTAAGGAGTAGTTTGACATTTTGGGGAAATGTGCTTATTCGCTTTCTTTACTAAGTGTTAGATATGAGACTGACGTCAATCTTCTCATCTGTGGGTTGAATATGAAGCTACAGCCAGGAGGCAGTTAGCTTAGCTTAGCTCAAAGACAGGAAGCGGGGGGGGGGGGCAGTTAGCCTGGCTCTGTCAAAGGTAACAAAATCCAACTGCCTGCATCTCTAAAACTCACCAATCAAAAAATTGTGTTTTAAGGAAATAACACAACAAAAGTCACCGTCAAATCACAACTTTTTGTTTTTACTGGTTTTTGTACTGATTAAACCCAGTGATGTGTGCTTTAAACCTTAATCAGGGGTCTATCTGTATGGGTCAGAGGCTGCCCGGCTTTTATGACCTGGTGTCGCTACCAGGAACGGAAATAAATTCAATGATACAAACGTTTAAAAGTCATTTAACCAACTCGCTGATAAAAGTGAAGGTGAGAGAAAGAGAGAAAATGGAGAGCACGTACCTTGTCGAGCAAGAAAAAAGGAGAGCGTTCATATGGAGGAAGTGAAAGTTAACTTTTATCTGCTAATTATTGGATGTAATTAAGTGTTATTCTCAGGTTTATCAGTGAAATGTATGAACTAAACAGCAGACTGGAGTTTCTGCTGACAGTGAAGAGAAGCAGGGCGACAGCTGCCTCATCAATTAGTCCAAACGTCTGCTGACTGAAAGAAGTATAAATTAGCGAGTCTTGTTTGTTTAATCCAGACACAAATCAAAGTGTAAAAACAACAAGTTGGGGATTTGCAGTCATTTTTGTGCTGAGCTTTTTCCTTAAAACACAGTTTGTTGTTTATTGAGCTTTAGAGGTGCAGGCAGGTTTATTGTTACCTTCAAACAGAGCCATGCTAGCTGTTTCTAGCTAGCTGCTTCCAGTCTTTATGCTAAGCTAAGCTAACCGTCTCCTGGCTGTAGCTCCTTCATTACCTTACAGACATGAGAGTGGTATCAAACATCTCATCTTAATCTCAGATAGAAAGCGAATAATCATATTTTTCCAAGATGTCGAGCTCTTCTTTTTAAAAAAACAAACATGTTTTTGATGCCCTGAGCTCAGCAGTCGTCCTCTCAGGTGCTGATCGGAGAAGGAACAGTCTACTCTCAGAAGTATTTAACCATCAGAGCGGTTTTGTTTTAAATTTATTTAATGTATCTTCACAGCAGCTTTAAGGCACTTTAGAACCATTAAAACAGAAAACAGCTCTGAGGTTTTTTCTGTGTAGGTCTACAGTTAAGTGTCATGTAGGTTTTTTTTTTTTTTTGTTTAACCAGGTGAATCATCTTGTTCTCACCAGCTTCTCATCTCATCTCTCCTGAAAATTTAAAAGCGAGAGAGCAGAACTGCCAATTTCCTCGTTACAAAAATGCTGTAAAGGAAGGTCTCGTGGTTGACGAACTCTCTCTCTCTTTTTTAAAGTCACATCATAAGAGCGCAGAGAGGTCCCATCCCTGTGAAAATGCAGCCAGGTTTAGCATGTACTGTTTTGAAGTAAGATATGTGCAATCCCCGTCGTCCGAGGTCAGGTATCCGTTTTCTCCAATTTTAGGGGCAAAGTGCAGTGTTTCACATCTCATCCCTGCGTCTCGGTTTTCAGTCTGCTTTGTCCAAATGTACAGAAGATAAACTGTATGCATAGAGATTGTATCAAACATTTTCTTTTGTTTGTTTGTTTTTTTTTAATATTGAAGAGTTATTTTTGGAATCATTGGTATAAAAGTTTTAACAAAACTGATTAAGAGTTCATATTTTTGATAGGAAGTAGGCTACATTAATTTTGCAGTTTGTGTAGCAAGTTCCTTGAGCACTGAAAGGAAAAAAAAAACAAAAACACTAGCCTATTAATTCCAGAAATAAACAAATCTAATATATTATTTTGTCATAAGGTGGAAAATATCTTAACCCCTAAAATGCATAAAGTGCTTTAGTTTGAGATGAATGTTTAGCTAAAAGATGTAAAAAATCTGAAGACGATTAAACCATTTAAACCAGCCAACCAACCTCATGTCATTTTAACTTTTATTACCGATAGTTTGCAGGTTGTGTAATTATTATTTTGTCAGTAATAAATCAAAACATTATCGTTTCATCTTCCAAAACAAGTGAAGGTGACTGCAGGAGAAGCTGTTTTTGTGACTTATAAACTTCCACATGTAGTTGTCGAACAGCTGATTCAGTCATGTCGTTAGGAATATGTTAATTACGTCGAGTACTTGTACAGTATTATGCTCATCAGCAGCGATCAGAGGCAAAGATCGCTCTGTATTATCAGCAGGTAGAAGGTTAACTTATGTTGGTTCAATGCAAGTTTTTATTTTTTCCAAAGATGAAGAGAAAAAAACAGAAAATTGTTGTTTAATTTTTCCTTTTTTTAGAGTTTTTCCTTGCTGATGATTTTAAGCCAGGTGAATTACTTCCACACATAAGATGTGTTTAGTGAAAACAAGAAAGACCAACTGCCAAAATTCAGTCGTTCAGACTTGAATCAGACTGGTTGGTACGATTTGTTTTGGCAGATCTGAACACATCAATCATACTCAGACCAAAACTACCACACAAAGACCCTTTAGAGGAAGTGGAATTTTGCAGCGGTTCATTTGTGAACTGGGAACGTGATCCAACCTCCATCTGACTGACAACAAGGCTGCAAGTTTGAGTTAAATGGCTCCTTGTAGGCCAGGTTTGCTTTATCGCCACACTCCCAGTGGCCGCTTGTGGTATTGCAGAGATTAAAAATGCTCCCAAAAAGTATTTAAAGGCTCATTAGCCATGCGAGCAGTTTTCGTCCAAGTGAATAGGCGCCATCTTTGGGTCTGATATCCAGTTCTTATAATACATCCATGAGCTAGCTGGAGAATGAATGGAGGTTGGATGTTGTACGTGACCTTCTTCCTGTGTTTATGTTCTCATTCGCACCCCAGACACATCTGACCAATGAGACGTGTTCTCACCTGGCTTTTTTGGTTCGATTGATGTGAAAAGACACTGAACTAAGAAAATAAAAAAAGTTTATTATCTCATCTACTGATCTAGTTTTGTTGGAGATCTTAGTCCTCTGAAAATCTGTTTATATCATCCAGTGTTTCGACTGAGAGGTGTTTCATGAAGGAGTCTCAGAAAAACAGGGCTTATCGTGAAAAGTCCGTCTTTTTTTGAAGAAGAAGAATTGAAGATGATTCTGTTTCATAAAACCAATCCAGAGCTAATCTGAGCAGACGAAGTCGAGTCTGGTTTGAGAACTGTTAGTTGGTTCATGATTTAAAACACAAACCTGAGAGCACAGATCGCATCAATTCACGATAAAGTAAAACAAACATGAAGAGACAAAACTGATGCTAACAGCCACAGAGCAGCATTTATTAAACACATAATATGGAAGGTAAAATATTACAGCAAAACTGAACAAAATCACTGCAATAAACAAAGCGAAAGAGAACTCCGACACGAGTAGATGAACTTAATCCCACTGAACCTTTCCATTAGCTCAGTGTGTTGCAGCGCTATGATTAAAATCTGGTCATTTTGGGTTCAAATCCTGCGTGAGTCTTTGTATCATAACTGCTGAAAATGAATGTACAAAATGTGTAAGATTCAATGTGTCAAGCCAAGCTAATGAATACGTTTCAGAGTAAACTTAAGTCAGGCTTATTTAAACCTCTTTAATCCTGATGTACTGAAGTAAACTTGGCTTAACGGGTAATGTTGCTTTATGAAACACCCCTCAGGTATGTGGAAAACACGGCTACTTGAAAGCATTTCCGTTCATTTAAAGGCGCCCTGTGGAGTTTTCTTGTAAACAAATGAAGGTAAAGTTATGTTTACATTCAGTTTTACTCTCCTTGAAGTCTAACAAATGTGTTCAATGTATTTCCTTCCTCATTAAAGGCGTCTTCTTCTCTGCCTTTGCTGGTGTATTGTTGGAATAGTGGGAAACCATTCGCAGGAGCATGTTGGGGAGTCACTGGCATTTTGGGGACCCACTTTGCTCCATTGTGCTTCTAGAGGTCAGACTCCGCAGGGTAACTTTAATATGCATTTTCAACTATTGCTACCTTCGCTTTAAAGGTACCTTGCTGAATTTTCTGATGACTGGTCGCTCTGTGGAGCCTGTTTTTACGAGCAGGTCCCTGTTTTATTTGTTGCGATGGACCAACAAAGGCAGGGAAGAAGAATACTACTTTTAAGCAAACACTGATGTAAAACTGCAGGATTTAAAATACTTTAAAGTGGCTATTATGAATATTTTCATAATATCAATGTATGATCTGTTGTGGTTCGTAGTGATGAACCTACAGAGAATTATCAGCGACTCTGCAGCTCCTCTCGGCTTTACGGAGCTTTATAGTGAGTTTCAGCTCATTGTTTATCTGTCCGGCTGCAACTTAACTGTTTCGCTTCACTCTCAGCGCTCTCATAGCGTCGTTTTCAGCGCCAAACGGCAAACACAGTTAGCTGTAGACTAGCTGATGAACATAGTGGAGCATTTAGCAGCTAAAGAGCCAGATATTTCCCTCAGGAGTTGGTAGAGAGCAAAAACAGAAGCTAAAAGAGAGCGAATATTGGACTTACATTCACCAGGTGGACAGAAACACGACTCCACATGAATGATAATGTTGCTCTGTAACTGCTGGATGTGGAAATAAGCAACTGTTTGCTAACAAGTTCAACATATCAACTTAAAAGATGATGATATGTCTTGTCTCTGCTGCCCCCAAGTGGACAAAAATCAGTTACTGCAGTTTTAGAAATTAGTTTTGCAAATGTTTTATGAGGAAGGAAAATGCATTTTAACATGTTTTTTTGGGATATACATGATACATTCACTGAATGTAAACAGAAACTTGAAGAAAACTCCACAGAGAACCTTTAATAAACCGAGAGCACAGTTTCTGTATATCTGGTGGTGCTGGGATAAATGATTTCTGATTTATTTACTAATTTTCTGATTTAGTTTTTTTTTTTTTTTTAGCAGTTTGAAGTAGAGTTGCGACAATTAGTTCATTAGTTGATTGACAAAAAATTAATCTGTTAAACTATTTTGATTATTAAATAACCATTTTTAGTCATTTTTTCAAAGCAAAAATGCCAAATATTTGCTGGTTAAAGCTTCTCTAATATGAGAATTTTATGGTTTTCTTCGTCTTCTGTGATGGTAAATTAAATGTTTTTGAGTTTTTCACGGTTGGTCAGACAAAATAAGACATTTAAGGACATCAATTCTTACTATTTTCTGACATTAATTGAAAAAAAAAATTCATCAAATTAATCGATAATTAAAATAATCGTTAGTTACATCCTTAGTTTGAAGGAAGAACTCTTGAGTTTTGATCTCAACATAAAACAAACAGTGGGAAGTCAAGTCTTGTGCAAATAGCTTCAACTCTGCAGGCAATAGTGTCAGCTGATTGATTCAGACAAAGTACACAACACATTGTTTATCATTATTTGAACTTTGAATCAACAATGATTAAGTTTTAGAAAATGTTTTTCCTGTAGAGTCTTTATTCTCTATCAGGGCAGTAAAAGTTTGGGAGTTAAATTATTCTTCTTCTTTTTTCTTTCTCGGATGATTAAAACAAACTTTCCACTATGTCAAAAATGAGAACTTTTATGCTTCATGATTGTTTTTGATGTGTTGTTTTGTGTAAATCATCTATTTATTCATAAGCACCAGCTTTATTTGGTGAACCTGGTATCTGGGTCCTAATCAGTTTCTGAATAGCTTGTGTATTTAAAGAATAAAACAAGTTTTATGAAAAACTGTTGTCTGTAATCTTTCTGCCCCAAAAATCCATATTTCACTACAGGATGAGACTGAAGATTTTCTATATATTTTTTATCGTCAACAAATCTCATGTTTGGAGCCAAACCAACGATGAACTGATCTACTAACAAGTATTATGTTTTCAGTCTCTGGAGAGTAGTTCTGTGTAAGGCAGACACCACTGAGCATGTGCAGGAACACTTCACTAGCTCAGTGGCGTCTGCCTTAGGCTGCATTCAGACCAAATCAGGCGGTGTGGCGTTCAGCCGCAGGGTCCAGCGGAGGTGTGTGTGTGTGTGTGTGTGTGTGTGTGTGTGTGTGTGTTGGGGGGGGGGGGGTTGGTTGTGGGCGTGTTTATTTGTGCTCTACCACAGCTGCTCTCTCTCTCTCTCTCTCGTCTTTTTTAAAAGGAAGCTGACAGCAAAGTCTAACTTAACTAACGTTATCAAGCGAAGAGAAATGTCCTCCCCTCGTCCTAGTAACATCTTTGTCCTCCCTCATGGCAGAGTTTACAGCTCTTGTCAGTCTGATCTCCCGCTGTGATTGGTCACCGCAGCCTTCAGCCGCAGTGACGTCGGGTTGCGTTTCTCCAAAAGTTGACTGTGGCTCAACTTTCCAGCCGCACCGCCTGATTTGGTGTGAATGCAGCCTTACACAGAACTACTCTCCAGAGACTGAAAACGTGATGCTGTTATTAGTCTTTGGAGCCGTTTCTAAACAAACTAACGTGACCAAACTCTTCATGATGAGGGAACATGTCACCCAGTGCAGCGGTGAAACTCCTTGATGTGTTTTTAATAGTTTTTGGACAACAACTTAGGAATAATATATATCAGGCTTTAGATACGCACACAATACTTGTTAGTAGGGATTCACTGATCAGACTTTTTCATTCTCGATCCTGATACCCGGGCTTTGGGTATCAGCCTACTTTGAGTACTGATCTGATACCAGTGTTTAATTGATAAGCTGTATGTCTCACTGTGTGGAAGAGACTGGCATCATTCTTTTATGTGTAAAGCAACATCAGGCTTGACTTAAACATTGCTTTCCTAACTTTAAAAAAACAAAATGTAACAAATAAACACATAGATATACATTTACTGAATTGTTATTTATTAAAATAATGGTATTTGATACCCGATCCAGTCAGTATCGGTGCATCTCCACTTGTTAGTGGATCAATTCATTGTTGGTCAACTCATTGTTCTCTGCACATGAGATTTGTTGCCAGAATTATCCTTTAATTTCATTTATCTTAAAGTTTCTACTTTTCTATCTTTAAACCAGTACAGATACCCCCACCTGTCCTCTTCAAACATGATGTGTGGGGAGTGTGGGTGTCGCAATAAACAGCCTCCAGCTAAAGGAGTAAAGTCTGCGTGTGTGTGTGTGTGTGTGTGTGTGTGTGTGTGTGTGTGTGTGTGTGTGTGTGTGTGTGTGTGTGTGTGTGTAAGGGGGGGGGCGTGGTGTTTACTACTCTAACCTCCTTCTCCCTGCAGTCTGGTTCATTCACAGACAACCTCTGACAGTTACAGCAACACAAAGACACCGCAGACATGAGCGGACGAGTTGGAGACTTGAGCTCGAAGCAGAATGAAATCTTAACTGAGGTAAGAAATGAAATCGAAAGTTATATAAAGTGACAGATGGTCTCTAATACTGAAGTTGAACTTTAGGTTGTTTGTTTCTGTTACTGGTTGCTTTTGTTGTGGTTTCACTAACATCGATTCTATGGTAACTTCAACTGTCTCTTGTGAGTTTATAGTGATGTTGTCTTATTATTCTACTTTATACTTCTACTCTAACATTTTCATCTAAAACATGATGATGATCTTATAAAATATAATTCGTTCAACAGTACACAAAGTGGTTAAAACTAACTCAAACACCTACGACATTAAAATGCTTCTCATAAAGTAATATGTGGTAATAATCCGGTAATACAGATTATACTGTATAATCTGTAAGATCCTTCAGCATAAGAAGTATTTTTACTTTTGATACTTTTAGGTACATTTCGTTAATAATACTTCTGTACTTTAAACTAAAAATTTGAATGCAAGACTGAAGAATTCTATATTGTACACTGTGTTTTGTATTTGTACTTTTATTTAAATAAAGGATTTAAATATTTGGTATCTGTAAGGACAATATTACTAAAATATTCACATTAAAAATTAAAATATTATTATAGCATTACACTAAAGCTGTAGGTTTGGTCACAGTAATAAAACGTTAGGTCGACTTGTTAACTTGTGGATAATGTGCACAAACAAAAGGGCTGAAACTAAAGATTTTCATCATTTGTTGATTAATCTTTCAATTGTATTGTCTAAAAAATGTCAGAAATGTGTGAAAAATGCCTGTCACAACTTCCTAAACCCCGAGGCGATGTCATAAAACAGCTTTTGTCAACAAAAATATTTAATTTACTATCATGTGAGACGAAGAAAAGCAGCAAATTCTCACAAATTACCAGCTTGAACTGGAGAAAGTTTGACATTTTTGCTAGAAAAAGTGACTTTAATGATTCATTGATTATCAAAATAGTTACAACTAACTGATTAACTGACAGTTTCAGCTCTTGCTCAATCCTTTATGATAAAATGTGATAAAAATCTGCTTTCTTTTGTTAAACTATTGTTATATTATATTGATTTTAAATCCCTTCTCTGATTCTCTGGCTCCAGTTTCGGGGGAGGATCCAGGACATCCTTCCCAACCTGCCGGCACAGCACGACCACTACCTCCTCCGCTGGCTCAGAGGTGAGACTGAAACCGGGACAGGCTGCACCCATTTAACATTTTCACTGTGCGGGGATACGATGCTGGCAAAACAGCAAACATGCACTCACCCAAATCCAAAATAAGAACAGAAGGAAAAGGACGATCGGGGCTTCAGCCAAAGATAGAACGATTAGATAGTGTAAAGAGAAATGGAAGAAAACACCAGAGGGAGCCTGTAATATGAGGAAATTATCACTTGTTTCTGTTTTTGAGCACTTGATCTCTTATATTACCTTTAACTCCGTCTTTGATTTGTGTTGTGCAAATACGATTATTTGCACAACACTTAGGATGTAATGGAAAAAAAAACTTTTCGGGAGACATAAATACATTTTAAATAGGTTTCCCAATGATGTACTTATACAGTAATTCACCAGCGTTGGGAAGTAACAGTGTATTTACTCAAGTACTGTACTTAAGTACAAGTTTTGGGTACTTGTATTTTACTTGAGTATTTCCGTTTAATGCTACTTTATACTTCCACTCCACTACATTTCAGAGGGAAATATTGTACTTTCTACTGCACTACATTTATTTAACAACTATAGACTCTGTTCAGATGAAGATTTTTACACAAGTACAAGATATTGTTAAAGATTAATCCAGTGTTTCCCAACATTTTTTGGCTTGTGACCCCTTTCAGAGAGGCAGAGAGAGAAAATTATCCCACATTCCCTCTAAAAAGCAAGAGTTTTCTCTAATTTTTTCATTTTTTTGTTGTGATATTTTATGTATTTTTTCAGCCTATTTGCGTGTATTTGTTTATTTAATTTTATTTATCTATTTTATTTTAATTGGTGCAGTATAACAGGGTAGAGAGAGGGCTGTGACGTGCAACAAAAGTCAGCAGTTATTGTTATATGGTTTGCGTATAACAAGTAGGATACTGGGGCTCCCTTTTCTTGTTAATTATCAAACAAATTGATCTATTAAAGGACAGGTTCACAGTTTTTCAAATCTGTCTTAAAACAACAGTCAGGAGCACAAATGAACATTGAAACATGTTTTTCTTTCTGTAATCATTCCTCCTGTTCATTAGAGACCATTAGAAGATCCCTTCATAATGCACTTATAATGTAAGCGATGGGAGACAAAATGGACAAAAATGTATTTAAAAGTTTATCTGAAGCTAATATGAAGCTTCAGCGTCCCAATGAGTCAAGTCAAGTAGATATCTTTCAACGTTACAGTCTTTTTAGTGCCAAAGTTCCTCTTTTTGTTACTATACTTCCACCGCAGCTCAACAGGGAAACACTGTCCGAGGAAACACAAAGAGGGAATTTGATGCTAAAAAGACTGTAAATGTGTCAGATATCCACTTGATATGACTAACTCAGACTGCTGAAGCCTCATATAAGCTTCACATCAACTTTTAAATGACTGTGTGGACACACTGTGGATTTCGGTTCCCATTACTTACATTGAAAGCACATTTGAAGGATCTTTTAATATCCAGTATGAACAGGAGGAATGATTACAGCGAGACACCTGTACCTCATACGGACACCTGACTGTTGTTTTAAGACCTATCCTTTAATACCTCTAACAATAATTCAAATAATACACAAAAAACTCAATCAGTCTTTGGTTTAATTGTTCAAAACTGAAACTGAACATACTGTATAAACGGTGGTGAGGGGTCATGAGTGCACAGAGCTTTGTCACAGGTTAAAAACGATGGGAAACACTAGACGACGAAGTCAAACAATTACAAAATGAGTCTCCAACATAACTTACTCTGACAGGTACCGATACCAAAGCCTCCAGCTCTGGTATTTCCTCCCAGTCCCCCACTGAAACTGGCAGTGTGGGTTAGTGTTGTGTAAAAACACGGAAACTGGTTTGTCTGTGACGATCCAGGCTCGACATCAGAGAGCAGAGAGAGAGAGAATGAGCGTAGCCTCAGGCGTCGATTCCAACAGGCATCTGAAACATTTTAAATGGTGACAGTTGATAAACGCTCATTACTTTGTTTGTTTCAAAGGAAAGTTAACTATCGTGTTGTCACTGTCTCATTAAGTTTCTCAGCGAGTTTCTCTCAGGACAGTCAGGAGCGATGTTCTCATGAGGATCAGTACTGGCAGTGGTGGAAGAAGTATAAACATTCTTTCATTAACTAAAAGTATCAATAAAATGATGTAAATATTACAAGAAAAAGTTCTGCATGAAAAATCCCACTACAGTAAAAGCACATAAGTATTATGAGCTTGATGTAGTTAAAGTATTGCAGTAAAAGTAGTGGTTTGGACCCTCTGACTGATATATTATTATATATGACATCATTAGATTATTAATAGTGAAGCATCAGTGTTAGAGCAGCATGTTACTGTTGTAGCTGCTGGAGATGGAGCTAGTTTCAACTACTTTATATACAGTTAGCTAGTTTAGTCCACTGGTTCCCAACCAAGGGGTCGGGGCCCCTCCAAAGGGTCAGCAGATAAATCTGAGGGGGGTGGTGAGATGATTAATGGGAGAGGAAAGAAGAAAAAACAAAGTTCTGATACACAAATCTGTTTTCAGTTTCTGGATTTTTTTTTTTTGATATTTTCACCTCTTTTGGCCTCGAACATCACAAGAGTCTCCAACTAAATATAGAATCTGTTTTTTAAAGAAGCCAAAATGGTTGAGAACCACTGATTTAATCTTTAAGTTTATCATTTGTTTTTTAAGTAAAATATTTATGTGAAAAGTAGCCAGGAATTGCAATATAGTTGTAAAATACAGAAAAAATACACAATTTTCTTCTCATGTAATGCAGTATAAAACAGCATAAAATGGAAATACTTCAAACTTGTACTTAAGCACAGTACCTGAGTAAATGTATTTTGTGTATTTTCTAGAACTGAGTTCCAGCTGTTGGTCTGTTGCTTTCCAAAGAAAATTGTTTAGAGCAACTAGTGCATCACCACCTGTCCTGTTTGTTCATAAATAATAGATAATGATACAGTTTATTTATATAGCAAGTATTAAAGCCCTTGATTACAAAGTGCTTTA
Source organism: Thunnus maccoyii (assembly GCF_910596095.1). Taxonomy (NCBI): domain Eukaryota; kingdom Metazoa; phylum Chordata; class Actinopteri; order Scombriformes; family Scombridae; genus Thunnus; species Thunnus maccoyii. Next base: position 25,415,763 of record NC_056551.1, on the reverse strand, counting down.
CAAACATAAGACAATAAAAAACAATAAGAACAAGTAGCAACAGTGAAATTTAAGTCAAAAAGAAGGAACAAAATGAGGAAAAATATCGCTATACATATATAAATTCACACAAATATACAGATAAACACACACACATGCTAGCAACTTACAATTAAATTATTTTTGATAAAAGTAGCAATTTTAAAGGATTTTGCACATTCATCAGGTGTAACTCAAAGCCAAACTTAGCTGCATTATAAATCACATACTTGTTTTAGTAAATTACCTTCAATTTTTGCAATTCTTTAAACATTTCTGCTTTGATGAACTAAAGTTGTTAAAATGCCACAAAACATCCACATCTGTTTGTATATCAGCTAAAATGATCTGCTGTTGTCAACTCGTGTTATCAAAACACGTCATTACTGTCTCAACGGAAATGGTCTCATCTTTCATCAGCTTTGTTGTCCCTCCCATGATGCACTGAGCCTTAATCACTTGAGGTTTTATACGAAACTGATACTTGAAATGTCAAACTGTAAAGAGAGCTGGGCGTGTCTGTCAGGTCTCTATTAAAACCAGTCTAAGTGATTCAGAAGGTGCTAATAGTCCAGTTAAAGCAGCATTGTATTTAATTACAGAGAACCACTTACATCATTTACTGCTTTCTTACCTTATTTACAGTTAAATACACTCACTGAGCACTTTATTAGGAACAATGGAATTGCAATGCAACAACTCTGCCGTAAAATATACTTTAACTAAGCTTATACATTTTCAGTTTCGTCAGAAAGGTGATAATTCTACTTTATGTTTGTTATTGAGGTCGTAGTGGGTGTTCCTAATATTTTGTCCACTCCATTAAAATACAGGAAGAGGGGCAAAATATTAGGAGCACTTTTGGTCAGACATCAAAACCTGATTCAGAAAATACACATGTTTTTGATAACAGAATTATTTTGTATAAGTGAAGATTAATGTAGGTGAGATTAACTGGCATCTTTTCTATTTATGTATCTATTTATTTGATTTTTTGATATAGTGATATGTTACTTACTTTCCCTATTTTACTATATATATTGAATTGTAGCATTTTTTGCACAGATACAGATTTATATTGTGGATTTTTTCCTATTGAATGAATTGAATGTAAGATGGTTTCTATTTTGACTTTTGTCCTGTTATTCTGGTTTTTACTGGTTGATTTATTTATTCATGTTGACTTGTGTTTGACTTCTCCATGTTTTCTAGTCTTTATGCTAAGCTAAGCTAACGTAGCCGTGGTTTCATGTTTAACAGATAAATATTAGAGCGGGTCTTCTCATCTAAATCTCAGAAAGCTTACTACCTCTTTAAGGTTGTTTGATCACATATGTGATGGAATCTGTAGGCGTCTGATGGTTAATCAGTAATTTTTTTCCCTCCTGACCATGTGGCCATGAAAGCACGTAATATTTACTCAGCCAGAAAGGTTTGAACTACCTAGTAACTCGACTCAGTATCCTGCAGTAAATATTTGTTTTCCAAAACGAAGACTCTTGTAAATGTGCAGATATTTATATTGATTTGCTTTTTCCATCATTTAAACAGAGGCATACACACGATGTGGGATGAAATACAGTATGTTCATGTTGATGTCAGTATAAATATTATTTTTGTGTTTTGAGGGTGTGTTTAGTGGTTGTTGGTATATTTATCTTTGTGCTTTTTATTATTTTTATGACTTGGATGCCTCAGGAAACTTGCTTTACATGAATTATTGTTAAGGGGAGTGATATTACATATTTTTCTTTTTAATTATTATTATTATTAGTGCATGTTTGTAAGTGTGTGAGTGTGTTTGCTGTTCTTGTGTGTGTATTTTTTTCAAGGTTTTTTATGTTTTGAGGACTAAAACTTGCAGCTGTCCATTCTTTCTCTTTTTTAAATTGTTCATTTTTGTGTACAGTTACAAACCTAAAACATTAACATATAAAAGTGCTCTACATGCTATAACGTAAGAAGCAGGTTTTAATACAATTTAAACTGATATTCCAGACAAAAAGAAACATTTGTGCACATGATCATAATCAATTAGTTCATAATCATGCGACTAATTGGCCCAGCTGACCTCTGTGTGTTTTTCAAGTATTACTGATCATATGTTATTGTAATTGTTACACACACACACATATACACATATAACAACATATAACATATACAACTAATTATACATTATTATTATAATTATTATTATTATTATTTTATTTTGTTATATTTCCTCTGTTCCTCTGAATATACATATTATGGTATAAGTTGGGTTTTTTTCTCGTCCATTTCTGTGTATTTTTCAGTATGTATCTACCTTTATTTGTCATAATGTACTGTCGATCAACACTAATAAAAAAAACCAAATAAATAAAAAAACAAACATTTCTGTAAGAAAAAAGAGACGAGAAATATTAAGAAAAACGTTAAGAAAGACACAAAATGAGGAAGATAAAAGAAAGAAACTAAACTAAATGTTGAGTCGAGGGAACAGGATCGATTTGTTTGGGTGGTTTATCTGAAAAAAATGAAGAAAAATTGTGAAAATAATGGATCAATATCCTTGTGTAATGTATTATCATAGATTGTACAATCCAAAAGCAAACCTGTTGTTGTTTGGTGAAAGAAATTACATGTCAGCTCTTGAGTTTTTACGTAACATGTTGAATTAGAGCAAAGTGTCTCTGCTGCTGTTGTTGAGCTGATCTTTACCGCAGGACATCGTGTCCGTTGACTCTTCAGCTCGGTGGGTCGTAGTTCAGGAAAACAATTCGATCGATCGGGAACTCTGTGATTGTGGTTCAATATTTGCATTTGCAGTTAACCTTGAAAAGCTTTCATCTCAAAACAGGCCAGAAGTATTGATCCGTATCTGGTTGCCTGTTATACAATTATCCAAAATGTTAGTGTAAAACCAGTGCAGCTTTTACAAATGATGAAAGAGGAAGATGATGCTTTATATTCTTCATATGTCTTCATTGCATGTAACATTTTGCAAATATCAGTTTATTTGTTTTAAAGAAATACAGCATGTTAAACCACTGTTATAATTACATGTCTATTAAAAGTGATTTAATACATCTACTGTATGTTCACTGTACCTCCGGGGGTCTAATATGGGATTTTTTTCTCTTTTTCAGCCAGAAGCTTCAATGTTCAGAAAGCTGAAACCATGATCAGGAAGGTACGCTCTTTGTTTGTTTTCTATTGTTTGGGTGATGAAAGCCTGTTTGTCTTCCAGGGGTGGAAAATAACTGAGAATATTTATTCAAGTACTGTCATTTAAGCTTGAGGTACTTGAGTATTTTCATTTTATGCTACATTTACTCCACTATATTTATCTGGTAGCTAAGATTTTACAATAATGAAAAGATGTCATAAGCTTCTAAATTACAATGTCTTGTTAAAAATTAAACCAGTGGTTCCCAACCATTTTTTGCTTGATAACTTCAATATCTAAGAAGTTATGTTTGAAGCTCAAAGTATTCAAATTATACAACATTTCACCCAAATAAGAAAAGATGACAGAAAAGTCCAAAATATAAATACAGATTTGTGTATCAGAACTTTGTTTTTTCTTCTTTCCTCTCCCATTAATCATCTCACGACCCCTCAGATTTATCTGCTGACCCTTTGGAGGGGCCCCGACCCCTAGGTTGGGAACCAGTGAACTAAACTAGCTAACTGTATATAAAGTAGTGTAAACTAGCTCCACCTCCAGCAGCTACAACAGTAACATGCTGCTCTAACACTGATGCTTCACTATTAATAATCTAATGATGTCATATATAATAATATATCAGTCAGAGGGACCAAACCACTACTTTTACTGCAATACTTTAACTACATCAAGCTCATAATACTTAAGTACTTTTACTGCAATACTTTAACTACATCAAGCTCATAATACTTATGTACTTTTACTGCAATACTTTAACTACATCAAGCTCATAATACTTATGTACTTTTACTGCAATACTTTAATGACATTTAATACCTCTGTATTTTTACTTTAGTAAGATTTTGAATGCAGAACTTTTGCTTGTAATGGAGTATTTTTACATGAAATTATTATGTTATTATAAATACTTTTACTTTATCTTTTTTTCTATATAATAACAGTGTATGAGTGTTGTTTTGGGCCGTAGCAGGCAGCTGTTTTCAGAGAAAAATCTCTAAAAAGCCACTGTACACTACCTGCTCAGCACCAAACAGCAAACAGACACAGTTAGCTGTAGACTAGCTGGTGAACATAGTGGAGCATTTAGCGGCTAAAGAGCCAGATATTTCCCTCAGGAGTTGGTAAAAGAGAGTGAACATTGGACTTATATTCACCAGGTGGACAGAAACACGACTCCACATGAATGATAATGTTGCTCCATAACTACTGGATGTGGAAATAAGCAACTGTTTGCTAACAAGTTCAACATATCAACTTAAAAGGTGACGATATGTCAGTGTTGTGTTCACAGCTTGTTTCTGCTGAAAACAAGTGGACAAAACATGAGTTATTGCAGGTCTGAGCACCTCTTCCATCATCAAAACACCAAATGAGGGAAAATGTTTTGGAAAAATCCACAAGAAGAAGCACTGAAGCTGCTCTGGAGGCTCGTCGTGGAAACACCTTTATGTTGGTTTTTCCTTTAATTTGTCACCTGTCTGTTTGCACTCCTGTTAGTCACACTTCCCTGGTGTCTACATCAAGAGGCTGGTCGATCATCGTGTGTGTAAACAGCCTTAAACTCCCTCTAACACCTGCCTCTCTCTCTCTGTCTCTGCAGCATGTGGAGTTCAGGAGGCAGATGAAAGTAGACACCATCATATCCGACTGGAAACCTCCAGAGGTACACAAGTCTCACATTAAACAGCACATATGTCATGTTATATATCAGTTATATCACTTTTATTCTGCTTTATGTGTCCGTCAGGTGATCGAGAAGTACGTGTCAGGAGGGATGTGCGGTTACGACAGAGAGGGGAGTCCCATCTGGTATGATGTCATCGGCCCTCTGGATCCTAAAGGTCTGTTGCTGTCGGCGACCAAACAGGACTTCATGAAGACGAAGATCAGAGACACAGAGATGCTGCAGAGGGAGTGTCGGAGGCAGTCAGAGAAGGTCGGGAGGACGTTTTAGTCTCCTCTCCTGCCCTCTTGTTTCCTCCTCTTTTCTCCTCTCCTCCCATCTAGCTTCCTCTCCTCCTCTGCTGTTTCCTTTCCTCTTGTCTCCTCGTCTCCTCTCATTTCCTCTCTCCTCTTTTTTCATCTCCTCTCTTTTCTTCATCTCCTCTCCTCTCTTTTCTTTATCTCCTCTCCTCTTCTCTCCTTTCTTCATCTCCTCTTCTCTTCTCTTCTCTCCTTTCTTTATCTCCTCTCATCTTCTCTCCTTTCTTTATCTCCTCTCCTCTTGCTTCCTCTCTTCTCTTCTGGTTTCCTTTCCTAGCCTCCTTTCTTCAGCTCCTCTCATTTCTTCGATTTTCCTCCTCTCTTGTTTCCTCCTCTCCTCTCCTCTGAAGGCTGTATCTGAAATCCTTCCCTAATAATAGACACTCAATAGTTTTCTCAGCAGTGAGCAGTAAATTGAGATTTTGATCGAATTTTGTCATTTTGCATCGTCACTGTCAACTACTTTTAATTTTCCTCCTCCTCTTCATCTCTCTCTCAGCTGGGGAAGAACATTGAAGCCATCTCTCTGATCTACGACTGTGAAGGTTTGGGACTGAAACACATATGGAAACCTGCCGTCGAGGCCTACGGAGAGGTTCGTCATCTTCTCCACAGCGCAGTCACCGTGTCACATCTGTCCGCCGATACGCATTAAATCACTTCATCTCATTGTCACTCTGCTGCTCTCGTTTAGATCCTCACCATGTTCGAAGAGAACTATCCGGAGGGGCTGAAGAGGGTGTTTCTTATCAAAGGTACCTGCATGTTTGTGACAGTTTGTTCAGGTTTATCATCTTGGGTTTAATCTACAATGATTTCCTGTCGTTGCTGCAGCGCCTAAAATGTTCCCGATGGCGTACAACCTCATCAAACACTTCCTGTGTGAGGAAACGCGACGCAAGATCATCATTTTAGGAAGTAAGACGACTTTTCTTTTTATCCCAGAGAACAAAAAAAACACAATTTATCACCTAAATCATACATTATATTCCTCTGTTTGTAGGTAACTGGCAAGAGGTGTTACGTAAACATATCGACCCCGAGCAGCTTCCTGAGGTGTACGGAGGAACTCTGACCGATCCTGATGGAGACCCTCACTGCAGAACCATGGTGAGAGCGAAGAGAAAAGATGACGTGACGTCTGTCTGAACGATCAGGACAGAAGTGACGGATGTTTTTTGTGTGTGTGTGGCGGTTTCAGATAAAGTACGGCGGTACGGTGCCCAAGTCCTACTACGTTCAGGACTCGGTGAAGGTTCAGTACGACAGCAGCGTGACCATCAGCCGCGGCTCCGTCTTCCAGCTGGAGTATGACGTCACTGCAGCCAGCAGCCTGCTGAGGTACAGTTCAACCAGTTAGCTGAACATTTTTGGTGGAAAACAACATGTAAGACACAATTTATTAGGAATTTTACATATTGTAAAACATGTCTGGAGGGGATTTCTACACGTTTCACTAATTATTGTAGCTTCCTAATTCAAAGTCCTACAGGCTCATGCATGGGTCGCAAATATGCCTTTTGTTTTTAATTCATAAAAAGTGTCAAATGAAGCAGAAGAAATGATTTGGTAAGTTCGGTGGAGCGATCACAGAGCCGGAGCCAAGATGTCAAGTCATGTAGCTCACCCAGACACCAAAAATAACATCTTTAAAATTTAATTTTTTCATATTTTATTCAATTTTTCATATTTCCCACATTCATTTAACTGCTGAGTTATTGTTTTGTAAATGTAATTTCCCAACATGATGCTCTAAATGCTGTTTCAAAGCTCTGTAAGGAATAAAATTCTGGTGGAGAACAACTGAATCCTTTATTTATTTATCTTTATTGCCCCGAAAGTCATCAGATTTGAAACTGGAATCAGCATTTTAGTTGACACTTGATAGTGTCAATTAGAGCGTTCTTTAAGTGTGAATAAACACGTGTGAATCCTGATAAAACGTGCAGTCTGTCACAGATAAGATTTTATCAAAGTTCTGCCTCTGTTCGTTCCCAGGTGGCAGTTTGCCAGTGAAGGAGCAGATATCGGGTTCGGAGTTTACTGGCGGACCAAAGATGGCGGCGCTAAGAAGCTGTCTGACATGCAGCAGGTTCTGCCCAGCGAACGTTACAACGCACACCTGGTCCCAGAGGACAGCTCGCTCACCTGCTCCGAGCCTGGAGTCTGTGAGTGACCACACGCTGCTGCAGTTAAAGGAACAGTTAGACATTTTTGGGAAATATGCCTATTAGTTGTCTTGAGGAGAGTTAGATGAGGAGATTGATACCACTCATTTTATTTCTTTATACAGTAGTTTTCGTTGTTAGTAGTGGAGTTTGCCATGGATGCAGGAGATTAACAGGAAACGATGTAGCATGTAATCCAGCGTTCCTGTTTGTAATTTTGTCTCTCTGTGTTATTGCTAAGCTAAGCTAATTTCATGTTCACCGCACAGACATAAGAGTGGTAATCCTGCAGGATGCTAGCTGCTAACAGCTAACTAACTAACTCTGTGCTTCCTTTTCGTGCAGACGTGCTGTGTTTTGACAACAGCTACAGCATCCTTCAGTCCAAGAAGGTGAGCTACAAAGTGGAGGTTGTTCCTAATCCAGATGGACAGATGCAGAGTCCACGCAGCAGAGGAGACAGGAGGCTGCAGTGAGGACGTCCAACACTGGAAACACACATTCCCTGATAGCTAATCAGTGCTTTTACATTAGAGGCCAAGGGGGGGACAAAATTAACTGTGGGCACCTTTTGACCCCCCAACATTCCTCCCACTCTGTGCATTGTGTGTATGTTACTTTTTAATTAGTAATAGTAAAGTGGTAACTTAACAGCAGATTGAGAAGCAGTGTTTCAGAGTTATAAGTGTTGTTAGCTTTGGTCAGAAGTGCCTGTAACCACACCCACCAGTGATGTCACAGTGTACCGACACACCCTGCAGTACACTTCTACATCACTGCAGCAAGGTGAGACATTAAAGTCTCCCTTCAGTCAAACTCAACTAGTTTGGAGCCAATCGTGGTCCAGTATGAGATCTTCAGGTCTTAAAATAAAAGATATACGCCTCATATAAGATGTTAATGCAGAAGGAACGTTTTCTAAAGCTTTAGCATGTTTCTTTAATTGAACCTGTACCGTCCCCTCAGGTCAGACTCAGATGAGGTTTTATCAGCTGGAGTTCAGCAGAAACAAAAGCCTGCTGCTCTGTTGAATACTGGGATTATTGGTTTCTGAGCAGGAACGTTAACTTGACTCATGTTTTTGTGTTTGACTGGTGTTCCTGATAGCGGTTTAAGTACCAGGGACAAAACATGCAGGGTCAACAAAGGGAGCGAAGTTCTGGATCAGATTGACACGTGTTTGTTAATTGTACATAAAGCTGCAATGATTAATCGATTGACAGGAGATTAATCTGCATTCCTGTTGATAATATATTATTTTAGTCTTTTCATTTAAGCAAAAATGCCAAAAAATTACATGTTCCAGCTGCTTTTCTTTGTCATGTACGACAATAAAATGAATATATTTGGGTTTTGTATTGTTGGACAGACAAAAGACATTTTATAATGTAATTTTTCACTATTTTCTGACAATTCAGGGAAAAAAATTATGGTCAAATAAATCAAAAATGAAAATAACTGTTAATTGCAGCCCTAATTGTAAATGTTGTCATGTGACTTGGCTTTATTATTACAGTCTGAAAATGACTGATGTACTATAATTTGTCGAAATGAAGGATGTTGATAATGATCTTCTATGTGCTGCTGTATCTAAACACCTTGTATAAAGTCATTATAATGTCAGGATTTACACAATCATGTAAACAAAATGATTTATTTTTTAATTTATGAAACATCGTTATGTAGTTTTGTTACTTGTAATAAAGGCAGAAATTGTGCATTGAAAAGAAACCGATCGTTGTTATTGATTGTTAATATTTCCTTTCTTTCCTAAAGAATTAAGTTTTTTTTTTCATTTGTATCATCAGAGCCAAGAATTTAATTCTATTAACTCCCTCAATATTTTTATTGCATCACACTCAGTGTTCAAAATTACAATATCACAATATCAGACATTATAGGTAATAATTGATCTCATATACAGTAATGATCTGTAATGATGGCAGGGTTTAGATTTACTGCGTTTGTTTTGTAGTTGTACCTAATAAACTAGAAAGTGAGTGTACAAATTTAATCTGTAACACTGCATCATATTTTATTAATTCAGTAAAGGTTTTGTATATAGATTTTTATTCCATAAAAAAAACAAAAGCTGTCAGATAAGTGTAGCAGAGTAAAATATTACTCTCCCTTTATTACGGCAGTGAAGTATAAAGAAGCATGAAATGGAAATACTCAAGTTAAGTACAAGTAGCTAAAAATTGTCAAAAAACAGATGAATGTAGTGCTGCTTGGGGGTAGAAAGGTTTCCCTCTGGTGCTCTTCAGTTAAGAGATCCTACTAATTTAGATCTATGGCACTCGAGAGGGTAATAAATGTAAAAAGCCTTTAATATTTCATGGCTACTCAGTCATAATTAAAAACATGCTTCATGTTTTAGCCCTCCAGAGTGCCTCAGATCTTTTCAATTCCTAAAAATTTTATTTAGGTTCAGTAGTTTGAGTAAATGTACTTTGTTACACTGCACCGCTGCAATTTTGGGATAACTACAATGTTTTCTTTATTTTATTGGGTTTCCAAACAAATAACAGACAACAAGTAGCCTTTTGAGCATCAATTCAGATTTTAAGTAATTATAAAACAGGAGAATTAAAAGAAAAGAGAGAGAGAGAAAAAAACACAGAACACCTGTAAAAAAACTAAACAACCAAACAACTAATTTGGTTACCTATGTAAGAAATAAAAAGTTGTGTAGTTACAAGGCAAATATAAAAGTAAATATCTACTATATATGTGTGTGTGTCTACACATACACTTACAAATATCTAGTGGAGTACACAAATATTTTTAAAAAATTAAATAAAGCCTGAGAGTTTGTCCGTTTGGGATCAGCTTGTGCAAAAAATGGTCTCCAAGTCTTCTTAAAACTGGCCGATGACTTTCTTAGTGTATCTAAATTTTTTAAGGCTGCAAAGTTAATTTATATATATGATACATTTCCTACACAAGGAAATTCAAAATGCTTTACATGATGCAAAAGAATCTAATAATGAGAATAAGAACAATAAAAATAAAAACAACACTAAAAGAAGCACTTAAAATTACAGTAAAATACATAAAAATTGATTAAAAAATAAAGGAGCTAAATGTAGCAGAAAGTATCTCTAATGAAAGAGTGATGAGCAGGTGGAGCAGAAGATTTACACCTGACAAGAATCAGCCAAAAACCAGTGTAACTGTTTTTTTTTTAAAAAAAAAGGAAAACCAGTCACTTAACTATAATACATAACTGGTTTGACCACTTGGTGGCGCTGTGAGCAAAGACAAGCGAGGAAACGCTGTCGGCTGTATTACATAACTGCTGATCACTGAATATTAGCAGCTAATCATAAATAAAGATGGTTAAATACATATTAAAGCTAGCTTTATGGACAGATTGTGAAGAAAAATGAATGGAGTTGAGTGTGGACACAACTCTAATTGAATTAAAAGTAATAAACATACACATAGACAAGCTGTTTATATTATTATTATTATACAGACAGCTGCAAAGAGGCCTTCAATCTGTTGACTCTACTGAAGGTTTGAACAGAGTTAAAGATAAAAGAGCTTTTATATATTCTGTTTACTATAAAATGAGTTAAAATGTAAGTCACTTGTTTCTCTGGGCAGGTTTAAAGCTTGGAGGTTTTTATTGCCCCAGATTGCTGCTGTTTCTCAGTCCAGATGCATTAAAGTTGTATCTTTATTTTCTCTGTTATTGTAATTTTATTCATGATTTTATTACTTTATACTGACTAATGAGAGGTCTGTCTGTGTCACTTGTTTTATGTTGTTTGTCTGAAACTTTATGTTGTTGCCTGTCTTGGTCAGAACACTCTTGCAAAAGAGATGTTTTAATATTAATGAAGTTTTCCTGGTAAAATAAAACATTTAAAAAAAAAAAAATCCCTGGAGAAAAAGTCTCTGCATCAGCATCCCGGACCGGGCTCGGTGCCAGAGGGATGCGGGATGCTGCAGGATGAGGATGGAGGAGGAGGAGGAGGGAGGAGGAGGCGGTGCACAGATGCCATGTGCCTTTACATAACAGCAGCTGGCTCCGGATACAATTGGATAAGAAACCGCTGTCCACAGCAGCAGCAGCGGCAGCAGCAGCAGCAGCAGCAGCAGCATCCCCCCGCTGTGTGCCGCATTGCCCCGAGCCTGTCAGTGAGAATAACAAGGCCACAGAAGAGGGAGGTGGGAGGAGGTGGGAGGAGGTGGTGGGGAGGGTTGAGAGAAAGAGAGAGAGAGAGGAGGGTGACGTAGGGTGGATGCATATTTTGGAGACTCCATGTGTGAGTGCTGCAGTAGAGTTATAGCTGTCACGAGTAGAGTGGACTATAAGGTGTGTGTGCGTGTTTGTTTATTGGCTCTACCTGTGGCGGTGTCACCGGGGGTGTGTGTGTGATGGAGGGGCGGGGGGGCGGAGCCGCTCGGACATGAGTAAATGACGTCAGCTCCCAGGTCGCCGAGCAGTGAAACAAACATGGCGACAGAATGGAGCGGGCAGCAGGGTTACATTCTCACCGTCATTATCTTCTTGTGGAGCGCCGTCGGCGGCCGGACAGAGACGGCGGCGGCGGCGGCGTCCGGCGCGGGCCGCGGCGGGAGCCAGGTGCTCGGCATGCGGCTAGAGAGGAGCGACAAGCCGGCAACCACCACTGACGACGGTGTCCTCCAGGTGACTGAGGAGAGCTCCGTGCAGCTCCGGTTCTACGGGGTGCAGCTCAACTCGGGCGCCTGGACGCAAATCCGCTTCACGGAGCTCACGGACGGCGGCGGAGGTGCGGACGAAGAGGTGGAGGAAGAGGAGGAGGCGGTGGCGGCGGCGAGGAGCGGCAGCGGCATGATGGACGCGCCGGACAGGACTTGTGCTGATTTCACGAAGGACATCAGCGTCGGGACCTTCATGAACGTCAGCAGCCGGGGGACGTCAGGGCTTCTTACGGTCCATATTAAGCCGCTGCGCAAAAGCGAGCTGCAGAAGGAGTATGCCCTGTGCACCCGGAGCCCGGATGGGAGCAGGTGGGTGCTGCTGGGGGACAGTGATGGCAGGATGCTGGTGGTGGAGGAAAAGAAGTCTCTGCTGCCCATGTGGTTGCAGGTCATCCTCATCTCCTGCCTGCTGGTGCTCTCCGGGATGTTCAGCGGGTTGAACTTGGGGTTGATGGCGCTGGACCCCATGGAGCTGCGCATCGTGGAGAGCTGTGGCACCGACAAGGAAAAGAAATACGCACGAAAGATCGAGCCTATCCGCAGCAAAGGGAACTACCTGCTGTGCTCCTTGCTGTTGGGAAACGTCCTGGTGAACACCACCCTCACTATACTCCTCGATGACCTCATCGGGTCAGGTTTGGGCGCCGTGGTGGCCTCCACAGTTGGGATTGTCATCTTTGGGGAGATCGTCCCCCAGGCGCTGTGTTCCCGCCACGGGCTGGCTGTAGGAGCCAACACCATCGGGGTGACCAAGTTCTTCATGTTCCTAACCTTCCCGCTGTCCTTCCCCGTCAGCAAGCTGCTGGACGTGCTGCTGGGCCAGGAGATCGGCACCGTGTACAACAGGGAGAAGCTGGTGGAGATGCTGAAGGTGACGGAGCCCTACAACGACCTGGTGAAAGAGGAGATGAACATGATCCAGGGCGCGCTGGAGCTGCGGACCAAAACTGTAGAGGATGTGATGACACCTTTAGGAAACTGCTTCATGATCCAGGCCGACGCCGTGCTGGATTTCAACACCATGTCTGAGATCATGGAGAGCGGATACACACGTATACCTGTGTATGATGACGAGAGGTCCAACATCGTGGACATCCTGTACGTCAAGGACCTGGCCTTTGTGGATCCGGACGACTGCACCACCCTGAAGACCATCACCAAGTTCTACAACCACCCAGTGCACTTTGTGTTTCACGACACCAAGCTGGATGCCATGCTGGAGGAGTTCAAGAAAGGTGTGTGTGTGTGTGTGTGTGTGTGTGTGTGTGTGTGTGTGTGTGTGTGTGTGTGTGTGTGTGTGTGTGTCATAGGCTACTTTTGGGGACACATTTCAGACTTAGGACCATTTAATTGGGGACAGTTTGCTCAATTAGGGACAAGAGCCATGTCCCCATTTGGGAAAAGGCTGAGATTTGGGTCAGTGATTCTGGTTCTGGTTAGGGTAAGTCTCCAAAAAATGAATGTAAGTCTGTGTAATGTCCCCAAAAGTGACCATGATCTGATATATATATATATATATATATATATATGTGTGTGTGTGTGTGTGTGTGTGCATTAGAGCTGCAATGATTAGTTTATTAATGGATTTGTTGTCGACTATTAGATTAATCAATTGAGTCATTTTTTTAAGAAAAAAAATCCAAATTCTCTGTTCCAGCTCCTGAAATGTGAATATTTTCTGGTTTCTTTAGTCCTCTATGAGAGTGGTTCTCAATCTGTTTCACATCAAAGACCCTAAACTGACACAAATTAGACCACAGACCCTCATCTGATGATATTTTTGCTTTTAGATGTTTTATTACAGAAAGTGTATGAAACCCATCATGACCAAAATAGTCATACATACATTCTATCATTGTGTCACTTATTCAGAGCCCGAAATTAACACCTGCCAACCGCCAAATGTGGGTGGATTTTCTGTTTGGTGAGTAAATCTCGGGAGGCCACGCCGGCGGGTAAACGTTCGTACCGAAATAGTTGTGTAATAAAATATCTGGCATGATTGCTCGGGGGGAAATTACTCATGTTTGCTGTCACTGTCACTACACTTTACTCTGGCCTCTTCTTTAAGTGTGTATTCAACATAATAGCTTATTATCTCAATGAAATGTACTGAAACGAATGTGTATGTGACACAAAAAGGGAATTTATTATTTTGGCTGGTAACAAATATGCTTGGCTGGTGGATTTTTCTCATCTAGCAGTTTGCTTGGCTGGTAGATGAGCCAAAAAGTTAATTTCGGCACTGCATATTGATGGAATTATAGTGAAATAAATTATTCCCCTTTTTGCTGGGGACCCCCTAGAACCCCCTCAAAGACCCCTGGGGGTCCCTGGACCTCCTCTTTGAGAATCACTGCTCTATGACAGTAAACTGAATATCTTTTAGGACGTCATCTTGGGCTTTAGGAAACATTTATCAACATTTTTCATCATTTTCTGACATTTTATAGACCAAACAACCAATCCATTCATTGAAAATAATCAACAGATGAATCGATAATGAAAATAATCGTTAGTCTGCATCATACAACACTTGAGCAGCTGATTCTACTGATTCATCCTCCTCACTGAGAGAAGCTGCAGTGAAATCAGCTGCTGTTGTGTTTTGTTTGTAATGAGAACCTGCAGCCACACAAAAACACTTCCCGTCTGTCCCTCCCTCAGTATCCTCTGTCTGTATTGATCCGCAGCTACATTGACGAGTGGAACATCATTTCAGCACGCACGCAAAACCAGTAAACAACAACAACACAAATGTGATGCAACAAACACCACGTTTCAGTCGTGGTTGTAATGAAACGAACTTAAAAAAGGTGCAAAAGAACAAAAGTGTTCAGTAGCATCGACACACCTGATCTGCAGCATGAGAGCTGTCACCAATTATATAATCTATCAAAAGCTCTTCCTCTTTCCTTCATCTTCAATCTGCAACGATTAGTCGATTAATCAGTTATTGGCTTGACAGAATTGTTTAAGTGTTTTTTTTAAGCAAAAATACCAAATATTTGCTTGTTCCAGCTTCTTAAATGTGAGGATTTTATAGTTTTCTAAGGCTGAAACTAACGATAATGAAAGTGATCATTAGTTGCAGCCCTACATCGATTCTGACTTGACATAAACACTGTGGTTCATAGT
Organism: Thunnus maccoyii; assembly: GCF_910596095.1. Classification (NCBI taxonomy): domain Eukaryota; kingdom Metazoa; phylum Chordata; class Actinopteri; order Scombriformes; family Scombridae; genus Thunnus; species Thunnus maccoyii. The sequence continues at coordinate 25,400,589 of NC_056551.1, read as the reverse complement.
TTATAGCAGCCCTCTTCACAGTGTTTTCCCCAAGTTATACTACTTCATTAAATTAGGGCTGCAATTAATTATTACATTCAGTATTAATTACTCGATAATGCAATTATTTTCTCAATTAATTGTTTAGCCGATAAAATGTAAAAAAAAAAAAATAGTGAAAAATGTCATTCATAATTTCTCAGAGCCGATGGTGACGTCTTCAGTTTGCTTGTTTTGTCCAAATAATGATCCAAAACAAGAAATATAGATTAAGATATTAAATTCAAAGACTTGGAAATTAACATTTTATATCTTGTTTTAATCCTTAGAAAAACTGAAGTGTAAAAACAGCAGTTCATGGCAGGAGATTTCTAAGTTTTTCCAAAATATTGAACTATTTCTTTAAGTAAACAGGAAGGAGCCACCTTAAAGCCCTAACCATTTTATTTTTATATTCATAAATTATATTTATCTACTTACCACAAATTACATTGGACATTTGGGGTAAATAGTAATGAGCAAAACGGTTTTATCCACACAAAAGTCAGTATTTGAAATAATGAAGAATCTAGACAGCAAGCGTAGCAGAGCAGCACGTTAGCAGAGCAGCACGTCAGCGGAGCAGCACGTTAGCAGAGCAGCACGTTAGCTGAGCAGCACGTTAGCAGAGCAGCATGTTAGCAGAGCAACACGTTAGCTGAGCAGCACGTCAGCTTAGCAGCACGTTAGCGGAGCAGCACGTCAGCAGAGCAGCAGCAGAGCAGCACGTTAGCAGAGCAACACGTTAGCTGAGCAGCACGTTAGCTAAGCAGCACGTTAGCAGAGCAACACGTTAGCTGAGCAGCACGTTAGCAGAGCAGCACGTTAGCAGAGCAGCACGTTAGCTGAGCAGCACGTCAGCTTAGCAGCACGTTAGCGGAGCAGCACGTCAGCAGAGCAGCAGCAGAGCAGCACGTTAGCAGAGCAACACGTTAGCTGAGCAGCACGTTAGCTAAGCAGCACGTTAGCAGAGCAACACGTTAGCTGAGCAGCACGTTAGCAGAGCAGCACGTTAGCAGAGCAGCACGTTAGCAGAGCAACACGTTAGCTGAGCAGCACGTTAGCTAAGCAGCACGTTAGCTGAGCAGCACGTCAGCTGAGCAGCACGTCAGCAGAGCAGCAGCAGAGCAGCACGTTAGCTGAGCAGCACGTTAGCTGACCAACACGTTAGCTGAGCAGCATGTTAGCTGAGCAGCACGTCAGCTGAGCAGCATGTCAGCAGAGCAGCATATCAGCAGAGCAGCAGCAGCAGCGAACGCTCTGTCTGTGCGTCTACACGGGAGGCGTTCAGGTGCGGTGTTGAGTGTAGGTCACCTGCGTGTTGGAAGTACTCAGAGCCCAACACATATGACTGTAGTGATGCATGTAAAACGGAGGAAAATAGACTTGAAGTGTAAATTAATGCTTCAGGTCGCGGTTACGCCCGTGAGACACAAGTGTGCACAGAGCCAGCAAAGACAGCTGCGTATCTGTTTTCTGTGACGTGTGCGTGAAAAATGCGTCTGACACTCCTGCTGTCTAGACACGAGGTAAGAATGAAGACACTGAAGTCTAGAGTCTGATTTTACACTGCAACTAACAATTACTTTCTTTATCATCTAAACTACAGATTATTTTTTATTAATTTGTTAATTGTTTGGTCTATAAAATGTCAGCAAATAGCAAAAAATATAGATTACAAATTCCCAGAGTCAATGATGATATCTTCTTCTCGTCTTACTATCATATAGGCTAAGTGCAGGAAATATTCACATTTTAGAAGCTGGACCCAATAAATATTTGCCATTTTTGCTTTAAAAATGACCTTTTAGGAGTGAATGGATTATCAAAATCAGTTAATGAACCAGTTGTTTCAGTTCTGGCTCCAACGTCACTCACTTCACAGCCAGGACACAGCTGGGTTTTATTCTGTGATGCAGGAGTGTTTGACTTCTGTGAAATCACATAATAAGCCCTGAAATATTTGTAGATGAGCATAACACATCCGCACCATTGCACTGGATTATGTGGCATTTTATTCATTGGCCACATCAGTGTTTCATAATCCGGCGGCGGGCTTTTATTCTCCGTCAACACTCCAGCACGGCGGCGGCGGATTTCACTGCTGATCATCTTCAGTCAGAGAGCAGCAACTAATCACTGAAATCATCCGCTGGAGTGTTTTTGATGGGATGAAAATCTGCACATTCAGGCGTGCAGGATTAGGAAAGTTCAGCGCTGATATCGGCACTTTGAATACAATGCCGGGATCATAACGGCGTCATACCTGCTTTGGATTAAAGCTCATTATGATGATGGTGATGATGATGAATGCTGTGGTAAAGCTATTGAATTAAGTTATTCAATTCCTTTATTCTATTCATTTGTAGCAGGGCTGCAAATAGAGCTGAAACAATCCATTAATGGATAACCTCGAGACATTCTTTGAAACAGTCTTTTGTTCTTCTGTTTTATATTTTTGTGAGCTGAGTGTCTTCGGGGGTTTTGGACTGCTGGTCGGACAAAACAAGATATTTGAGGTAGTCGGTGATGAACAATTTTCTGCAATTTTTAGTTGCAACAATGAGAAAATAATCTGCAGATTAATTGAAGCTCAGAAGCAAGTTACAGCTAACTATGGCTCACCAGCTAGCTGTAAACTGCTCTCTTTAGCTGTTTTTTATGACATAAAATGTTTTAAGTGTGTTTTATAAGATGAAGCTCCTCAAAACTTTGGTAGTTTTAAAAAATTTAGTTTGTTTGTTGTTGTAATTTCTACATGAGTCATTTGATAATGAAGAAAAAAACTTGCTCCTGCAGTGTTCATGTTCATGATTCAAAATCTTTATTGTGTTGAGATATTTGAAGAAACTTGATCTTGAAATGATGTTTGGGATCCAAAATGTTAATTAGCAGGTCTGTGGCTGCAACTAAAATAGTGAAATAGTAATTTTGTGACGTCTTTAAATTGCTTATTTTATCTGACAAACAGGTGAAAACTCAAAGACTTTTAGTTTATGATGATATAAAACAGAGAAAAGCAGAAAATCCTCATATTTTTGCATGAAAAGTGATTTAAACGATTATCAAACTAGTTGCTGATTCAGTCATTCAGCCACTTTAAACAGGAAAATGTCCCTCAGCTTGAAGGTTGAAGCTCGTGCACCAGCTAATGTTTATTCTGCTGAAGTTGCCTCAGAGCAAACCGCTAATCTGAAGCTGCTGCAGGGTCGCTGACCGTGACCTCTGACCTCCCAGCGGAGGATAGACAGGCAGGGACAGAGAGAGTTTAGAGGAAACACAGTAACAGTGTTGACATCAGCTCAGTGCTATTCTGCTCTCAGAACAGCAGCTGATGATGATGATGATGATGCTGTTTGAGACGTGAGTCATAATGTCAGTAGCCACCGGCTGCAACAATGCCAGCAGGCCTGGCTCTGTGTCCGGTGGTGACAGCGCCGGTTCAACAGGCTGATGCCGGCATGAAGAATGACTCATAATGGCTCAGTGTCAGCAGCCAGTTCAGCACCGGACTTCTGACTGGTTCTGCTTCTTACTGGTTCTGGTCCACAGACGCAGACGACAGGAAGTTCATGAGCTGGATGACAGTTTATCAGATATGAAGGTTTTAATGGAAACAACTTCATTAAATGTTAATGATCTTTAGGGGTTGTTTTTAAAAGAGTTCTTTATGTTTGTGTTGAGTTATTTGATAAACTCGTGCAAGTTGATTAGCAGAACTGTAGCTGCAATGAATCTCATTATCACCAGTTAATCAGCTGATTATTTTTCAATTATTTATTAGTTGCTTTGTCGTTGAAATGTCCATTACAGTTTCTCAGAGTCCAGAATGACGTATTACTGTCTGACCAACAGCACAAAACACAAAAATATTCAGTTTACAATCAGAGACAGAGTAAAATAATCTTCTCTTCTTTCTTTTTTTTCTATTATTTATATTTATTTATTTACTTTTTTCCATTGTGAATCACAATTACACTATATTTTTGATGATTATGTATCACTATAGCACATAAAACACTTGAAACATGATTTAATCAGTATGGACGTTATCAATAAACTCAAATAACGTCTCAATGAAGTATAAAAAATAAAGCAGAAAAGCAGCACGTCCTCACACTGGAGGAGCTGGAACATGCACACGGCTGTTCATTGTGCTTGTTTATTGTTATTTTTATGGCTCATTATTGTCCATTTGGGATATTTAGGCTACTTTGGTCATTTAAATAATGTGTGTTATCTCATTATGTGATATCACACCACCCAAATATACAAATACTTCCTTCTAACACCCGTTATCTTCATTCATCATTTTAGACAGATTTATAGTGACGGTTATGCAAAGATATTTAGATTATAAAACAACAGGACAATAATCATTTTGTGACTTCAGACACCAGGTGCACAGGTGGTGTTAAAGCAACAGTCAGGTGTCCGTATGAACTCGCTGTAATCATTCCTCCTGTTCATACTGGATATTAAAAGATCCTTCAAATGTGCTTTCAATGTAAGTGATGGAGGCCAAAATCCACAGTGTGTCCACACAGTCATTTAAAAGTTGATGTGAAGCTTATATTCAGCTTCAGCAGTCTGAGTTAGTCATACCGAGTGGATATCTGACACATTTACAGTCTTTTTAGCATCAAATTCCCTCTTTGTGTTTCCCTGTTGAGCTGCAGGTGGAAGAATAGTAACAAAAAGAGGAACTTTGGCACTAAAAAGACTGTAACGTTGAAAGATATCTACTTGATTTGACTCATTTGGACGCTGAAGCTTCATATTAGCTTCAGATAAACTTTGAAATACATTTTTGTACATTCTGTCCTCCATCACTTCCATTGTAAATACATTATAAAGGGATCTTCTAATGGTCGGTATGAACAGGAGGAATGATTACAGCAAGAAAAACATGTTTCACTGTTCATTTAGGTTCCTGACTGTTGTTTAAGACACATTTAAAAAACTGAGGGCCCCGCCTTTAAGGCCACAAGTACATTGTACACTCATGCAAACACAGCAGCATCACTGAAAAGCCCAAAATAGACGTTGCTGGTGTGTGACGCTCAGTCACTGTGACAGGTTCTCTGTCCTGTTCACCAGGTACTGTGCTTTCACTCTGTGCTTTCCACTCTGTGCCTTTACTCAGCTCTTTTTTGGCAGGCGTCAGTGTTCATGAATGTGATTATGTCATGTTACAGTTATTTGTTGCAGACATTCACTGGCTCACATGCAAACAAAAAACAGTTTTTTAATGAGGAGAACGTTGCCAACGAGAGGATTAATCTCCTGTTTTTCTTTCTTCTCCGCCTCTCCTCCTCTGTCTTCATCTCGTTTTGGCAGTTTCCTCCAGCTCTTCTCTCCAAAGCTCTTAGTCCACTCTGGGCTATATTAAGGCATCAGTCTGTCCTCCTGGCAGTCTAAAGACTAAATCCACCGAGAGCTCTGACAGATCGAACGGCGGCGGCTCGGCTGCTGATACGCTGCCTCCGAAATAGAAAAACAAAAAAAGAGATGTTTTCATTTAGAGTCTGTTTGAAGGCCAGCTGCCGAAAGTTTAGGAGGCAGCAGCTGCAGTGAAATTCACAACTTCCTCTCCTCCCTTGTGTTTGACGCCGCTCTACTTTCCTGGCAGTTGATATTTTTTTTATTTTACAGGAACGAAGGGAGTGTCATAAAATCATAAAACGTTGGTACACAGATTCAGCACGACTGATTGTAACCTTCAGGTGATCTCTTTCTCTCTCTCTCTCTCTCTCTCTCTATCCTCGCCAGGTAAATCCCACCTGGCCATCGTCCAGAAAGTGAACGACGAGGGGGAGGGAGATCCTTTCTACGAGGTGCTGGGATTGGTCACCTTGGAGGACGTCATCGAGGAGATTATCAAATCAGAGATCCTGGATGAATCTGATCTTTACAGTGAGTCAGCTGCTGCGACACGCATGTAAACACACTGATATCCTGTAGACAACGAGCCTCATGCAAGAACTTCTCATATGATTTGTTCTGAAAGGAGACATAAGTGATTTTCTGTTATTTTTATACTGTTATGATGCTAAACATGGTAAAAGTTCCAAAACTTGAGGTGAACATGTAGAAATGCTGCCTGCAAGTCAAAAGTCAGGGCTTCAGCCTGCTCTGAACACTTTGTTTTCAATGTCATCTCTATTTCCTCCCTCGTGATGATGTCAGATTGTTCGCACATGCTCACAAACGGCCGTCTGTTGTTAGCCTTCGTTGCTAAGGTGTTTCATGTATTGATGTAATTGAGAAGTTTCCATTTTTAGGAACAGTGAAATCTACACTACTACAACTATAGTTTGTTTACGTAGCCTCTGGAGCTGGAGAAAGCTTCCTGAAGCTGACCAATCAGGACAGAGTGGGCTCATCAGGAGGCGGGGCCTTAAAGAGACAGGAGCTAAAACGTCCTGTTTCAGACAGAGGCTGAACTGAGGGGCTGCAGAAAGGGCCAGTAGAAGATAAATGAGGAGTTTTTAACTGGAAATGATGATGCAAAGATATTCCAGTAGAGCCCCAGAATATAAATATAGAGCTGGAAATGTGCCTGATATGTCCTCTTTAAGAGGCCAATATGAGTTATTTAAGGGAATCGGTTGCTTTATTTAGACTTTTTATCTGAGGTATGAACAGAATTCATGAGTGGTTCAGAGCCATGAACAGATTTCTTCACAAGGGCAAAAAGTTATTTGACCTATAATTATAAAGTCTGTCTGAGTGAGTTTAAAGAAAACTGATTAATATTCTGTTCAGCATATCATCACCGTCATGGCTGCCAGTTTACTGAGAGTTTTTTTTTAGATTTTATGAGGGTTTTTTTGGCATATTTTGGTGCATCAACGTCTAGATTTCAGCAGGAAACAGCTGCTTCAGTGTCTCTCTGTTCAGTATCACGTCGTGTTGCAGCTACTGCAGGGTGTAATATTCTCTCCTCTGATATTTCTGATGGAGCGTTTTGCTTTAGAAAGACGTTTTTTTTTAGCATCTAACTTCACATCAAAGCGTTCCCTCTTTATTTCTGTGACAGTGCAGCTGCTGCTCTGATGGATTCGTATCTTCTAATAGTTTCAGCTCCTCTAATACGACGACTGACGCTGATAAATGTGTCTGCTGGTTTCTGACAGCAGCAGCCGCAGATACTTTTATTGGCGTCAGTTATAATAATATAATGATGAAATCTCAGGAACCTTCATGAACAGGTGACGTTCAGCAGGCTGAGACCAGAATACGTAAATATTCTTGCATGAGGCTCGGTGTGTTTTTCTAACTCATCCGTCATCTCTCCGTTCTCCCTCCGCTGTTCTTTCTTTCTTTCTTTCTTTGTGTCGTCTCCCTCCGCAGCTGACAACAGAAACAGGAAAAAAGTGGACCCCAATAAAAGCAAACGCGACTTCTCCGCCTTCAAGCACGACGCCGACAGTAAGGTGAAGATCTCTCCTCAGCTCATGCTGGCAGCTCATCGTTTCCTGGCCACAGGTGAGCTCTGAGTGGGCGGCGGCTAATCTCAGCCAGCGAGCCGGCACAGATTTGTTTCACTGTCGTTGAGCAGACGGTTTCTCTGCAGTCGGAGTCTCCAGTGGATTAACAGCGGCCACTGTGGGACTGATTCATGGTGACCTTGCTGTGAAACAGACTAAACAGTCTCTTGATGTTATTTTTCATGGATACAGTATGTAGTTTATATTTAAATACACAAATAAATTCCTTTTTTGTTAAATAGAATAAAAAACAATCCAACAATTCAGGTGACAGAACATTAAGTCCATTAAATAATAATTAAAATAATAATACTAACAAAAACTACAGAGTGCAGGACTTCAACTCCAAAATAATCATCAACTAAACATCGAGGGTGAATTCTCACCTACTCGCGTCTTTGCATTGAGTTTATACGTAATCATGCCACGCGAAAACTTTGCTTTTCCTTCTGTCTGAACACAGTTTGTAATGTACTCATAGTGATGAACTTACAGAGAATTATCAGTGACTCTGCAGCTCCTCTTGTCTTTACGGAGCTTTATAGTGAGTTTCAGCTCGTTGTTTATCTGTCCGGCTGCAACTTTACTGTTTCGGTTCACTCTCAGCGTCTCTCATAGTGTCGTTTTTGGCCTCAGAAGGATTCAAGAATTATTTATTTGTATAGAAATACAAGGAATTTGCTTTCAAGACACTCAAAGACGTTTATATTCAGTAAAAAATCTAACATATAAATAAAATCTATTAATAACATAAAACACAGACACTGTTATGCTGGGTGGGGGGGTGGGAGGGGGTTTAAAGTGGCAGGTGCAGGATAGCAGCAGGTCTGTAGGCTGAGGGGGGAGTTTGGTTTAGCAGTTAATGAGTTTTATGGCGCAGGGGAAAAAGTGTCCTTGTGTCTGGTGTCTCTTCCCAGAGGAGAGGGGCCTGAATATGTGGTGGCCGGGGTGTGAGGGGTCGGCCAGGATGCCCGTTTGGTTTCCTGGCCCTGGAGGTGTGGATGTCATGGAGGGAGGGCAGGCGATGTGCTGCAGCCTGTCTCTCTCTCTCTCTCTCTCTCTCTCTTTCTGGGTGGCTGAGGGGAACCAGACCAGTATGGAGGTCTGGATACACTGGGTGATGGGGGTGTAAAACTGCACCAGCATTATGTGGTAGATTGAGTTGCCTCAAAAAGAAAAGCTTCTGTTGAGTGTTTTTACAGATGGAAACTGTATTATTCTCCCATTTAATGTCCTGACTGATGGTGGTGCCAAGAATCTAAATGATTGAACTGAATGAATTGCTGTGTTTAGTAGGGGTGTGCCCGAATACAAATACATTATTCGGCAAAGCACAAATAGTGGGTTTTATACGAATATTTGTTTCATACAAATATTTTAAAAAATATTTGTTTTTGGGAAGGAAAAAAAAAACATGTCAAATACCAGTTTGGAGGTCGGTTACATCGTTATCTCAGTCAGTTACATCTATCAGGGGTAAGTCCCAACGGACTCTCCATAACCTGTTGTTCCACTTCTCCTTCCCACACAGTTAGGTTGTAAAAAATAGGCAATAAATGAAAAATGCAAAGCAAGAATCACCTTTGAAGTTCTACTACACGTTACATGCTGTGCTGTCTCTGTGTTTCGGTCTGCCTGTAATGAGGCGATTAGTAAAGTTTTAGTTCAGTAGTCAGCGCAGTCGTCTATGATCTGGGAGACTCCAGTTCGAGACCCGATGTGGGGACCTCCTTCATAAGGTAGTTTATTCATGAACACTTATTGTAACACTTTAATCTTCTAAAAAGTGTCATAAAAACCAAAACAGGATTTTTAAGCCTCTTTCCACTTTTATTCGAATATAAATACAAATACTGGGATCTCTGCACATCCCTAGTATAAAGGGTGAATAGTAGGGGGAAGAGCACACAGCCTTGCAGGGCTCCGGTGCTGAGGGTTCAGGGTTCTGGAGGAGTTCTTACCCTTCCTCACACACTGAGTCCCGTCTGTCAGAAAGCTGAATATCCAGTGACAGATTGGGTCAGGCACGCCCAGCTGGGACAGCTTATGGTGGAGGAGCTCTGGTCGGATGGTGTTAAACACAGAGCTGAAATCCAGAAACAGGATTCTGGCAGCAGGCAGCTGTTTTCAGAGAAAAAGCTCTAAAAAGCCACCGTACACGACCTGATCAGCACCAAACAGACACAGTTAGCATTTAGCAGCTACAGAAATCGCTGCTTAAGAAGTAAAAAAAATCCTCTTTATAAAACACAAAGCTAATATTCTTTATCAATACCTTTGTTTTGTTCCATCCCCTCCCAGAGGTGAGTCTGTTCAGCCCGTTCCAGATCACAGAGAAGGTTTTACTGAGGATCCTCAGACACCCAGACGTCATCCAGGAAGTCAAGTTCAACGAAAATGACAAACGCTCGCCGCAGCACTTCCTGTACCAGAGAGGCAAACCTGTGGACTACTTCATACTCATTCTGCAGGTACACATTCACACACACACACAGCTGACCAGAGAAACTCTGTTTTTAAACCATTTTTACAGATGTTGTGTTGCTTTAGAGGTGCAACAATCAGATTTTTCAGTATCCAATATTTTAAAAAGTACAGTGGCTAAAATCACTGGAAAACTGACTGGAAAAAGCAAGTAAGTGGACCTTGAGTTCTAATTAATTTGTCAAAATACTATTTCCAAAGTCAAGAATGAACTTTAATTCTTGTTTTATTGTCTTTTCAACAAGTAGAAAACACAAAAACAACTTTGAGGGTGAGATATACACACAATATACAAAATCATTACAGACAGTATATAATAGAGTACAATCATATAAGACATAGAAAACAGTTTTAACTTGTATCAACACATATAAAACACAATTAATATGTGAATGTCCTGTTAGTAACTGTAATGTGTCACCAAATGTTATGTCACATGAATAAATAAATAAACAGCAGTGATGGTGATAGTAAAAATACATAAAATACATGGTAATTAACAGTAAAAATACTGTTTGGTGTGTCCGTTATGGCAGCTGAACAGCGTCGGTCTCGTCTCACCTGCTGGTCATATAATGAAGTCAGATTGGATAACGCAGGTTGACCCTGTTTTTTAAATTGGTGACAAAAGCAGGTTTATGTCGGGTCACAGCGTCGGTCTGGTGAGGGTATTAACACAGATGCAGCTTCTAAACACGTTGACCTTTTAAGACACACCTGACTTAAGGTAATTACGTGGGTGTTTTTGTTTGTGTTATTTCAGAGGAACCTTGCTGAGTTGACAGTTTCTATACTGATAATGCTTCATAGATCTGTTACAGGCCAATATTAATAAAATAGGGACATTTTATTGGTTAAACTACTTGTTTTGTTGGAAGTATTAGTCAGGGTTTAGATTTTCAACAAATACGGCTGCTAGTGATTATTTTCATCATATTATTTCATCAGAGCTGCAACAATTTAATCATTTTAATCATTTTTTAAGTAAAAATGCCCAAAATTAGCTGGTTACAACTTCTCAGATGTGATGATTTGAAGCTTTTCTATATCATGAACAATATTAAACTGAATAAATTTGGATTTTTAACTGTTGATCAGATAAAACACAACATTTGAAGACGTCAACATGGGCTCTAAGAGAGATTAAAACAGGAAATTTCATTATTTTCTGACATTTTGTAGGCAAAACAATTATCTGATTAAACAAGAAAATAATAGGCAGGTATATCAATAATGAAAATAATCATTACTTTCAGCGCTACATTTCATTATCTATGAATCTGTCGGTTATTTTGGGATTATTTTAAATATGAAAAATTAGTTTCCAGAGGTCTTCAAATGTCTTGTTTTGTTTGACCAACAGTCTAAAACCCCAAAATATTCAATTTACAATGATATAAAACAGACAAAAGCACATTTGAGAAGCTGGAACCAGAAAATGTTTTGTAGTTTTACTTGATATACTATATATTTGGTCATCACATTGTTGAAATAGTGAAAAGTGGCAGTTCTACTCTCCATAAACCAAACTTCAAATGTCTTATTTTGTCTGTCTAACAGTCCAAAACTCAAAAATATTCAGTTTCAATATCACAAAGGACAAAGAAAAGTGGCGAATCATCACATTAGAGACGCTGGAAGCAGAAAACGTTTGGTATTTTTACTTGAAAAATGACTTAAACGATAAATTAATCATCAAAATAGTAGCAGATTAATCATCTGTCTATTGTCTTCTCACTTAATCAACTAGTGTAATTGTTTTAGATGTAATTACACTTTAAATTTGAATAACAACACATTTTTGTATCTGCACATATCTCTGGATATTAGTGTGTCCGTCTCTAATAAGCAGCACTAAATGCCGAAAAGCTGCAAAATAAAACGTTCTTTGTAAGTTTTGGAGGAATAAATCAAATGTGTCGCTCAGCACAGCTGTTAATAATCATCCATTATGATATAAATATATTCATGCAGACACACAAACAGTTGTTGTTGTTGTCTCTGTTTTCGCTCTGATGATCACGGGTGTGTCAGAGGGGCTCCTCGCTCTGCACGACCTTCACTAATAGATCCTCTTATGTAAGAGAGAGGGACAGATCGAGGGGAGAGGGGATTGAAGGGTTAAAGAGGGTGGCAAAGTAGAAAAGCAGATGAGAAGAGACAGCGAGAGAGACGACACAGCGGAGCATATGGAGTGTGAAATAAACAGCGGAGAGGAGTTTAGTTTCATTCTGCCAGTAAATCCCTCCTCTGCAGCAGGAAGAGAGGGAGGTCTGACGGAGAGAAAGAGAGGGAAGAAGTGAGCGACGGAGACGATCGACACACGAGAGATTAAATTATTAATTAATCAGTGGATCGACAGAAAGTTGATCAGCAGCTATTTTGATAATCGATCAACTGTTTCAGGCATTTTTCAAGCAAAAAAATGATGATTTGCTGCTTTTCTCTGTTTTACATCTTTGTTAACTGAATATTTTTGACTGTTGGTCAAAACATTTATACATTTAATACATTTGAAGACGTCACCTGAGATTCTGAGAAACTGTGAGGGGCATTTTCGCACAATTATTTTGACATTTTTTTACATTTAATGATTAATTCCTTAAAGGATAAGGCAGGTGATATTCTGTGTTTTCCTTATTGTCAACAAATCTCATGTTTGAATCCAAACCAACAATGAACTGATCGACTAACAAGTATTGTGTGTTAGGGGTGTGCCCGAATACAAATACGTTATTCGGCAAAGCACAAATAGTGGGGGTTTTTTGGGGTTTTTTTTACGAATATTTGTTTCATACAAATATTTTTAAAATTATTTGTTTTTGGGAAGAAAAAAAATACCAGCGAGCAGGTCAGTTACATCACTATCTCAGTCTCTCCTCTGCTCTGCTGTTACGTCTATCAGCAGGTCTCAATGAGGGGAGTCACATCCACCTGCTACATGACGCATAAATTATATAAAATTATAAGTGTAATAAAAACAAAAACAGGATTTTTAAGCCTCTTTCCACTTTTATTTGAATATAAATACAAATAATTTTGCTGCCTCAACAAATACAGATACAAATACAAATACTGGGCCCTCTGCACATCCCTAGTGTGTGTATCAAAGCCGTAGACCTCCGTTGTTGTCCAGAAACTATTAAAAACATGTCAGTGAGCCACACCGCTGCACTGGGTGACATGTTCCTTCATTATCAAGAGTTTAGTCATGTTAGTTTGTTTAGAAACGGCTCCAAAGACTAATAACAGTGATCATGTTTTCATTCTCCTGAGAGTAGTTCTGTGTAAGGCAGACACCACTGAGCATGTGCAGGAGCTCTGTTTACAGCTTTGCTAGCTTGTTGTGCTACATATCATAACCTCAAGTTCTTTGAGAAGTCTACAATGCAGAACAAAGCCAAGAGGTTCCAGGTGTTGGGGAGTCCTCCTGTCTGCAGAGGGAGCTGTGTAGAATCTGATAAATTGCCTCAAGTGATGTCACTTGAGTCAGCGTCAGTTGGATCTGAACACTCCAAAATTATTGACAGATTAATCGATAGTGAAGATTAAGGCTGCCCCCCCGAACAAAGATTTTCCTAGTTGACTAGTCGTTGCACGTTTATGATATTAATTTAATTATTTAAATAAATATTTTTTGGGGTTGCAAGCACGAAACGAGCCGCCTGTTAACGACAATGCTAACAGCAAAAGCAGTAATAATTTTGAATGTGTCGGAACAACCAGCAGGGAGACTGAGTTACCTTTTTCAGTCCTGTGGGTCAGTTAGTTCCGTTAAATCCTCGTTTCTCTCCTTTTAGCCGGTTTCCTGGCAGGAAAGTGTCAGAAGTTGACAGATATTTCCAGAAGAATCAGTGCTTCTGTTATCACAGCGGACAGAGTCACTGACTGAGTGATGAAGCTACAGGTCGAAGGCCGACCAATGTTTTGTTTTGATCGGCCGGGGGTTGCCACGTGTCACCACTTCCTGGATCCGTCATTTCAAATTAAAAGCATTTCATACACTTCACAGCCATAATACAAGACCTAATTTGACAAGGTGCAGCTCTCAAATGGAGTTTGAGGGTTTTGTTGTTTCCTGCGACTAACCGACCAATGAAAACTTGGTTGACTAAGACTCTTCTCATTGGCTAACGGTTGGTTGACTCTTGGGGGGGGCAGCCCTAGTGAGGATAATCCTTAGCTGCACATTTACACGTTTTCTAAAACCACTAACATATGTTGAGGCTTCCACAGTGAACATTAAATTACAACCAGAGGAACAAAGCAAGTAGAAAGAGGAGGCATTAAAAACAAAAAACATGTCACCAGATGTTTGGGTTACTATGACTCTGTGACCTGGACTGAACTTTCTGATGCAGGAAGTCCTTCTTGTGCTTTATTATGATAAACTGTGACAATTGTTAACAATTAATAATTAAGTCATGACTCATGTTATTATTTTTTAGCAGTATTCAAACATGTTCAGAAGATTTTGAGCGGAAGTTTTGATTTGTCATTTTGTCACAAGAAGATGAGGCGCCGTCGGTTTGAAGCTTGTTTGTTCTGCGTGTAAATGTTGTAATTTGGTGGCTGTTTGTGTCGAGCCGTGTTTGAAAGTGTGTGTTTGTTCACGGAGGCTTTGTTGTTGACACCTGAGGTGTGGATAAAGTGACTGCAGACACTCAGCATGCAACCGGAGCTCAGCTGCTCCTGTTCCACCTCCAAACAACCTGTGTGTGTGTGTGTGTGTGTGTGTGTGTGTGTGTGTGTGTGTGTGTGTGTGTGTGTGTGTGTGTGTGTGTGTGTGTGTGTGTGTGTGTGTCATAGACCTTGTGGGGTGTCCTGGTTGTGGAGATCTAACAGAGCCACAGAGATACTGGATGCTATGTTTGTCAGTATGGGGGTGTGTGTGCGTGTGTGTTTGAGGTAAAGAGACACTGGACGCTGGACTAGTGCACCTGTGGCAGAATGTAATATTTATAGGACGTCAAAGTGTTTCTGTTACTGTCACAGGAGACGACTCCCGGATTTTGCACCTGACTGAGTCAAACACAGTTATAATTTACAGCAGGTGTGTTTCAATCCACCTGTTTTTATTTGCATTTTCAATTTGTGCATTAAAAAAAAACCTGAGTGGAAATGCCAAACATTTGGAAAAAAAAAATCTCTAAATATGATCAACATGTATTTACTCTTTGCTGAGATGGAAAAGTTGGTGTGTTGATAAAAGTAAAATGCCACAAAATGATACGGAAACACATTTAGTGAATAAATCATGACGTACATGTGACTTTAACGTCCTCTGAAGAGACGAAAACATCAGATGTGTGTGGAGCGACGAGGAGACTGTAACGTTCCTTAAATTAATACATGAAACAAAGAGAAATGTTATATTTTCATCATGTTTTCCTCATGGTTTTCTATCGTTTTGACTGCCGCTCTTTTAATGATGTTATCTTGATGTGTCCTCTTCTTCTGCAACGGTTTAACGGCACCAACTGTTTATCTTGATGAACCAACGCTGAATATTCACATAACAGTAGTGGATGGAAATGTGCATTTTTTTGAATTTTATGTTGCAGATTTTCTAGAAATTTGGCTGAAATTTGCATTACATTTGGATGAACATGTGGCTACTGTCAGATGATGGGTTTATCAAACAAAATGACCTCTGTGTGTGTGTGTGTTTGTGTGTGTTTCAGGGCCGAGTGGAGGTGGAAGCCGGAAACGAAAACATGAAATTTGAAACCGGCCCGTTCTCCTACTATGGCGTCATGGCTCTAAGTACACCATCACTGGGTGAGACGACATGTACAAACACATTCACACACATATACAAAGTCATTCAAATCAACAGAAAACACTAAAAAAAACGCTGCAACACTTTCACACTCTGTCCTGTTTTCTATCCTGAACCTCTTTTACTTACTTTTCTGTGAGGTTTACTCGTAGGCCCACATAAATGTCTCGCTTCATCTTGATGAATGTCACATGTTAATGAGATTTAATCATTAGTATAATTGATGCCCTCATATCAAAACGTGAGGCCTGTTTTATTCACAAACTAATGTTAACCAAGAGTAAAAAGAGCACAGAGCTTTAAGTCCTGCTTTCGGAAGTCAGCAGATGAAAACATAACAAATTTAGCAGCGTCAGTAGTTGTCAGTAGAAAATAAATAAAATAAATAAAGAAGAATGGTTTGACATGAAGTGAAATCTTTATAAAGCAAAGCGGTCACTAAAATGGGAGTAGGTGAAGGGAGAGACAAACATCTCATTATAAGTGATGTTATATTATCAGGTGCAACAGGGGATTTTCATCTGGACAGTAAACTACATACTGTAAAGACCCCGAAGCAACTGTTGGAATGAGATGATTTCCCTCACAACTACTGAACTGTATGAACTGTGATGCTAAAATACTCCTGCCCAAAAAATCTCATCGTTAGTATGAACCAGTTAAAGAGGAAGGTCACTGATTGACCACCTGTTCTCTGTGTAAAAAGTAGTATAAAGCCTCTTGTGTCTCCAGAGGGAGCTGCTGTGTGATATCCAAGCGGATGGCTCCTGGTCTGAAAAGTGAAGCCAATGCGGAAGTGCCTTAAACCTGCATTCTCTCTAATGGCCACCAGGGGGCGACTCCACTGGTGGCAAAAAAAGTCCGATTGTATGGAAGTCTATGAGAAAATGACCCTACTTCTTTATGGTCTCAATCGCTAGTTTCAAGTCTTCTTCAATGCATCATGATGTTCATTTTGTAAATTATGGTCTCATTTAGGGTAAAATAGACGATAAAGCAGCGTATCCTTTAGGGCGTGGTTGCCTTGGGATTGACAAGTCGCTACCTCAGCAACAATGTTGATTATGTAACGTAACCATGGCGTAACCCCCCAGATTCGGAGTATAGGTGTAGCTGTTGCAGAGTATTTTCAGTTCATGAAAGTTAACTGTAACATTTTGGCCTAAAAAAGTCTTGTTTAGCGTTTGGTTGCACTAAAAGACCCTCTAAGGAGTCGGCTGTCCAGTTTTTCCGGTAAGTACATTTTGTTTTAATGGTTTGAAGCCTGTTTGTCACTAGGGAAAATTAGCATTAGCATTATCACAGTTATCCATTGACTGTAAATGCACCATACTAACCAAGCTAGCAGCTAGCGCTAGGGTCAGCTCCACCCTCTCGTCCAAATATGGTCACTTCTGCCTCCAAATAAAATCCAAGCCTAGCGAATCCAAGATGGCGACAGTCAAATCGCCAAACTCAAGGCTTCAAAATGGCAGTCCACAAACCAATGGGTGACGTCACAGAGACTGCGTCCATATTTTTTTACAGTTTATGACAAAATCTGATAAATTGCCTCAAGTAATGTCACCTGAGTCAGCGTCAGTTGGGGCTGAAGACTACAAGATTGAAAAGTAAAAAAATCTGGGGGTGTGGAGTTAGAAAGAAGTGAGGTAGCTCCTCATCTCTGCTGGATGCTAGCAGCTCTAGGCTACATTAGCCGCTACTAGCATAAAACACCCCAATCTCTGACCAAACTCTCGGCGGTCGAATTGCATTGTGGGTAATGTAGAGGCCAGGTTTCCACAAGGAACAAGAAAGTGTAGAATAAAGAGGAGGATATCTCTGGCTCTGCTGCATGAGGCACCACAGCAGTATGTATTGATGTAATTATCAAAGGATCAACATGCAGGTTGATTAGCATAGGCAGGAATCCCTTTAGCACGTTACCCCCTCTGCTGCATGGTGGGAAACGATCTGTGAAGATCTTTCTGTTCGCCACAGTCTGCTGATGTCCTTTCACAAAGAGCTGAGTCAGTGAGTCGGTAATGAAGCAGTTTGTTTGAAGAGAGGAGTGGAAAAGTCAATAGGCTTAATCCGAATTGCTGTTGTAATGCAGCAGGTGCAATGTGAGGCGAGATGCAGCTAATGACATCATGTAGGAAATAAACAAAGCAATAATACTGCAGGATAAAGTCCTCTCAAGTTCCTGCAGGATTCCCAGGTTGTGCAGGATCCGTTTATACTGATTTCCTTTTAAATTCCTGCAAGAAATGTTAAAGTTTAATTTCTGCGGGAATACCTTTAGGTTACTCAGCAGGATTCCCATAAGACTTTTTTTGTAAGACTCTTAATAATTTGTGCCATTTGATTTGCTTCATTGGCGCAGATTGAGGAGCTGTGATGTGAGATTTGAGTTGAAAAATATCAATTAAAGTAGTAAATGAAGATATAGGAGCAACCACACGGGCAACAAGTGTACACAGCTGTTTTCCATGTTCCCTGATTATGCAAAGTTTACACAAAAAGATGCAGGTGTAGCCTGAACACAGGGCCTGAAATGGGGAAGTAGAGGTCGTGTGTGTCAGTGTGTGGCAGGTGTTTGAGCCTACTTGTCATGTCAGTTATCAAGGCAGCATCTATAAAGCACATCACTGCTGTTTCACTGCTGGTGATTGTAACTGCTGATAAAATGTTTTTCTGCTGTTTTTCCTTTCCTGTTGACCTGTTTCTGTTTCTCTCTCTGTCCTGGATCAAATGCTGTCTGTACTTTATGTGCACATTACGCAGCTCAGTGTGTGTGCGTGTCCAGCGTCATGTAAATGTATATGTCAAACACTTAAAGCCAAACATACGACCATTTCTCATCCTAAACACCCCATGCAATTTTTAACTTAACTACCTCTGTTAGAGAAAAAGCTCTAAAAATCTGCTGTACACTACCTGCTCAGGTAATCACTTGTTCCTGCTGAAAACAAGTGGACAAAACATCAAATATTGAAGATTTAAAGACATAGAAACCAACAGGATAACATTTTTTAGTGTGACAATATATGAACTTAATCAACAAACCTGTAACAGTTCAGAATGAAATACTCACCCAGCCAGTTATGTAATAATCCCGTCCGGTTTACTGTAGTAGCACATACAGTTATTTGTTGGGAGTTCTTTCAGGTATCAGTCTGACCCCAAGTTGTTAACTAATAAAGATACTTGTCAGATTTCTAGCAGAAAGTTGCATTATAATTACAAACACCGAAAAACTACTACTGCATTCATACATAGAGTACTGCAGTGTGACTACAGAGATGGTTCAGCTTCATGTCAGGTGTAGCATCCATTCAAATAAGTAAACATACACGACATCAGGCATTATCTATTACATAAGTCAAAGTATTATATGTGCTCTGTGTCTTGTCATCTTCTGCACCTGGATGAATTTTTGAACACTGATTTAAGTCCATCTGAAATTAAAGCAACACACCAAATCATTTGTGTTCTCCTTTGAGAAAAAATCAGAAACCAAAAGCGACACATTTATATTGTATATTCTTTAATTTAATGATGGCACCCCCTAGTTTCACATTATTTCGATACTGCTCCATCATCCACTTACATAGCTGGAGTTACTTCAATACAGCAAATCAAATCTTTTCATAAAGCGATAACGTGCCGTTCTATCATAGTCAGAGCAGACGGTCACACTGAGCCTGATTGCATCCTGCAACAAAAGAGCCACAGACTCTGAACAACAACCCACATTAGCTTTCCTGCTAAAGTCTCCTTCTCATCTAACTTACAAACATGAACACACATCTTGTCCTGCAGCTTAGCTTGTTGAACAAGTCACCAAACAAACATTCACTGCTAACGTCAGTTAGCAGCTAAAGAGCTAATCAGCTGCTCAGCTGCAGCACATTAAACAGCATGTAAACATACCTGCAAATGTCATTTTGGACCCGTTAGATGCTGTTTGGTCGTTGCTCTTCACAATCCCTGTTAGCAACACACTGTCTGTCCATGACTTGTAGCTACAGCAGTTTGTTAACTTTGTCTCCGTTCATACAGAGTAACACTGGTAGCCTTCAAGCTGCTATCAATCAAACACAGATACCGACGCACCCCTCCAGCCGGCTAAGACAAAAAGGAGCATTTCCCAAGACATTTTCTTTCATTTTAATAATAACAACTATTAACAGTCCATTTAAAAACACCTTGACTGCAGAAAGGGATGATTAGATGTAATTTCAGTTGGAGTTATTTTTTAGTGCAGAAGATGCAAACATAGAGAGTAAAAATTTCAGTGAGCTTCACTGTACAGTGTATGATGCAGTGCAATGTATCATAGCAACATGTTACCGTCCCAACCAGTCAGCACAGCGGGTTAAGGAGACAGTGGAATCAGCTGCTGAGGCTTCTGAGTGAAAATAAAAACCTCCAGACGCTTCACCCACCGAGAAGTGTAAACCCGGCAAGGATGCGATTTACACTCTGCTGAAATGGAAAAACTAAAAAAAAATAAATAAATAAACCAGCTCATCTCTCTCTCTCTGCCCCTTCCTCCCCCCTCCTCTCTCTCAGCTGTCACCCCTCCTCTCTCCCCATCAGTGGCGTCCCCCCCTCCAAGACGCCTCTCTCTTAAGAGGTTTTCTCTGTTCTCTCGTTTCCCAGGTAAACACTCGCATGGGCCAGAGGAGGGTGGGGGGGGGGGGGGGGTTCCTCGTTAAGCCAGTTTCACCATTTACTCTTTCCATCATCTTCAGAGCCCTGCTCCAGCAAGTACACACCTGTAGTGAACACCGACAGTTGACAAGAGTTCAAGACATTTCATTTAAAAGTTTTATTTGCCTTTTGCCCTTTTTTTCTACTTTTTTTTTTTTTTTTTACTATTTTCAGTCATGTTTGACTTCATTCAGACTGACATTTAAGAGAGGGGCCTGCTTAATAGTTAGATAAATTATATTGTACGTAGGACGGACTGGGTATCAATTTGAAATTGTTCAATATTAATGATTTAAAGTGTCAATATGACTCTACTGATGCCAAAAAAAGATGCTTTTTTGATGCCTTATTTTGAGGAATATAAGAATGTTTTCATCCAAAACCTTTTTTTTTTTTAAATTTCATCAATAAAAGCCAAAGTTCATAAATGTTAAATGTTGTCTAAACACAAGCAGGCATATAAGACATTTACCCAAATGAAATGCAGTCAGATATTTGATTTGGAACTAAAACTGAATCAAAAGATTTTATGGATGCATTTTGGTCAGTAACAAAAAAGTCCATTAATAATATATTCAGAAGGTAAATCAGTTATTCTGCTGTCAATAGAATATCACAAAAAACCCCAAACTCTATTTATTTGCTGCTTCTCTCTGTTTTACATCACTGCAAATTGAAAATTTATGGCTGTTTGATTGTTGATGCAAAAAAAAAAAGAAGTCACTTTTGGGCTACAGGAAATTATAATGGCCATTTCTCACTATTTTCTGGTGACAAATGATGAGTAAATTAGACTTATATAGAGTTAATAGAAGAAGAGACATCAGTAGATTAGTACTGCGACAACGATTGCATTTACTATCCATTAATCTGTCACTGATTTATTGTTTAATCATTTAATCTATAAAATGTGAGAAAATAGTGAAAAATTCACATTACAGTTTCCCAAAACCCATCTGACATCTTCAAACTGTATCGTCTGAAGAACAGTTTGAAACCCAAAGATACAAAACACAGAAAAGCAGCAAATCACAGCTGGAAGCAGAGAATGTTTGATTTATTACAGCTATTAATCAATTATCATAACAGCTGAGTGTTAACATTCATTCAAACATTAGTTTAACCTAAAAAAACGTCTTAACTCAAGGTCCTTACAGGTTTTCTAGAGCTTTCAACCAGACTCCAACAGATATATTGGCTGATATCAACTCATTGCAGGTGGATCTGTATCGGCGAACATGTCCGCTGGTAACTGACAGAAATAGATGTTTTGAAGCCACAAGAGAGTAGTGACGAGTTTATCTTTCATCTGTAAAACATTCTGCTTACTACATTTCTTGGTTGCAGTTGATAAAAATAACTTAATGGGTCGTGTAACAAAAATTGCTATTGATAAGTGATATATCATTATGAGATTTTCAACCTCATCTCATGGTCTTATCATGGTCTATATCTGCTTGAGATGCAGCTGAAAGCTCCAGCTAGTAAGTGGACCTTGAGTTAGTTTTTTTTGACTAAAACGACTAAATTAGTGTTGACTTTCTGCCATTAAACTAACTGATTGACTAATCATTTCCACGTTACAGTAGATTCACCTATAATGATTATAATACGAAGCAAACTGTAGTATGTTCAGCTGAGGACGGATGCAGGTTGCAGGTTGGTGTTCGTTGACAGATCGTCAGCAGACATTAACTCTCAGATTATTACAGTGTGAAAAGAGTCCCGACAGACTTGCTGGATGGGGCCCTGAGTACGGAGTCCTTTAATCTCTTAACCTTCTCACTACCACCTCCTCCTCCTCCTCCTCTTTTAAACACTGATCCACGGTCAAATGCTTTTCATCACTCCTGTGACATTATATCAACAACAGGAGAAGCATAATCTGATGACTGATGACCGTAGACCTTTGATGAAAGGAATCGTTTGACATTTAGAGGAATAGCCTTACTTGCTTTCTCGCAAAGAATAAAAAGAGAAGATCGATACCAATCTCATGCGTCGGGCCTGTTTCAGAAAAGTGATTTGCGAGCGCTGCTTATATCACCAACGGTGGCTTTGGGGTTTGTTTTGATCAGTAAAAGGTCAAAATTAACACATGAAGAAAATATTTCATGTTGCAACTTTCAACTGTTTTGTTCACACATGTATCTCGATTGTAGGGAAGCTAATAGGTACGAAAATATGGATAGCGTAAGTATTAATTAGTGAGTTTTAGAGGTTGATTGGTTTTAAATAGAGCCTGGATAGCTGATTATGTGTGAACTCTTTACTTTAAGTCCTCCTATTTAGCAGTAAACGCATATAAACAGTTAATAAATGGTTTATAACACACTATAATGTAGTTATAAGCAGATATAAGGACATTTTTAAGTGTTTCTTTATGTAAACACTTAAAAATGCAATTATAACTTCTCCTATGAAGACATATTTTATGTTGTTACAGCTGTATTTTATTATTGGTGCCCACAGGAGGAGTTATAGTTGTTGACAAATACATAAATAAACACTTACATCTGCTTACAACCACATCATAGTGTGTTATAAACCACTTATTAACTGTTTATTATGAGTGCTAAATAGGGGGGATTATTAAATGTATAGTATCGATCTTCTCCTTTAACTCTCAGCAAAAAAAAGCAAATAAGAGTATTTCCCAAAATGTGGAACTATTCCTTTAAGCGCAGATGTTGTGCCGTTCCTCCCGGCCTGATCTCCCCCTTACACGACTTTCAACTGAAGTTCTGTGATCATCACCGACGTCGCTCTCCTTCTACACTAACCTTCAGGCCGGAGCGAGGATGTGCTCGTGTCCCCTCTCCATGACATCACTGAACCCAAACCAATGAGAGAGCTCCGTCCTCTCAGCTCCACAACAGCTCCTGTTTGTTTGTTTTTTGTTTTTTTTAGCCACGAAACGCTCAAACGATGCACTTTGCCTCGCCGCATGGCATGTTTGAAACACGTTCTCACCTCTACGCCATCAATCAATCATAGTAAACGTGTGACGTTGATGTTAACGTTGTGTGTTTGTGTGATCCGACCTCACTGCTCATATTTTATCCCTGTTTTCTGACACCATCATCTTGTTTTTCTGTGTGTTTTCTGCTTTTGTTAATGTTTAAAAGTGTGTATTTATGTGTGTGTGTGTGTGTGTGTGCATGATTGCCCTTGCTATTTTTTTTCTTCTTCTTCTTCTTCTTCTTTCTTGCGTCCTCACCCCCCGTCTCTCTCACTCACTCTCTCTTTCTTCTCTTTCCAATCCCAGAGTTCCGTTCTCCGTCTCACGGGGG
Organism: Thunnus maccoyii; assembly: GCF_910596095.1. Taxonomy (NCBI): domain Eukaryota; kingdom Metazoa; phylum Chordata; class Actinopteri; order Scombriformes; family Scombridae; genus Thunnus; species Thunnus maccoyii. Next base: position 25,376,821 of record NC_056551.1, on the reverse strand, counting down.
CAACCTCAACCGCTCGGCGTCCCTGAGCTGCACTGAGCGCGCTCCGGAAAGCGGCTCCGTCGGCGGCAGCAACACTCAGATCCCAGGAACCCCCTTCCAGTACATACCAGACTTCTGCGTACGTGCTCTGACAGACCTGCAGTTTGTCAAGGTAACTGCAAACCACTGCAACAGTTATGAATGCTGTTAAGTCTGATATATGAGGGATCAACATTATCCTACTGTACCCTAAAACAATCAAATTAATAATATACACAAAAATATTTATAATGAATTATTTATATTCATTACACTTTCTTTTATTTTAGGTGAGGAGGCTCTTCTGTCTCTGTTTGTCTCTTTTTAAACTGCTACTATAAATGCAAATAATTAAATGCTAAAAATTCACCCATTCACACACACACACACACACACACACACACACACACACACACACATACACACAATCAGTATAATACAGAATAAGGACCACACAAGTGTCTGTAGCTGCTTTACTGTGAACTAATCAGACTTCCATTTATCTTTCAAATATTTTGTGCTTTGATTTAATATCTCCAGCTAATGTGATAAGAAGTAAGAAATGAACATTTTAACTCCACGCTGATAAGATGAAGTGTGTGTGAATCATTTTCCTGTTATCAAGAAAAAGTTCAGTTAAGCTGAAATTCACAAAAGATTTGCTTGTTTTTATGAGTCAGGATGAGTAATACTGTCTTTATTAAATAACTCCAACTACAGTAAGAAAAATTGTTTATACAAAAAATGTTCTGAGTATTATAATATCTTATTAACTCATTAGTATCCAGTCTGAGATACATACAGAACCAACATGTACACTGTCAGCTGCTAATATACACTGATGACAACAATTCAATTCATTTCACCACCGTTTAGACATTTAGAGAATGAATTTATTGAAAGATAAAGGCAGTTATTCTTTTGAATTTATCATTAATCAGTTTAGGTCAGACTGCATCTAATAACATGATGTATCAGCTGAATAACGTGGTTATATATATAAATATATTAAACAATTTATTTTATGGTATTAGTTTTATTTTAAATTGATAAACAGAATTCACTGCTCTCCTAATAATAATAATAATAATAATAATAATAATAATAACTTAATTTTTTACACCAAATTGTGTACATACATACAGTATATACATAATTATATGTTTAGAATGAAAAATATTTAAACAAATAAATTTAAAAGTGCTAAACAAAACATTATATAAATACAATAAAACAGCGTAGAATAATCATCGTAAAATTTAAAATAAAAGTAAACTTTTAGTCTGTAAAGACAACGATACAAAACACTTCAATTAATTACTTAAAAAGTTTAGGATTTTAGGAAACAAATATGAAATTGTTAAACAATTTACAGGCTTGTAAACTAGTCATGAAATTTTAAAATCCACTGTAAAATGGGTTTAACATCCTTCCTTTAACTTGTTGTGGTTTAAACTTCGGCAGCAGCGTTTTATATCAGTTAATAGAGAAGCGAGATACAGTCTGACTTCTGTGATGTTTCTCACTACTACTAAGGTTTCAACTTCCTGTCCAGTAGATAAAGACTTGTTTGAGATGCTAAAGCTAAGATAAAGAAAGTTATCGCTGGTGTTTTGTCTCCTCAGGTCACTCGTTCCCAGTACCAGAACGGTCTCCTGGCGTCCAGGCTGGACAGCACGCCGCAGTCTCCAGACGGCAGTCACGTTCGCTTGGACATGTCTGTCTCTTTGCCTCCCGTGACGCCGCCGGGGACTCGCACTCCGCTGCCCCTGGCCACGCCTCCCGTAAAGCACCCGTCGTCTAAAGCTCAGCCGACGCCGCCGGGCAGCCGCACCGCTCTGCCCCAAACCACCACCACCACCACCACCTCCTCCTCCTCCTCCTCCTCCAGCCGCAGGCCGAGCCAGGCTTTGCCTCAGGCCTCTCCTCCTCCGAACAACCACACCCCCCTCTCACAAAGCCCTCCGTCCTCCTTGAGTACAGCGACGTGCGCCTCTAACCCCCACCCGACTCTGTCCTCCTCCCTCTCCTCCAAATCCCAGCATTCCTCGCCCTCTGCCGGCTCCGAGAAGGGGTCGGGAGAGGCCGCCGCTCTGCTCAGTGAGCAGCAGAACTGTGTGGGCCCCCGTAGGCCCAGCCACACCCAGGCACACCCCCACCCCCACCCACACGTTCAAACCATCAGTCACGCACGCACTGAAAGCACCATCTAACTAAAACTAAACTACCTGTGCGCTCACTTACATAACACATACTCGCGCTACGTCCTGTTCATCGACTGTATATAAATATGGACGCCATGACAACGCTCAGAAAGTGAAGCCAAAACATCTGGATCGCCCCCTAGTGGCTGGCAGCAGTATAGGTCATAAGTCCCGCCCCCTCCATGTTAGCGGATGGGACATGAGCCAAACTAAAAAAAAAGTAAAAAGTACACGCCAAATAAATTTATGTAGTTCTTATCATGCTGATGTTTGTCCAAGTGCTCATTTTTCTGATACGTTTGTTTTTTAATTAGTTATTTGACGATAAAAGGATAAAAAAAAAGGAGGTGTGACATCATGATTGACAGCTGCGACAGCCTCTCTCAAACCTCTACTCGCCCCTACTCCAAATGCAAGATGGCCGCTCCCGGAAAGGAGATATTTTGGCTTCACTTTTACGTAGTGGCAGGAAGTGGAGACGCATCGTCCATATTTCTATATAAAGTCAATGTTTCTGTTCCTGTTTGCTTGTGGTCTCCTGAACCTTTCTGTAGATGTCTGAGGGATGCTGACGGTCAGCACATTGTGTGTATTTTTGTAAACAGGAATCCTCGTCTGTCCCTTCCTGCATGTCCCCCCCCCCCCCCCCCACCCGCCCCCCCAAAAACACAGAAACAGATCAAGAATAGAGTGAAAAGACAGCGGATGAACAGGGAACACTCCTGAGTAAGAGTAGAAACATAGATGGAGTTACGTATGTTTGCTCGTAAAGGATCAGTTCACCCAGAATACTAAAAGATATATTTATTTTCTCACTTGCGTCTATTAAGATAAAGTATAGTTTTATCTCTTGAGATTCTGCCTCGGTGCAACGGAAGCAAAGGGAATTTTATTTGTCGTGCTCACAGCGGTGAAACATTTAAAAAGAGCAACGTGCCTTTAAAGAAACAATGTGGGGTCGTTCACAGACGTCACTGTGAAACTATTTTATAATAAGGGAATAATCGCTTTGTCAACTGTTGACAGTGATGTCTGTGGATTTTAGAGGATAAATGAGACGTTGTTTCGTTAAAGACGTGTTGCTCGAACTGAAATTTAAATACATTTTCTGATAAGAAATCAGCTTATATGCTGTATATCCTTGGAAGTTTAATTTGGCAACTAATGCTGATTTAGTTTTAGCTGATTTAGCTTCTGACGATAATGTACGTTAGGTTCAGTCAAATTTTAGTGATTAGATTTTTGTTAGTTCTAGTCCACGAAAACGAAAGACGTTTTAGTCTCATTTTTGTCCTGCATTTTTAATTTATATGTCTTTTAAGCATTTTTTTGAGGCTACAGCTATCTTTATTGTAAACTGTTACCATGGTTACAGGTGTTGCTCTATCACAAGAGTAGTGGAAAAGACACCGTTTACTACTTCTGTTCACATATGCAGCGTCTTTCACATTATCGCTTAGTTTTTATTCTTAATTCTCATTTTTCAAAGTTGAAAAAAAAAAGGGTCGTCAATGAATATTTTTATTTTGATCCTTGGTGTTTGTCTTGGCTTGTTTGGTCAAAACTGTAATTACCACAAAGAAAAAAATGTAAGTTTTATTTAAATTATTAGCAGTGATAGCGCCCCCGTCATTACTGCTCTCCAAGAGGCTTTATTTTTGGTTTCTGACTGACGATGTCACACTGTACTGTAATTTAATTGTAGCAGTATCAGTTTGATAGATCAGTTAAATGCAGCTACAGAGGCCAGTTGACCAGCTGAAGGGACTTCGTTAGTCATTGTTTAGTCCTGTTAGTGATTCAAACACTTCCTACATTCCTACACAGGTTACTGTTGACAGAAGTCAGTTCAGTTGTTTTTATCTCAAATTTCCCTTTTTATTTTTCCAAAGAGTGAAACCTCTAAAGGTTATAAAGTTAATGTTTTTGTTTAGTTAGAGGCCTCGTTAGAGAACGGCTGTTTGATTGAGTGTATTATTTAGAAATAAATGGCTCTTATGAAGGCAGTTGTAACAGATGAATGAATGAATTTATGTGTCTCCTGCCGCTGTCTGTGAGCTGTCAGTGAGTCAATTCAACTACCAGCAAACAGACCAGATTCACTGTACTGAACGGCTTCTGTAGTTAAACAGCCACACTGTACCACTGACGCTGCATGTTTGAGCCCATTTAATACAAACCATATATACTTTACATTACTCTTGACTATCTTCAAACCATGCTGCAGGTGTTCTTCTAACTTTCCAGGCTGCCATTGACTTCCATTAATTTCTGTATGGTGTGAAAATCAGTTGAAATTCACTTGAGGTGTTTAATCCATCGTAGTGAACATCAGGCCTGTGTTAGATGTAATATTGATGTGAGATAACGGTCCACTGTGTCCTTGTTTACTGTGAAGCAGTGTGCCGACACGCAGAGCAACAACTAGAGCTCTGATTGGCCAGATTCTCATAACACATAACAGCTGGCCAATCAGAGCTCCCTCTGCTGCTGCATGGGTCGGACTACATTTAATTTTTAGGTGGCTCACTGCCTTGAAATTAAAGATTAACGTCTTTAAATGAAAGCAAACACAGAATGGAAACTGAATCTGTTAGTAGGAGACAAATTAATTGTAGGATGGAATATAATAAGTAGAAGTAAATGGAATATAGTGGTAAAAGAATCTTAATTATTAGTTAATTATACTATTTCTTTTTAAAAATTAAATAATTAAAGACAGAATAAGATAATATAATTATTAATTGGAAAATTTAATTATCTTTTTATTTGATTTTTTTACTTTGAGTTTATTAATGTGCAATTTAAATGCAAATTGAATTAATCAAGTAATAGCTTTTTTAAAGATGTATTAATGTATTACCTGATCATAATTAAACAATATAAAGATCTATAATTATTTCAGCACAAAATCAACAAGAATCTGTTATTTGATTTTTGTATCCTACAGAAATTAATGGAGATCAATGGCTGCCTGAAGAGATAGATGGAAAATAGTATATTGAATATTGTAAATTACACTTGATTTGTAGTTAAGGGGCTAAAACTTGCAGAAACAGCGGAATGGTCCTTTATTTACCACCTGCACATTACTAGTGATGTGAAGGTGGGTGTCTTCCTGGCCTACCTCTCGACCAAGGCAATATGTTTTAAATTATTTAATTTCCAAGAGTAATATGAAAATATTTATTTTGCGTAATAGTAATTTATATGTATTTAACATTTATTTGTTGTTTTATATTTTTAGAGGTTTTATTTATTTGTTTTGCTTCCTGCTGAGTTGAAGGACAGGCTGCGTAATTCAGATGATGTTTATTATGAAAAGCTTCCACTTCTTAGCATCTCCTCTAAAATATTCCTCACTGTGAACAGAGCTCGGTGCGGCGGCTCCGTCTCAACGCTTCACAATATCAAGACACGAACAGCTGACCGAACTGGATCTAAAGTCATCGCAACACTGTGCGTTCGCTGACAGGAAACGATGGACTGAGTTCATTACTGATGTCAAAACTCTCGGTTGGAAGTAACACCGGGCTTCTTATTTATATTCACTGAGTTGTGTTTAAGCACTTGTGTTCATTTTCACGCTATTTAATAATCAAAACAAAACAGACAAATGACATGAAGACCAAATAACCCAGAAAGCAACAAGTAGTTTAATGCTTATAGTTTTCAGTAGCAGGTGTGTTCGCAGCACAGTTGGGAATTTTTTTATTTTTTATTTAATGTCATCCGCTGTCCAAGTTTAAAAAGGGCATTTCTACATATTCCCTGCACAAGACGACTTTATTTGTTAGCAAACTACAAAAATTCCAACCAAATTCTCATTTCTCCTTTTATTCAAGGCCCTTGAGCAGGGTTTTAGAAATACTGAGGTCATGAGCCGGAGTCCCCAAACACCACACAAACACACTTATTTGCTTTTCCGCCAAGATTGCGACAAGAAGATTGATACCAATTTCGTCTCTGTACGATAAATATGCTTAGCTTAGCTTAGCATAAAGCTAATTGGAGATATGGGAATGGCATCAATCGTCTCATCTTACTCAAGGCCAGAAAGCAAATGCGTGTATTTTTCAAAATGTCCAACTCTAAGTAAATTCCTCTCAAAACCAACTAAAATTATTGTTACATAACCTTTTCTCTATTTGATAATTCGTACTAGATTACATACTTACATCTTTTATTAGAAACTACCTAAATTTATTAGAGAATCACAGACCAGTAAAATAATTTGTTGTTTCAAAGCCCATTTTATGCTGGAATTACAGGATAATGTAGTATATAATATAGGATGAATGTTAGCGGAAAAATACGGGGTCTAAAAATTACTTAAATCATCTAAAACTGGAAGTAAGTTATTAACTTTTGAAAGGAAATTCCCCAAAGTCTTAATACCCCAAAATTCCCAGAAAAAAAAGGTACAGAAGACCTCAGAGTCCTCAACTGTAGCGACAAATTTCACATTTCCACAAAGTCCCCACTAGTCTTGCTGTTATGTCTAATTTTTTATCTTGTAATATCATTACTGTTAGTTTCACATATGATATGATATGATAGGTTATGGCATTACAAACAAAAAGACTTTTCAAACTTGCATTTTCTCAGCTCTGGGCTAACGTAAACCCGAGGCTACAGAAAGCTTAAAGCTAGCTTAAAGGAATCGTTCAACATTTTGGGAAATATGCTTATTCAGTCACTTAGATGAGAAGATCGACACCACTCTGACGGTTGAATATGATCCTACAGCCAGCACACGGTTAGCTTATTTTAGCATAGCTTAGCATAAAGAATGTAAACAGCTAGCCTGGCTATATCCAAAAAAAATCCGCCTATCTAAAGCTCACTAATTAACACGTTGTATCCTGTTTGTTAAATTTGTACAAAAATGGAAATGTAAAACGGCAAGTTATGAAAGTAATTTTCAGAAAATTACTTCTGCCACAAAATAGTCTGGCACATAACCCCCCGTAAAACCACAATCCCTTAAAATACCACTAATCACTCTTTAATTGACCCCTAATTAAGGGGTTTACTATTCTAAACCCCTTAATCTGAGATTAAGAGGTTTAAGAAGTTTAGTATAGTAGCCAGACGTCCCTTAATTTGTCCAAAAGGCAAAACCCCAAATTCTTAAAACAAACTTAATTTTAAAAGCCATTAATTAACAAATTAAGTACAATTTAAGGGGTACATAATCCCTTAATTATCAATTTAAGGTTTTATTAAGGGTTTCTTAAAAGGAGCTCCTTAATCTGTGCGTATAATCCATTAAAAATATTTTTTATTACAAACCATTAATTTACCCAATAATTATCCCCTTAAAAGCCCATTAAAATGGCTTAAATTCATCACTATTAATGGCTAAACTAATTAAATTTTAAGGTAAAAAATTAAAGGATTCTGTTTCATAGAGTAGGGATCTAACAAACGAGATATCTTGTGTTTATTAGTGAGTTTTAGAAATGCTTTTTGGCAGATGTTTTAATCTTTAGACAGAGCCCCTGCTTTCAGTCTTTGTATTAAGATAAACTAACCGTCTCTTGGCTGTAGCTTCATATTTAATTGACAGATAAGAGAGCTGTTTCTTCTCTTCTAACTCTCAGCAGGAAAGCGAGTAAAAGAGTATTTCCCCAAAATGTTGAGCTTTTCCGTTAACTTTGTTTCACACTTGTTGTATTTATTAACCTTTTTGAGCTAACGGTGAGCCCCCAGGGGGGGTTAAGGATTCACTCGTGGATATCAGGTCAGCACGTTGAAAACACTCACAGCACAATGACTCGTTGAGATTTTAACAACAAACATTCCATCGCATGTCTTCACACTGACTTCACACTGGTGATGTTAACCCTGTCTCAGCTCGGGTCACTACTGTAAACGTAGTGGAAAAACCCTCATGTTGCTTCTTGTGACCTGACAGCGTTTCTCACAATTTGTGCACGATGTGTGTGTGTGTCGTCACCACATTCCAAAAAAACAGGGATTAATTCATACATGGCACTTGATACAATATGAAGATTTAATGTGTGTAAATGATACTGTACCTATTAGAGCAGACAGTGAGTCGGAGGATGTTTGGTTGTGTTCCAGTGGACTGAAGATGATGAGATGATTAACGGGAAGACGACTGTAGCGGCTCTCTCCTCGCTCTCTGTGGAGCGAAAGAGCTGAGCTCTGATGTTAAAGCTGCTAGCATGTGATCTACCTATTTTTTTTTCCTATGTATGCGGTGACACTGAAACAATTTAAGTGACTGTAAAGATGAATTATTTTGTTGATGATATATATATAGTGAGAGATATTTATTTGAAAAGATAAAAACTGTTGTATAAGCTAGCACTGATTTGAAAACACTTTAAACTTGTGAGTTATGTAGCATAAGTCTCAAAGTGTATATTCCAAAGCATTTCTCCTTTTTTGTGGGATGATTTCCTGAGTGAGAAGATCAAGGCTGGATTACCAACCGGGCAAACTGAGCAAAAACGCCCCAAAGTCACTGCCTTCATGTCATATCAGATCAGAATGATTGGAATTACAAGAGTATTTTTCTGTAAGCTAACTTCACCCTAATGATGTCCGGTATGAAAATTTTCACGCTACAGTTATCGTAGGTAAAAATATCACAGTTAACGGTTTTATCATTATAATCTACAAGTCCTGAAATCTTTCTATTAGTGGGAAAATATAGTTAAGTCAGTTTAAGACAGTTAACAGGAAATTACTTTAAAGTCAGGTGTCTTTGACTCTTAGATTCTTTGCACCCGTTCACATCTTAAAAAATAATTACGATTAATGATAAAATATAGAAAGTCATGGTCAGATTAGTTAGAGCTCGACAGACTGACTCTGTTTGACCAGTAGAGGCAGGAGAGCTGCTCTGAAAATGACGATAATCACGGTAATGACGGTAATAGAAATGGTCTGCAGTATTGATACCGTTAGCATGTTTCGTTAGCATCTCTACTTTGTGCTTCATAATATAGAAGCAACTGAAAATCAAGCAAACCAGGGCGCCTGTAAGTTTGTCACTTTAGGTGATTAAACCCACATTTAGTAGATATGATGGTAAATTGTTAATGCACAGTATTCAACCTTCACTAGACCATTTTTATAATCATACAAATCTCCGCTTTCCCATCTCTGCAATCGATCCCATATGACATGAACGTAGCAAAAGCCGCAAGGTCAACTGGTTTGTAGTGATTTGATGTATTAAAAATGTGTTATTGGGATTAATATGCACCACTAAAGCACAATATTTTGGAGTCCTTTTTAAATTTTCTAATTGTGAAATCTTGACGTTTCAAAATCTGGTTTCATTTTTTCAGTTTTGTGCTTACATGATGCATATGGCTAAATTGTGTTTTATCAACTGATTGCAGAGCAAACCTGGGGCCGGTATTGGAATACCAACACACAATGCAGAGATAGTGGGAGGAACTGGGGTGGGGCGGGGGGGCCCCCTAACTGGTAAATCCAGCCATGGGAACGATCATCACTCTGAGAAACTATAGATTTTATTCAGCAGGACCTTTCAGCTCACTGAAAACCTGCTTGTTTAATGCAAATATACTGTATAGTCAACATAGCCTTACCCTCGATTTGAAGAAATTTTAGACCTGCCTGCTGGTTCATATAGGTCTCATGTAGCAATTGGTCTTATACTGGTTTCCAGTGAAGCCACTGGTTGGCTGTATGACTACCAGTTTGTGTACTGGGAAATGTGAAAACAAATTGTTTGACTTAGTAATGTTGTATTTATTGTAAACATTGTATTTATTGCTTTTTTGTTTGTTTGTTTGTTTATTTGTTTGTTTTGTTAAAGGTGTGTACCTGAAGGCGTGAAACGGGCTTCCAGCTGTAAGACGCAGCCTTTATTGGGTTGCAACACTGTGTTCACTTCCCTGATTGCTGTTTGTGTTAAATTACTGTAAATAACCTGTACATGAAGAGCATTTGTATGATGCTAAGAGAGAGAAAATAGCCTACATCTATTTATAATGAAAGATGTTCTGATGTTATTTCAAGTTTTATTTCCATTGTTTTACTAGGAAGGCATTGCATAGCAATAAACATTGCACCAAGTTGACCTCAGATTTACTCCTCCTATCTTCTGTAGCCTTCTTCTATATATTTTTTGTCACTAGACATGATAACCAAAAGCCTTTTTTCTGTACTTTCCCATCCTTTTCCATCCTGTTTCTCCCTCTTATTCATATTTCCTCCCACGCTTTCCTTCTCACTTCACTCCTTTTCTTCACATATTCTTCATCCTGCCCTTATCTCGGCTCCTCTCCCACCGCTCAGAAATATTGAAATTCCTCCAGCTTTGACTGCCGTTCAGATCTGCTAAGTCATTTTTATTGTTCAGACCCTTTTTTTTTTTTTTTTTTCCATCATGGGACTGGAGCGGGGGAGCAGGGCTTATCAGCAGCCCCTGTTGCGGTGTGATGATTAGACCCATACGAAGGTTAAATATTTTCTGCTGTTGGGTTCTCAGGCTACTGAGTTTTCAACACTGTGTATCATTCACAAGTAGTCTCTTTGAATTGTTCGAGTTGCAGAAACAAAGTGAAGAGTAGCAGAGAATAGTGGCCCCCGCGACATGTTTTCGCATCTATTATCATCCTTTTCTTTGCACACAGACGGATCAGGCAGTAAGTTTTTCAGAGTTGCAGTGCAGGTTTGAGATGATTAAAAGACCTGAAATACAAAAATGATAAGAGTTACAACAATAAACTGATGCTGAACGGTCCTGTGAGTAAAGTTATTTTCCCTTTTCATTTCCCCAACATCTGTAGAGTGGACACACAATACTTGTTTGGCAGGTTTTTAATATTCAGACACTGCTGTAACATGTTTGTCTTGGTTGTGAATGTTTTTTTTTTTTTCTTTTACCACAATGGTTGAACAGAAATGGGAGGGGGAGCACTTCCAAACATGGATTGTGTAACTTAAAGCAATGTGTACATACTGTTTTATAACTACTGTAATGCATTTGAAGAAATCTATGAGGTTAATAAACCTGAGTTATATTTCTCTACAGAAAATCGGCCTCTGTTTGATTCTCTGCGGATTATTGTGGACGAGATGAAGTTTTTCTTTTGCTCTGCAGAAACTAACGGCTCGTTTCACATTAACTGATGTGACAAATGTTTACAAGACATGTGGGTGGATCCTCAAATTTTGTTATCAAAAGGAAGCTGGTAATCATACAGTCAGTCAGTCTGTGCCAATCCTGCACTTCTCATACCCTGCAGCAATGAAAACAAACCCTTATTGTAAAAATATAATAATATTTGGAATGCACAACAGGAACAGATGGATTTTTAAGACTTTAAAAACTGTATTAATGGTGATAAAGGTGCAACTCACTTTAAAGGATAGGTTCAAATATTTTTAAGTCTGTTTTAAAACAATACTCACATGCCCATATGTACGTTGAAAGAGTCATTGACTGCATTCAAAACGGCAAAACTTAGCAGCAAAGTCAATTAAAGTGGAATTTCACCATCAAGTTAAAAATCTGTGTTCAGACTAAACTGGAAACCAGACGAATCTACGAGCTCATGTTTTATTTGCTCTGGCTGATGCGTCTCACGCCCCCCCTCCCGTTCAGACAGGTTTCCAGCCGGCCTGGCCCACGTCGGGCCAATCACAGCTGTTTATCCAATAAGGGGGCGGGTTTGATATGATGACTGTACAGAAGAAACAACCAAGATGGCTGCCGCTGATATGGAACTGGTCCGTTGAATCCGCTCTCATGACAGTATTAAAGGTGCAGTGTGTAGGATTTAGTGACATCTAGTGGTGAGGTTGCAGATTGTAGATGTAGATATAAAGGGCTCATTCTAAGGTAACGAAAACACAACGATTCTTATTTTCAGGTGATTATACATTAATTAAAACATACTTATAAATATTATATTCATTTTCTGCCAAGTCTCTTCCACTAGATGCCACTTGTGACTTCTCCCTCTTCTACCTCCCCTTTAATCATTTCCTCAGCTAGAATGATCATTTTTTGTGATTTGTACACTGTGATATTTTATATAGGCTTACAATTATCCCTCTTTGTCCATGTTGACTGCTGACTGGAGAGGAAACGGAAACACGTTGACGTTAGCGTCAATTTTGACCAATGAAAACAGGTTGGAGGTGGAGCAAGTGTGTGAAATGGTTTTTCAAACAAGCAACGTCGTTTAGCCTGTTCGCTGACGCACAGAAGAGGTTAGGAAGGAAAAACTGAAACAATCTGATGATCACTCGTTCGCATCGCGTCCAGTTAGGAAGAGGTGTGGCCAAGCGGTAACCTCAGGGGCTGAAAAATGAAGCAAATGCGGAAGCCAGATGGCGACGACCGGAGCGACTCCCTTTGAGCTTCAAAACCTTCACAAACCAACAGGTGACGTCACGGTAACTTCTTCCATATTTTTATACAGTCTATGGTTGTGGCACACAAATTTACACCACCGACCAATAAATAGAAAACCATCTTGACCGAGCTGACCTTTGAGTCTAAAATAGAGGAAGCTATCTTATCTTATCTTTTTATCTTAATCCTTTTTTTTATCTTTAGTATTATGTAACCCTCCTCTGTCAGGTGTAAACAGCTCTAACCAACTCCTATTTTATACTGTATGAATGTTGAAGGCCAGGTTCACAATCTATAATGTATATCTTACCTTATCTTAACAGTCAGGCGTCCATGTGAACAGTGAAAGAGGTTTTCCTCGCTGTAATCATTCCTCTTATTCATACTGGATATTAAAAGATCCTTCAAATGTGCTTTCAAAGTAAATGATGGGAACCAAAATCCACAGTGTGTCCACACAGTCATTTAAAAGTTGATGTGAAGCTTATTTGAGGCTTCAGCAGTCTGAGTTAGTCATATCAAGTGGATATCTGACACATTTACAGTCTTTTTAGCATCAAATTCCCTCTTTGTGTTTCCACGGACAGTGTTTCCCTGTTGAGCTGCAGGTGGAAGTATAGTAACAAAAAGAGGGACTTTGCCACTAAAAAGACTGTAACGTTGAAAGATATCTACTTGATTTGACTCATTTGGACGCTGAAGCTTCATATTAGCTTCAGATAAACTTTTAAATACATTTTTGCACAGAAGGAGGACTGTTGATTTTGTCCCCCATCACTTACATTGTAAGTGTATTATGAAGGGATCTTCTAATGGTCAGTATGAACAGGAAGAATGATTACAGCGAGAAAAACATGTTTCAATGTTCATCTGGACACCTGACTGTTTTTACGACATCCTTAAAAAAATGTGAACATACCCTTTAAACGTCTCTTTGTCAAGGGCCCAAAGTGATGAATGGCTTGTTTTTATGAAATCTAACAAAGATGGGTGTGAGCTCTTTATTGTTTTCCTGTGTTTTATTGGCTGTGAGCTCACATGAACTCCAATTCGCTGGATTTGAGAAGAGGGTGGTGCAACAATAAAAAGGAAAACATCCAGAATACAGCCCCAAAATGTCCCTCCGGCCCGAACTCAGCCTGTCTGTGTTGGAGCCAAAATGGCGGCCAGACTGAGCAGTTGCAGCTTTTTTTTCTCTCCAAACTTTATTTAAACAAAACACATCGACAACTCAAAACCAGGAGACACAGACATGATGTAACGAACAGATCAATAATACACATAGGAGGGAACATATAAGAAGCAAAGGGAGCGGCATAAATTAATAAATAGTTTTAAAAATATATATAGATTTTAAATAAATATATAACAACACCGATCTTTCGGAAGTGTTGTAAATAAATATTTTTAGAAAACAGAGTCAAAGTAACTCTTCAGCTGAATTATAAAAACAATAGATAGAATCATTGAATTTCCATTTATGTCTGTAAAATTTAACAAAAAAGAAAATAAAATTTGTTTATTATATATACATGATTGATTATTTATTTAAAACATGTATCTTCGTCTTCCTTTTGATAATTAAAAACAGCAAAAAAAAAAAAAAACAAACAAACAACAAAAAAAACATCTTTAAAAGAGAAACAGAAGCGATTGAGAAGGGGGTGTTCGCTGTGTGTGGCCGGCTCAGCCCCGGTGGGCGGGGCCGCTGCGGGGGCTAGAGAGTCATATGACCCGCGCAGAGCCAGGCTGAGCAATTCCAATATGGTGGCCAGCTTGGCAGGTCTACGGTTCCTGTTGATGATATTGTTGTTCTGCGGGATCAGGTACGGCGCCTGCAGCCAGGGAGCCCCGCAGGTTCTGGGGCTGCGACTGGAAGACCCGGCGGGCCTGGTGTACATGAAGGATCGCATCGTCTTGGCGCCAGTAGGAGCGACGTTCAAGCTCCGTCTCTTCGGGGCTGATCTGAATGGCAGTTGGCCGTGGGTGGCGTTCGCTTGGGCGGCTGGCGGAGCGGCCGGGGCGGTCGGGGATGCGCCGGACCCGTGCGAGCAGGAGTCAAAGCGGCAGGAGTCCGCCTTCCAGGTGACGGGAGAGTTCACCCCGGATGAGGACCACGGCGGGCTGCTGACGGTGCAGGTGCAGCACAGGAGCGAGCATACCCTCCACCACCTGTGCGTGCTTAGCGGGGGGAAATGGGCATCTGTGGGCCCGGACAGACTGCGCGTAAACACCGCCAGTTTGCCAGCAGACTACATCCCGCCGTGGGGGCTGGCCGTGCTGATAGTGCTGCTGCTGCTGGTCTGCGGGCTGCTGAGGACGGTCAACCTGAGCCTGCTGTGGCTGGACCCTCTGGAGCTCTACGTCCTCCACAGCTGCGGCTCCGAGGAGGAGAAACGGGCCGCCAAACGCCTGGAGCCCATCAGGAGGAGGGGGAACTTCTTGGTGAGCTTCTGTAAATAGATTGGAGAGAGAAGAGTGTCTTAAAACAAACAGCTAGGAGCCTAAATGAACAGTGAAACATGTTTTTTCTTGCTGTAATCATCTTAGAAGATCCCTTCATAAAGCACTTATAATGGAAGTGATGGAGGACAAAATCCACAGTCCTCCTTCTGTGTGAAAATGTGTTTAAAAGTTCAAATATGAAGCTTCAGATTGATGCCAGAGGACAGCTCCATCTTCTGTCCATCAGACATTGTCATCAGATGATTTAAAGTCCAGTAACTGCTTCATGTTTACTACTACTAAAATGTTTATCTTGGTTATCATAGTTCCTGACCTACTGACCGTTTCACCTTGCAGAGCCACAAACTGGACTGTTTGACCGCTGCTGTGAAATTTATATTAGATTTATAGATATTTTATTCACCCCGAGGGAAATTCAACAGCACAATATGACCAAGAGATATTAAGTAAAATGTAATAAAGCAATGTAAATAGACATCTAAGAAAACAATAACAAACAGATGATGTCTGGATATGCCTTCTAGGTTAAAGGACGAGTTCACAATTATTCAAGTCTGCCTTAAAACAACAGTCAGGAGGCCAAAATAAACATTAAAACATGTTTTTCTTGCTCTAATCATTCCTCCTGTTCATACTGACCATTAGAAGATCCCTTCATGATGCACTTACAACTGTCTGAGGAAACACAAAGAGGGAATTTGATGCTAATGATGCTGCTGAAGCCTCATATAAGCTTCAGATAAGCTTTTAATGCAGTTTTGCACTAAATGACTGTGTGGACACACTGTGGATTTTGGCCTCCATCACTTACTGTTCATACGGACACCTGACTTGCTTTAAGACACATAAATTGTGAATCTATCCTTTTTAAAGCAGGAGGAAATGAGATTAAAATGCTGTTCTGTTTCCCAGACATGCTCCCTGCTGTTCCTGTGCGCTGTGGGACACTCGGTCCTGGGTGTGCTGCTGTACCGGGCGCTGGGCTCCATCGTCTCGGCGGTGTTCACCAGCGGTTTCCTCATCTTCTTCCTGGCTGAGCTGGCGCCTCACATCCTGTGCTCCGGTTACGGGTTCCAGCTGGCGCCGGCTCTGACCTGGCTGGCCCAGGTTTGTATGGTGCTCACCTGCCCCCTGTCCTGCCCTCTGGGGCTGATCCTGGACCTGGGGCTGAGGAGGGACATCAGCACCTGCGGGATTAGAGAGAGAGCCATGGAGATGATCCGCACGAGCGTCAATGACCCTTACAGGTAAAAAAAAACCAAACACACTCACACAGGTCACACACACACACACACACAGATCGCCTCCCGGTCTGATCCGGACTGTTGTGATGTTTTGTGCAGTGAGTTTGTGAAGGAGGAGTTCAGCCGCGGGGCGCTGCGCAGTAAGACGGTGGAGGACATTCTGACTCCGCTGAAGGACTGCTTCATGCTGCCCAGCACGGTGGTCCTGGACTTCTCCACCATGTCTGAGATCATGCAGAGCGGATACACGCGGGTGCCCATTTACGAAGAGGAGAGGTGAGGACAGCGATCAACATGTCTTCCTCTCTGACGGCCAACAGCAGCAGAAATCAATCAATGCACCGTAAAGCTCCAACTAACGATTATTGTGTCAAGTAATCAATCAATCATTTGTTCTATAAAATGTCAGAAAACAGTGAAAATGCTTGTTATTATCTCCTAAACTTCAAGTTAACGTCTTTAAATGACAACAAAGAAAGCAAAGGCAAAGAAAAGTTGCAAATCTTTGTAACCAAGAAGCTACAAATGATTAATTTTTGGCATTTTTGCTTGAAAAAAGTGACATAAAACAATAAACCAATTACCAAAATAGTTGCAGGTAGACCTTCTGCTGATCGATCAATTGATAGAAGACTGAAAGAGTTAAACTGAGAAAAGTTCTGTTGAAAATGAGGTTACATATAAACGTTGAATATACAGTAACTGCATGTTGGAATCTAGTCACTGAAATGTTGCCGGTTGTATTTAAACTAAACATCTGGATCACTTTAACTGTATTAGTGTTGCAACTAATCAGTATTTTCTCTATCAATTAATCTGCAGGACATTTTCTCTTTTAATCAATAATCTTTTTGCCCATAAAATATCAGACAATAGTGAAAAATCACATTTTGTTACAGGCCAAGTTTGTCCAACCAAGTGTCCAAAACTTAATTATATTCATTTTAATATCTTAATAGACAAAGAAAAGCAAACAATTCTCACATTTGAGAAACGAGAACCAGCAAAATATTTGATGTTTTGACTCAAAAAATGACTCAAATGATTCATCAATCGTCAAAATAGTTGCAGATTAATTTCCTGTCGATCCATTAATTGACTAAAAGTTTCAGCTTCACGCTGTTTAATTAAAATTTAGTCCAGTTTTAAACTAAATGTCAGGACACATTTCAGCTGCTTACTGTGATAGTTTCTGTTTGTAGAGAAAAGAAAAAGAAAGAAAACTCAACAACATGAAAGGATGTCTGGTGTTGAATTTTTTATAGAAATAAATGATAATTTTCAAGGTTTGACATTTAAAGAAATAATGTCGTCTTCACAGGACTAATGCTGAACAATCGCTGCTAGAAAACGTCACGTTTAAAAAGGTTGAAAATAAATCGACTCTGCAGGTTTCTGGATATGAAGCAGAAAACATATTTCTGCCACAAAATGATGCTTAATGTTTTCAGACTTTTCTCCAAGGTTTTCCATTTTTCTACTGAATTACGAGACACTTTAGTTCTTCGTGCCTCGAATGATTAAGTAAAATATCAATTTTTGGTTGAACTGGTCACCAGTAGACAACCAGTAGACATAGACATTCTTTAAAGGAGTCATAAGTAAAAAAATCTTCTGGTTCCAGCTTCTTAAATATCAATAATTTCTGTGTTTTTTAGTCTTCTATGATTGTAAACTGAGTATCTTTTGGTTGTGGACTGTCGGTCGGGACAAAACAAGACATCTTAGGTTGCACTTTGGGATTTAGGAAACATGTTTCACCATTTTCCAACATTTTATAGACCAAACAAGTCATCGAGAAAATAATCGATAAGTAGACAAATCTTTTTTTGGAGCCCTAAATCTGTTACTGTAACATAAATATATTATAAAGCAGTTATTGCCCACTATAATAAACAGTACAAAACAGGTTAAACAGCCTTATTTTTCCATTCAAACTGCAGCTGCGAGGCAGAAAAACACCAGCAGTTCAATGTTTAAACTGTTCATAACGACCAGCTATGAGGACAGAACATGTTATTGTTTAAACTTTGGGTTTCTGTTCAGTCACTTTGTCTTGGAAATGTTGGTTTAGTTGACTTATAATAACTCAGGAGACCAGTGAGTGTGGTTTCTCTACACAACTTTACACATATTCAAACATCATCAACATGTGTCTTTGATTCTCCAGGTCCAACATTGTGGAAATCCTTTATGTGAAAGACTTGGCTCTGGTGGATCCAGACGACTGCACCCCAATGACGACGATCACCAAGTTCTACAATCACCCGCTGCACTTTGTCTTCAACGACACCAAACTGGACGCCATGCTGGAGGAGTTCAAGAAAGGTGTTCGTCAGAAATACGCATAAAATATTCAAGCAGAGGCGTCTTTGCTGTGTTTTAGACCATGTTTTAGACTCGCTACTCGACTCTTTCCCTCCGTTAAAACAAGCAAACAGTCACTGTTTCACTTGATAACAGCAGTGTTTTGCAGGAACACGGGGGGTGTTCAGAGAAACAGATCACATATAATTATCTCTCCGGTTCATTTATTATCCCTGCTGTGTTAAAAGCCTGGAAGAACACGAGAACTCGCTGTGCAGAAATTTCTCAAGTTTGAAAATCTGCATCTCGACGAGCAGCAGGGTGGATCTGAGCGTCGAGTGTCAGGGTTTATTGACGAGTCAGAAAGATCCAAATGAGTCAAATCAAGTAGATATATTTCAACAAACGTTACAGTCTTTTTAGTGCCAAAGTTCCTGTTTTTGTTACTATACTTCCACAGTTTGATGCTATAAAGACTCTAAATGATTTGAAAGCACATTTGAAGGATCTTTTAATATCCAGTATGAACAGGACGAATGATTACAGCGAGGAAAACCTCTTTCACTGTTCATACAGACACCTGACTGTTGTTTTAAGACACACTTGAAAAAATTGTGAACTTATCCTTTAAAGTGAAGTAGCACGATTAAAACAGAACATAAATCCCACATTTGTGCATCTTGTACATCAGTGTTAGCCTCTTGGTTGTCTGTCAGCTCCTTCATCATCTTTGACAGTCGTTCAGAAGGACCGACCTGGTAGAAAAAGGTGTTACATGAGCCTTTAGAAACTCCTGCAGGTTTAACTGAGCTAATAAACACTTTTACAGCTGACTAAATATAAAACACTATAAACAGACTGGAAGAAACTGGCTAGCCTAGCAACACCGAGGCTACAAACAACCCATAGTAGTGCAAAACGCCGTCTGTAGGAGCTGATGTTGCAGCCATATTCAAGAAGAATATCTAAGCGTTACTCTATCTGCACAGCTGCATCAGTCTAGAGGAAATATATCTTTACTAATTTGATTGAACCGACCCTTTTAATAGAGAATGTTTGACCTTTGACCTGTACTCCTGTCAGGCAACTCTCACATGGCCATCGTCCACAAGGTGAACAACGAGGGGGAGGGAGATCCTTTCTACGAGGTGCTGGGATTGGTCACCTTAGAGGACGTCATCGAGGAGATCATCAAATCAGAGATCCTGGATGAATCCGACGGCTACCGTAAGCGAGACGTTAATGAACCCTTTGAACCCGAGACACTACTTATCTTAGCTTAGCGTGCTTATCTTCAGAATATGTCGGGTTACTCAGAATTTGCATGTGAGTTTTATTAGACATGATTTAGAACAGTTGTTTAAATAAAAGATGCAGTTTTGTGCAATTTAAAAAAAACTGAAGATCTTTATCGTTTATCTCTTATTGGGACGTAAGAGCTGTTTATGTCAGTGAATCTAACAAGTTGTGTATCATGTCTGTGTTTATTGAAGCAAATTGCAATTGTCGGGTGCAAAAGGTTAAAGCTTTAATATCTCTTCGGTCTTTCATCTCTTTTCTCCTCCGGCAGTGGACAGGAAGGTGAAGCGTCCTCTCGCTCCGCTGGAGATTCCTCTGGAGCCTCGCAGCGTCCACGAGGAGTTTTCTCTTTTCAAGCCTCCAGAAGGAGAACCCAAGATCCGCACTTCACCGCAACTCCTGCTGGCTACACACCGCTTCCTGTCCAGAGGTGTGTGTGTGTGTATATATGTGTGTGTGTGTGTTGTTTTTCACACTGAACATTGTACTCTCATTGTCCATCCGCTAAAGGGCAGATAAGAGAAGATGTGAGCTGATAAAAATGTACTGAGTCGCCTTCAGTTATCATCATGTGCTGAAAGAAATGAACTTAATCAGCAGCGACTGATGTTCAGAGAACTTCTCCTCCTCCGTTACAAACAGGCCGCCTGTCTTTATTGGTGACGTTCAGACTGTATGTTGCCTTAAAGGAACAACTGCAAGGATTAATCAATAAGTGGATCAACAGAAAATTACTTGCCCACTATTTTGATCATTTTTTTAAAAGAAAAAATGTGTAAATTCATTGATTCCAGCTTCTAATTTTTTAAAAATGTGTCTAAACTGAATATCCTTCTCACAGTGATCGATGTTTTTCACCATTTTCGGACATATTATAAACCAATCGAGAAAAAAAACATCAAATTAATCGATAATGACAATAATTGTTAGCTTCAGCCTTACTGCAGACACTACTCAGGGCAAAAAAACACTCTTAACTCTTAAAGGCCGTGATCTAGACCACATCTGGCAGTGAATTTAGCAGCATCTATAGGTGCAAAAACACCTAAATAGACCTTTTTTTTTAGATGATTTATATTATAATATTCAGACGACTGTACCTTAGTGTCTGTTTTTGCTGCGAGTCGATTCCCCAAAAGGCTGAACTGAACTGAATCAGTCAAATATGAGACACAAAGTTCTTTGTAGTAAAGATGCAAATAAAAAACGGTCAGAAAGTATCATGAATATCATCTATAAAGGAAACTAACAATGATTCTCAGCTGGGCTACATTATAATATCTGTATTTATGTTTTCTTCATCGTGTCCCGTCGCCTCTGAAACCTGAACTGTGTGGATGTGACTGAAGTGAAAGACTGAGTGAGGTTCTGGTTGACTGTGTGGCTCTCGTTGAGTAAATAGGTCACAGTTTAACACAGCGTATGTAATGATTATGTTACTGTTATATTCTGTAGTTCAGCTTCAGGCTCAGTATCGATGCATTCAGTCTGAAATCAAACTGTTGTGGGTTATTGCAGGTCAACAGATCGTGTTCGTCTAGACATATTTGACAGTGAGTTCATTGTATCCTGTGTCTCTGACCTTTGACCTCCTCCCCTCCCCCCCCCTTGTAGAAGTGGAGCACTTCAGCCCCGGACGTGTGTCGGAGAAGGTCCTGTTCCACCTTCTCCGTCACCCCAGTGTCAACCAGGAAGTGCACTTTGACCCCGGCAACCGGCTGAGCCCAGGCCACTATCTGTACACACGCAACCACCCGGTGGATTATTTCATCCTGCTGCTGCAGGTTTGTGCTCCAGTTCTGCATCGACTCCACAGAATCCTTCTGCTGGACAGGAAGTCACCTCTAGGTTTAACTTACTGCCAAGAAAAAATGATATTAAAGTGACACTGAAGTCTGCATAACGGCTGTTTGTTTGGTTGTTTGTTGTCAGGGTCGTGTGGAGGTGGAGATCGGCAAAGAGGGGCTGAAATTTGAGAACGGGGCGTTCACATACTACGGTGTGTCTGCTCTCACGCTGCCATCTTCAGGTGAGATGAAGAACTGCAGGAAGATATGTAACTTGAATTTAAAGCATTTAAAGATTCTCTATATTTTTCTTACTGTCAGCAAATCTCATGTTTGCATCCAAACCAACAATGAACTCATCCTGTTTACAAGTATTATGTGTGTATCCAAAGCCTGATATGTCTTATTCCTCTGTTGCTGTCCAAAAACTATTAAATACACGTCAGTGAACTGCATGGTTGCACTGATTGACATGTTCATCATCATGAAGAGTTTGGTCACGTTAGTTTGTTTAGAAATTACATCACAACCTCTTGATTTTGTCCTTAGGATCTTTGAGAAATTTACAGTGTAGTTGAGGAGGTTGTGATATGAAGCACAACAAGCTAGTTAAGCTGTAAACAGAACCATGTTCCTGCACATGCTCAGTAGCGTCTGCCTTACACAGAACTACTCTCCAGAGACTGAAAACGTGATCACTGTTATTCGTCTTTAGAGCCGTTTCTAAACAAACTAACATGACCAAACTCTTCATGATGAAGGAACATGTCACCCAGTGCAGCGGTGCGTCTCACTGATGTGTTTTTAATAGTTTTTGGACAGCAACGGAAGAATAAAATATATCAGACTTTTGATACACACACAATACTTGTTAGTAGATCAGTTCATTGTTGGTTTGGATCCAACAGATTTGTTGACAATAAATAAAAATATAGAAAATCACCAGTCAAATCCTTTTAAAGGAAGAATCCACCTTAAAACAGACTTTACATTGTGCTTTTCTACTGATTTCAGACAAAAGTCACTATCTGCAAACACAGTTTGATTATCAGTGATGTCATTGATGATGTCATTGATGATGTTGTCGGGTGCATTGACAGTGAATTAGTGATTTACACTTTAGTTCAGAGATATGACATTCATGAGTTTGATTTTGGAAATTAGACTTCCAGCTGTGAGTGAGAACATGTTCTTATATCAGTTTATATCAGTTAGGGCTGTGATTAATGATTAGTTCAGTTATTGATTAATCTTGTGGTCATTACAACTTATCAGAGCCCGAAGTGATACCCTTCAAATTGCTTTTAATGTCTGATCAATCAGATAAAACAGAGATAACAGAGAAGCTGGAAGCAGAAAATGATTGATTTCTGCTCTATAAATGACTTAAACTCTTAATTGATTATCAAAGTTGTTCATCATCACAACACTTTAAATGCCCTGTAAAATATATATATATAGATATAGATATATATATATATATATCTATATATATATAATGTAAGGAAATAACATATGAAGTCAGTTTTAGGTTGGATTTTCACTTTACATTTAATATTTATTGTTCGGTATGTGAGGCTGAAGTACTTCTAAGTAATTATTTATGTTCCAACCTTTTTTTACTGCTAAAATCTGCTGCATCATATTCTACTGTGTTTATATAACTGAGATTATATATATAGAGGACATAACAGTGAGCAGGCACATAGCTTTAAAAAGAAAGACGGCACCACAGCTAAAATCTGCAGGATTGCAAATATTATGCTGACTGTGTGTGTGTGTGTGTGTGTGTGTGTGTGTGTGTGTGTGTGTGTGTGTGTGTGGTTACAGTGCACCAGTCTCCAGTGTCGACCCAGCGTCACTCTCCCAGGGATCCCTTCGAGTCAGCAGACGCTACAAGCCCGTCCAGCTACTGTCCCGACTACACCGTCCGAGCTCTCACTGACCTACAGCTCATACGGGTGTGTGTGTGTGTGTGTGTGTGTGTGTGTGTGTGTGTTTTCATCCGTCACCACTAAAGGCCAACATACACCGTGCGATTCTGGTCCCGTCCTCGATAAAAGTCGACATCTGTGATGGAAACTCGATGAAATCTGGAGGTGTTATAAGTCGGGCTTCCACCTCAACATCAGTGGTTTTAAAGCCGCTGAGTCAGCTCGCGTTATGTCAGTCGAATCACTGCCTGTTTTTTTTTTTTTTAGCTGCATCATCATATACAGAGTAACGCAGGCCGACAGCATGACAGGCTGTAAAGTTTTATAGATTCTCGTCTAAATGACCTGAATACATAACCGTGATGGAAGCAGGACTACGTGATGCGGAGACCGTCTCCTGCTCCGACTGTGACGCTCGCAGCTCTGGTGTTAAATGTTCGTGAAGGCCAGACGCTGGTAAAAACCTCCTCTGATCGATTCTCCGGCTGTCAGCAGCCAATCAGGAGAGACGCTCTGTGGTGCGTTAAGATTTAATAGCTGAACTAATACCAGGACCCAGACATTTTTATTCCTCTGACTGTGGAAATCTGACGTTTTCACATCACAGATGATGAACAGCATTAAAACAGGAGTCTTACAGGTAACATGAGCCTCATGTAGCTGTTATAGAAGGTCAGTGTGAGGCGGCTGGATTGTAACTGTAACTGGATGGAGGAGTCGAGGCTGTGTCGAAGAAGGACACTAATAATGTTAGTATTTGTAAGAATGAACATACAGTTTTTAGGAGAAGAAGAGATGAAATCTGACAGACTGTGACCAATATTTTATTAGACTAATCTTACACAGTGAGGTGTGCAGTGACTTGAAAAGTCTTTGAGAAGCATTGAAATCAGTTCTCTCAAAAAAAAAACCCTCAAAAGGTTTTCAGTTTTATTTATATAGAATATTGTTATTTCCCTGCACAGGCTAAAAACTCCAACCCAACAAAGTCTCTCTGATATAAACGTGAGGTCACTCTGTTGAGCCACACATTTCATCGGCGTTGTCATAGAAACACAAAGCATTATTATCATGTTAAATGTTATATTTTATTGACTCAAACTTTTGAAGTAAACTTATTATAGTCCTCAAACTGTCACCGACAGTCATGCCCATAAATATTAATACCGACTGTCTGTTACAGAGAATAACCGAGCTACGTAATCCAACAACAAATAAAGATTTACAGCCAACAAACAACTTCTCCCTGATGCTCTGCATGATCAACTGTCATGTATAATGAACGCACACATACATGCATATGTATTGTATTTATGATATAATCAATATAACAATATTTTATAAAGTGGCCTATGTGTGCTCTGTGTGTATATGAGTCTGACCCGAACCCGATAAAAGTCGATCGATTCCAAACCCGAAACGACTTGCATGTCAGGACCTGACGGCTTCCAGACCTGAATATTGTCTCTTTCCTGCTGTTGATAGTAACACTAGTTGTATTTGTGCTCATTTGTACTCATCCACTCACAAAGATTTGATAAAAAAACTTAAATGACCTTAAATTAATTCTATTACTAGGAATTATTGTTATATACAGATGGGAAAGTACTCACAAATTTCATGTACGTATAATAAATAATCATAGGCTTAATTTTCCCGACTGGTTTGCCGTCATTTTTTTGACCAGTATGACTGTAAAAATGTACTTAATTTAATTTATTTTATTTTGGTGACCACTCCAGAAACCCTCTGTGAATGACGTTGTATGAGGCGTTTTAGTGTTTTCAGGTTCTGACTTCTGATTTTGTGTCGTAGGTGACACGTCTCCAGTATTTGAACGCTCTCATGGCGTCCCGCACCGGTCAGAGTCCAGATCCTCCTGAGATTAAGATCCTGCCCAACAGTCA
Source organism: Thunnus maccoyii (assembly GCF_910596095.1). Taxonomy (NCBI): domain Eukaryota; kingdom Metazoa; phylum Chordata; class Actinopteri; order Scombriformes; family Scombridae; genus Thunnus; species Thunnus maccoyii. The sequence continues at coordinate 25,351,280 of NC_056551.1, read as the reverse complement.
GACCAAGCTGCTCAACGACAGAAACACCACACAAGGTAACTACTCAAAACGCCGTCTGACCTCCAGGGTCTGCCGCCGCCACCGCCGCCGTTGATGAGAACTAACGCTAAAACTTTTAAATCCTGCTTTGTTGTATTTCTGAGAATGTATTTTCCTGTTTGCCTTCAGCTGAACTAAAACAATTTTCTCTTTCTCTTTTTCTTCCCTCCTTGCGTACCTCCATGCCTCCTCTCTCTCCTCTCCTCTTCTCTCTGGCCTGTCAGAGTTTCCTGTAGACTTTTCTTTCTTTGATACCATTGAGAACTACTGTTAGTGTTTCTTTTGCATGAGGTAAATGAAATGCAGCCCGTCTGTGGCATGATAACAGACACAGACTGTACATACGGTTTACCACACACACAAGCCAATCCATGAATCAATGTCTCTTCCTGAAAGTGTAACCGGACTCTTTTTATCCTTCATCTTGTAAAACCAACAAGTCCCACTGGGTGTGGTTTTTTTTTTTTTTTTTTTTTAATCTTTATGAGACACATGTTCTTGTCTGGTTTAAGTATCAGGATGTGCGTTTGTATGTGTGCTTCTGTTTCTTCACTTTGTGTCCTCGTTCCTCATTTCCCTGAAATCATCTGACTGATCAGTTTGATGTGTAAACTCTCACAGTTTAGGGCTCGTATTTATCAGAGTAGGAAATCACTCCGAGGCGGACAGAAATTCACATTGTCGGTCCCAACTTTTAGGACAAAGAGTAAAAGCATTTTATTAACTTCCGTAACTATAGAAATCACTCCTTTGTGTGCCGATATTTAGGAGCTGCAGATGTATCCTGAGCTGTTAATAGTTTCTAGTGATGTTTTATGAAAGCTTGATGATCGTCTCTACAAAGAAAAAAACATGTTTTGTAACGGGGAACATGAAGCTTTGTAACAGTGATGAATTGAAATTGCACATGTGAGAGTGGCTGGATAATGAATCTCAGCATCATTACAACAAGTCTGATATTTTTATAAGGTCTTAAATCTTATTATTTATTTATGCCAGAGACGCTGTGTGACATCACAGAAATAATAATTCTCCCCTCATGTTTGGAACATAAGTTAACAGAGGCAGAGAGGATGTCATACAGTGGTGGTTTGCAGTATGTGTCTGTGTAATATATGCAGTGTTATGGTGGTTGAATGAGGCTGAGTCACATTAGCCCAACTGACTACTTTAGTTTACTTAATAGGCTTCATTTATTTTTTTAACCCATGTGAGCAGCTTTGTTTACAGTCTAAATGGCTTATATATTAGGGCTGTAGTCTCCTGGTCGATTAGTTGGTCATATGCTCTCGTCCGACTAAATTCTCATTTGTCGAATAATCTCTGTTTTACTTTCATAATGAGAGAAGTGCTACGTCAATAACTTTCCCGCGGCGGGAGGGACAGACTAACAAATCACCTGTGAAAACAACGGGGGTGTATTCAAAACACCCCTGTTGTTTTCACAACTTTGAACTCGCCCAACCTAATGGAGACTGCTGGTTCTAACTGTAGTCAACGTTTACTGAGTGTTAACGTGAACGTACTGAATGTCTACTGAATCAGCGTTTCTCGTGTAATAATATCATGCTACGTCAATAACTTTCCAGGATTAATCCATTATTTCCCGCGGCGGGAGGGACAGACTAACAAATCACCTGTGAAAACGGAGGGTGTATTCAAAACACCCCCGTTGTTTTCACAACTTTGAACTCGCCCAACTTGATGGAGGCTGCTGGGTTTAACGGTACTCAACGTTTACTCAACGTACTGAAAGTTTACTGAATCAACGTATCTTGTGTAATTATATCAACGAACCACCGCCAGGTCAAAAGATATTTTTTAATGCCAAGAATAACGCTAAATATCGGTAGCGTTGAGGAATAGGGCAGTGCTTAGTATGTTTGCGTAGCGAGTGGGAAAGAGCGGCGGGAAAGTGACGGTGGATGCGAGCGGGACAGAGGAAAAGGTTAACGGTAAGTTGTCAGTCTGGCAGTAAATGTACAGTACAGACTAAAGTGTAGTTAATAAATGCTAAAAAAAAGTAAGGTCTGTTGTTTCAAGTGCTGGAAAAGTGAATGGGGTTAGCTCATTAGCCCAAAGTTAGCAACAATAGGTTAGCTTAAAGGTAAAACGGAGAAATGTGAGTTCACTGTGCACTCTGTCCCGTTACCCCCCTACAATACGTCCTCATAGTTTCATACTAGTAGGATGCTTCATAAAGTAGTAGAGTATTTTAGTCCTAAGTTAACTTTCAGGAGTGATTCTGTAAAGTTTTGATAAATACGAGCCCTGGTTCATCTCTCATGTTGTGTCCTCTCAGAAACTGCATGTCTGATCTGATTCAACTGTTCATTTCCGTCCAGAAGACACAGAAATGACAAGAATCTGTGTTGTTACGTAACTGTGTGATGACCTGAAGGGCAAACGTGTCCTCTGGCGTCTATATTAGAGATTCACAGCTTTCTACTGAGACAACTCATGAATGAATCATTTTCACTTTCTGGAGTCGACATCGTTAATTAGATTATTTTTGTTTTGTTTTGTTTCATTGACAGGACTGATAATATGAACAATTAATCCTTAATTTACATCTGAAAAAACACCAAACGTCTTAATCTAAATGGTGTTTGGTAGCCAGAGATCCTTTAATTTGTCCATTTATTTGATAAAAATAAATTTTAAAGCCTTTAATCAGCAATTTAATTCCATTTTTAAGGAGCACATTATTTATTCATTTATTTTAAATATTTGACAGATCCATTAATTATCAATTAAGTATTTTCAGGTGAAAATGAATGAGATTTTAAGAGATTTTAGTCTATATTTATGTAAAATTAATGGATTATAATATATTAAAGGGTTTTAATTAATTCACCTGTGTGGACTAAGGGGGTTTTCAAGGGTTAAAAAAATAACATTTCAGGTACCTGAAACGCTTAATCTTTAAAAATGCTTAAAATTTTTTAAGGAATTTGAATTAAGGTGCAAATTCTAGGGTAAATTAATGAATTGAACATTACAAATTAAAGACATTTTAATGGATTCTCTCTTTTTTTGATGGGTTAGATTATTGATAGGATGAAATGTAGTCTTCCTGGTAACATTTAACTTTAAAGCCCCTATTTAGCATTTATAAGCAGTATATAAACTGTTAATAAATGGTTTTTAACACACTATAATGTAGTTATAAACAAATATAAATCTTTATTAATATATTAGTCAACAATTACAACTCCTCCTGTGGACATACATAAACAGAGAATGAATGACAATATAGTAAGATACAGTTGTAATACTATAAAATGTGTCTACATAGGAGAAAGTTGTAATTGTTGACAAATTCTGTACATTAACAAACACTTAAAATGTTTTTATATCTGCTACATCTACATTATAGTGTGTTTAAAAACTCTAGTGTGTAGTGTTGTGCTGCTTATACATGATGAATAGGTTAAAATATCCTGTTCCCATAAAAAAAGAGCAGAAAATATCTGTAAATGTTTACTCATGCAGTAATGAAATAAGATATTAGAGTAGAAGAACCTCCAGTATGGCTGTCTGAGGGTGTCACATCACCAAAAATTCAAGACAAGATGGTGCAAAAGTGACGAGATCAGCCTGTTAAAGAAGCAAAACAATTAGTGAAAAATTCATGTGTAAATAAAAAATATTCCACCTAATAACTGAAGCTTCAAACAACACAGATGTTTTTGTTTCTTAACAATTCTGGCTCTTCTTCGTCTCTCTTGCGCCGTCTTTCATGTCCTGTTTCCTGTCTTCTTTCCCTGCGTCACCTTTTAAGCCCTTTTTGACATCATCATCATCCCCCTCGCTCACCTCAGCTCTCCTCTCATTGGTCGGGTTCCACAGGTGGCAGTACAGCCCAGGAGAGCTCCACAGAAGAGGAGGCTCGTGGGTAGTGCAGTTCTGTCTGCCTGCTGTTAAACAAAAAAAAAAAACAAGAAAAAAAAACAACCCTGCACCGAGTGCAGATTTTTGTTTCTGTTAGTTTTTATTGATGAATCATCTATGGCTGGAACGTAGTAATTGGACAAGACTGGAGTGATTGATGTTGTCGTCTGTACATCCGCTGCATTCCCATCTGCATCCCCCCATTCCTTTATATACTTTTCATTGAAATTATTATTTTATGTTGTTTTATACACTTTGGACAATATCTGTGTGTGTATATATATGTTGATTTGGTGGTGCCTTTCTTCCAGGTTTAGCCTTCCATACTAAACTCTGCATTGCCATTCCTCACTTTTATGTCTGGGTGCCAAAGCTACATGTTTATGTTTGTTTGTGTGTGTGTGTGTGTGTGTGTGTGTGAGTGTGTACTGAAGCATCCGTCCATTTGAGACACTAAACACACAAGTTGGTTAAAAGCAGCTTTGCACATTAAATTTGTGCACTGTTGATAGTTTTAAGATGTTTTAAAAGCTGTAAGGTGTCTTCATACCTTACAAAACATTATTGCTGTCATAAGCACAGTAGATCTGTGTTTATAGCCAAAAAAGAAAAATCATTTTCACATATTCCAGTTCAGAAAGTCAGAGGGAAAGGACTTCCAGCGTGTCCCAGAATAGAATAATAAGACATTACAAGCTCCTTGTTAGCAAAGACTTTTATTACAGTTTACAGTTTATGACAGTTTATTATGGATGCAATCAGTATTTTTATAATAATAACGTCTTAGCTGACAGCGTCAAGGCTCGTAGTGATGAACCCACAGAGAATTATCAGTGACTCTGCAGCACCTCTCGGCTTTACAGAGCTTTATAGTGAGTTTCAGCTCATTGTTTTGCTGTTCAGCTGCAACTTTACTGTTTTGGTTCACTCTCAGCGCTCTCATAGCGTCGTGTTTCAGAGAAAAAGCTGTAAAAAGCCGCTGTACACTACCTGCTCAGCACCAAACAGACACAGTTAGCTGTAGACTAGCTGGTGAAGATAGTGGAGGTTTTAGCAGCTAAAGAGCCAGATATCTCCCTCAGGAGTTGCTGCTTTTCTCTTAATTTTACTTAATTATAAATCGAATCTCTTTGTGTTTTGGACAGTTGGTTAGAAAAAATAAGACTCACCTTGGGCTGGAGGAAATTGAGATGACTATTGTTCGCTATTTTCTGGCCTTATATCGGCTGAACAATCAATTAATTCAGAAAAAAAGAAGGGACATTAATGGATAATGAAAATAATTGTTAATTGCAGCTCTTTGCAATGTTCATATCCTGGGATAATTAAAGGAAAAGGTTGTTATTGTCAACAAATCACATGAAAATACCAAAAACCAACAATGTGTTAGTCTGTCTCTGTGGCTCTCAGATCTAATTTCATTGGTTCCCACTGAATCTGTAAATCAAAATTATATTGCTTCATCTTTAAAAAAGTCTCAGTAATCTCCTTAAACAGCTGGACACTGTAGTTTTATCAAAAATTACTCAAACAGGAGGAAATAGAGCATTTCTTGGGGACTATTTTCAGCAGCAGATGAGTATTTATACATCAGGCTTTAGATACACACACGATACTTGTTAGTAGATCAATTCATCGGTGGTTTTGGCTGCTTTTCATGAGATTTGTTGACAATAAGAAAAAAGGAAGAATACTGATTGTATGATGAGTCATTTCCAGATTGTTCATGTTAATAGTTTGACATGTGAGAACAGCCACAATACCACAATTTAACCCTGATCCAGTCCAGTAGAGGTCCAGCAGAGGGCGCTATGCATCTGATGCCTGTACTGATCTCACTGTGTGTAATTTAATCCCCCCCAGAACTGCAGGTCAGATTAACAGTAAAACGGTGCATGCAGTCAGATTCATCTGTAGCTAAACATTCATTTGTTTTTGCCGAGATGACTCATAGCACACGTTTGTGCTTCACATATTAACCTTAAAGCACCTTCTTCTTTGTTATCGTGTTTCCCCCCACATATTTCAGCTCTGTTAACATTCCAGTAGCCTCAATATTCACATCTGCAACAATTAGTCGATTTAATCTGCAACTATGTCGATATTTGAATAATCGTTTCAGTCACTTTTTAAAGCAGAAACCAAATATTTGCTGGTTGTAGATTCTCAGATTTGAGGACTTTTCTGTGTCATAAATGGCAGTAAACTGAATATTATTGTGTTTTTGACACATTTTGATCAAACAAAACAAGACAGCTGGAGCATCAACATGGCCTCTAAGAAATTGTAACGAGCATTTTTCACTGTTTTATGACATTTTATAGACGATTAATTGATTAATGGAGAAAACCGTTAGTTGCAGCCCTACTCTGATTTAACCTGTTTCATCCGTCTGTCTATAAATGTGTGTGTGTGTGTGTGTGAGTGAGACAAACAATATTCCAATAGTACATGTCAGCAAGTAGGCATTCAGTCTCCATCTTAACTCCATTACCCGTATTGTATGTTGATAGGTTAACATGCATATTAAGCATCCGTCAGTCATTGTTGCATGTGTGTGTGTGTTTGTAAACATGTGGAAAATGTCAGAAATGGCCTCTAAATAACCCCCCTGTGTTCACTCGTGTTTGTATATTAATATATTAATGATCAAGTAGGAAATTCTCTTCATGAGGTGTTCAGAGCCGTTTGACAGGATAAACAAAATCAGTGTTTTAAAGGACGGGTTCGGATGTTTTTAAAGTCAATCTTAATGCAAACTAATATGCTTATATAAACCACTACATTTACCTGACAGATAAATGTTACTGGTTGTTACTGGTTACGTTGCAGATTCAGATTTTACACACAAAATAAAACAATTAAAATCTGATGCACTATTATTATTGATTAAACTATCCAGCATCATTTAAGATTTAAAAGCTCCACTTTGAACAGACGTTAAGTAATTTTATGTACATTGTGCTTATAATAACATCTCTTTCACTCGTCACTTATGAGTAAAAATTTGAATACAGGACTTTTTCTAAAGTATTTTTAAAGTGCTGTATTAATAGTTTTACTTCTTAACTCTTATTATTTTCAGCTGTGGACTGTCTTGATCGGGTCAAGCTGAATCAATAGTGAAAGGTCGAGCAGCTTTTCAGCCCTTCAAATATAACAGTGTTATTACGAAATTGCTAGAGTGCAAAATTCCCCCTAATCAGATAAAGAGCAGAACAAAGCTGCTATCATTACTCTAAATTTAGGTTAACGGCTAACAGCTAGTCAAGTCAGTTTATATATAGAGCACGTATGAGAACAATAAAAAGTTGACCAAAGTACTTTCCAGAGAACTGAGAAATACAATCATATAAAAAACCAGACATAGTTATGAGGATCAAAGGGGAAAATAAATGAATTAAAGTGTAGAATAAAATAAATGGAAATGGGATTTAAATTCTAAAAACACAACAGTATCACACAGACAACAGATAAATAATAGAGAGAGAATATAGATAAATCAAATAAAAACATATCTTCATGATGACGGATGGTAACACCGTGGCTTCCATGCAGTGGACGTGTTCTGTAACTCCACATAATAACATAATAATACAGTCAGATAACGATTTAAGTACGTTGTGCTGATAATAACGTGTCTTTCACTCTTCACTTATGAGTAAAAATTTGAATACAGGACTTTTAAAGTATTTCTAATGTGCTGTATTAATAGTTTTACTTCTTAATTCTTATTATTTTCTTTATTTTGTGTTTCCATGTTATTAATACTGTAGCACTTTGAGTTTCACTATGAATGAAAAGTGTGGTACAAGTTCAATGTATTAATATTATTATTTTAAAAAAAACAGTTTTGATTATTTCTTCTACCACTGCCAATACCAGCATTCTCAGTAAGAGAAAGGGTGAAAATAAACATTTTGCCCCTAAATCACTAAATCCGCTCCTGTTCGAACTGTTGGTTGTACAAATCAAAACATTTTAAGACGTCAAAGTGAGCTCTGGGAAATTTGGATGGACATTTTTTACTGTTTTATGGTGTTTTTATAGACCAAACAATGAAAGGACCGATCAAGATAGTTGACAACTGAATCAATAGTGCAAGGTCGAGCAGCTTTTCAGCCCTTCAAATATAACAGTGTTATTAAGAAATTGCTAGAGTGCAAAATTCCCCATATCAGATAAAGAGCAGAACAAAGCTGCTATCATTACTCTAAATTTAGGTTAACGGCTAACAGCTAGTCTAGTCAGTTTATTTAGAGCACATTTCACAGTCATAAAAAAACCCAGACATAGTTATGAGGACCAAGGGGGAAAATAAATGAATAAAAGTGTAGAATAAAATAAATGAAAATGGGATCTAATAATAGAGAGAGAAAATAGATAAATAAAATAAAACAAAAACAGAGTGAGACCGTTCATATCTTCATGATGACGGATGGTAACACCGTGGTTTCCATGCAGTGGACGTATTCTGTAACTCCACATGATAACATAATAATACAGTCATTAGAAGTAACGATACAGAAGGGAGCTAACCTGGAATGCTAACGTTAGTAGCTAACGTTTGTAGCTAACGTTAAAACAGACGAACACACATTTTAAACCATTCATTGCACTTTGCAAGTCTAATCAATTCCTCTTTCTGTCCATTTGTATAAACTTTCTCATTCATTGCACCATAACAACCATTGTGTCATTACGGTTTTTATATTAGCTAGGCTATGATTGGTCAACCACTGTTTGGGCACGGCGTGGGGTTTAACAAACGGTGAATTTTGTACAAAAAAGACTAAATTCGGAAGATATAGACATGATTCATCTAACTCAACTCAACTGAACTTCAAAGTGTATTATTGCCTGATATAAAGACAATTTTGGACCTTTCAAGACCACTGAGGAGAAATAAATACAACAAATAACTCTCCCAGCGTACACACAGTACAGCGTATTGGAGAACTGTTTTACAGTAGACTTGAAAATATCCGAACCTGTCCTTTAAGTAGCAGCAGGGTTGTTTAGGAGTCGGCTGTGTTACAGTGTTATATTAGCACTATTTCTGTCTCTTTGCATCTTAATTCCATGTGTATGTTTGATTCATTCAGTGTTATCACTCGCGAGCATTTTGCCATATTCCAGGAGAAATTGTTGACTGTGTGATTCTGAGTAAATATTTTTTAGCTGTTTACTTATATATTTTTTTGTTGTTTTTTTGTTGTTGTTGTAATAATTTCATTTCTTTGGTATCAAAAGACTGAATGTAAAAAGATAATCATTACTTCGTGCTACTTATACTGATTGAGAGAAATGTCGGGTGGGAGGGTTGACGACGTGGAGAGCTGTGTATTAATATATGACTGCTTAGGTAGAATATAATTCAAGGGTGTAGTTTATAGGTAATCGGTCTCAGTTTTCAGGTACAACACTGTTACCACAAGAGTTATTGAGAACTGAAGTTTAATCAATTCCTCTTTCTGTCCAGGTTACATTTGTATAGACTTTCTCAAAACTTTTTTGGGTGCATTGAGACTCCATTGCATTTAACACTTTCAATAATTAAGTTTCTTAGGAAATAAACTCGATCCTGTTCTAAATGTGTTGTCTTTGTTTTCTTTTTCTATTCCCATGCACAGAAATATCACAGAAAATCAAACAAACCAGAATTAATATCTCCTATAGGTGAATTACCAAAAAAAAAACCTTGAGCGGAAATGCCTTGAATTCTACAAAAATGTTGAAATATCGCAAATAAGTTTTTATGAGGTGGACTTAAATGTCCATTTATGTGTCTGCTTCACTGAAGAAATAATCAGATCTGTGTGGAACGATGAGGAGACTGTAACGCTCCTCAAATTAATACATGAAACAAACAGAAATGTCATATTTCCATCATGTTTTCTATGTTATGTTTCATTTGTTTCAGTGTAAGAATGATGACTTGATGTTTCCAGGGATCTGATTGGTCAGTGGTCGCACTGTTGGAAGGTTTTGATCCAGTCCTCTGACATTTAACCTACCTCCGGAGCAGGTTGGCCATTCAGCATAGGTTACCATGGTGATCCACGTGGGTTAAAAGTGAGGCTGCTTCATGATACAGAAAACTTAAAGGACAGGTTCACAATTTTTCAAGTATGTCTTAAATCAACAGTCAGGTGTCCGTATGAACAGTGAAAGAGGTTTTCCTCGCTGTAATCATTCCTCCTGTTCATACTGGACATTAAAAGATCCTTCAAATGTGCTTTCAATATAAGTGATGGAGGCCAAAATCCACAGTGTGTCCACACAGTCATTTAAAAGTTGATGTGAAGCTTATTTGAGGCTTCAGCAGTCTGAGTTAGTCATATCAAGTGGATATCTGACACATTTACAGTCTTTTTACAGCATCAGATTCGCTCTTTGTGTTTCCTCCGACAGTGTTTCCCTGTTGAGCTGCGTTGGAAGTATAGTAACAAAAAGAGGAACTTTGCCACTAAAAAGACTGTAACGTTGAAAGATATCTACTTGATTTGACTCATTTGGACGCTGAAGCTTCATATTAGCTTCAGATAAACTTTTAAATAGGTTTTGCACAGAAGGAGGACTGTGGATTTTGTCCTCCATCACTTCCATTGTAAGTGTGTCATGAAGGGATCTTCTAATGGTCAGTATGAACAGGAGGAATGATTACAGCAAGAAAAACATGTTTCACTGTTCATTTGGGCTCCTGACTGTTGTTTTAAGACACACTTGAAAAACTGTGAACCCGTCCTTTTAAGGTGAGATCAAAAGTTGGCCATCATGGGAAAAACTCCTACATCTCACTGTGAGACTCATCCACTGATGACTCATGTGGAGCTTTGGTGACCACAGACAGTCTTGACAAACCACGTCTACACCACGTCTACAAACTAACCGATCAGAATATGATATGAAACAAGAGACTGGCAGACATTGCGACACTATCCACATGAATCCAGACCTTATACTTTCATTATACACAATGTAAAAGACATGTTTTGAGATATAGTAAAATACTCTGCTTTGAATAATAATTTGCCTCTAATATGTTTTTTTCCACAAAAAATGTTCAGTTACCTTTTTCAATTTAATTAAAAATGACACTAATGTTTGATTGAAGAACATGACCTGAAGTGGTCAATGGTTTTCAGTTGTACATCTGACCGCAAGTCTTTATATTAACTCTTTTATTCATTGAGTTCATTGTTCCCTAAAAAAAAGTCACGTCTTAATTTATTGTAAAAGTGGTTTTCTTTCTACCTTTCTACCTTTTCATATTGCATGTTTTTGCGGTTTCGTATCCTTTTCATAATTCCTTATAATACATTTTTTAAACTAAATATGAAATGAAACAAACCTGATCTGATGCAATGAGAAATCAAGGGAGGAAGTAGACAAAGCCTGAAGCTGAAACAACATTTTTGTGTAATCTGTTATTTATTCATGTTAATCTATTCATTTAAGTATTGATGTGATCATTTTTATTATTATCAACATCATCATTAGTTAGAGTTTCTGATGTTTAGTAGTGAACTCTGATGCTTTTGGGGTTGTGGGAGATTTCAAAGAGATATACACTCACTGAGCTACTTTACGCTTGGTTACCACAAACTGAAATGTGGTGATGATAACGACCGTTTACGTGCAGAACTACTTCCTCAAATGCCCTTAATGTTAAATTTAGGAAAAATGGGTTTTAAAACCAAACTTGCTGCTCACACAAAAGTAATTAAAACAAGAAATGAAAACTGCATGGTATTCCCAAAAATACCAAAAATACACACAAAAAAACTATCACAAACCAAACTGGTCACGCGCTGACGGTCCAGTTCAACCATATGGACCTCCTTTTGTCACACTATGGCTAGATTTTAACCTTACAGTTCTTTTAAACCACAGCTGAAGACTTCTCTGTTTGCTGCTGCCTTTTATTAAACCAAATTTGAGGGTTAATATTTTATTCTGCACTGTAACTTTTATTCTCCTGTTTTATCTGTCTTATTCTTTTTCAGCTTCTTTTTATTTCCAAATTGAACACTTTTTTATTGTATTTAAATGTCTTTTTGCTTGTGTTGCTTTTATATTCTGTCTTTTATGCTCGATATAAAGCCATTTGAATCACCTTGTTGTTAAAATGTGCTATAAAAAATAAACTTGCCTTGCCTTACAGACAGCTTTAGGCCCCGGACGAGCCCCCGTTGTAGATTAGATTAGATTATTTTTTATTTTGAATATGTTAAAACAACAAAATAAAATATATAGGCAGTGAAAGAAAACAAAAATAACAGCAAACTTTCAGTAAGCAACACAAATAATAACCTTTCAATGTATGACAAAGGGCGAAGGATGAAGTAAAGAGCTTTTCTAGTCCTACTTCCGTCTTTTTTTTAAATACTTTATCAATCAAATCAAAGCCAAAAAACATTCGAAACGACACGAGAATAAATATAACTTGCATAGAACAATAACAACACAAATCAAAAAGACACACTGCACCAAATCATATTATTCCACCTCTTTGTTTCACCCATTCTATAACTGTTCAATATGTTATTTTTAAAGATTCGTTAAAGCTTGTCACAAACTGGCTCAGGAATCTTTGAAAGCATCTTCACTTTACTTTTAGTGTCTAAAACCTTTGCGCTGTACTGTGTATATCATGCCAGACATTCAAATTCACATGACTGACTGCAGTCCGTCGCCTCGATGCACTACAGCTCTCATCTCAATTTCTGCTTTTAGCTCAGAAGTGAAAGGTGAATCGTGGGAGTAAACAGATACTGAATGACAATATAGTAAAACGCAGTAATTGTTGACAAATACTGTACATTACTAAAGACTTGTCTGCTTATAACTGCATTATAGTGTGTTTATTAAGTGTTTATATACTTTTTATAAATGCCGAATGGGGGAGTTAGAGGAAAGTGTTATCAATGAATACATTTTGATTTATGGAGTCATTTTAAGAATTTGAGAACCGTTGAGGGGTAAACACTGCTTGTACATACTGAGAGGGAACATGTTGTTGTGGCTCAAGGTGTCAAATGAAAGCCTTGATGACGTCATAGTGACATCATTAGGGAGGGCTCTACTGGGATTTGATTACAAAGAAAAAGGTCAATGGAAAACCAGCATTATGAGTAACTTGCTCCAACATGAACACAAAAAAAGTTTTGATTACGTTGTCTGTGCTCTTCTTACTGGTTTTAAGTTGGACGGGGCTCAGTTGTGAGGTTGTCTGCTTATGTACCAGGCCAGATCAAATCTGATCAAACTACACTGATACAATAGTCCTAATAAAGCGTATTAGATAGTAAAATGGCCATAATGGATATTTTTCATAATAGCAATTGATCAGATGAGTATATTTAAAATGAAAGGCGTCACTCTTAATGACGAATCCACAGAGAATTATCACCCAAATCTGCTGTTCTCCTCAACTCTACGGAGCATTTTAACGTCTTTCAGCTCATTGTTTTAGTTCACTCTCATAGTGTCGTTTTGGTCCGCAGCAGGCAGCTGTTTTCAGAGACAAAGCTCTGAAAAGCCACTGTACACTACCTGCTCAGCACCAAACAGCAAACAGACAGTTAGCTGTAGACTAGCTGGTGAACATAGTGGAGCATTTAGCAGCTAAAGAGCCAGATATTTCCCTCAGGAGTTGGTAGAAAACAAAAACAGAGCTAAAAGAGAGTGAATATTGGATACAACCAACAGAAACATGACTCCTAATGAGAGCTCTGCTGGACCAAGAGGCAACTACCACAGCTTTAGTCTGAAGTATCTCAAAGTGTCACTGACGGCCGCTAGATGCTCCAACTGACTCCCATTAAAAAAGAATCAACTTCTCTCTAGAAATACTGAGTCAATCATTGTTTTACGAGTCATTATGGTCTCAATCTCTAAATTCAGGCCCTCTAATAAGTGTGCTACATGTCATTTAGGAAATTATTGCTCCAATAATAAGATTTGAAGACTTAAAGTAGTTTTGATGTTTGCCATGTGGGCGTTGATTGTCAGCTGTGATTGACAGTTGGCTCACCTGCTGCTCTCCTCGGCTCCGGGACTCACACTGAGTCAGACTATTGTTGCAATACTTCACTAAGTTTAATGTTACGATACCTGCCCTGTTAGCAAAATTGAGCTAAATTGTCTGAGGTAGCGGGGCGTGTTTTCAGAACATGAAAGGTGACACCCGGCAATCCTTATTTGGAAGGTCCTGGCTCCAAACGGAAAAGATGGCGCAGACTGTGAGCTGCCACTCAGTAAATGCTAGATTGGATGGGTAGGAGAGTGTGGTTAGGGGTAGGTTACCACACACCTCGCTACATCCATCTCTATATAGCCTGCAGTCTACAGACTGGATGTGTAAATAGCATAGTCTGTATATAAAGATATATACTATAAGTCTTCAAATCTTATTAACAGAGCATAACTTCCAAAATGACCACCAGCACACTTATTAGAGGGCCTGAATTTAGAGATTGAGACCATAATGACTCTTTGAAAAAACAGATTGAAAATTTTCATGAGAGAAGTTGATGCTTTTTGAATAAGAGTCAGTTGAGCCAAAGATGTTTTTGGAGCCAGTGTTATTGCACCTTCAAGTGCCTCCACATTGGCTTCAAGGTCAAGCCGTGGTTGTTGCCGCTTGGTAAATAGGCGTCCTTGCTCTAACAAGTGTTCAGTATCAAGGTTATAAAATAATAAGTCAGTGTTGTGTTTGCAGCTTGTTCCTGCTGCCACTCAGACTTGAGACAATGCTGACGAATCCAAACTAAAGACCAAACTACCAGTTTCCTTTTAATTAAGCTGTGTAATACACTGTTTTTTATGTGGTCTGATCTACTATTTTATATACGTGCACAACTGATTACAAACCAACTCGCACTTTTTATTATTGTCCTTATGATTCGGGCCTGCTCCCACAAATTGATCTATTTTTTTTTTTAATTGTTTTTGTCTGTGTGCTTGTTTGCTTTTGTTTTTAACATTTGTTTTTGTGCTTTTGCTTATGTACAGAATAAGGTGTAGATGAATTTCAGCAGAAGCCCTGTTTTCATTATTTCAGGTTGATTTCCTAAAAACATTTATGCAAATTTTATAAATCACGAAGCGCTACTACATTACACACAGCTGTCATAACACTGTAAACATTCTTAACACTTGTAAGCAGTCCCAGATAGCAAAATTGCTGTGCCCTATGTCCGGCCCACACCAGACACTTTCATGTGGCCCACATACCGCATGGAATGATGGCACTTGGGCGGTCCGCTCCTGTTTGCCAGATCCGGGCCACAAGCAAACCATAACAATGCCACATGTAAACCAAAAACTAAACAAATAAACCAGATCTGGACCACAGCTCATTTTTATTCTGGCCCTGATTGGGCCCACATCGATATCCTCATCCAGTGTGGAATGATGGCACTTGGGTGGTCCGCTCTTGTTTGCCAGATCTGGGCAACAAGAAAGCCATAGCAATACCGCATGTCAACCAAGAACAAACCAAATAAACAAATGGTAAATGGACTGTACTTGTATAGCACCTTTCTAGTCTTCTGACCACTCAAAGCACTTTTACACTACAAATCACATTCACCCGCCCATCAGAGGAAATCTAGTCATTCACACACTGAACAATTTGGGGTTCAGGAGCAATTTGGGGTTAAGTATATTGCCCAAGGACACATCTACATGCGGACTGGAGGAGCTGGGAATTGAACCACCGATCTTCCGATTACTGGACTGTTGTGGATATTTTGAGCAATGGTCAGCAGTGGAGAAAGGCGCACACAAGACTTTTGATGTCTTCACCTCTAAAATTTTACGATTAATTTAGAACCACAGTAAACCATATATCATATCATATCATATCATATCATATCATATCATATCATATCATATCATATCACATTATATCACATCCAGATTAGCCAGTTCTGAGTGTGCTGTATCTTGGCCAAAACTGGCCCTGATCAGGGTATGAGCCTAGCAAATGTGGCCTGTTTATCTTAAACATATCTGGACCAGTTCTAGTAAATATACAACACAGCCCAGATAGCAAAATTGCTATGGCCCATATCCAGCCCACAACCAACACTTTCATGTGGCCCACATACCGCATGGAATGCCATCATTGCACACGGTATGTGGGCCAGAAGAGGATATGGAATGTGGGCCTGATCAGGGCCAGAATAAAGAACTGTGGTCCAGATGTAGGCCAGATCTGGTTTATTTGTTTAGTTTTTGGTTTACATGTGGCATTGCTATGGTTTGTTTGTGGGCCGGGTCTAGCAAACAGGAGTGGACCGCCCAAGTGCCATCATTCCATGCGGTATGTGGGCCACATGAAAGTGTTGGGTGTGGGCCAAATTTGTTGTATAGTATTTAGGCCATATTTGTCATATCATATGTTGGCCACTTTAGGTTCACATCAAGTCAAGCTAGTGCTTACTGTGCAATATCTTTGTCAGAACTGGCCTAGGTATCTTTTAAGATAACCGGGCCACATTTGCTGCACCATATGTGGGCCACTTTTGGTTTACACCCACATTAACTATTGTCAACTGGGCTTGCCAAAGGTGGCCTACATTTGTTTTGTGATATTTGGGCCATATTCACTATGTATCACATGGGCGACTTTATGGTCACATCCAGTTTACACATTGCCGAGAGCACTGCACCTTTGCCAAAAATGGCCCACATTTGCTTTGGGATATTTGAGCCATATTTGTTATTTTACATGTAGGCCACTTCAGGCTCACGTCCATTTTGTCCAGGCCAGAAGAAAGCCAGCAGTGCTGTATCATTGCCTGAAGTGGCCCACTTCCGTATGCTATCTAGGGCATCATCTCTCTCACCTACCTGTGTGTGTTTCATGAGTATCTGAGACCACAACACCACTTCCTGCTGCACGTTCGCTTCTTTTCAGACAAGTGTGAGTATAATGTAGAGTATAATGTTTGATTATTCAGCTTTAAAATGTTGTATTATATGTGTAACTGGAACTTTCTACATAGAAAGTCCTGATATCACCAAACTCTGCAGATAAAGCTGAAATAAATTGAACACACTTCTCTTATTTTTAAGTATATACATAGTTGGATTATTCACGCCCTCTGGTGATATCCATGACTTCATAGTTGGGAAATAACACGGTAATCCCCCCCCCAAACTGGGGGATGTGGGAAATGCCGTGGTTGAGGCACACTTGTCCTCAGCAAAAGAGAGTTTACAATTTCAACAGATTTGTAAACATTTCATCAGCATAAATTTCAATTCTATTGACCAAAGCACTGCCATTAGTAAGCTATGAGATTTCTGTCACAAATGTTCAGTGATGGAAGAAGTATTCAAATCCTTTTCTTCAGTAAAAAATACTAGCTTGATGTAGTTAAAGTATTGCAGTAAAAGTACATAAGTATTAGCAAGCAAGCAAGCAAAATTTATTTATATAGCACCTTTCACAAACACCAGTTACAAAGTGCTTCACAGTCAAAGAAATAAAATAAAATTGCAAAGTGCTTTGCAGTAAAAGAAATAAATTAAAATAAAATAATATAAAATAAAGTGAAATTGAAATAAAATAAAATAAAATCAGAATAAAGAAAAGCAAGGACACCAGATAAAATACACAAGTAGAGCAGATAAAATGGACAAATTAAGATAAAATAGCACATACTACCCAAATGCCCTTCTAAACAAATGGGTTTTTAGCTGCTTTTTAAAGGAGTCTACAATTATCAAAGGACCTTAAGCTTGTTGGAAGAGTGTTCCAAAACTTAGGGGCTGCCGACTGGAAGGCATGATCCCCCCGGGTCTTAAAATGTGTACGAGGTACACTTAGAAAGCCCTAAGTGGAGGATCTAAGAGCGTGACTAGTGGTGTAGGGGTGCAGAAGGTCACTAATGTGCTGTGGAGCCTGGCCATGTAGGGCTCTATAAGTGAGCACCAAAATTTTAAAATGAATTCTAAAATTTACTGGAAGCCAGTGCAAAGAGATTAAAATAGGAGTTGTATGTGACCATCTGTTGGATTGTGTTAAAAGCCTAGCAGCAGCGTTTTGGACAGTTTGTAAGCATTGTATGGAAGATTTATTAAGACAGGTAAAAAGAGAGTTACAGTAGTCCAAACGTGATGAGATAAAAGCATGTATCAACATCTCCATTTCATTTCTTGATACCACAGACCGGAGTTTGGCTATGTTTCTAAGGTGAAAGAAACATGATTTAGTTAGTGTCTTAACATGCGCTTTGAAACTTATGGATTGGTCGAAAATTACACCGAGATTGTGCAGGCAGGACCAGGAAGATGAAGATAAGGCACCAAGTTTCTGCCTGATTGCTGACTGAAGATTGTCAGGGCCAAAGATCAGGATTTCAGTTTTGTCTGCATTTAACTGCAGAAAATTGTTTGCCATCCAATTCCTAATTGCGTTTAAACAGATGTTAAGTACAGAGAGTTTGTGAAGCTCATTAGGTTTAAATGAAAAGTACAACTGGATGTCATCAGCGTACATATGGTAGGAGATGTTCTTGAAACTACTGATGATTTGTCCTAGTGGCAGCATGTATATGGAGAATAGAATGGGTCCTAAGATTGATCCCTGGGGGACACCGCATGACAAAGCTGCAGTGTCCGACTCAAATTCACCTACAGAGATTGACGAAGATCTGTCTGTGAGATATGAGGAGAACCCCTCCAATGCAGTCCCAGAGATGCCCACCAGGTGATTTAGCCTGTGGATCAGAATGTGATGGTCCACAGTATCGAACACTGCGCTAAGGTCCAATAGTACTAGAACAGAACAGTCTCAAGTATTATGAGCTTGATGTAGTTAAAGTATTGCAGTAAAAGTAGTGGTTTGGTCCCTCTGACTGAAGTATTATTATATATGACATCATTAGATAATTAATACTGAAGCATCAGTGTTAGAGCAGCATGTTACTGTTGTAGCTGCTGGAGGTGGAGCTAGTTTCAACTACTTTATATACAGTTAGCTAGTTTAGTCCACTGGTTCCCAACCTAGGGGTCAGGGCCCCTCCAAAGGGTCAGCAGATAAATCTGAGGGGTCGTGAGATGATTAATGGGAGAGGAAAGAAGAAAAAACAAAGTTCTGATACACAAATCTGTTTTCAATTTTTGGACTTTTTCTCTAATCTTTGATTTTTGCTGAAATATTGGATCATTTGAACATTTATTGAAATGAAAGCATGTGAGAAGTTTAGACGGTGACCTGAACTAACACGGGTAAGATGCAGTTCCTTGTTTTGAAACTAGTGAACCAATAAGACTAATTTTTCATACTGTAGGCTGATCTGTTGGGGTTAAAGAGTCAGCTAACATCTTGTACAGAACACCTTGATGTGTATTGTTTCAGTTCTCTGCTTGGCCAAGTGTTTCAATAAAACATTCTCAGCATTAAGACATCAAAGGCTCGTGTGCACTTTCTTCACTGAGGTGCTGACCATCGCTCAACAACAACAATACTGACCATTAGAAGATCCCTTCATAATGCACTTACAATCTAAGTGATGGGGGACAAAATCAACCATCTGTGCAAAAATGTATTTAAAAGTTTATCTGAAGCTAATATGAGGCTTCAGTGTCCAAATGAGTCAAATCAAGTAGATATCTTTCAACGTTAGTCTTTTTAGTGGCAAAGTTCCTCTTTTTGTTACTATACTTCCACCTGCAGCTCAACAGAGAAACACCGTCCAAGGAAACACAAAGAGGGAATTTGATGCTAAAAAGACTGTAAATGTGTCAGATATCCACTCGGTATGACTAACTCAGACTGCTGAAGCCTCATATAAGCTTCATATCAACTTTTAAATGACTGTGTGGACACACTGTGGATTTTGGCCTCCTTCACTTACATTGAAAGCACATTTGAAAGATCTTTTAATAGCCAGTATGAACAGGTAGAATGATTACAGCGAGGAAAACCTCTTTCACTGTGTCATGGAAAAATCTTCAAATGGGCAAATAAATCTTCAGGTCACCCACAACTTAGTATTAAACTCAGAACTTATAGGAGGAAGACTCAAAAAATACACTGGAAGCTGGTAGAGTTCAATGTGAATGGGTTTACTGTGCATATAAAAAGAGACAGAGCAAACTGAGGCCTTTTGTCCCGGGACAAATAAAAAACCTGATGCAAAATCATGAAACCTCATATTATATACTTTTCATAACTCCTCCTATTGTGGAGCTTAGTTTCTAGTCTCCACTTCATTTTTAATTATAGTCTGCCATCTGGTCATTATTTCTGAGGTTCATAAGAGACCTTGACACTTTGGTGATAATACAAGGGTGACTTATCTTAAAAATTACTGTCTCAGCATCTTCCACCTTTTCTCACACTAAAAATGGACCTGACAGCCTTTCACACAGAAAATAAAATTGCTATACTACATATTAGCCTTATTGCTAACTCCCTGGGAACTGTCTCTTATTGGCATAATGCTATCTTTGCACTCTCACTGGCATATTGATCATGGAAAGGCAATTTTCCAACACAACTGCTCATATGGACACCTGACTGTTGTTTTAAGACACACTTGAATAACTGTGAACCTGTTCTTTAATATAAAGTTTTGTGAGTTTGAACAATGTGGGGTAAAGATAAATGCTGTGTTTCTCTGTGTGAGTTTGAGTGTAGTAAGATTCATCATATTTAGATTTAAAAATAATCTGGCAGTCGACCTTTGGCTGCTGGTTTCAGTGTTGTTATATCCTCTTGTCTGTAGATGACTGGCCTCAACTGGTTTTAGTGTAAATGCATCTTTACAGGAAATATGAGCTCATTTGACCTAGAAAAAACTTTCCTACACCTTCAGGTTATCAAAGTCGTTAAGACACGCATGTTTGTTTGTGCCAGCTCTGAGTCAAAAAGTGTAGTTCAATCCTCAGGTCAGTGGATATAAACTGAGACCACACGTTGATGGAAATATTGTAGTCACAAACATCTCTCATTATGAGATACAGTACATCTGCTGTGATTGCTGCTGCTAAAAGACACACTAAACACATCATAACTGAACAATATTCTTGCCCACTGATCAGTAATTTATTCAGCCTCTACAGAGATCACATATATGAGTGACACGTAGCAACAAAGACCACAGATTCAAACCGCGGAAACTCCTACGTACGGCTGAGATATTAAGGTCACAAAGAGTAACAGAAACTTTCACTAAAACACCAGATCAGTTTTAATATGAAGCACATGCACAAGCTGAGTGGGTGGTAAATCCTGTTTAGATCACCTGCAGGGAATAAGGCAAACCGCAGAAGAGTAAATATGAGTAAAATTCCCCACATCATGGAATCTTCCTCTCTAATATTAATATTGGCATCACTACCTGTCATTTAGTCTAATAAATTTTTATTGGAAACAAAACTATTTAAAATGTTTCACCCAAATAACAGCATATTTTCTTAATTACCTCTAGTGGTTTCTAGTGTCATGAACCAGTATATTTGCTCAAGTACAATTTTAGGTACTTTACTTGAGTATTTTCATTTTGCACTACTTTATACTTCCACTCCACTACACTTAAGGATCTGAATACTTCTTCCACCGTCATGAACCGGCTCACGATTCAGACAAAGAGGGAAGGAGAGCACACACGAGATTAGAGGTCAACAAACACAAATAAATAAGATGTGACAGAATCAGTAATATCAGTGATGTATGTGGATGCGTGGGTCAAACCGCTGCCTTGACCTCTCAGACAAAGAGAAAAAAAAGAAGTCTGGATATTTCTCTTTGAATTTAGGAAAACAATCATGTGTTAGGCAACATCACAACATCAAATTTACATTAAAGTGGAACAGAAACCTAGCCAGCCAGCCTAGACAGTTTCATCTACATCTCTGTATTTCCACTTTGGCAAGTTCAGCTTTTTTGTTTCCACTTCTTTTTGTTTATTACTGTCATGTCCCAGCTGAAGCATTTGAAGTTCTCTTTGTTGTTCGAATGTTAAAGCTGCAGCGGTGAATACTGGTGAACTTACAGATTTCCTTTTCACCACCTCAATAACCAGTATTTCTGCTTCTAGAAATTTGTTTGCCACAGCAATTTTTTACAGTTTCCGTCAGTTTTTTTTTTTTTTTGGTCAGAGGCCTCAATGCTCAGTGATCTCTACAAGTTGATCTTTAGTACAACAGTCAAAGAGATCCTCAGAGGGAGACTGAATGAAATCCTCTATTAAAGAGGCCATATTTCAATTAAAATCAACAAAACAGTGTAAATTATTTATCACAGCAAAAACCCAGTTCCGCAAAGGTCCGGTTATGTTTACGTTTCCCTCTAAACTTCTCACATGGTTTCATTTCAATAAATGTTTTTGTTTCAGCAAAAATTAAAGATTAGAGGAAAAAGTTCAAAAACTGAAAGCAGATTTGTGTATCAGAACTTTTTTTCTTTCCTCTCCCATTAAAGGTAAAGTCAGCGATTCTAATCCAGTACACTTTTTGTCAAATTCAGTGAATATCTCCTCACAGTCCGCCAGCTGTCCGTGTTCATACACAGCTCTGGCTTTATAAATGGGCTTTGTAAACACGGACGCATGGAGCGAGCCACACAACACTGCTCTGGCCAATCAGCAGCAGAGGGCGTTGGTGCTCATGCCCAGGACAGGAGGAAGTCATGAGAGCAGCTGTCTGTGTGAGGACATGACAGTCTCCCATTGAACTGGAGAGAGAGAGAGGCCACCTCCAATTCACATAGACAGTGTTTTTTATCTTTATCATCTCACAACCCCTCAGAATTATAACTTTATTCTCAGAAATCTGACTTTAATCTCAGAATTATCACTTTATTCTCAGAATTATGATTTAAATCTCAGAATTATGACTTTAAACTCAGAATTATGACTTTATTGTCAGAATTATGACTTTATTCTCAGAAATCTGACTTAAATCTCAGAAATCTGATTTTAATCTCAGAATTATGACTTAAATCTCAGAATTATGACTTTATTCTCAGAATTATGACTTTATTGTCAGAATTATGACTTTAATCTCAGAAATCTGACTTTAATCTCAGAATTATGACTTTAATCTCAGAAATCTGACTTTAATCTCAGAAATCTGACTTTAAACTCCGAACTCAAATACATTTTTCACATGTGGTCTTAATCCTTTTCCGTAGTATTGGTACATTTACTTAAGTAAAGGATCTGAGTACTTCCTCCACCACTGAAGACAGAAACTTGAAAAACTGCAAAACCCTTCTTTAATTCTGTGTGAAATTGAAATTGAAATTGAAAACTACCATGAATTTTGAGGGATAGCTAATGGTCAGTTAGCCAATGTATTATTTCCACTCTTGATGCATTATTTTATCCCATTTCAGAAAATGAATAAAAACAAAAACTACTGCTCCAAAATGAATAATCACAGTAGCTTTTACTTATTTTATAAGCTTCCTTATTCAGACATAAATGTGCTCCTTTTCTTTTTTTATTTCCACCGGTTGAAGACGTAGGTGTAGTGTGGTTTCTGGTTATCATCTCGTCATGAGAGAAAGTTCTATGTGGAACCACCATGATGCTAAAACCAGGAAGAGAGTGGTACTCATAAAGAGCTGCTCAGACTCTCATTCTCAGTCAACCTGCAGGGCATCGAGTAGCACCTGGCTGTGAACTGGAAAGAAGTGATTTCAGTTACTTAAATTTGAGTCTGTAATCACATTTTAACAGTTCATATCAAAGACAATGGCTGAGTTTGACCTGCGTCAAGCTCTGGATTGGTAAGTTCAATCTATAATGTATATCTATAACGTTCTGTTTGTGTCTAAACCTACAGTGTTTGTAATGTGTCTCACTGGAAATATCAAGAACACAATCAAAAAACTTTCCAATTGCGATTTTAGATAATACTTCATGTGTTTATGAGAGCTCAGAGCATGAAATGTGTGTTAAAGTGACATATTTTAAAGCTGAGGTAAGTAACAAATAGTAAACTTGAAATCAAGAGTTCCCGAAAGCCATTTTTCGGCAGCCTTCCATCCTGAGTTCCTGCCTCTGAAAAGGGAAGTGCTCCAGTCCGTCTGACAATGATTTTTACTTCTCCCTCACAGCATCCTGTACCTCTGTTTTGTGACTTGGCTAAAACATATGGTGAACAGGCTTAGAAATGTGCTTTTAGGTATTTCTAATGGTACAAAAACTGTGTAACTTTAGACTTTGTATGCTGCTCATCACACATGAAATTGATTAATTACAGGAGTATATCATTAATTAAATTAACATGTATTTAAATGTGAGGGATGGTTCAACTTGTCCTCTCAAAGCTTTGCAACTGCCAGTTTTAAAATGATATATTTGACATTTATCTGTTTTGTATTTCAGTTCATCTGAATCAGATGAGACAGAAATCAAATCCCTCTGCTTTGAGATGACGGTAAGATTAATTTTTATTTACTTGAGGCCATGTGAGCCGTATGTCCTTCTGGGCTTCTCATGTACGTTCTTGTGAAGGACCAGTGTGTAGGATTACTGGCATCTAGTGGTGAGGTTGCAGATTGCAACCAATTGAATACACCTCACCTCACCGTCCACTTCTAAGCTTGTGGGAGAACCTACGGTGGTCGTGAAACTTGCAAAAAAGGCCCTTTCTATAGCCAGTGTCTTGTTTGTCCTTTCTGGGCTACTGTAGAAACATAGCAGTACAACATAGTGGGCCTGCTCCCTATGTAGATATAAAGGGCTCATTCTAAAGTAACGAAAACATGATTCTTATTTTCAGGGGATTATACACTAATGAAAACGTACTTATGAATGTTATATTCCATTTCTGCCAAGTCCGTTCTGCTATATGCCACTAAAATCTACACACTTGTCCTTTAATTCTACTCTCATGTAAAAAGAGTCATTAATAAGGCCTTAACAGTCGTTAAAGAAGGGTAATAATAATAATATGTTAATGAATTAATTTCCAGATGCTCTTTTCATAAAGATCAGGGGTCAATCGCCCCATTGGAGGAGCTTCCTGGTCAATTCAGAAACTAAAAAGACAAACCAAGTGTCTGGAGAAACACCAACCACAATCTGGCAACCTAAAAGTTGTTGTTATTATTGGCTCAATAACTGTTTTGTGATTTATTAACCATTTTATAATCCATTAGTAACAACTTATAAACCCGTTTGCCTTATTAAAAGATGGGTTGGATGTGTTTTTTTGGTTTGAGAAACAATTTCTGGTCTGTGTATACAACCAAAATTCAGATGACAGGAAACATGTGCAGCGGAGCATGACATGGTTTTCTGTTCTTTGCACTGTAGGATGGTGAGGATAAGACCTTCAGCCTTGATGAGGGACTGAACCTGGTGGTTTCCCACAACCCGAAGACCATGCAGTGTGTAGCTACCCTGGTGCTCGCCGTGAACAGGATGAAAAAGTCTCTGTCTCGCTGTTGTGAGCTCAGTGATAAGCAGCTCTGCAGTGAGATCATGGCAAGCCTGGTGGAAGGTGAATAATTTCACATCATTATAAGCTCATTAAAGCTCCTAAGATGTTGCCACGACTTAACACTCTCTTCTCCCTTCGCCTTTCCACAGAAACAATTGTCAAGATGGAGGGGAACTTCACCACAGAAGTGAAAAAAAGAAAATACAAACGTCTCTACAGTGAGAAGCAGTTGACTCTGTGTGACAGCTCACAAAAAGATCTCTGCCAGGTTGACGGACAGTTAAAGCTGCAGGCCATCACTCTGAAAGGAGGACACCATGATCACAAAGGTATGAACATCACAAGTCCAGTGGTGGAATTTAGCTGAGTACATTTACTCAAGTACTATATAATTTTATGCCACTTTATACTCATACTACACAACATTTCAGAGGGAAATATTCAACTATTTAACCCCAAGGCATATATCTGACAGCTGTAGTTACTTTTGAACTTGAGATTTCACATGAAAAACATATGATAAGCTTATAAAATACACATTTTTAAAGATTAAACCAGTGGTTCCCAACATTTTTGGCTCAGAAAAAGCAGCGTCTTGTTGGGGCCTCTTAGTCTCGCGATACCAGACAATCGGGAGATCTCTACCCACCGAAGTCTGGGGATTTCTAAATGCACGGTAGTTGCTTGAACAGCGGCAGGAACAGCCGCTAACAAACCTTTGTGAACTGCGTGTCACCGTCCCAATATGAAGGGCCGCCCTTAACACTTTGCTGATTTTGAAATTTTGCTAATAATACCCCTGTTCTTAGTAGGATTTCAAATGCAGAACTTTTACTTGTAATGAAGTATTCTTAAGTTTACATTTTAGTAAAATTACTTTTACCAGCACTGCAGATTTAATTCATGCCATAATTATACATTTCTGTATCAGAACTTTGTTTTTACTTCTTTCCTCTCCCATTAATCATCTCACGACCCCTCAGGTTTATCTGGTGACCCTTTGGAGTTGCTTGACTCCTAGGTTGGGAACCACTGGACTAAACTACCTAAGAATTACCAATCTAAAAATGTTATATAGAACGATATATCAGTCAAAAGGGACATTTTTCTGTAGAACGAGTACTTTTACCTTTGATACTTTAGGTACATTTTGCTAATAATACTTATGTACTTTTACTTAAGAATGACTTTGAATGCAGAACTTTTACTTGTAATTGTGTACTTATGTTTGTTATATTAGTCACTAGCGTTGCAACTAACGGACTAATATTTTTTTCACTGTCAATAAAATGTCAGAAAATAGTGAAAAATGCTCGTAATTTACTCAAGATGATACCTTCAAATGTCTTATTTTCTCCGACCAACAGACCAAAACCCAAAGATTTTCATTTTACCATCATTGAAGACAAAAAAACCTATAAAATTAGCACATTTGATAAGCTGGAGCCAGTAAATGTTTGGTCTTTTTGCTTAAAAATGATTCAAATGATTATTTGATTATCAAAATATTTGCAGATTAGTTTTCTGTTGATCGACTTATCGATTAATCTCTCTTGTTTCTCTGTCTTTTTTCTCACAACAGTTAATTTCAAGCTGGCACAGTACATCAAACCCTCCCCCGAGTCTGACATAGGTCAGACTGTCGTCCTGTCAATCATGAAGGAGAAAGACCCCCTGCACATTTCAAGCTCTCTGAAAGACGGCAAAGCTGTCTTGAATCTAGAGGTAAGCAGAAATATATAGTTGCACATAAAGGTGTCGTGATGAGAAAGTAACAGTTCAGAGGGAATTTTTGGGGTCAGTTGATGTGATTTAGGAAAATTTTTAGTCCTTTTTAACAGAAGTCCTTATTGCCAGCAGTGGAAAGTAATGAAGTACTTTATTTACCCAGTAACACTTAAGCATTCATAATTAGTATATAAACAGTTAATAAATTGTTTACAACACACTAGAATGTAGTTGTTAGCAGATATAAGTGTTTATTAATGTATTTGTCAACAACTATAATTCCTCCTGTGGACTACCATAAGTGGAGGCTGCTGTATAAACAGATAATGAATAACAATATAGTAAATCACAGTTGTAATAATATAAAATATGTTTTCATAGGAGAAGTTATAATTGTTAACACATACTGTGTATTAATAAACAGTTAAAATTGTTCTTATATCTGCTTATAACTACGTTATACTATATATATACAATTTATTAACTGTTTATATATTGCTTATAAATGCTAAATAAGGGGGACTTAAAATAAAGTGTTACCCATTTACTCGGGTATTGTACAATTTTGAGGTACTTTAATTGAGTATTTCAATTTTATGCTATTTTTTACTTCTACTCCACCACATTTCAGAGGTAAATATTGTAATTTTTTTTGTTGTTGTTTTTTACTATTTTTCAGCAATGGTTATTACTTACTCTTCAAATTCAGATTTTACACTAAAAAACATGTGATCATCTTATAAAATATGATGCAGTGTTACACATCAAGCTAACCAAATGCTCACCATGACCATATTTTTTTTATGATGACTGACATCTACTTTTTTTTTCTTTTATTGGCGGAAATGGTCTTCCATACAAAACATACATTTTCTCTTTATCTATATTTTGGCAGCGATGCAGTGAGTCAAATATGCAGGAGATCGGAGAAGACAGTGACATGGACCGTTTCCTCTTCTACAAGAGAACCACGGGAATAAATTCGACCACCTTTGAGTCGGTCAAATGCCGCGGCTGGTACATCAGCACTTCCTATGAGGATGAATACCAGCCTGTGGAAATGTGTCGAGGCACTACCCGCCGTAACACCTGCTTCACCATAAAATAAATAAAGTATTTGTGGGTTTAAGGTGCCATGCACAGTCAGAATTATGCTGAAGACAGTGACACAGCAATGAATTGTAGATATTTATGCTTCACCACTAGATGGTGCAATCGTCCGCATTGATCTCTACTTGGTGAAGTGGAAATATAATTTAGTGTATTCCACTAAAGATAGTTTTACTTTATATTGTTTTTAATCACTGAAAAATGCTGTGAAAACAAACAAAATTCATGAATGAATGAAAAAAGTAACAGGATATTCCTCCTATTTCCATTGTTTATTAAGACAAATATGCAGTTGCTCTGTTTTGTTCTAACAGGAAAATGAAGACTTGAGTGTGTAAAACATTGTGAGTTTAAAAGTGTAGCGGGCTAAATATGCCTGGTTCTGTGATTTGTGTTTGTTGTTTTTTTAAAAGTGAAGATTACTTTGCATTGTTATAGTGACTTAAACATTGTGGTAAACAACTCTGACCTGCAGATCTCACGTATGGGGTTCCATTTAAGTCAAAAGTACCATAAGCTTCTATAATTTATTTCTCAATGACCGTTATTGTTTGTCCCTTGATTTGGTCAAAAAAAAAATCAGCTGTTATGCTTGATAATTTTCATTGTGTGTTGTTTTTCCTGTTGTTATGACATTTGCTTTGCTGATAAAATAAAATAAAATTATTTTAACCCTCTAACCGTCTTCTTGCTTTGATCAGTAGCTTTTAAAGCAGGCTTATGTGACTTGCTCAGCAGCGCCCCTTGTGGTCAAAAGGGGCACTAATAAATTAATAGTAAATGCTAAAACACAGTAATATTAAAGGATGAGTTTACAACTTTTCAAGTGTGTCTTAAAACAACAGTCAGGTGTCCATATGAACAGTGAAAGAGGTTTTCCTCGCTGTGATCATTCCTCCTGTTCATACTGACTATTTAAAGATCCTTCAAATGTGCTTTTGGACGGTGTTTCTCTGTTGAGCTGCGGTGGAAGTATAGTGTGGTGGAAACTGCCTTCCCATGATCAAACGAATGTACCAGTGAATGTGCAAAGATAACATTGATGTCAATAAGAGACAGTTCTCAGGGAAGTTAAAAAAGAAGGCTAATCAGTGGTGTAACATTTTTGGTTCTCTGTGTAAGATGATTTAAGGCTGCTAGGCCCGTTTTTACTTTGAGAAATGTGGAAGATGCTGAGACAGTATTATTTCTAAGATAAACCAAAGGTCACTACTGAACTCAGCAATAATGACCAAATAGTTTTGAATATGATTAAAATATGAGGTGGAATCTAGAAAATAAGCTCCACAATATGAGGGGTTATGAGAAGTATATAATATCATGTTTTATGATTTTGAATTAGGTTTTTTATCCTGGGATAAAGGCAGCGGGTTGCTTTGTGTTGCTCTCTACTGCACAGTAAACCTATTTACATTGAACTCTACCAGCTTCAAGTGTATTTTTTGAGCCTTTCTCTATAAGTTTTGAGTTTGATGTTTAGTTGTGGGTGACCGCAAAATTTAGTGGCCCATCTAAAGATTTCACACAACAATAGTAACAAAAAGAGGGACTTTGTCACTAAAAAGACTGTAATGTTGAAAGATAGCTACTTGATTTGACTCATTTGGACGCTGAAGCTTCATATTAGCTTCAGATAAACTTTTAAATACATTTCTGCACAGAGGGAGGACTGTGGATTTTGTCCCCCATCACTTCCATTGTAAGTGCATTATGAAGGGATCTTCTAATGGTCAGTATGAACAGGAGGAATGATTACAGCAAGAAAAACATGTTTCAATGTTCATTTGGGCTCCTGACTGTTGTTTTAAGGCAGACTTGGAAAAATTGTGAACCCATCTTTAACACAAGTAGACGTCAATGAACTGATGTAGTAATGTTAGTTACGCAGCAATTTCTATCCAAAGTTTTCTAACATTAGCCACCATTAGCTAACATTATTGCTCATACCGGACCATGAAAGACTGTCGTGACATATTCTCAGTTTAAAGCTCTTCTGAAATTCACTGTAAACACACAGTATGTAAGAACTTCTAAAACTACTTCAATTAGCCTTGTTGGTAGAAATGTTGGTAAAAATTAAATCATTTACTATTTCGTCACCCTGAAACTACAGCATAGATAACTGAGCATCTAGCAGTGGAATGCTTATTATCACACATTCTCACAGTTGTCTTGCAGAATAAATCATCAACTGACTGGATAACTTGACCATAACTAACTTTTGTCAACAATGACATACATGGTGCTTGAATCTTGATGACTGTAGTGGCTACTCACTGGTTGTTCAGTGACTAGCATTACTTGTGGCTTGCTAACCAGCAATTAGCTAACTACTGGTTAGAAAGCTAGCTAGCTAGTTTGCTAAAAAGACACTTTTACGCACAGTTTAAGCAGGGGACTTATCATGCACATTTCCAGGTCTATATTTACATTCTGGTGCTCTACTGGAATATCTTTGCATGATTTCTAGTTGAAAACTCCTTATCTATCTTCTACTGGTCCTTTATGCAGCCCCTCAGTTCAGCCTCTGTCTGAAACAGGCCGTTTTAGCTCCTGTCTCTTTAAGGCTCGCCTCCTGATGAGCCCACTCTGTTCTGATTGGTCAGCTTCAGGAAGTGTCCTCCGGCTCCGCAGGATACGTAAACAAACTATAGTAGCAGGATTTCACTTCTTTTTCTCCTTCTTTACTCCAAATGTCAACTTCTCAAATACATCCGTACATGTTTGAGCTGAAATCTTATCTGAAATATACAGTGCTAGTCAAAGGTTTGTTAAAGTTACTTAAAGTTGTCTCATGCCACATCACTGAAATTGTAGGATATGGTTTGATAAAAAAAAGTTACAACCATGATCCTTTCATCCCTGCAGGTGCAAACCAACACTGTCAATCAACAGATCAATATCACTGGTCCTAATGAACAAAATGAGCTATCAAAATTAGTTTTAATCCTTCGTTGTAAGTAGTTATGGCAATCTGAGTGATGTGTGCGCCTCAGAGTTTGGTTGTTTCCCATTCTTCTGAATGTAAAGAGTTCACTGAATAGTCATTATTTATTAGTTATGATGCTTCAGCAAGTATTAACATTATTAACTCTTGACCTCTATGAAGTCAGAAAGGTCAGCGGCAGGTTTGACTTGAGTAAAATTTAGTTTGAGTAAATGTTTGTTGCTTTCATGCTTCACCTGTGTTATTTATTGATTACGAGTCTGTTGAAAGCTCAGTGTTGCTGTCAGTTTCACTCTGAATTTCATTATATTTTTTTCTAGGTGAGCCTAAATTCTTCATATTTGTAATTCATCATGAATCAAGTATCAAGTATTTCATTGATTTTCTAACAGTTCTGGTTATTCTGAATAAAAAAAATGTGCAACATATCCACATTTGAAGCTATTAAGAGACGTTGAGAGGCACAAAAATGTGGATTTTGGCTGTGGACTGAGCATCTGCAATGTTGTGATGCTCTGATAAACTCACTGTGTGATATATTGATTTGATACAGACGTCTTCATGTTGAGTGCTGTGTGAGATACTGAGGCACAAGCAGTGGTGGAAGAATTAGATCCTTAGTGTAGTTAAAGTATTGCAGTAAAAGTACAGTAGAAGTATTTTGCTGAAATATTGGATCATTTGAACATTTATTGAAATGAAAGCATGTGAGAAGTTTAGAGGGAAAAATCACTATTTAGTGGAGCTGTTAACAACTCATAGACATGTGAAATGTGACCCCGACTACACACTGCTTTTTGTAAGACGTCAAAAGACAAAAAGGTTGGAAACCACTGGTTTCATCTTTAACAATGTGTTGTATTTTAAAAGCTTGTTATATTATCCATTGTGTCAAATCTTCATCTGAAAAGTAACTAAAGCTGTCAAATAAATGTATAAGTACCTTAAAATTGTACTCAAGTACAGTACTTACGTAAATCCACCACTGGACACAAGTAGGAGCATTTTGTATGATAAGTTTTGAAACAGCAAATTGAAAATTAAGCCAAAGCAATTATAAAATACTGTAATAAATGCCATCACATAACTGGGAACACTGTTTTCTGTTACTGTAATATAATTTATTGATAATGAATTCTTGTGACACAGAAACATACAGCTCATATACCAGAAGATACACACACACACATACAGCGCCCCACCAAATTAAACATCAATCTGTTCCTCCAACTTCACAATAGCGGACTTAAGGAGTCGCAGCCAATCAGAGACAGTTCAGAGAGAGTTGACCTCTCATTGGTACAGCCTGCGCGGGTTTGCATGGTGATAGTTTGGGCTGTTTCTTGACTGACTGCAGACCAATCAGAGATGCTGAGCTCTGCTCTACATCGTGGAGGCGGAAAGCAGATTATGGAGTGATGTGCATTTGACTTTAAAGAGGCAAAATAAGTGCAGGCAAGTTGAAGAGGTCAAGAGCTCGCTGCAGTGTTTCATCTTTCATTCTCACATCCTTGACAAAACACACACATCTATATTGTATATATATATATATATCTCTCTTTGAGGACTTATTTCAACCTGTTTTGAGGGAATTCGTTCAGTCTCCTGCTGAAGATTTGCTCTCAGCAACATTTTCCTCCGAATGATTTATAGACATGTGTGGCACAAAAATCTTTATAATCCCGTTTTCCAATATTTGTGATTGGCCAAGACGTAAAAATCAGGTGTCAGTATGTGTGAGAAAAGGACAGAGCGGTTGTGTTGATGTGCATATATTACATGCATCGCCTCATATCTAATGTTGACACTAGAAAACTTATTGATATGCAAAATGTAAGAACATCCCTAACCCAGAAACCAGTTCATCAATCTGCACACACGCTCACATGTGCAGGAGTGTATGACCAGCATGTAGGCCTATGATGAGTGTGTGTGTGTGTGTGTGTGTGTGTGTGTGTCTCCCTCTGCCATGCACATTCCGGGCACATGGCAACAGAAGCTAAATATAGCCCCGGCAGCCCGGCTTCACAGCGGGATCATGCTTCCTCTCGCTAACGTAGGATCCCTCCCTGCCTCTGTCCCTCTTGCTCTGCTTCCTACAAACATGGCCTCCTCTCATGCACCTCCCTCCCTCCCTCCCTCCTGCTTTGCTTTCTCTTTACTCAGCCCCCTCCCCTCCTCTTCTTTGTCATTCCCCCCCCTCCCTCCATCATTTTCCTTCTCTCCAGATATTCTTGCACCTCTTCCTCTCTGGATTCCAGCTGCAGCTCCTCTGCTGTGTGCATAATCTTTGCAACCTGATAAAAAAAAACAAAAAAAAACGGGGTTTTCTAAGTTAATTTTTCCAGCTATAAATAAACAACCACATAACTCACCTTCAACCCAAACACACATTTACTACAAGTACTTCAGTGCAGGTTGAGATACTTTCCATTTCATGCTATTTCACACTTAAATATTTTTTACTTTTTACTCCATAAGATTTGCTCAGCGTTGGAAGAAGAGGTATTCAGATTCTTTACTATATAAGATAGCAGTAGTAGATAGTATAGTAAGAAAGTACAGATACAGCAATGTAAAAATAGTCCTACTTAATCTTACTTAATCCCTTTCACTCCAAATCTATTTTGGAACAAAAACAAAATGACATATCCAAATTCAAATAGCTGTAGCTCCTGAACCACAGTGACTACATGCATAAACCTCCTATAGTTTCTTGAGAAAGTGTCAGAAATACAATAAAAATGTTGTCCACCTAAAATAAAAAATGCTTTTTTTAGTATAAATAACAGCCTGTGGCTTTGTCTGTAAAGGTGGAGGACAGTATGAGGCTGTAAACTAAACACCAGTGAATATCTGCCTAAAATTTGAAGAAGAATGCACACAGTTTGATAATGTTTTTTTCATGAAAAGGTTCAAGCGGATTTACAAAAAGGATATTTGGAGACTCCATGTTTTGGTAAACACAAGGTCTTCCTGGCATGTGACAAAGCAAGGCAGGAAGAGAAGGGAGAGAGGGCCAACTAGTGGACGCTGGAGTCCTACACGAGTTAATGAGGTTAAGCAAAAGACAGTATTGTCTGCAAAATGTGGTTAAAGTATTGCAGTAAAAGTAGTGGTTTGGTCCCTCTGACTGGTATATTATTATATATGACATCATTAGATTATTAATAGTTAAGCATCAGTGTTAGAGCAGCATGTTACTGTTGTAGCTGCTGGAGGTGGAGCTAGTTTCAACTACTTTATATACAGTTAGCTAGTTTAGTCCAGTGGTTCCCAACTTAGGGGTCGGGGCCCCTCCAAAGGGTCAGCAGATAAATCTGAGGGGTCGTGAGATGATTAATGGGAGAGGAAAGAAGAAAGAACAAAGTTCTGATACACAAATATGTTTTCAGTTTTTGGAATTTTAACCATCCAATCTTTGTTTTTGTTATGAAATATTGGATGATTTTACCTCCTTGGGTGTCAAACAGTTATTTAAATGAAACCATGTGAGAGTAAGTGAAGTACAAATATCTCAAAATTGCACTTAAAGCTGCAGTAGGCAATATTATTTCATTATAATTATGGTTGAAATAACTCATTGCATGTCATTAACAATATTTAATTGAAGGGTTCCTTAAAAACAAGTATATCTGTGAGCTCCCTCCCCTTTGTATTTAGTCTTTTAAAAATCTGGACCTGGTCTGAATCAAACAACTAATCAGGGTTAGCCAGCACATAACTAGCCAATCACAGCAACAGGGGATTGTTAGTGTATCCGGGACTCCACCATGGAGAGGCATTTTTTCTCCTTCTCCGTCTGCTGGAGCTTCTCCTCCAGGGCCAGCAGCGCTACCTGCTGCAGGTTCTCCATGATGGCCTCGAGCTTCACACCGCTGCTGCCGGGCCGGTGGGGCTGTGCACCGGGGAACGGGCTGTGGGAGGCTGGAGGGGAAGGCTGCTGGCGGAGTGATACGAGGCAGCAGAGAGAGAGTGTGTTCAACTTGCATACTGCAGCTTTAAGTTCAGTACTTGAGTAATAGTTACTTTCCTCCACTGGATTTTTAATACTTCACAAAACATAGAAAAATACCAAAAAACCCTTATTTTCTCAAAAACTCCACACCTGTAGTAAGAATATTCCAGCCTGTTTTTAGTACAAATTCAGTTGTTTCAGGTATTTTCTGTGATCAAATTTCCTTTTTCATTAAGTTACACTTTCTTGTTACAAGATACAGAACTAAAAACAGGTTGAAATACTTCTTATGCACTAAGATTCCTTCAAAATAAGATTTTTGGGACCCAAGAATTGTCTTTGTGTTCTTTATATACAGATTGTGGCTTTTGCACTGTTGCACACATGAATACATTAGTGATAATAATAATACATTAATATAATTTATATATAACACAATTAAATGAGCCATTCTTCAGTACTGGTGACATTTGATTTTATCCCCCTATTTAGCATTTATAAGCAGCATATAAATACTATATAAATGGTTTATAGCACATTATAATGTGTTGTAAGTGTTTATTAATGTCTTTGTTACAACTATAACTCCTCATATGCAGCATCCATAACAGTTAATGAATATTTGATAACACAGAATAACAAAGTTTTAATCTTATATAATAATTTGTCATCTGTAGTTTTAAACACACCGATAGTTTTAGTATATGTATATACAGTATATGTATATATATATATGCTTATAATTATTATTCATTATAAACAATTTTAAACTCTAACCCTGATTTACAAAAGATTAAAAAGGATTTGCACATTTACATAATCACACAGTAAATAATAATAATAATAATAAACTATAAAATGTATTAAGAGGATATATTTGATGTGTGAATGTTCTTATATCTGTTTATAATTACACTATAGTGTGTTATAAACCATTTATTAATTGTTTATGTACTGCTTATAAATGCTTAACAGCTGCAATATAATATTACTGATACTGTGAGTAAATTCTACTGAAAATACATTTTTACTCTTGCTCTAATAAAATTTTTGAGTATTTTTATATTGTTGTCTTATTACTTGTACTGAATGATCTGTATTCTTCTTCCAGCGCTGTGTGAGGGCATGACTCACACATTTATACAAGTCAATGGGGTTGGCTCTGAGTGATCCTAGCGTGATAGTAAAGGACTGCTGGGAGCATGTGGTATAATCCTGGCTTGATTTGGCTCAGCGCCTAGTGAGGTATTACATTGCTCACAGGCTGCATTAGTCCCACTGTTCACATGTGCATGCTTGCACACATTACTGCTGTGCTGCCCGGGAGGTGACGGTGGGATGAAAGTGGTGATGGGAGGTCATCGGGGACACGGAGCCCTCCAGCATGAAGATGAACATATTTACAGCGTAGGAACAAGCATGAGGACTCTTGCAAAGTGATAATGCATGTGTTGAGGATTTCTGATCATGTGAATAAAGGAAATGTTGATGCTAATTATGGAAATCTCAAAGGGGAACACATCATGCTCATTTCCAGGTCTATATTTATATTCTGCGGCTCTACTGGAATATCTTTGCATGATTTACAGTTAAAAAAACTCCTTATTTATCTTATACTGGCCCTTTATGCAGCCCCTCAGTTCAGCCTCTGTCTCAAACAGGCCGTTTTAGCTCCTGTCTCTTGGCTACGTAAACAAACTGTAGCAGCAGGATTCTTTTTCTAGTTCTTTACTCGAAATAGAAACATCTAAAATACATCTGTACATGTCCAAGCCAAAATCAGATCCAAAATATGAGAGCTTACAAGCTTACAAAATACAAGCACTGGTTTCCAAACTTTTTGTCTTGTGACGACTTACAAAAAAAAAAACAGTGTCTAGTTGTGTCTCTTTGTCACAGATAAGTAAGTAAGTAAAACTTTATTTATATGGCATCTTTTTCAACACAGGTTACAAAGTGCTTTACGTCAACATCAGCACAGAAAAGCAGAAAAAACATTCAAAAATACATATAGACATAATGCACATACGAACACAGAAAGCAGCAACCAGTCACCACCCAGAAAACACACTCAAAGTCATTGAATGTTATAGAAAGGCCGTCCTAAAAAAATGGGTTTTTAAATGTTGTTTAAAACTGTCAACAGACTCAGCTGATCTAATAGAACGGGGGGGGGGGGGGGGGGGAGGTTGTTCCAGACTCCAGGTGCCAGGGCAGCAAAAGCGCAGTTTCCTTTGGTTTTTAGTTTGGCATGCAGTATGGCCAACAGGTTTTGGTCGGATGACCGAAGTGACCGCTCGGTAGTGTAAAGGCTTAGTAGCTCGGAAATGTAGGCAGGAACCTCACTGGCAGCCAATACAGTGAGGCTAAAATAGGAGTGATGTGAGATCTACGGCAAGTCCTAGTTAATAGTCTACCTACCCTATTCACACTTCCACCAAAGAGAGATTTCCCCCCCCAAACTTCTCACATCGTTTCATTAAATAACTGTTTGTTATCCAATATGTCACAAAAAACAAAGATTAGAATAAAGTTCAAAAAATGAACACTTCAAGTCCCCCTATTTAGCATTTATAAGCATTATATAAGCATTTAATAGATGGTATACCACAGTATAATGTATTTGTATGCAGATATAAAGACATTTTTAAGTGTTTATGAATGTAAAATATGTGTCAACAAATAAAACTTATGCTACGAAGTCATATTTTATATTATTACAACTGTGTTTTACTATATTGTCATTCATTATCTGTTTATCCAGCAACAAACACTTAATGTGTGTGCACGGGAGGAGTTATAGTTGTTAACAAATACATTAATAAACACTTACATCTGTTTATAACTACATTATAATGTGTTATAAACTATTTATTAACTGTTTATGTACTGATTTAAACTAAATAGGGGGATGTAAAATAAACTGATAATACTTATACTTAAGTAGGATTTTAAATGCAGGTATTTTACTTGTGATTTGGTGTTTTGATGTAACACTGTGATCTGTTTGCAAAACTACCAGAGTCTGTTTGAACCAGTAAAGTTTTGGCAGATACACACAAATGAATACTAATGTGTGAATGTATAAAGATGGATTTGAATAATTTGTGCATTGAAGTGTGCACAAAATCTGTGGTTGCATAACACATTTTGCAAATGTGAAAAAGTAGGGTACCAACAACCCTCCCCCACCGACCACACAAAAGATTTAAAGGAGCGCCCCACTGATTGATGTCTTCTGCGGCGCTGATGTCATCAGGGAGGCTTTGTACAGTCTGTGACATTGATACTGAAATATTACAGCACTATTTTTTACTCATGAACTTCAGAGTCGGGTGCTACAAGCAGCTCCTTTTATATTTGGCTACACACAGTCATTTGATCCATTATTCATATAAAATATTGATTAGTTCACCTTTAAGTAGAATAAAGAATAAATAATGTTTGCTGCTTCCATTTGACCCTCAGCCATGCAGCCAGGAGTCATGGACGAATATTTGCATTTAAAACCACAAACATAAAATAAAGACCTGAACAACTTTTGTTGTGTTATATCTATATGTTTTAGACTGACTAATACTAATGCAAATATTTTTGAAAACCTCAAATGGAGGGGTAAAACATTTCCTAGCCAGGTTTCCATCCAAATATAGTGCAAATTTTAACTGAACTTCCAGAATATTTGCAAAAGAAAAATCCAATTATTGCTTGTTTCTACCTGCTAAAGTTGTATGAATATTAGGAGATAATAATTCTCCAGTTGGTGCCATTAAACCACTGAAGAAGAAGAGGACACAACGAGATAGCTCAAGTAGGTCTATCTGCGGACTCGCAGTATCTACACAACACGCCCACTTTACTACATGACATACCCAGTTGGTTAGGTTTAGGCATGAGCAGTGAGATGGTTAGGGTTAGTGTTCAGAGTTAAGGTTAGGGGTTAGGTTTAGGATTAGGGTTAGGATTAGGGTTAGGATTAGGGGTTAGGATTAGGGTTAGTGGTTAGGGTTAAGGTTAGGGGTTAGGATTAGGGTTAGTGGTTAGGGTTAGGGTTAGGATTAGGGGTTAGGATTAGGGTTAGTGGTTAGGGTTAAGGTTAGGGGTTAGGATTAGGGTTAGTGGTTAAGATTAGGGTTAGTGGTTAGAGTTAAGGTTAGGGTTAGGATTAGGGTTAGGATTAGGGTTAGTGGTTAGGGTTAAGGTTAGGGGTTAGGTGCAGGATTAGGGTTAGGATTAGGGTTAGGGGTTAGGATTAGGGGTTAGGGTTAGGATTAGGGTTAGTGGTTAGGGATTAGGGTTAGGATTAGGGTGAGTGGTTAGGATTAGGGTTAGTGGTTAGAGTTAAGGTTAGGGGTTAGGTTTAGGATTAGGGTTAGGATTAGGGTTAGGGGTTAGGATTACGGGTTAGGATTAGGGGTTAGGGTTAGTGGTTAGGGTTAGGGATTAGGGTTAGGGTTAGTGGTTAGAGTTAAGGTTAGGGGTTAGGGGTTAGGTTTAGGATTAGGGTTAGGGGTTAGGGTTAGGGGTTAGGATTAGGGTTAGTAGTTAGAGTTAAGGTTAGGGGTTAGGTTTAGGATTAGGATTAGGATTAGGGTTAGTGGTTAGGGTTAGGGGTTACGGTTAGGATTAGGAGTTAGGATTAGGGTTAGTGGTTAGGGTTAAGGTTAGGGGTTAGGATTAGGGTTAGTGGTTAGGATTAGGGTTAGTGGTTAGGATTAGGATTATTGGTTAGAGTTAAGGTTAGGGTTAGGATTGGGGGTTAGGATTAGGGTTAGTGGTTAGGGTTAGGGGTTAGGAGTTAGGGTTAGGATTAGGGTTAGGGTTAGTGGTTAGGGTTAAGGTTAGGATTAGGGTTAGTGGTTAGGGTTAAGGTTAGGATTAGGGTTAGTGGTTAGGGATAGGATTAGGGTTATGGTTAGGATTAGGGTTAGGGGGGTCAGGGTTAGGTTTGGATTAAAACGCAGCACTCTTAATGAGTGCTACAAAGAGCACAAGCACACAGGGATCAGTTGATTAAAAACCTTTAAATATGCCATAATAAAATCCAGTTTAGGTTTACTAAAATCCATAAAATTCATTTAGATACTTACTTTGGAGGGACAGAAGAGAGATTGTTTATAAAACTACTGCTTTTCCATAATTCATCTTTATTCAGCACATTAAAAATGAGCAATGTTAAAATAGCAGTTTAATATATCAAAATAAGTGCTAAAATTATTTAAAACACACAAGACTGCAGATAGACCCTATTCAGAGACCCTGGGATGGGGGGAAGATGGAGGTGGATGAGTTTGAAAGAAGCAGCGGAGAGGAAATCAGGGAGGAAAAAGAAGAAAAGAGAAGATATTTCAAGTTACAGCGAGTGAGAACGAAAGAGAAATCCACTTTGCTGTCGAACAAACATGAAGTTGAGAGAAAAAACTTGGCGACGTCCACTTAGTTGATGTTAAAAGAAGTGGATTGATCATTGTTGGTATGTGTATCACAGACACAACCAAAGAAGGTGTTGGAAATATCTGAGTTAGATGGTTACCGAGTGTCATGTTTCCCACTTCATAGAAAAGTTCCAGTGAAGGGTGTTGTTGATGGAGTACCGCATGTGGTCGATGCAAGTAGATTTTAAAGAATATAACAGAGTTGTTGACAGTCATAGAATGATCAGTATGAGTGGCAGAGAAAGGTGTGAAACAAGATCTGTCATGTTGCATGTATTTCTTATATGATCATATCAGTTACCCAGTAAAGCCTTTTGTTCCCAAACCCTTTCAGTGCAGACATTGTTGGAAATTTGGACACGGCTCGCTCGTGTGTAGACGTGATTTGGGGATACGTGGTAAATGTGAAGATGAGAAGTGCAGCAGCAGAAACTGTGAAAAAGAACCCAAGTGTAATCAGAGTGGGGGGGGGGGGGGGGGGGGGGGGGTCATGAAGCATGGAAAGCAGACTGTCCAGAGAGAAAGAAAGAGAGATGGAAGTCATGAGGATCAGGTCCAAGAGAAGGCTGAGCCATTAGGAAGCAGCCAGGAATGAAAAGATTCAAGAAGTAAAGGAGAACAAATCAGGTAGGAAGCATGATGAATATTGTTTTTGTAAGGACGAGATTAAGTTCTTAGCATTTCTGGCCATGGTGATTAACTTTGCCGCTGAGGCAGAAAGGAAATCTGAGAGAATAGAGATAGTTGTTGATGCAGCGAGAAAGGTTTTGGATATCGTGGAAATTACTGCAGAGGAAGTGCAGCAGCTGTTGAGAGGCTTTCAGGCCCTCTCAGAGCCTAGACTGATAAGTTATATTAGAGAACAGGGTAAGGGGTGGGGAAGAAATTTTATATAGTACAGATAGGAGAATTGAGTCTTATTTTCAATTCAGTGGAAGGTGGTAATGCAACATTCTGGATGCAAACCACCTCTAAAAATCAACGAATAATAAGAAGAAGAACATACAACGAGGTGATGTCATTAAAAGAGCGGCAGTCAAAGCTCAAACGATGGAAAACAATGTGGAAAACGTGATGGAAATATGACATTTCTGTTTGTTTTTTATGTATTAATTTGAGGAACGTTACAGTCTCATCATTGCTCCACACAGATCTGATGTTATTTTTCATGTCATGATTTGTTTCATTTACACTTTGTTGCATTTTGCTTTTATCAATACACCAACTTTTTCTGCCTCAGCCAAGCATAAAAATCTTTTTTGCAATATTTTGAGATTTTTTTTTTTAATTTTCAGGGTTTTCTTTTTTATGCATAAATTGACAATGCAAATGAAAACCAGTGTGATGGAAAGATGCATCTCCTACTCATTAAGTTAATTTCTTTCCACCTGTTGTATGCTATTTTTTAAAATTTGGGCATAAATAAACAGTGGAAATGCCAGATATATCCTCAAGAAAGTGTTTCCTCTTCTCTGAGAGGTAAAAGTATTTGTGTGGATAAAAAAACAAATGCAGATGTCACTGAAGAGCTGAAAACATCAGATCTGTGTGGAGTGATGAGGAGACTGTAACCCTCCTCCAATGAATACATGAAACAAACAGAAATGTCACATTTCCATCACATTCTCCACATGGTTTTCTATAATTTGAGCTTTGACTGATGCTCTTTTAATGACGTCATCTTCTGTAATGATTTAATGGCACCGACTGGAGAATTAGCACCACCAGCTGTTTATCTCCTAATAATAATAATATACACTTTATTTATATAGCACTTTTCTAAACAAAGTTGCAAATTGCTTAACTGAGAGAAGAAAAAAAATCATTAAAAAACAGCAAACAAAAGAAAAACAAACAGATCATAAAATAGAGGGAAATAAAATGAAGTTACACAAAAATATCAACTGTCAGAATTGGAGTAAGAAAACAGCAACATATCAAACATTTATAAAAAGCTTTCTGATAAAAGAAT
This sequence comes from Thunnus maccoyii, assembly GCF_910596095.1. Classification (NCBI taxonomy): domain Eukaryota; kingdom Metazoa; phylum Chordata; class Actinopteri; order Scombriformes; family Scombridae; genus Thunnus; species Thunnus maccoyii. The sequence goes on along the minus strand of NC_056551.1, from coordinate 25,308,777 downwards.
GTTTTAAGAAGCGATTTAAAAGACACTAAAGATGAGCAGACACAGTTTTGGGGTTCGGTCACCTTTGGTCACCAGCCAAGACCTGAATAACCACCAGAGTCCCATCCATCCATATAAGTGAACGCCCAGGCACATGGGGAGGTCAATAAGTCCTTGATGTAATTTGGAGCAAGGCCATTTAATGCTTTAAAAGTGATAAGTTGAATGTTAAAATCGATGCAGAATGTAACAGGCAGCCAGTATAAGTTGGCAAGTACTGGAGTAATATGTTCATATCTCATAGTGCCAGTTAAAATCCGGGCAGCGGCGTTCTGTACCAGTTGGAGTCTGTGAAGGGAGCTCTGACTGATGATAGCATAAAGTTCACTGCAGTAGTCGGGGCGAGAGAAAATAAATGCATGTATGACCTTATGTAAATCAGAAGGAGACAGGAATTATCAGATTTTTGAGAATTTTTTTTGTTGAAAAAGGCATAACTGGGCGATGACCTCAGATTTATCATGGTTGGATTTTAAAAAAGTTTTGGGACAGCCAAGAGCCAATTGCGTTCCAATTTTATGCGCTGTCGATTCAAAAATAAGAGTGTGATCATTTAAGTCAGGGGAGGGTGTTTGACCTCAGCTTACTGATTTTCAGTTGAGCAATGTGGTCAAGAATGGAAAGACAGTGACTGTTAAATAGGTTAATAGTTCATCTGGATTGTTTGGAGATGTTGTAATGGGAAAAGACCAATTGGAAAAAGCATCACTGAATTTGGCCGCAGAGTCAGCAGTAAAAATGCGAGACCGTGTGATGGGGTGGGGTTTTAAAACAGGATAGGGTAAAGCTTTGTGGTCAGATACAAAGACGTCCACTAACTCTGACTTCTCTCAGCAGAAACCAGAAGAAAGTACCAAGTCGAAGGGTATGAGCTTTGGAATATGCGGCTCCTTTAACCGACTGAAAGCAGCTGAATGATTCAACTAGATCTAAGAATCACCCAAAATAAGCACTCTGTCATACTTGGATGAAGCAATAGACAAGAGTTCAGAAAATTCTGTAATAAAATTATTGTACTTTGGGGGTCTATAAACTAAAAAACACAATAACAGAACAGGACCTGAAATGAGAAAGCTTAGGACTTCAAATGACGTAAAATTGCCAAATGAAATAAGAGGGAACTTGAAGTTCTTCTTGAAGTACTTCTTATTAAAAAACAGCAAACCAACCAAAAAAAAGGGAAAGTCCAGGCTTTTGGAGACAATCAAATTAATCATTAATTATGAATGATTTGTTACGATGTGAGCTTGCATTCAGAAGGCCTTTTTTTGGTGTGTTTCTCAGATCTGCAGCTATTAGCTCTTCAGGAAGATAACAGTAGTGGATAGATAGAAGTAGTGTATAGAAACAAGCATTAATTTGCATTTTCTTCTCAATTTCCTGGAAATTCTGTTCAAATTTGCACTACATTTGGATGGAAACTTGGCTACAGAGACCACATCTGTTAATATTTTGCTACTAAACCTTTATTTATTTATCTCTTTTCGTGTCATTTTAGTTGTAGCAGCAGCTCCTGCGGAGGATTTGTTCTCCTCAGCTGCAGCAGTCTGCTCTCATTAAGGAGCAGGAGGAGGACGGTCTCTCATCTCTGTGCTGCAGAAATGAAGTTGTCTTGTAATGTGCGACATTACATGCAGTGATTCTACTTAAATATGCACAGAGGGCCTCATTAATGGAAATGCTATTTCAGTTCCTCTTAGAGCACGCACGGCTGTACTGTTATTTCCACGGACATGGCACGAATTCTTCTTACACTCAAAACTGAACTGCCTGACACGCGACCTGATCTCATCCGTCCAATTTTGTTTTATTAAATCTTTTATATTTTAGGTGATTATAATTTTAGAGTCTGCCTAAACATGAGCACACAGAACCTGGTTTAATCATGTTGCCTGTCAGAGGAGGAAAACTTTAATTGACACCTTAAAGCTGATGTTTGTATCAAGGAAATAAAATTCTTCCATTTGTTACTGTTGATGTTTTGGTTTGTTTCAAATGCTGAATGCACAGATGTTTTCAGGAGAGACTCTCAGCTTGTGATAAAAAAAAACACATCTACACTCAACAAAGAGATTAATGAGATTAAGGCATCATATCACGATCCGCCTAGAACATAAATAATCTGTTTAAGTGTCTATTTGGTCCAGCCTGTATAGGAAAAAAGTAGATCTACGTAGCAGTAGTGATGGGACACAAGATCCTTCAAACTCTCATACAAAAATGTCTGAACCAAGAATATGAAATAAAACATTTTTCGTAAATTTTGATTTACGCATACGTGTGTGGAGACTTTCTGAGTTATGTACTATTATATTGTTTATCATGTACGATGCTTAAATGTTTCCTTTTATGTAGCTGACAACCATTGTGGGGCAGTAACACATTACTTTTTAATGTGTTACAGTAATTATTTTTTTCAGTAAATTACATTACAGTTACTGTAATGTTGCAGTAACAGTCTGTTACTTCGACAGTTTGGGGGTCGACTTGTTTGCTGTCTTGGCGGTAGTTTGATGGAGGGTTGGTATCAGTTAGGGCTGCTTCTGACGATTATTCTCAATATCGATTAATCTCTCAATTATTTTGTCAATTAGTCGTTTGATCTATAAAATGTCAGGAAATGGTGAAAAATGACAATCACTGTTTCCCAAAGACCAAGATGCAACCTAAAATGTTTTGTTTTGTCCACAGCCCAAAGTTTACTCAGTTTACTGTCAAGACTGTAAGACTAAAAAAAACAGAAAATATTCACATTTAGAAGCTGACACTAGAGAATTTTAGCATTTTTTCTTAAAAAATTACAAAAAATGATAAATTGATTCTCAAAATAGTTGCCGATATATTTTCTGTCCATCAACTACTCGATTAATTGACTAATAATTGAAATATCAGTTTGGTCTCTGTGCTTTCAGTGGACAGACTGGTCCGCTACGTGCTAGCTTAGTGCGGGGGCTGGAAGTGAGAGGACACCGTTAGCCGCAACTCCAGGTAACTCCAAACGTATGTTATTTGCATGTTGTGTCTACTTAGCTGGCTTGCTAACGTTAACCGCTGGTAAGGCTACATTCAGGAATCAGCTGGTTTAGTTCAGAGTTGGAGGCTGTGAGAACAATCCAGCTTCACTGACTTCATGCAGTCGCTGCAGCTATCGTAACGTTAGCTGTTGATGATCAGTTCTCCTGGATTACCATGGGACCTTATTTCAGAGAAAATATGTAGCCTACGGTAGTCAACGGTGAGAGACAAATCATATTTTGATCCCGTTTGAATTATGCCATGAATTACACAAATGATGTTCGTCCATTTAAAAGATCATTTTGCGAGTCAAGAGAGTCGCAGTTTGTCGTAAAACTGTTGAAGTATAAGATTGTGAAAATCATAGATGTATTATAAGAGCTGGATACCAGACCGAAAATGGTGCCCATTCAGTCCAATAATAAGTGCTTGCCTAGTGCATACCCCAAAAAGTTGGGGTTTACTTCCTGAATATACACAGTAGCGTTTCTTCCACTGGCCCTGCCTGTGACTTCCTGCTCGGCCCATAGACTTTACATTGTGATAATGTCACAGATTTTTAAGATCGCTTTTCCTGGCTTGAGGGAAGTTATACAAATATAAAACCTCCATGGATCAAAAATTCATAATAGAAAGAGTCATATTTGACCTTGTTGTACAATGGTGGTTTTTGGGGAAAATGCTTTTTGGGCCACGGGGGATTTTTTTGCTGCAATACCGCGAGTGACCACTGGGAAAAATTGGCTGCAAGGCTGAGCGGTGGCACCGTATCCAGCTCTTATAATACATCCTTGGTGAAAATATGTAATTAGAAAGACTACACACCCAAAAGTCACGTAAGTGAGGTCACAACTTTTTCTCTCCTCAAGCTACCCAGAGCCGCTGAAGCTAACGTTAACGTGATGCCTGTGTGTTTCGTACTGGGATGTAGTCACATGAGCAATGGGTCTTGCTCGTTTTCACCTCTGTTAATACTTTTTCCCTCAAGGTGAAACATGCCAAGGTGACGGCCATGTTGGTGTTGGTGATGTACATTGTGCAAGATGAGTTCACACAAGTTTCACACAAAACCAAATGGTACTTTACTATTTCTAAACTTATTTTCTTAAAACAGGGAACTTTTTGTGGTGATATAAATTGACAAACATCATATGTGTAGTTAATTGCACTATTCAAACAGATTTGTCTCTACCGTACATATTTTTTTCCGAAATAAGGTCCCATGGGGGACAGTGGAATAACAGGGACTTCGCCTTTCTAAACCTCCAAACTGTCGACTGGCTGTTTGTGAAACCACGACGTCACCTTTTCTTCTCCTACACACATAAAACACAGAAGATAGAACATGTGGGTGTGGAGGCTTTCAAGGTGTTTAAAGGTCATTTTTAACAGAGCTGAGTAACGAAGGTAAAGTAACGAGTAATGTGAGTAATTACTTTTGCTGTTGAGTAATACGTTTTTAAATGAGTAATTCCATTTTTCAAGTAACTTTCCCAACACTGGTTACAACTGTGTTTTTGATCAATTTGAGATATTTTTGTGTTTGCCTTTGTACTCCTACTCTCTGATTAATGTCCCTCTGATTGCATTTTTGTTGTATTCTACTTGAATTGGTAATTGTTTAAAGATGTTTACCACTCTGGGAGGATTGGAGGGTCATCACAGATCCAGTCAGCCTAGCAGTATATGTTAAGGTGTGGTCACCATTTTTTTAAAAACCTGATCAAAGTCCAACTGGGATTGAAATATTGTCTCTTTAAAGGAATGTGTGGTTTGGAGTCAGTGTGCAGGAGTTTTCCAAAAGCCTTGTTCGTGTGATCTAGGTTCCTTTCATGGTCAGAAAAATAACCAATAGAAAAAGCTGTTGGCAGTCAAATTGAGTCCTCGGCTTAAGTCTTGAGCAACAATCACAACAGGTTTATTGATCCATGTGATTCACACAGTTCTCCAAACATGCAACAGAACCTCCTGCAGAGAATTCGAGCCTCTATCGTTCTATCTGACTAAAGTCACCGCCCTGCATTATGTTCATCAAAGACACTGACTGTGTGACTAATTAATGAGCTTTGATGAATACAGAGTGAAAATCTTCACTTCCAGTGATCCCTGATGGAGATTTAATTAAAACGCACATTCGATTGGTCTCCTAATGCCTGTAAAACGTGGTCTTAAAGGATCAGACTGGCAATCTTTGTTATTATCAACAAATCTCATGAAAAGACCAAAACCAACAATGTGTTAGTTCATCTCACAATATACTCTCTCACTTCCCTTCACTGGCCCATTAGTTCCTCTTGATGACATAAATATTTAAAAACAGCTCACAAATATACAGTTTCATTTTTAAAAAGGCCCAGTAATTTCCTTAAACAGTTGGTGGCTGCGGTTTTCAGCAAACGTTACTCAATCAGGAGGAAACGGGGACTATTTTCAGCGGTCGATTGGGACTCTGGTAAGTATTTCCGGCACAGAGGAATAAGATATATCAGGCTTTGGATACACACACAATATTTGTTAGTAGATCAGTTCATTGTTGTTTTTTGTCCCTTCGTGGAATTTGTTGACAAAAAGAAAAATATAGAAAAATCAACCAAGTTTTTGTTTAATAGTGATCTCAAAATAGACTTGGATTGTTTCTAAGGGTTGAATTTTATTCAAGATAAATGTCCTCCAATTCATAAACTGTGCCACAGTAGAAAATACAACTAGCAGTTTGAGAGTGACACCTCAATGAAACTATCAGTAAATTTACAAACTGCCGCCATGCAGGAAGTTTGTGTAAAACTGGCAATTTGGATGAAATTTTTAACATTTTCTGTGAATATTGTAATGCATGAGATTTCGTTGCAGCCATTGGTGGCTTTGCACTTGAATGTATTTCCACACCAGCTTCAGCCTTAAGCCATAAAAGTAGCTGCTTAGTTGAGAACCTTTCGTGACCCCTAGTGGGGGTCGGGTCCTCCAGGTTGGGAGCTAGTACATTAAAGAATGAATGAGACACGAGGCTTCCTACCACAAACAAAACATCTCTTATCACCACATATGTTGTACCTGCCTGCACATAGCGGACTGTGTATTTCTACAGGAGAAGACTGTCTGTGCCACATGTGAGCAGATCTCAGCACAATCACACTGTTGTACTGCTGTCCCCCCCCGGGCGACAAGGTCCTAATGGCACAGCTGACTCCTTGACCAGGAATGTCAAGTCTGTAGAGGCCTCCCACATTAAAATAGCCAGCATGCTCTGTCAGCACACCCTCATAGCAAACGCATGGGTGCCTAACAGCTGCCAAATTTACAGAGTGAGGAGAAGGAGAAGAAGAGGTGGCGGACAGGCTGGCTGCAACGAGGGGAGGAGACGAGGGGAATCAAATTACCCTGAAGTCTCTTCTCTCTCTCCCCCCACCCCCTTTCTGCTCCTCAAACCAGAGTCAGAAAACAAGTTAAGCTGTATATTTCCACACAATACAGTCATCTCATAAGTGCATGGAAGGATGGCGAGGGTAAAGACTGCGACTAAGCAGCACGTCGTCTTGATTTTGCACTGCGGTGGATTCCGCTGTCAGGAACAAGCTCTTGTTGTGTGAAGCTAAACTGAAGATGGTCTTTATTACCTTTAGAGACAGCTGCTGTGTCACAAACAGTGTGTGTGAGTATGTGGGAGCAACTGTAAAGCATATGCTCCTCAGGGGTCAGCGAGTAGGTTCAACCATGGCCCAGTTTTACAAGATGTTTTGTTTAGTTCCTTTCATTCATTTAAGAATAAAATTGATTTTTAACAGTGTTTAGGACTGTATCTGAGGGCTGATGTTTTTCAGTACTACTTTCTGATAAGCTAAAGGTTTGTAAGTATTAATTAATGGCTTTATTAGTGGTTAACTAATAATTTACCAATGCTGGAGTAAGAAGAAGAAGCAAAGTTCTGATACACAAACTCTAATCTTTGATTTTTGGTGAAATATTGGATCATTTGAACATTTATTGAAATGAAAGCATGTGAGAAGTTTAGAGGGAAAAATCACTATTTGGTGGAGCTGTTAACAACTCATAGACATGTGAAATGTGACCCCGACTACACACTGCTTTTTGTAAGACGTCAAAAGCCAAAAAGGTTGGAAACCACTGGTTTCATCTTTAACAATGTGTTGTATTTTAAAAGCTTGTTATATTATCCATTGTGTCAAATCTTCATCTGTAAAGTAACTAAAGCTGTCAAATAAATGTAGTGGAGTAGAAAGTACAATATTTCCCTCTGAAATGTAGTGGAGTGGAAGTATAAAGTAGCATCACATGGAAATACTCAAGTAAAGTACAAGTACCTCAAAATTGTACTTAAGTGCAGTACTTGATTAAATGTACTTAGTTACTTCTCACCAGTGATAACAGCCCATATATATCTCACATCTATTACGCAGCTTTTGCCAGTTTGTTCTAGAAATTCCCAAATTCAAGAGTTTGGCAAAAGGCCTTTAAATGTTTTGCTCCAGTACGATGGAATCGACTGCAGCAGGATTTGAAACTGGATCAACTGATGTCTTTAGCAGATTTTATAATGTTTTAATTGAGTCCACCATTGACTAAAGTCAGTGTTTCAAATTTTGGCGTGAAAAATTATTACAATATCGTTGCTGATTAATTTTCTGTCAGTAAACTAATCGATTGATCGACTATTTGTCACATTACACTTCTGTCCTACAAATATTCACTCCATGTCACAATCGTGGACAAATTCAAGCATGCAGGGCTGACACCAACGATTGTTTTCATTATCAATTAATTGATTCATTGTTTTGTCTGTAAATTGTGAGAAAATAGTGAAAACTGCAAATTGCAACGTCCAAGTCAAAGTTGACGTCTTCGTGTCTTGTTTCGTCCAACAAAGAGTCCAAAACCCAAATATAATCAGTTGCATGATGAGGAAAAGCATTAAATTGTAACATTTGAGAAGCTGAAACCAGCAAATATCTGGTATTTTTGCTAAAATGCTAACACGATTATCAAAATAGTTGCCAATTGATTTTCTGTAATCATTACAGCTCTGCAAGTGTGTTTCCTATTTTGGTTTGAGTTCACCTTTGACCAAGCCGACGTCCTCGCCAAAGTATAGAAGTTATTATTCTCCATTTTTACTACATTATCTCACTACCAGCCTACAAACTAGCGTCGCTGTAAGACAGCTCTGATCAATATTTATTTATTATCGGCATCAGAAACATGACATCACATCCTTTTTTGGTGCCTAGTGCAAGAAAGTTTTGTTGGACGTAATGTTTACATGCAAAACATATGATCAGTTTATAAAATATGATGAACTGTTGCAACAGTTAAAATCAGATCCAGCTCGACCCGCTAAAATATTAAAGCTAATACATCAATAATAATAATGATCCAATAATATAATGATGTAACACTGATAGGGACAGCATTCAGCAAGATGCTAGTTAAGCTAATATTGCTGCTGATTTTCCTGTAGTTTTACTTTTAAGTAAAAAGTTACTGTTTCAGCTCTGATTTCTATTTATTTATTAGGCAAAAATGCCAAATATTTGCTGGTTGCAGCTTCTTACATGTGACAATTTGAAGCTTTTCTTTGTCATAAACGATATTAAACTGAACATCTTCGATGATCAGACCAGTCGCCTGAAGACGTCCCCATTGGAAACCGTAAGGGGCATTTTTCAACAATGTTTTTCTGACGTTAGACAAAGCGATGAATTGAGAAAATAATCAATAATGAAAATAATCATGAGTTGCAGCCCAAAAAAACACAATAATGCTGGTCTAGATTTGAAATTGGTTGATTTCCCAGAATAAGGATGATGTAACTTTTGGAAAATATTGGCCGTGATTCCCGTGAGGTCTGCGACTGATACATTAAAAAAATGAAATCAACAAAAAAACAAACTGCAAAGACATGATGGTGAACATCCGTGTCAGAGCTGAAACGATTAGCTGATCAGCAGAAAACGTTATTGGCAGCTATTTTGATAATTGATGAATCGTTTCGGTCATTTATGAAGTAAAAACAACAAATATTCTCTAGTTTTTGCCTCTCAAAAGTGAGAATTTGACACGTTTCTTCCTGTTTTATATCATGAATATCTTTGGGTTCTGGACTGTTGGTTGGTCAACTTGAGTTTGAGGAAACTGTGATGTACATTTTTCACTATTTTTGGACTTTGCGTACATAAAACAAACAATTAAATCACTAAATCCAGAAAAGGATAATCAGGTTAATCGATAATGAAAACAAATGTTTACATTCATTCGCTCGTCCTGTTCATATCCAGTGAAACAGGCGGCAGAATGAATCGTTTTCTTTACGTATGAATACAAAGATTTAAAAATATACAGTCACAACATTGGTTATTGCATTTAAAGTTGCTTTAATTAAGGAAGTGTTATACTTTCACTCTAGGAAAAACAAAATGAAAAATAATTTGGAGGTTTGAGTCACAACTTTGTTTTAAGAAATTAACCTTTTTTTTTTTTTTATTATTTTTAAATCTTGAAATTTCCTTTACACAATACATTTTTTTTTCCTTTATAAGTATTTCAAAATATCTTTTGCTGGTTTGTTCAGTAATATCTTTCCTATAAGTAGAATTTCATTTCAATATAGTTCTCTTTTGGAAAAAAAAAAAAAAAAAAAAAAAAAAAAAAAAAAAAAAAAAAAAAAAAAAAAAAAAACATCCATCAATGCGTTTCTGTCCAGGGTCTTCACGTGTTGGAAGATGTTGGAAGTTACGTCAGACTGAAGGCCCCGGGGGCTGGTGAAGACGGCCGTCTGTCCAGCTCTGGCCATGACAGAGAAGAGAGGCTGATGATGGCAAAACTCATCACTGACGCTCTCGCAGTGTGGTGGCAGAGATAGAAGGTCAGTGTATCCGTCCGACTGCCAGATATTTGGACCCTCGTAGTGGCAATGTGGGAGCAAACGAGCACCGGAAAGTCCCATAAAATATCTGTATGTTGTCCCACAAAAAAAAAAAAACACACACACACACACACACATAAAATTCAGTCCTCTCCCCACTTGTTGGCTTTCCATGTTTTTTTTTTTCTCCAGACACCAGGGATGCTCTGGTGCGAGGAAACACACTGCTCTTCCATCGCTGTAACGGATGCTCACTGAAACAATATAAGTTAAGCTTTGAAGATATTGCCAAGATTGTATGTATAACATAAAACCCAGCTGATACACATTGTAATTGACTACTGGAGTCAAAAGCTTTAATTTTTTTTTTTTTTAGTCTGTGAGGCCCTTGTTGTTTGGGCTTACAGATAATCCTCTCAGTAACTTCCCCTAACATTTTTTGGGTAATCTTTTCAATTAACGGCCTGCTGCTGCTGCTGCTGCTGCTGCTGAGGCACGGCTCCATGTTGTTTGACAGCTCTGCATCTGTTCCACATCAATGCAAACATGCACAGAGTGACAGCAGCATGCTATATATATATATCTTTATATATATATATATATGTGTGTATCCCTCTCTTTTGTTCATCTGACCGACTTGCAAAATATCCCACAAACTGCCCACTGGAGGAGAGACCTGGACTGGAACAGGAATACAATGGATGCTAGTTCTCTCTCCTTAAACTCAGCAAGGAAAACATCTTAAACAGCTTGACTCCTCCTTACTCTTTAAATATAAACTATGTTGCAGATAGGAAAGCATTCATTGGCTTCATTTCTAGTTATAAAAACCGATCTGCTGGTTTTAGAAGGTTCTCTCTTTCCTTTTTTTTCTTTGTTTTTATAATAAAGCACTCTTTTTTTTTTCCTCAACCAATGAGATATCTCTCATTTAAACATTTAGTCCACTTTTTTTTATATCACTTTCAGAGATTCACACAACCACTCCAACCCTCGCCTCTAACAAACTTTAGGATAATACACCAATAATTCCCTGCACATGTACTTTTTTTTAACGCCACGATACTTTAGTAGGCTATTACAGCACGATTTGTCATGCACTTTATCTGTCATTTCTGCTTTTTATTTTTTGTTTTGTTGCAAAATACCCCTATGTCGCAGATCTTGTCATGAACTGAACTAATTAATAGCCGCTTTGCTTCAATTTCTCAGTCGTCATCCACGTCATCTCCCTCGGACTCGTCTCTCCTCTCGTACATTTTATCCCTCTGCCTCTCCTGGATCTCCTTCATCTCCTCGGCGTATCTGCAGAAAGCTCCGCCGAATTTGCTCCAGGCTTTGAAGGGGATGGTGATAGAGTTCCTGTAGCTGGGCTTCACCTCGCTCACACGCAGGAACACTCCGTATTTGTTGGAGCCGACGTCGAAAAAGAACCGTTTAGAGTCCACCATGATGGAGGTGCCCTCGGGCAGCTCACCGTACCCCGCGGCGGCGGCTGTGCCCCCGGCCAGCTCCTCGTCGTCTCCCCCGTAGTCGTCTATGAGCTTAGCAAGGGCGTCTCTAAACTCTATTAACCCCTGCGCCGGAAGGGCTATGGTCTGGCCGGCCAGCATGCCGCCCACAGGGCCCCCGACTCCAAAGCCCGGCCCTCGGTTAACCGTCTGCCGGATACGCAGGAACCTCCCCCGCTGGTTCTCCTTCAAGTCCAAGTAGTACTTGCGGTTTTCCCGGACGAGAAACTCGCTCTTGAGAGCTCGCCTGGGCCCGCCGTCCTCACCCACGGTCGCTTGGGCTATCTGCTCCGGACTGCTAGGCCCCAGCTGGGCGTAGTGCTCGATGAAATCCCCGAGGTAGTCACGGAACTCCGCCGCCACGGACAGCGAGAGGGTCAGCCGGCTTTTGGAGCCGCCGGCCCCGACTTCGGCGATTTTAATGAACCTGCCCTTGCTGTTCTGCTTGACGTCCAGATAGAAGCGCTTGTTCTGGATGTCGAGGCGCTTGGACGCCAGCTCCTGGGTCTCCTGGTCCCTCTGGAAGTGCTGGAAGCCGCCGCCGCCGCCGCCGCCGCCTCCTCCGCCTCCTCCCCCGCTGCTACCACCGCGCTCACTCCCGCTGTCTCCATCCGCCATCTTCAGCTCCACCGCTCGGCTTCTGCCCTGCTCCGATCCTGCGTAGCTGCTTTCTGCGCGTACCCTTCCAGCGCGCGCCCCCTTCACTTTCACCAACGCTTCGCTCGTTGAGCGTTGTGATTGGTCAACCAGCCTGCCATTCCCACCAGTTCACACGGTTACGGCTTTCCCATTGGTTGTTCACTTTTGTCAGTCACACCCACATGTATTATCTCTCATCAGCTATTGGTTCAGAGTCAGGTTCCGTTTGCGTACTTCTCCTTCTCGTTGTGAAATCTCCTCTGTCTTTTATGACATAATATTTTGAAAATGTTTTTTTAATTTTTCTGGCTTCAGTTGGATAATGTGTCGACATCTCTTGTTTTTCTCTGTTATTGTGGAGAAATTCAGAGAATTGTTTTTATCCGCGCAAAATAGTTTGGTGACGTACGTCTAGTAGGTTACATTGGCCAATATTAATAATACTGACTGGTATGTTTGTGTCAGTGGTGGAAGATGTTTTACTTAAAGGACAGGTTCACAATTTTTCAAAATCTGTCTTAAAACAACAGTCAGGAACCCAAATGAACAGTGAAACATGTTTTTCTTGCTGTAATCATTCCTCCTGTTCATATGGACCATCAGAAGATCCCTTCATAATACACTTACGATATAAGTGATGGGGGACAAAATCCACAGTCCTCCTTCTGTGCAAAAATGCATTTAAAAGTTTATCTGAAGCTATTATGAAGTTTCAGTGTTCAAATGAGTCAAATCAAGTAGATATCTTCCAGCGTTACAGTCTTTTTAGTGCCAAAGTCCCTCTTTTTGTTACTATACTTCCACCGCAGCTCAACAGGGAAACACTGTCCGAGGAAACACAAAGAGGGAATTTGATGCTAAAAAGACTGTAAGTGTGTCAGATATCCATTTGATATGATTAACTCAGACTGCTGAAGCCTCATATAAGCTTCACATCTACTTTTAAATGCATTTTTACACAAAATGACTGTGTGGACTCACTGTGGATTTTCCCCAAAACTTATTTTGAAAGCACATTTGAAGGGGGTCTTTGTATGAACAGGAGGAATGATTACAGCGAGAAAAACCTCTTTCACCGTTCATATAGACACCTAACTGTTGTTTTAAGACACACTTGAAAAATTGTGAACGTGCCCTTTAAGGAAAAACAGAAATATTCAGTGTACAAACACTTTGTTACATTGAAAATCTAACTTAAGCAAAAATGTACTTAAAGTATCGAAAGTGAAAGCAGTCACCATGTGGAATGAAGGACCATGTGAGTGTTATTCTGATATATTATTTATCATTAATATTAGCTAGTTTTAATGTTTATAATGGTAGTTAAATCTATTATAATGCATCATATTTTATAAGCTAATAACATGTTTCATATTATGAAAAGTAACCAGTAACTATAGCTGATAAATAAATGGAGTTAAAAGTATAATATTTCAATATTGGAAATACTCAAGTAATGTAAAAGTACATCAAAACTGTACTTAGGTATACAGTACTTGAGTAAATGTACTTACTTGTATTCCACCACTGGTTGCTCCACGTTGTCGACATGTGATTATTTTTTATGATTTGGTGGCTCATGTAGATGAAGGACTCTGGGTTCTTGTTCCAACTGAAGGAACAAGAAGAAAAACACATTTTTGAGGTGAGCGGGACTTTAAAATAGTCCTGTATTTGCTTTGATAATATAATTGTATCTGAACTTTAGTATTTTTGTCGTGAACCCAGTGTAATTTCCATTCGGGTCACCAGAGAAAAATTACTGAAATATGTCAACTCAAAAAAGTTAGTTTCCACTGGCCTACATGTTACCACACCAGTAGCAAATAAACATGTTCATGACATAAACTTTGCTACTAAATATTACATTAGACCACAAACCGTTCACTTGGGGACTGTTACGCAACAGGAAATATGATAATTCAGTTTTCAAACTGTGCAAGTACTGTACTTAAAGTTTTCCATATACTGTGTTCTGTACATGTACTTCTCTACATTTCAGAGGCAAATACTTTTAAATCCGTAACATTTATTCCATCTCACAGCTGCAATTATTTTGCAGATAAAGATTTTAAACACAAAACATGTCATCAGTTTAGAACATATGATGCATTACGATAGATAGTAGTATATAAAGTAGTAAAATTAGCTTCACCTCAACCAGCTACGTTAAAATTTTGCTTACACATTGATACATGAGTAATAATGATCTTGTATTAATAATATTATAACTCTCTGGAAGGAGCCATTCTGCATAACAAGCACATTTTGTTGCAAATATTTACACTTTTACTGAAATAACATTTTGAATGCAGGACATTTACTCATATTTTAGCTGTGTAGTATTAGAATAGAATATACTGTGAAATCTTTATTGTCACTGCACAGTAGTACAATGAAACTGAAGGCGCAACTTCCTGAAAGATAAGAACAAGATGTAAATAGAACTACAAGAAATAAACAAGTAAAATAACACTCTGGAGTATACACGATACCAGTGGTGGAAAGAAACTAAGTACATTTACTCAAGTACTGTACTTAAGTACAATTTTGAGCTACTCGTACTTAACTTGTGTATTTCCATGTGATGCTACTTTATACTTCCACTCCACTACATTTCAGAGGGAAATATTGTACTTTCTACTCCACTACATTTATTTGACAGCTTTAGTTACTTTTCAGATGAAGATTTGACACAATGGATAATATAACAAGCTTTTAAAATACAACACATTGTTAAAGATGAAACCAGTGGTTTCCAACCTTTTTGGCTTTTGACGTCTTACAAAAAGCAGTGTGTAGTCGGGGTCACATTTCACATGTCTATGAGTTGTTAACAGCTCCACCAAATAGTGATTTTTCCCTCTAAACTTCTCACATGCTTTCATTTCAATAAACGTTCAAATGATCCAATATTTCACCAAAAATCAAAGATTAGAGAAAAAGTCCAAAAACTGAAAACAGATTTGTGTATCAGAACTTTGTTTTTTCTTCTTTCCTCTCCCATTAATCATCTCACAACCCCTCAGATTTATCTGCTGACCCTTTGGAGGGGCCCGACCCCTAGGTTGGGAACCACTGGACTAAACTAGCTAACTGTATATAAAGTAGTGTAAACTAGCTCCACCTCCAGCAGCTACAACAGTAACATGCTGCTCTAACACTATTGCTTCACTATTAATAATCTAATGATGTCATATATAATAATATATCAGTCAGAGGGACCAAACCACTACTTTTACTGCAATACTTTAACTTCATCAAGCTCATAATACTTAAGTACTTTTACTGTTCATGCAGGACTTTTACTTGTAATGGAGTATTTTCACATTGCTGTATTGGTTCTTTTATTTAAATAAAGGATGTGAGTACTTCTTCCACCACTGGCTGCAAAACAGCTGTCGTACCACACTGAATATGCTCTCTGTGGAGCACCAGGAGCTGGTCGGACAGGTTGACCTTCCTCAGTGTGCTCAGGAAGTAGGACAATGAGGAAGGAAAAAGGCAAAAACTTTATTATATTTGTATTTATTTATCAGACATTTATTTAACACGGATAGTGCACATTAATAGACATTGCTGTAAATGCGCCAAAGTTGGCCAAGAGGCTATTTTTGATCTGTAGTCACTGGACAGATGTTGCTAAGTCAACCTAAAAAAAAGAATATAAGGATGTAAGATTTAAAATGACAAATTTATTAAGATCGTTTAGAAGTAAAAGATCTGAAACTTTATCATTGTAAACAGCAGCAGGATGTGATGGTATGAATATTTAGCCCACCTGCAGCTACATATAAGCAGTTATTAGATTATCATTGCACTACCCAGCTCTGTCTACAGATGGCGGTACAGCTCCAGTCGCCTCTCAGGTAAATTTCCAGGTTTGTCTTGGCACTTCCTCCCAGCTGTATCTGACAGCAGCTGCAGACAGTTTACAGCTGCAGTTAACACCACTGTATCGTGCTTTTGCAGCACTTTATATGTCCTGTGTTGAGAATCCCTGAGCTTGTTTGCATTGCTGTAGTTTTTATGTGTTAACCGGTGATGAAAAGATAGATTCACTCCCGAAGGAGGTGCGATGGTTTAGTGAACAAACCCCTCAAGTCCTGAAAACATCAGAAAAGTTTTTGTGTGCAGGGCTGTAGCCAACGTTTTAGAAAATACTGAGGTTGTGAGAACAGATTCCTACAGTAGAAAACACCTGAGAAAATACAGACTATAGCAAGCAAACCAAACTCTGTATAATTATCTAACGATTAAAAAAGTAATGATAATAATAATCACAAAATGTCCCATTTTATTTGTTCATTTAAACTATTTGCTAATATTTCCCGTAAATGTTATTTCCCTCTAAGTTATGGTCTAAATCTTGTTCAGAGTTTTCTCTAAATGTTAATTCAGGTAGATACTAAATCCATTTTATTTTAAGTTTATAGATTATGGTATTTCTTCTTCACTTGTCTACTTTGTCGCTTTGGATTAAATCGTCGGCCAAATGACAAAATGTAAATGTAAGTTATTCAGGGGTTATCTTAGAAAAATTAAACTCTATTTTGAATCAACCTGCATGTGAACTTCTTCACATTGATATTAAACTCTTAAATTCCCTGAAATACAGTTTGCGGAGACAACAGCAGATAGAAAAACTCACAGTAATACGATTTCTCATGAAAATGAGACACTGATAACTGAATTCAGTAAATGTGACACAATCTGAGATATAAGTTAATGTACTTTTGCTTCCCGGAAAGATGGAGGAGACGGTCTGGATCAGGGATGCATAAAAACACAAATGCAGGAACACCGGAAGACGAAGCACTTTTAGAATAAGTAATTGAATTATTATATTGATTTAAACATCTCTCAGCTCTCTTTCTGTCATTTTGTATTTAAAAATACTGTATGTTGGTGACAGAAGTTGTTTTCTTTTGGTCAGAGATTGAAATTCAATAAAGCACAAACAAGTTATTCTCTTTTCTTCTTGTCGTCTTTCAGGTTTGACTTCCTGTAGCCTGAAGGCGAAGACAAGCAGAAGGCTGCACATTAGTCCAGTGAAAGGAGGAAGTATTGAGGTTTTTTACTTACACCACAAACATAAAATACTCCATTACTCCATTAGTTGAAGTCCAGGAATCCACAGGGAAAACAGTGGAAAAAGGCTTCCCAAGGGGGTCAGTGGAAATACTCAGGAAAAAAGGAAGGACGCAAGAAAGTGAGAGAATTTGTTACGCTCAATTTGTGCACAAATACAAACACTAAATGGCACAAAGAACAGAAAAGGCTTTGATCAGCAGCTATTAAGCTCAGTGCTCTTCCTCAGGCAGCATGAAGAGGTTTATGTTGACTCCAGTGTCTCTAGGAACAGAGAAAAGACAGGAAATTATACTGTAAATACGTCAAAATTACTGTAGAAACCACGTATACGACACAATAACGGGATGGTCTCATTATTGATAAAGAGTTTTAGACGTGTTGCCTCAAAGATTAGAGACATATTAAACATAAGAACAAGATACAATATACAGAACTGCTACTGGTCAAAGGTTTTAGAAGATCTCAATGTTTCTAATTTTTAATTGAAATTTATATAGTTTAATGTCTCAGTGTTCTCTGAAATCAACAAATAAACAAATTGGAGATTTTAAATAAATGAATGTTTCTGTTTAACATAATGTAATCTAATTATCTACATTATAAAACAGGTTCAGATGAAAGAAGATAGATTTGATTCCTCTTTTTCCATCTTTCCTCCATTTGTAATTGGCGACGATCAAGATCACCTCCTCTGTTTGTGGATGTAATGAGATCAATAAACCCAGAATTTAAGACCAGTGGAGGAGTGTCCGTGTTGGATAAAATGTGTGGTGAGGGACTGTGTTTCATCCGGTCTGTTAACGGTGCTTTTGCGTTTTATTATCTGGCTGCGAAGCATCTGTTTAGTTTTGCCAATGAACAGTTTACATTAGAGACACTTAGTGGCATAAATGAGCTACTTAGAGGTGCGTGTGGTGAAGGTGGGTGGTGTTATAAGTATAAGTACCAGTATATGTATACCAGTGTTTGGTTATCGAAGTCATTGATGCGTTTAGAGAAAAGTTGAAGTCCTGCATTCAAAATTGCACCCAAGTAAAAGTACAGAAGTATTATCAGCTCAAGAAATCAACATCTGATAATCTGTAATGTTTTAATAATCATTTTATTTAAGTAATCTGATTCCACAGTGATATAACAACAAAAAATCAAATAAAACATTTCTTAGAATTCAAATTTAAATATATCCAAACTATACATCAGTTACAAGCAGAGGCACACACACAAATCACAATATTGCACACCACCCTGTTTGATCCATGATGAAACTTGTGCCGTGTTTCTTATAAAGCATCTGTTTCTACTGGAATTGATCCTATTAGGATAAGATGAGAACTTTTCTTTTTGTTCAAAAAATAAAATCAATACAATCTCATTTTGTCTCAGTTGGACAAAATATCACAGCAGCGACGTCAGTGACGGTTTCAGTAATATTGAGGATAAGTCGGGTAGTGAGAGAGTTGAGTGGTGGCAGAGGGCAGCATCACTCCCGGGAGGCTGCTGTACTGGTAAAAAGAGTCCAGAGGCAGTGTGGAGACACTGGGCAGAGCGGAGCTGTACTGCAGGCTGTGTGGATGGACGTATGAGGCAGCAGCAGCAGCAGCCGGAGCTTCCTGTGCTGCCGCCGCTGCCGCCACCGCCGCTGCTGAGTGGTATCTGGGGTACGGTCCCGGCCTGTAAGCCTGCAGCTCGGGATAATGCATGAACTGAGAGGCGACGTTTGCCTGGCAGGCGTGAGCCAGGGCGTCCTGCACCGTCCTCTTCAGCTTCATCCGCCTGTTCTGGAACCAGTTACGGATCTGAAAAGGAGGAAAAGTCTCATTAGGAAAAGTTTTCACAATAAGCACATCAAAATGTCTCATTATTACTGAACTTTAGGGCCTTAGAAAGGATTTTAGATTTTAGATAATCAACATTTAAATGATATAAGCTTATAAAATCCTCGTCACGTGCAAGTTGTTGATCATAAAGGATTCACATGTTGATAATAAACTGAGGATTCCTACCTGTTTGTCAGACAGGTTGAGCTTCTTGCAGAGCTCGGCCTTGTCTTGCGTTCCCAGGTAAGCGTTCCTCTTGAAGGCCCTCTCCAGGCTGCTGATCTGTTCCGCCGTGAAGGCCGTACGGGGTCGTCTCCCCGACGGAGGGGAGGCCGGCGAGGTGGAGGCGCAGTCTGCGGAGGCCGCGGGGGAAAGAGAACGACCCCCTTCGCTCTCGTACCCGGACGTCTCCTCTTCTGTACCGCTGCTGAAACCAGCCTCTGTCACTGGAGAGATGAAGAAAGAGGAAAGTACTTTTAATGACGTTTTCCCAAAAGATGTTTAGACTGAACAGCTGATGGAAGTATTCAGGTACTTTACTGCAGTAGAAGTAGTAATACCTCAATTTAAAAATACTCCATTATAAGTAAAAGTCCTGCAGTTAAAGTAAAATTAAAGAAGTATAATTAGCATCTAAAGTATAAAAAGTAGAAGAGCTCATCTTGCTGCCAAATAGCCTATATGAGTGTTATGATGCTCTATATTATAATTAATGCTGCAACCAATGATTGTTTAGTCTATAAATTGTCAGAAAATAGTGACTAATGTTTGTTATAACTTCCCACACTTCAAGAAGATGCATTAAAGTATCTTTTTTTCTGTCCAACAGTCCAAAAGTATTTAGTTTACTGTCATGTACGACAAAGAAAATCAGCAGAACTTCACATTTAACAAGCTGGAGCCACTGAATTTTTGTCGTTTTTGCTTCAAAAATGACGAAAACCATGAATTTATTATCAAAATAGCGGCTGATTCATCTCCTAATTGATATGTTGGAGCTCTAATTCATGTGTAAGCAGCATTTTATTGTGGCATGAGCTAATTTTAACTAATTTACACACTTTTGGGTAGTTTAATTTAAAAGAAAGTGCTGCTTGCAGGTAAAATATCAATTTCTAAAGCAAAAAGTAGCCGTCAGATAACAGTAGTGGTGTCAAAAGATGTAATATTCTCCTCTGAAGTGTAGTAAAGTACTTAAGTAAATGTGCTTACCTTGATTACTGTGACTGCTTTGGTGCTGTAGAGTGCTCATACTGGAGCTGGACAGGTTGTGTGCATCCAGGCCTTGCTGCTCCTGTTCAGGTACGTTTTCTGCCTTTTGCCTGCAGTAAAAACCCGGCAGACTCTCCGAATGCGTCCCACAGGCGGCGGGCCCAGAAGCAGCGAGGGTCTCCGTACCCGTCGGCTGGCTGCTCTGAGCCATCCACTCGATAGAAAAATGTCCTCTCATGGTCGCTGAGTGCTGAAAGTTTTCTCCTAAAGAAGCCGGAAAGAGAATATCCCTTTGTTTGAAAACCAGAAAGTTGTGTCCAGACTGCAGGAGGAAGAGTTTCTCAGGAGTCCTCTGTTTGCTGCTGGTGTTGTTGTTGTTGGTGGTTGTAGGAGAGTAATGACTGTCCCCTCACAGTGTGTCTGTATTTATAGGGGGCATCCCTCCTCATTTTCAAACCGCCTCAGACCGAGATCAAAGCACACATCCTCCCTTCCCTCCCACCTTCCCCTCCTTTAGTTTTCACAACTGGAGTAATTAAGACGTCTCATTCAGTCTCAATGAGGCTGTTACACACTGGCTCCAGTGAGTCTGGGAAGAGCAACCCCCACCCTTCCCCCCCCACTCATCCTCCCCCCTCCTCCTCCTCCTCCCTCTTCACCTTCCTGCCTCCAAAAAGATAATAGACACACCTCAGCCCAAACTGTCTGCATCTCATCTGTAAGCACATCCATACTGTAAGTGTCTCCCGTCTGAATCAAAAACATCCATATATCTGACTTGAGTTTTGTCTCTTGAAGCATTTTTAATCATCTAACATCACTGTAAACTTACATGAGCAGAGCTGAGACAACATGTTGACTAATCGATAAGTTGATTAGAGCTGCAAAAATTAGTCGATTAGTTTGGAGTCATTCTGTAAGAAGAAAAATGTGGAAATTTTCTGATCCCAGCTGCTCAAATGTGAATATTAACTAAATATCTTTGAGTTGTGGACTGTTGGGGGGCCAAATGACGACATTTGAGGATGTTATCTTGAGCTTTGGAAACATTTTTTTAAACCATTTTCTGACGACTTATCGATTACTGAAATGAAACGAAATATGTTTGTTAAAGATGATGATTTGCTGCTTTTATTATAAACTGTTGGTTGCAAAAAAAACAAGACAGTTGTCGACATCACACCGGGTTTTGGAAAATATATAATGAGCATTTTTTACATTTTTCTGAAGATTTTCTGCAGAATAGATCAGTTTTCTTCATGCATGGGAGTCACTGCATGTTAAACTCTTAATAAGTTATTGATATTTGATTTCCCCAAAGTGCATCAACAAATCATTGATCAATAAACTGAACACTGAGTGATTGATAGAACATATAAAATACTGTATATATTGCTGTATATTAACCGTGTAGTGTAGTGTAGAGTAAATCACACATTTCCTGAATATCTGCAGTCTAAAGTGTACTTAATGAGCATTTTTCACACTTTTCTGCAGATTAATCAATAAGAAAATAATCCTCACTAATGAGCATCTTTCTTTTCCGTCAATCAAACTTTTGATGCTCCCTCAAATTTGCGATAATTACTTAAAAAAAAACTTCCATTAGTCACATTTGAAGACCTTTAATAACCAGCATAATGAGCAGTGAGTGGCTTAATATAAAAGCAAACAGCTGATCCGGGGATGATCCCCAGATTAAAGGCAAAGTTACTGATGTGATGTCAACTGATGATGAGGTTTTTTTTTTTTAGATTGTGTAATCTTATTTGTAGTTGATTGATGAGCTCTCAGGATTAAAGTTTGGTGTCGTTATTATGAAAAACAGCTGATCCCATTAATAATCACAGAAAATCTATTGTAATATCATAGGATTAACAGGAAATAGAAACGTATAGAAGTTAAATGAATAAAATGAAGTAATTAAGACTGTAAACTCATAACTAAAATAAAATATTTCTAGATCTCTGACTATCTGATCATCCAAATAAACAGCGCTGGAAACTGATTTCAGATAAAACACAATTTAAAAATACTCACAAGTCAAAGAAGTATTATCAGTAAAACACATAATGCAGCCAAATGGCATCTATCATTGTTATAATATTGGATTATTATTACTGATGGATTCATATGTAAGCTGCATTTTAATATGGCACAATTTAAAACCACATATTGTATTTTATAAGATGAACATGTGTATGTTTTATGAGTGAATGGGCTCAGTCAGTGTTACATTTTTATATATAATACTACAGAATTATAATTATTATAGATGCAGCAACATTTTAGTGTATCTGACTGCAGCAGCTAATTGTTTGGATTAATTCATTTACTCCAGCCTGCAAGCTTTTATTTTATACTGTATGTTCATTCTAGGTTTTCAAAATCTTCTACAAAGTAAAGCTGTCAGGTAAATGTACTACAGTAAAAATACAATATTGTCCTCTGAAATGTGGTGGAGTAACAGTATAAAGTGGGATCATGTTTAAATAATCAAGTAAAATACCTCAGAATTGCACCTATTAGGTAAATTAGCTTCTTTCCACCAGTGTAAATAAATATCTTCCACCAGGCTGTAATTTACCAGCAGTAACGTTGCTATAAATTCACTATTACGCACCAAAAAACCCTTCAGCTGAGCAGCACTGACAGCATAAAGATCTGAATGTATTTCTTACTGAGGAGGATTTACACCACCTTAAGAAGATATTAACAGGTTTTATGAGCTTCTGTCTCATGTTGGGTGTGTTGGTATCAAAGCACAGAGCGCCTTTGAAGTGGCCCAGTATCCGTAATGAGCTATTAGCGTCGCGGCTCTCCTCTCCGCTGCGCGCACAGACAGACAGCCGTCTGCAGGTCGCGGAGACAAGCGCGCACGACGGCCCCCGGATCCATTCAGCGGCGCTCGAGCACTCTCATTATCTTATCAATAGGACTCCGTTTCGTGATTGACCCGATTAATCCTTTAAACGCACAATGCGTTTTTGAGCCACGCACCATTTGCACACAAAACAGCGCCGTCTTCTTCCTTCAGAGACAGTCCTCCACTCATCCAGGACGGTTATGAGCCACTTCACAGCTGGGATCATCCACTCCAGCCTCATTATCAGCCGCTTTAACTTGATCCCAAAATCCCCAAATGTTGCATTGAAAGCTGAGACGATAGTTTAAGGTGATTTAAGGCGCCACAGAAGAGATGAGTTTCATTACGCACGACAGTCACTTCAGTGCCTGTTTAACTCTCCCACACAGTCAATCAATGAATCCTTGGTCATTAAACTGAACACTGACTGATAGATACGACTTATCAATCAAGAAATTACTTAAAATTAAACGGATCCCTTACTACTAGTGGAAGTAGCAATTTAAAAATACTCCATTACAAGTAAAAGTGAAGTATTATCAGTAAAATATAAAGTACAAATAGTAAAAGTTCTCATTATGTTGCTGATAAATCAACTAAGATTTGCAGCTCCAGTTATTCATTAGCAGTCAGATGGAGCCAATTTTAACTATTTTACTAATTTTTAATTATATTAAAAGAAAGTATTGTAGTTTATAAGATGACGATGCTGTTTGCGTGTAAAATATTTATCTGTATAACAAAAAGTCGCTGTCAGATAAACGTAGTAAAGGTGTCAAATTGTACCTGAAGTGTAGTGAAGTAGAACTACTCACCTGAGTAAGCACATTTTGCTTCAAAAATGATGAAAACGATTAATTGATTGAAGCAAAACTAATCGATTCATCAGCTGTGTTGTCCTCTTCACCTTCCTGCCTCCAAAAACATAACAGACACACCTCAAACTGTCTCCATCTCCTCTGTAAGCACATCTATACTGTATGTATGTGTGTTGTATTTCTACTTTCCAGATTTTTACTTCTTTCTTCCTTCAGATGACTCGAACATATTCATTCATTTGACTTGAGTCTTGTCTCTTTAAACATTTTTAAGATTAGATTTTCCTTGACAACGCATTATTCTAGCTGAAGGACCAAAACCAGCCTTCACAGCTGAATCCTGAATCCCTGCAGTCTAGTGAACATTCAGATTTCTTTGTTTTATGTCTTTAATCCTCCAACAAGTCGTCACAGTGCTGAAACAAACTTTTTGAGACCAGTATTTTGGGGGAAAGTGAGGCTTTAAGAGCTCAGCTGAAGTTTGTTTTGCATCAGACAGACTCACAACCGGACCTAAATCAAGTCTAAATAAGGGTTTGCACCAGCATACACTTCATGAGCTGATAACAGAGACAAACTTTGACATTTTAAGAAGAAAACGTCAAAATTCTTTGGTTGCAGCTTCTCAAATGTGAATATTTTCTCACATTTTAGAGACAAAACAACTAATCGATTGATCCATAATGAAAATAATCATTAGTTGCAGCTCTAGTTTTATTGTTAAATCACTTTGTAGTCTTGTTATTTAGAAAGGTTTGTTATTATTTATGGATTTGAATAGGTGATGCGTAAATGTTAGTGGATCTTATTTGTTTTTATGGTTAGATACGATAAAGTAAGCGAAGCAAACACAGAGCAGGTTGTGCTGCAGCGTCAGGATGATTGTTCTCAGTGTGACAGACAGTCAGACAGTCAGAGTGACTGTTGACATGTCTCGGTGTGTCTGGATGTCGCTGTTGTGTTTTTGTCTCCCGGCTTCTCGTCTGCCTCTGATCTGTCTGTCTGTCTGTCTGTCTGTCTGTCTGTCTGTCTGTCTGTCTGTCTGCCTGCCTCGGTGTCCCCTCAGCGGGCCGCAGATCAAAGAGCCCTGCCGGTGGACGGGAGATGACGAGGTGGAGCAGGCCGTCGCTGACACCCATCCAGCCCCGTTATACAACACACACACACAGAGACACAGACAGACAGACCGAGGGGCAGCGACGGAGGTGAAGGAGAGAAAACAAATGATCAGGACTTCTTTGAACTTTTAACTGTACCAATCAACTGATGTCTGTTTCTCTCTGTATGAGGTGTTTGACTGTGTTTGCTTGTTTCTTGTGAATGTTGTGGTTCTTTTTGTTCGACTATTTCCATCTTAAAGCTACTTTATAATTATACTTCACTACATTCAGGAGGGAGATGTTCTGCTTTTTACTTCACTGTAATAATCTGACAACTATAGTTAAGATTTTACATAAAGTTAAAGATAAAAAAACAGTAATTCACAACGTTTTTGGCTCAACAAGTCTTGATTAACACTTGCAACAGTGGAAAGTAACTACGTACTTATTCTTAACTAAAATCTTCATGCTACTTTAAACTTCTACTCCTCTGCACATCTTTTGTACTTTGTTATATACTTTATTTATTAATTTTTTACATAAACTTAAAGATTGAACTAGTTGTTCCCAACATATTTGGCTCATGAGCCCTTAAGAAAGCAATAGTTGTGTTTACTTGTCATGTTTCTGACGTCTATGAGTTGTTTCCAGTTTCACCAAAGAGACATTTTTCCCTCTAAACTTCTCAGATAGTTTCATTTAAATAACAGTTTGAGGCCCAAAGAGGTCAAATGATCCAACATTTCACACTAAAATGCAAAAAATTGCGAAAAATCTCAAAGACAAATGCAAATTTGTGAATCACAACTTCAGAAAACACGTCATAAGCTGATAAAATATAAATCTATTTTTAGAGATTAAATCAATGGTTCCCAAAATGCAACGTGTAGTTGAGGCTCGTTGTCGTGTTTCAGATATTTATAAGTTATCAGCAAAAGTGATTTTACTTCCAGATGGTTTCATGTAAATTAATGGTTCAAGTCATAAAGAGGTAAAACTCTCCAGTATTTCATAAAAAAGCAAAGATTACAGAGAAATACAAACTATAAATATAAATTTGTGTATCAGAGCTACGATTCTGAATGCAGGATTTCACCAGTAAAAGAGTGTTTTTACATTGTTGGATTAATTTATCTAAACACTTGCCATATTTTTCATATTAATATCTAATCTACAGTCAAACACTGTATATTTGTTGGTTTTCTGTCTCCTTTTTCACGCAGAAACATCTGCCTTTTCAACTAACTGTTAACTGCTGATCAGTTTTAATCATTTAAATCATCTCTCAAGCAAAAACTTCTTTTCTCTGTTTTATATCTTTATAAACTGAATATATTTTTGTGTTTTGGAGCGTCGGTCGGATAAAACAAGACACCTGAAGACGTCTTTTCACTGTTTGCCAGAAAAAATGGATGATAAAAACAATCTTTACATGCAAGATTGATTATGTTCAACATTGACTTGAATGTTTCAGTCTGAAGACACAGTTTGCACGTTTTCACCCCCCGAAAAAAACGTATCCTGCCACTCAACCTCAGTGGTCTTATATTTTCTGAGGTTTTAAATTATTCAAAGGCATCCAAAAACGACAGCAGTGAAGGGTATTTTGTTTATGGAGCTCACAGGAGTTGGAAAATCTTTTCTAACATTTGAAAACAGTGAAACTGAGGTCTGCGGATTATCCTGCAGACTTGTTTTTTTGTTTTTTTTTCTTGGGAAAGTCGATTGATGTCGGCTTTGAGCGCCGCGGAACAAGTTTCCATTTATCTCCGTTGAATTAAAGTTTTAGCTGCAGACAAAAACAAACAAAAACAAAAACATCATGATCCATTTTTGTTTATTATTTGAACGAACTGACCCTTTAAACTGCCGTTTAAACGTTTGTTCTGTGTTTATTTGCTGCGTTTGACTTTTGCTCCGAGGGGTTTTCTGCATTATCTTTGGCCTCAGCTGTCTTTGTTTGTTTACATCTGTTCTTAAGACTTTAGTGTTGACATATAAGAAACATACATATGAGAACATGCTCGGGCAGTAGAGCAGATTGTAACTCTGATTGTGGATGATGTATATGTGTGTGTTTAAATGTTCCTTATCCATGACGAGGGGTCATTCATCCTCCTCGGCCCCAGTCCCGGGCTGCTGCTGTCTGTGGGGTAACAGTCTCCTGCTGGGCTGCTCTTTGATTGGATCCATTCAGACCCTTTCATCTCTAATGGGCCTGTTTGCTACTCTGTTATGGACACAAACACACCTCGACCCCCCCCCCGGGGCACTGACAGAGGACAGGAGGAGACCAGGAGGAGACACATGCCCCGACAGACCAGGAGTCTGCTCGGATATCTGCACACGAGCCAATATCTCTTTTAGTCTTTATCAACTTTTTACAAAAACTAACAACATGTTAGTCCGTCTCAATACTTTCTGACTTCCCTACTGTCTGTGGCTCTAAACCCAGAGCCCACTGCTTCCTTCTGAAGACATAAATCTTTAAAAACAGCTCACAAATAGAAAGTTTAATATTTTTAAAAAGGGCTAAATAATATCCTAAAACAGCTGGTCACTGTAGTTTTTCACAAACGCCACTCAAACAGGAGGAAATAGTTCATTTGTTGGGGACTATTTTCAGCAGCGGATTAATCCACATTTGGTGCTCTAGTGTATATTTCCAGCAGCAGGACGGTGTGTGTGTGTGTGTGTGTGTAAATGGGATTAAGTCCAAATAAACTACAGTGTGTGTGTTCATGGTGATGAAGGTCACGCCAACTGTGTTCCCTAGAAATGATGTTTATATAAAACTAATCTGCAACAACAGATGTTTTATATTAGCAGAAAACATAATCCAGGCAGAATTATGTTTTCTGTTAACATAATGAGGAAATGTTGTTAATCAGTCGCTAAAAAGTAAAGTAAAATGTTAACTAACAACACTTTTCATTGTTTTTATCCGATCTCGCTAATATCTGCTGGTACTGACTGCATCTATGTAACTTTTTAATGATAATGTTTCAACTCTTGCAGCTCTTATTAATGTTAGAGAAAGATCGTGATCTCGGTTTAATACAGAAAAAAGTCACTTGAAGCTTGAGACACGACGTGTTTATTAACATTTAACTGAAACCATAATCTTTCACTAACCTGAACTAAATTGCTTCTGTTGCTGCACATAAACTTCAGTTTCTGGTGTCAAAGCCGACCAGCAGACATCAAACAGGAAACCTCAGTCGTGTCCTTTAAAGGCTAAAAACTGATCTTTTTAGTTTAGCTTTTAATCAACACATCTGTTTTCTTTTTAACTACTTTTTAATTGTTTTTTTTAAATAACTGAATCAAGTCTTTAGCTTGTTTTAATTATTATACGTGAATTTCTGTTGTTGTTCTTTTTTTTCTCTCTTGATTCGTACTTTATTCCTTTTATTAGTGCATTAATCTTTGTTTTTATGTGAAGCACTTTGAATTATTTCCACTGTAAGAATTGTGCTATTTAAACACATTTGATAGATTTTTTGTTTTGATTAATTGATTAGTTTCATTCATTCAATCAGAAAAAAAACATTGCCTGTGAGCATAATCCAGGAAATAGACAGAGCGACATAATAAAGAAACTATTCAGAAGCATATAAACGTAACTTCTGGGCAGCAGTGTGGCTCACTGACGTGTTTTTAATAGTTTTTAGACAACAATGGAGGTTAAAAATACAGAATATCACTAAACTTATCCTTCAGAAGAAGTAGAAACATCTCTGATGCTGAACGGACTCCTCTATGCAGATCAAGGCGGTGATGACGCCCAATAATCATTGATCTCCATTGCTGGCAGTCTCCAGCAGTTGCCCGCCCCGTCTGTAACACAGTCAGTTAAGGCCTCTTCCCCTGTCCTATTGATCCCTATCAACCTCATCAAAGGCTCCCTGGGCTTTGATGGGGCCAGCGGGACTGGTCCTGGTGGACGAGCAGGCATTGCGACTCCCCTCGTCAAATGGGGGGAAAGAGAGCGAGGCATGCCTGGAGACTGTGAAATTTAAATTTATCAGCACACCTGAGGGGTTTCCAAGCTTTTAAAGCAGGTAATAGTGAATATCCCCATAACCCTAAAATGTTAAATAATGTCTCATTTATATGGTAATTTATGTTTACTGAGAGACAGATTTCACACAGTTATGAATGTTACATTTCTTCTAATAGCATCAAACAACTACCTCAAGTTTTTTGCACTATAACTCACAAATTACATTTATTTTGCACATATTACAATATGTGCAAAATAAATATAATATGCAAGTTATAGTGCAAAAAAATTGAATCAGACTAATTCTGAGCAGGTTTTTTTTTTTGCAGACTAAAAACTCGTTGATGTGTGTTGTTGATGGACACTATTCTCCCACAATGCAATGCACAAAGGAAAGGGAGGAGTTACTCACAGTTGGACAAAATTAAAACAAAAGTGGACGGTGGTGAAACGGCTGCAGGCACATCTCAGAAAAAAAAAAGAAATCAAATCAATTTTTGAGAAAATCTGAGTTTCCTGCTAATATAAAAATATGTTGTATTTTAATTTCTTGTATATTAACTACAAAAAAACCAGCATACAATGACGATTAGTACTGTGTACAATTAGTATGTATTATATGGGTATCAACTCTTTCAGCAGCATGAAACTCCTCTCACTTGTATTGGTGTTATTACATTGTGCACAAGCCTTACATTTATTTTGGCGGGACACATTTTGAGTGTCCCTTACATTATTTTCTCTTTCGGTATTCTTCTTAGCTTTTCCTTGTACAGGTGAATAAAGCCTGGTATTCTGCAGAAGAGCTGCAATGTGATTAATTCCTTCTAGTAAACAGAAATTAGACCTTTTGGTACAGTTTCATACACAGAGAGAATCATCCATGGGGAGAGTAAGAGCTAAAATTAAACAGTTAAATTCACTGACATTTACATAAACTACATCCCCTCTGTCCTCTGTTCTCACAGTAGCCCAGACTCGTAGTCTCCCCGGTGCAGGACGATGTCTCTCTCGTGTCTCCATCTGAAACTTTTGGTTCACACATACGGTGTCGAAAGCAGAGATGTGTCAATGGTGATTTAGAAACACAAAATAAAACTCTACTTTCCCCCTTTTACTGCATTTCTTGTAGCTAAAAACACTCAACATATAGTTTTGTGCTTATATTTCATACCTGTCTAGGTATGAAATAAAAACTATAAACTGACTAGGTCACTTGTCTTAAATTTTAAAAAAAATAGGTGTTTTTTTGGCAGAAAAATGGCAGGACATGAAGAAGTGTGTTCACATGTCAAAGAGGAGACGGAGGTGTGAGCTGTGACACGGCCTTTGATGTTAAACCGGTATTTAGAGGTTAATGAGGCTGTTAGGAAGAGGTGAAGGAAACGCCTGTGAGTTCACACTCTCTTTCTCACACACACACACACACACACACACACACACACGCACACACGCACACACACACAGGAAATGTCTGCAGCCCCTACAAGAGCTCTACTGTCAAGGAGGATTTCTGTTTTATAAAAGCATCTTAAAGCAAAGATGATTGCGAGATTCATGTTACGAACCTTCTTAAGCTTCAAGGACAGGTTCTGAATTTTTCAAGTGTCATAAAACTACAGTCACGAGCCTGAAATGAGCACTGAAACTGGTTTTACTTGCTGTAATCATTCCTCCTGTTCATACTGACTGTGTTAAGAAATCCTTTCATAATGCACTTACAATGTAAGTGATGGCAGACAAAATCCACAGTCCTTGTTTTGAGAAAAAACACATTTAAAAGTTGATGTGAAGCTTATATGAGGCTTCAGCAGTCTGAGTTAGTCATATCAAGTGGATATCTGACACATTTCTTTGTGTTTCCTCGGACAGTGTTTCCCTGTTGAGCTGTGGTGGAAGTACATTAACAAAAAGAGGGACTTTGGCACTAAAAAGACTGTAACGTTGAAAGATATCTACTTGATTTGACTCACTTCATATTAGCTTCAGATAAACTTTGAAATACATTTTTGGCACAGAAGGAGGACTGTGGATTTTGTCCTCCATCATTTACATTGTAAGTGCATTATGAAGGGATCCTATAATGGTCAGTATGAACAGGAGGAATGATTACAGCAAGAAAAACATGTTTCAATGTTCGTTTGGGCTCCTGACTGTTGTTTTAAGACACATAGAAATTATAGTAAATTAATGAATGATTCCTACTCAGTAGTACTATAATATGGAAATACAGTGAAGTACTTCAACCTGGTACTTGAGTTCAGTGTTTAAGTAACTGCACTTAAATGTTTTTTTCACTGAGGTCTCGTGGTATCTCCGCTCTGCACAGCTGTGTGGCTTTCATCTCAGAAAATGTATAGATAAGACCGAGAGGACGTTATAGAATACAGGTCAATGCTACACAGGTGTGTGTTGCTGGGAGGTTTGTTCCTTTTACACTGTATCTGAAGCTGAAGGTATATAAGACATACAAAAGTGAAAACTTTTCGAACTTTTTAAAGTGTATTTTGCCAGATTCTAACTTTTTATCATGTTCAGCTGTCTTGTGCTGTTTGATTAGATCAAATGATGTTCTTTTTAGTTCTCTTATCAGGTCTCCTTCAAGCGTGTTTCACATGACCGCAGATTTAATCCTGTCACACTTTAACAGTTAATTTCAGTTCGGATTAGGAGCAAATGTCTTCTTTGCATCCTTTTAGAGATCTACATTATCTTTCAAAATTCCAGGTGATAATAAATGAAAAACAAATTTAACATTTTATTAATTTATTCTGAGCCATTTAATGGTCAAACGCACTGTTTGTACCCTTTTCTAATGTCTGTTTGTCCACCACTTTCTCTCAGACGCATTGCCGTGAAATATGGTTCAAACATTCGTGTTCCCCAGATGATAAATCCTACTGACTGATCCTCTGACTTTTCCTCTAGCGCCACCATGAGGTCAGATGGATTGCAGTGAGGTTTGGTTCAGAAGTTCATGTTCTCCTCAAGATGAACTCTAATAACTTTGTTGATTCTCTGACTTTTCCTCTACTGACATCATCGGGTTAAAATTTCAGTTTGTGCAACACTTTGGTTTCTGACCAAATTCCTGCAAAATTTTCCAAATGGAAAATTTACAGTTGTGCAACTGTACAGCTGATAGTGATGACGCAAAATGATGATTAGCAAGCGTCTGAAATCTCAATTTGCTGCCCACTATTAGTAAACTATTTATTGTCTATTATAAAGGGAGCAGAAGAAGAATAGTCTAAGTGTAAACACAGATATGATACAGACTTCAAGAACAAACAAACAAATCAGGGCAGTGAAGCTTCTCTATAAGTCCCTAAAAGTAGTGAATAAATGAATGAACGAGGGAGTGATTTCAGACACAGACTTGTTTTGCGACTTGTACATACTGCATGTGTGGAAGTGTGTGTGTGTGTGTGTGTTCCTGTTGGGTGGAAGATATTTTAGGGGAAAAGATAAACGCAAAGATGAAACGAGAAAGGGCATTTTTAGAGCTTTTAATATTTAAACACACATTTTTAATATAAATTTAACTATTTAATTTATCAGTCAGTTTTTGTTAACTTTGTTTAACAAGGTCAAGGTTGCACAGTTTTTAGCAGTTTCACATTAGGACAGATTAGATGTTAAATGTCGTCGGGGGCTACGTACTTTCACGCAGAGCTAAAGTCAGTCTGAACACAGCTGAGACAACGTTTAACCCTCCTGACTCCAGGTTACAAACCTGAGATGATGCTTCCTGAAGAGCGTCTTCATGCATTTCTCTCTGACGGTGGAACGTACTCCAGACCAAGATGAGCGAATATCTCCTCCTCTGTCATCACTCTCAGGTATCGACTCTGTGATGGCAAAAAACTAAATGAAATCATTTTGTATTTGAAAGCAGAGCAACAGACAACTTATAAAATGTGTTAAAAACAGTGTTTACCTGTTTATTGTCGTACAAAGCGTGACTACTCAGAGACATGGCCCTCTCATGTCCTGCCCAGCGTCGCAGCTCCCTTTCAAACAGCTGCAGAAAACATGGAATCAGTTTAAGTATTATTCACCTGTCAATGAAGCAGGCAACAGATGACAGAAGTCTGTTATGAGACGTCACCTTGGATCCTGTCCAGCCCAGCAGAGCGAAACCAAACTGGCTGATTGGAGAGACGACCAGGTCCACTCTCACAGCCCTCCACGGTCTGAATCCTGCAGGTTGTTTCCGCTCTGATCCATCCTCCTCTTCACCGCTCACACGCTGGATCTGACTCGAGGTATGTGAATGTGTTTTGAGGTTTTCTTGTGCATGTGTTTTTACATCATTTTCTGTCAGTGTCTCTGGTTGTTTTGCTCCTTTTTTCTCCACCTTGGACAGTCTAAAGATGGAGAAACACCTCTCGAAGCGGTCCATGTTGGAGGCGGACCGAGCAGGACCATCCTTAGCCTCCAGGTAGGAGTTTCTTGTAATTTTCTGGTATAAAAGGAAACCCTGGAGAGACAAAACAATTCAGCTAAGAGGCTTTAAATTGCAGCTTTGTGAGTTTGTCAAACTGATTTATAATCTGCAGTGAGAACGAGGCAAACATGAATCCAGATTGTTAAAAAAAAAAGAGCCAGTGAGTGGAATTCACCTGCGATTCCAACCAGGAGACGACTTTAGTCATCAGTCCCTCCTCTCTGCCCTCCTCTGGGTGCGTTATCAGGAAGTCAACATCATGCCCTGTCAGCTTTCCTCTGCAGAGAGGGACAGTTTCTTAAAATGTCAGCAAAATAAAATACAGCTGCAAAGTGAGAAGAACTGCTGATTCTTAAAGTGTTTTTTTCACATTCAAGTTGCTCTTAAAAACTCACTTTTATCGTAAGGCTTTCTTATAATTGTTTTTTTAATCTGGCAAACGTGCACAGCGGGAGGTGTGTGTGTGTGTGTATGACTCTGTGCATGTGAAGAGAGAGTGAGAATTTCATGTGTACATATGTGTGTATTTGTTATTTTATTTTGTCATATGTTCTGTTTGCTACATAAATAGATTTTATTATTACTATAATATCCTTGATATAATAATTAACAGGTAACTTGAATACATCATGGCATTTTATTACCTCAGAAGCATTTGTGCTTTTTTGAATAAATGACTTTGTCTCTTCTGACCTACATGTATTTATCAGCTGCCATGTTGATAAAGAGCAGGATGACAGGAAACAAGGGCCTCCGTCTTTCCTTGAACTCGAGGCTTTGAGGTTACAAACCTCCACTTCTGTTAATCTGTATGTTTTGGGCTTTCTGGTGAAGCAGAGGCCTTTAACTGTCAGAAGTAGATTCACCTCAATATTTTGTCTCCAGCAGAGGAAGCAGAGGCAGGTGCTGCTGCAACATCAAGGTGTCAGAGTGTCATTTGATCTACTGAATGTAAAGCATTTGGTCTTTTACCTCCTGAATCCTCCTGTTAGTGTAATCTGTGCCCCTGGTAACACAGCAAGGACAGCTCTCTCTACAATCTCACCGATGGTGTCGGCCTCTGCTTTAGTGACCGACTGGTTGAGGTCATCGTAGTGGTCGAGACCTGGAAGAAAAAAAGATATTCATTCAGAAAGAAGATCAAAGACAGTCTATATATAGACATGAGCACTGAGATACACACCTGCTTGTTGCGCTCGATTGAGCGAATGTCCTGAATCCTTTAACTGGTGGAGAGTGTGTATCCCCTCTCTGAACCACCGATCCGCTGTCTTTGCTCCAACTCCAAAAATACCTGTTAAAAGCTGAAATACATATTGCATTAATACAAAAACAACACAAGCTTTGACACATATGAAGACGGCATTCTTAAACAGCAGGGGATTTACGTTTATTTCAACAGCTTCTTGGCAAAATTCTATATTTTTGTTCACAAATATATTGTTTCTTTTTTACAAAAGGCTCAATAATTTCCTAAAATTTTTTAGTTTTAAGCTACAAACCTTCAGAGCTTTATATCGCTCAGAGTGTTTTGTAGATTCAACCTCACTTGATGCTCCGTTCTCCAAAACATCCTGCAGGAATAGAGAGAAAAGATGCTTATTCAACCTTATTTAAGTGTGGTTAAATGAAGGTTAACATGAGAAGAAATGTACATAAAAAGACCTTGATGACTCTCAGTGAGTGTTCTCCGAGACAGGGCAGCCCTCTGAGCTGCGTCATGTCTGTCACCGCTTTAGGGAGAGCCTTCAACACGGCGGCGGCCCGTCGAAACGCGACACCTCGCCCCTCCTCATCATTGAGCTCAGCGTTTTCAGCCAGGAGGGACAACGCATCCTGAGACAGAAAATACATTTAGACCAACTAGATTTGCTGTAAGAGTGATAATATGTGACAGTTTGCTGCAGGACCCACAGTGAGGACGGTGTTATGGTTGTCCAGAGTGGTTCTTCTCTGACAGGCGTAGCTGGGAACCGAGAACATCACAACTTCTGCTTCATCTGTCTGCTGCTCCTGAAAGACACACAGTGATTAAATGGCTCTGCTGAAATCCAAGACGTGTGTTTATCAAACTGCAAAAAGTGACAGTTTGGACTTAAATGAAAGATAAAAGTAAAAAGACTTCACTTTTACTCCTAATTGCAATATGTAACACATTATGTATAATTCAGGATAGTGTAGGACAGGATGCTGCAACACTTTTTTTTCTTTTTTTGTGATTTTCCTCACGAGTGCAAACGACAAGAATAAAGCTGACATTGATTAGTTTACAATCACTTTCTATGCATCTTCACCGTCTGCAAGGCTGCAATTATTTTCATTTAATCTGCCAAATATTTCCTCGATTAATCAATTAGTCGTTTGATCTATAAAATGTCAAGAAATGGTCCAAAAATGTCACACCAAATTTCCCAAAGCCCGACATGATGTCTTCAAATGTCTTGTTTTGTCTGGACAACAGTCTAAAACTGAAATATATTCAGTTTACACGAACAGAAGACTAAGAAAACTAATCTGTGATTATTTCTTGATAATTGATTAATAATTTCAGTCATTTCTCAAGCAAAAATGCCAATGATTTGCTGTTTTTCTTTGTCATATATGACAGTATAGTACTTATCTTAAGGTTTTGGACTTCTAGTCAGACAAAAAAAAAGCTAATTGAATACATCACCAAATTTTCAACATTTCATCGACTAAACAATTAATTGAGAAAATAATCAGCAGGTGGAACAAAAGAAAATTTTCTCTTAAAAATGATGAATTGCATTGAATTGTCTTCTTTTTGTTTCCATATCAGCCAATTTCCATCATTATACCATCCCTATTTACATACATCTATATATCATAAATCTACACTATTACATTGTTGGTAATTTCACAGGAGATATTTAGGATTTCATAATAATTAAATGAACTTTTCTTTCCTTGCAGAATACTCATCAAGTAAAATGACAGGATTCTTTAAAAGAATGAACAATGTCGCAGGTTTGAGTAAATTCTTGTCAGTAAGAGTAAATCATTTGATAAACTAATAGATAACTTTTTGATGTTTGATAAATACAGGCTAAAATCTAATAAAACTAGTTTTGTTAATAATAGTAATAATAATAATAATAATAACATACCTGTACTTTATTCTTTGATGTGCATATTTATGTATTTCTTTAATATTAATATTTTGTATTATATCATCTTCTATTCTTGCTTTTTTATCCCAATTTTCAGACTTTTACTGAGAGTATTTATCTACTTATAGACTATTGTATGTTCTGTGTCTTTGTGTATAATTGTACTCTCTCATGTCAGGTTTTGCTCTTCATATTGAAGTAAGTAAAGCCTTTTTATTGCTGTGAGGGTTTTTCTCTGTGCTAAGTCTACTGTAGATACTACAGATGTAGAGTTTAGAAACAATCGTCCTTTTGACTATCAAGACATCCTCCCTGCAGGTTGGAGCACATGTACAACATAAATGCACCTGTAGTTTATGTCTGTCCAGTATCTCTACAGGACGTCCGGCCTGAATGCTCTCTGTGTACCAGCTGATGTCCAGAAGGTGAGCAGCTGTTCGGCCTCGACCGCCGTCCTGTGAGTCGAGCCAAGTCCTGACCTCGTCGCCCGAGTTGTTTTCAGAAATGAGATGCGTGACACTTTCACTGTGGAAAGACAAAAAAAACCAACATCTAACAAGGTTCCTGATAAACATAACTGTAGCTGTAGGTCAGACAATAAACATTAATACTACTGAAGCATCAGTGTTAGAGCAGCATGTTACTGTTGTAGCTGCTGGAGGTGGAGCTAGTTTCAACTACTTTATATACAATTAGCTAGTTTAGTCCAGTGGTTCCCAAACTAGGGGTCAGGCCCCTCCAAAGGGTCAGCAGATAAATCTGAGGGGTCGTGAGATGATTAATGGGAGAGGAAAGAAGAAAAAACAAAGTTTTGATACACAAATCTGTTTTCAGTTTTTGGACTTTTTCTCTAATCTTTGATTTTTTGCTGAAATATTGGATCATTTGAACATTTATTGAAATGAAAGCATGTGAGAAGTTTAGAGGGAAAAATCACTATTTGGTGGAGCTGTTAGCAACTCATAGACATGTGAAATGTGACCCCGACTACACACTGCTTTTTGTAAGACGTCAAAAGCCAAAAAGGTTGGAAACTACTGGTTTCATCTTTAACAATGTGTTGTATTTTAAAAGCTTGTTATATTATCCATTGTGTCAAATCTTCATCTGAAAAGTAACTGAAGTTGTCAAATAAACGTAGTGGAGTAGAAAGTACAAGACTTCCTTCTGAAATGTAGTAGAGTGGAAGAATAAAGTACCTCAGAGTTGTAGGTGAGTAAATGTACTTTCCACAGCTGCAGAAATGGAAACAGCTCTTACCTGAACTTCTCCTCCACCTGAAATCCTTTCTTCTGACCGAGCTGAGAGAGAAAATCTCTTCGACTGGATCCCATCTTTCTCTCCAACAGGAATAAAACAACTTGAGGGAACTTGGAGACTTTTTCTCCACTGCTGTCAGTCCCAGTGTTCCCAGCATGCGACGGGAACACTTTTCTTCGCTTTAATGGCACCATAGTTCACTGTGTAGTTAAATAAATACTGCAGCTTCTGTCCTGTCATACATCCATCACTTATCTCTCTTCTCTGTTGCTTTTATGATGCTAGTTATCATAAAATAGTGATTTACTGCTCATAAAGTGCTACGACGTCCCGCAGTAAAGGTGTCAGATGTGACTGGTTTCATTTTCTGAGGTAGTTTAAGAAGAAAACCACTTCAAGCAGCAAACTTCTGAGGTGGAGTACCACCGGATGCAGCTGTGTTTCTATGCCGACTCCTCCAGCGCATTACCAAAATAGTTCCGACTGGAAACAGCGCACTACAGACCCAGACTGCCCGGTATGGAAGCCAAATGACGCCATAAAAATAAAAATGGATAAAAATTGTAGTCATGATAAAATATAAAGTACTTATAGTAAGCGAAAATTATGATAGTGAGTCAAGATTCATCATAATTTTGACTTAGTATTTCAACATTTTACAATATCTGTAATAATTAGATACTTGCTTTCTTAAAAGTTGGATTCATCAAGTCAAAACACAATTTTTGACCTACTAGATAAAAAGTTAGTCATGATGTAAACAAAAATACTTACATTAAGTAAAAAGTGATGATATAGTAAGTCACAATTCATCAAAATTTTGACTAATTATTTCATCTTGGATTAGTATTTTATAATTTTGACTTGAGAAGAATTTTGACCCAGTGGATAAAAGGTTAATCATTAAATAATTATAATAATGATCATTAATCATCAATCAATAATCATTAATACTTGTATTAACTAAAAAATGATAAGATAGTAAGTCATAATTCCTCATAATTATGTTAGATTTTATAATTTTGACTTGGTATCTTAAAAGTTGGACTTACCAGGTCAAAACAAACTTTTGACCCACTAGCTAAAAAGGTAGTTATGATAAAAATAAACTAAATAAAGACTTATCTCATAATTTTGTCTTGATAAGACAAACTTTTGATTTCCAACCTCATAATAGTGATTTACCGTTTCATACTTCTTTTTTTTTATCATGCATAACTTTTCATTTATTTATTTTTTTCTTTTCCTGACAGAAATGGACAGACCAAGTACATCAATTTAAGATGATAATAATCATAGACAATACAATTATATGCCAAAAACCAAACATCACCTTCTCCTCTGGTGTCACCTTAAGTTACTTATCTAATTTAAAAAGTGTGCAGGTAAGACCTCAAATTAGAGGTTGTTGATGTAGTCTATTATTATCTATGTGTACCTAATAAACTGGCAAGTGAGTATGCATATATTTACATAAATAAATACAGTCTATTTATATACATACACTACCAGTCAAAAGTAGACACACCTACTCATTCAAGGGGTTTTCTTTATTTTACTATTTTCTACATTATAGAACAATACTGAAGACATCAAAATGATAAAATAACACATATGAGATTATGTATTAATCAAAAAAGAGTTAAGCAAATCAAAATATCTTTCATATTTTAGATTCCTCAAAGTAGCCACTGCTTTGCACACTATTGGTTTTCTCTCAAACACTTTTTTGTTTACTACCTAATTCCATATCTGTTATTTCATAGTTTTGATGTCTTCAGTATTGTTCTACAGTGTAAAATAAAAATATTTAAAATAAAGAAAAACTCTTGAATGTGTAATGAGTAGGTGATTCCAAACTTTTGACTGACTGGTACTGTGTATTTATATATATATACTGTAAATTTGCTCATTTCAGATATACAGTATACATACAGTACTTTCACACCTGTCTTATACATACATATTAGATTAGATTCAACTTTATTGTCATTGAACAAGTACAAGTACTTAACAATGAGGTGCAGTTGGCATCTAACCAGATTGCAATTTAGGCATAAGTGCCTAAATTGTCTGTTTGGTATCTCGACAGGACGTCCGGCCTGAATGCTCTCTGTGTACCAGCTGATGACCAGAAAATGAGCAGTTGTTTGGCCTGTGAGTCGAGCCGAGTCCTGACCTCGTCGCCTCAAGTTGTTTTCAAAAAATGAGATGCGTGACACTTTCACTGTGGAAAGACAAAAATCAACATCTAACAAGGTTCAACTTTGTCATTGAACAAGTCATTTAACAAGTACAAGTACTTAACAAAGACATGCAGCTGACATCTAACCAGAGTGCAATTTTGGCATAAAAGTGCTGATTTGCATGATATATATTACTATGAGCAGCTTACATATGTATATGTAAGTCATACTCAAATTGTAGATATAGTATGGAACACATATAACAGCCAGTATTTGTTAGTCAACTATCATTTAAGTCTACAGTGTAGCATCATTTGTTAATATTTTTGGATATAAGTAATGTTGACTAGTGGTGTTTTTATACTGTATGTGGTCAGGATTTAGTGTAATGCTCAGGGACACTTCAGCAGGGATGATATATGGTGGATCATGGCTGAACAAGTTGGTAAGAAGAGCTGGTTCTGCCACTATAATACCGTCACAGTAGAGAAGATGAAGATGATAAGCCGTCTGATGTAACTTCCACCATCTATACTATCAGCTCAGCAGAACATCTTCAGCTGCCAGCTCATTTCACGGTTTGACAAGCAGCAGGTCGGGCGTGTAACCGCACTGATTGCTACCTGCCTGTATGCCTGTACAACAGCTCACAACAAATAACTGCGGAAAAACCATTAACTGCAGCTAAATTATGAGATTGTTGAGACATGATTGAGAACATACGCATGTAATTTAATTCTCCTTTCACCCCATCACAGTGTTAGTCAGTAAACCATCCAGAATTACATATTATATTGATTTCTTGTATTTATTGGTTGCTTCTCAGTGTTTTTAAATCATCTTTTGTTTGTGTTTGGAGGGAACTTAAAGGAGTAGTTCAAAATTTTGGCTTATTTGCTTTCTTGCTAAGAGTCAGGAGATGGTTAGCTTAGCTTAGCATAAAGACTGGAAACAGGGGGAAACAGCTAGCCCGGCTCTTTTGCCATAATTAACATGTTATATCTAATTGTTTAATTGGAACAAAAAGTGGAGAAACAGGAAGTTTGGCCTCATATTTATCGTACAGACTTTAAAGTTATTGATCTTACTCTCAGCAAGAAAACAAATATCCGAAAGCCAACAACTTGACGTGACAGAGACAAGTACATTTTCTCTTTCAAGTTACAATAACAACATGCTGTTTTTTTAATGAGTCGTCCCCAGGTGATCGTTTAATTATTAATTAATTGTTTTCTTCTTTTCTATCACACTGTCATGAAATAAGAAAGTAGCTCAAGTGGAGACATATTTATGTCACTGCAGACCATGTTTTTTTAATAACTTGCAGGCCCACCGGTACAGGGAAGTGCTCAAAGATCTGATTGATTAGATATATAGAGCCAGTCCTTATTATCAAGGAATCTCTTCTTGGTATAACACATGATTGAGAGATAATTACTTGAAAATGAGCCTCTGAGCTCCGCACAGAAAGTAGGTTGTATGAAGTTTCTAGAGAACCAGAAAACTTTGGTTCATTATAAACTCCTCAGCCAAGAAAAAACATTGGCAGGTCCATTATTATAAACTCATGTTGCATCTTTTTAAACCCACATAACTTTATTTTAAATTTACTCAAGAACAAAAAAAGTCCAAAAGTCTGAATTACATGGAAGGTTTTCATAAATTCACACGATGCAGTTATCATGTCATATATACAAACTGACATCTGTGTAAACATGTGTTATGTATGTAAGTATATATCTACATAATATACAGTAATATAACTTTATATAACATTAAATTAGTACATTAGTAAAAATGGTAAAAAATAGTTGACTTTTTTATTAACGGCTCTCTATATTGGATTTATTATAGCATAATATACAATAATATAACTTTATACAACATGATATTAGTACATTTGGTAAAAAAAAGTTGACTTTTTATTGATTTATATTATATTGAATATAATATAACATAACTTTATATAATGTTAAATGGTAAAATTGGTTACATTTATTATTAATGGCTCTCTATATATTATATAATATGATATAATATAATATAAAATTAGTAAAATTGGTAACAAAAATTGTTAACTTTTTGTATTGATGGCTTGTATATTGGATTGTTTATAATATAATATAATATAATATAATATAATATAATATAATATAATATAATATAATATAATATAATATAATATAATAAAATATAATATAATATAATATAATATAATATATAATTAGTAAAAATCATTAAAATATAATAATAATAATAATAATAATAATAATAATAATAATAATAATAATAATAATAATAATAATAATATATTGAATTAGTAAAAATTGTTGGGTTGACTTTTTTCTAAATGGCTTATTGGATATAATATAATATAATATAATATAATATAATATAATATAATATAATATAATATAATATAATATCTATGTATATCAGTAGTCTATTATAGCCTCCACAGTGACTCGGTGTCCATTTCTAATATTTTACAGTCTATAATAATAATAATAAGGTATGAATGTTGTGTAAAGTCCAAGCTGAACAGCATGTTCTCAATCAGTACTCCTCCCACTCAGACTGATCATGTGACCACCAGCTCTCCTTCACTCCACTTCCTCAAACTGATCAGCTCACACAGTGCAGCCGTCCAGCCTGCACGCGCTCACCGTCCCCACCTCCATCTGCAGGAAACGAAACCGACCACCAGCAGCCAGCAGACAGCAGCAGCAGCAGCAGTCCCGGTGCTGTGGTGGCCCTAATGGCAGCTTTGAGAGCGAGCAGAGGCCGGCAGAGAGGACACCCAGCAGCCCTCACAACGCTCACCCTGCTCTCCGTGCTGCTCACCTGCTGCGTCAGGTGTGCGCAGAGCGCCAAACCGAGCAACATCATCCTCATCCTCGCCGACGACCAGGATGTTCAGCTGGGTGGGATGGTGAGTCGACCCTCCCGGAAGACACATGCTTAATCCTCTGTGTTATTTCTAAAGAGACGTGTGAGTTTCAAGTGACACTTTTAAAGCTCCTGCCTGTAGGCCTGTAATACTCTGCTGTGATAGGTTGTTTACAGTACTTATAGTCACCTTATCATAACACTTTATGGTATTTTTATCACCATATTATCCATATAACATGAGATTCAATCATCTTTTACCATGTCATTGAAACACTGGTTGGAATTTGTGTTGGTGTGTGCTCATGGTGGACAAAACAATACAGACACACATCAACAAAACAATACAGACATATCAAAGGTACTCGAGTGAGATACATAAAACATCAGCGTAAACATATAAAATACTCTAACAGAGTGTCTGGTGCATTGAGAAAACCGCTGGGGGTCACAGTTAAATTGGGTTAATGGGCTGAACCGATGATGAGGAGTTAATGGTCCTTCGCTAAATATCATAAATGCTTGTCCTATGATTTTTAATGCTACTTTCACTACCCTATTAAGCTCCTTCCTGTCATCAGCTGAGCAGTTTCCATCATACCACACAGTGATAGACAACGTGAGAACAGCTCTGTAAAAAAAAAAAAATCACACATCACTGCGTTTGACACCTTAAAAAACTTCCTGAGTTGTTGGTGGGCTTTTCTGCACAATATGACTCATTCCATTTAAGAGAAGAAGAAATGGCAGTCAACAGCCTGATTATTAATAACTAAAGGCTGAAGCTCATCTTTGTATTTGCAGAAGTCCAAAACCATCTCCTTTAGTTGTGAAGAGCTCACTACTCATAAAACAGAAGCTGTAAGTTGCACTGTGCAAGTTTATTGCACCCGTTTACTGTTTCAGTGCAACCGGTTGTAAATAAAAGAAGCAACTAATCACTTTAAAATAGAAACTGTGTTGTTTTACTCTATGCGTGCTACAGTGAATTCTACAACTGAAGCGTTTAGTCAAGTAATTGGCAGAAAATTAATCAACAACTGTATTGATCCCTTGTGAGGAAGTTAGCTCAAGAGACTGACCAGATAAAGATACAAAAATGATAAAAACAGAGCAATAGAAATGAGAAATTAACAAATCTGTACCGTGAATAAAAAGTAAATTAAATTAAAGAGATGTACTGATACAAAGTGCAGGAGAAACGATGCTATATGCAATACAAGCAGGACTGCAACTAGAGATTATTTTTCATTATCAGTTCATCAGCCTGTTATTTTCTAGATTAAGTGGTTAGTTTCATCTATAAAGTGGAAGATTACAGCGAAAAACGCTGTCTATGAATCTCTGGTTTTGTACGATTTACAATGATATAAAAACTGAGATAAGCAGCAAATCCTCAAACTGGAGAAGATAAAATCAGCAAATGTTTGACATTTCTGCTTGAAAAATTACCCAGACGATTAATCAAATATCTAAATAGTTGCCAAACTACTAATCAATCAATCGACTAATCATTTCACTCTATATACGACAAAATTTTTTGCTAATTTATTAATAGTTTTAGTGTTTTTTTTCAAGCAAATATGTCCCAAATTTTGTGATTCCAGCCAGTTAAATGTGACGATTTGCTGCTGATTTTCTTCATGTTGTTCAGACAAAACAAGCACTATTTTATAACATGAGA
The DNA here is from genome assembly GCF_910596095.1 of Thunnus maccoyii. Lineage (NCBI taxonomy): Eukaryota > Metazoa > Chordata > Actinopteri > Scombriformes > Scombridae > Thunnus > Thunnus maccoyii. Next base: position 25,264,183 of record NC_056551.1, on the reverse strand, counting down.
CCAAACATATCAATAAAATAACAGATTAATCAATAATGAAAACAGTCATTGGTTGCTGCCTTAATGTATTTATTGACTGAATGATGGTCGTCAGAATGTTTATAACTGTTTGGCCCTTGTTGTATCCTGGTTCTCAGGGTTCATGTGCTTGTTTCATTTCAGAAACTAAAATGTGAAAACAAAAAAAGAAAGTTATTTGATTTACACTAAAAAATCCCAGAATGCAAATCAAAAAAACAGGAAAATGTCAGAAGATTCTGCTCAGAGTCGACACATCTGACAGCGAACGGCTTGTATAATAATGACTCTGGAACAATATTCTGATGTAATTGTGGTTTATTATCTCTGAAAACTACGTATTGGTCCACGTTTTACTGCTGGTGGAGACGAGTGTTGTAATGTCAGTACTGCATGTTGCCACAAATAGCAGCAGCAGAAGAAGAAGAAGCAGTTTTTGAGGTATTATTGTTTCATTTTTAAACAAAAATCAAGTCTAATTTTCAGTTCTGCTGTTTTTGACTTTGGGATCAAATGAAGGCTTGAGGTTTTTTTTACTTTTTTTGGTCATAAAAATGAAAACGAAACAACCTTTTCTTCTTCATTTTTTATTCTATTTATAAAAGGAAACTTCAGAGTGCAGTGAACACAGTGAATAATAGATGGAAGCTTCATTATGTTTTTGGATAGAAACCAGCTGACTCAACCTTGCCCCAGATTTTCTGTGTGTAGAGTTGCAGAGCGAAAGGATTGTAGTTCAGGAAGTGTTTTCCCCTATTTTCTGAATTGTCTTTAAACTATATCCTCAACGTTACATAACACAGAATCATAAGACTCTCCTGTATCCTGAAACAACCTGATTTACATCTGGAACACCAGTTTTCATTATTTCACTTTCATTTCTTGAGTAATTGTGTTATTATCAGTTTGGTGGGTGACTCTTAAATACTACAGTACCCATGAGTCTTGGCAAATCATTCACAAACTGTAATCAGGAATCGTCTGAAAGGGAAGTCGTGTGTCTCTCTCCCTGCGTTCGCTGAGAGGCTTTTAGTTTCCGTTTTAGGAGACGTGTGACTTTTTGCATGTCATTTGCATGTTTTTGTTTCTGTTCTGCAGACTCCTATGACAAAAACTAAGGCCTTGATTGGAGATGCAGGAGCAACATTTGTGAACGCTGTGAGTACTTTTACCCAATGGTGCAAAGAAAAGAAGTAGATTTACTCAAGTATTACAATTAAGTACACATTTGTACACTGTAGGCCACTTTATACTTGTACTTCATAACATTTCAGAGGGAACTTTTTACTCCACTACATTTATTTGACAGCTATAGTTAATGGTAAATTTTCAGATTAAGCTTTTACATTAAAAAACATGATAAATTCATAAAATACAGTGTAATTTTAGAGTTAAACCAGTAGTTTCCAACCTTTTTTGCTTGTGACCCTTATAAAAAAACAGCAGAAAGAGGTTCAGGTTTCTAGTATTTCATTCAAAAAAAAGCAAAGATTAGAGAAAAGTACAAAAAATAACTGCAAATTGTTGCAGCATTTTTTGTTTTTTTACCTCCATTAATCATCTCACAACCCCTCAAATTTCTCTTGTGAACCTCTGGAGGAGTTTTACACATTCATGCATCAGTATTAACAATCTAATAATGTCATATATAATAATATATCAGTCACATGGGGCCATTTTTCTGCAGAATGTTTACTTCTTATGCAAGGACTTTTACTTGTAATCGAATATTTTGAAATTGTTGTATTGCTATTTTTACTTGAGTAAAATATCTGAGTACTTCCTCCACCACTGCATTCTAACATATGGTGACACACTGTTTTACAATGTTGAAATTTTCATCATCTTTTCCCTCCACCCCCCTCTCTACTGTTCCCCTTTTCTCATCTTCCTCAATCGTCGCTCTCTCTCTCTCGCTTCCTTCTCCGGTGAAGTTTACAGTCACGCCGCTGTGCTGCCCCAGTAGGAGCAGCATCCTGACGGGTCAATACCCCCACAACCACGAGGTGAGGAACAACTCCCTCTCTGGGAACTGCTCCAGCCTTCTGTGGCAGAAAGGCCCCGAGTCTGAGGCCTTCCCCATCTACCTCAGCAAACAGAAGTACCAGACGTTCTTCGCTGGGAAATATCTTAACCAGGTTTGAACACAGAAATACTTCAGCTATATATACACACAGGTTGTTTTTTAGTCTAAAATAGTGCTGTGTCAGCTGAAAACTGCTTTTAAACTTGAGTATTTTGTTCATGCTGGAGATGTTATTTTAATCCTGTCCAAACCTTCCTGCCAGAAGAGACAAAATACCAGAAGATGAACTACAATATATGATAAGAAACCATCAGAAAAGCTTCTGCTTAGGATACTTAAAGTCCTCCTCCAGTTCCTTCAGTTGGATGATGTTCTTCTCTGTGCAGAGTTTGTTTTCACATTCATCTGCTGAGTTTAACACATGAACCTACAAGCAGGATTTGAGACATCACAACTAGTTTGGAGCCAATCGTGGTCCAGTATGCAACCTATGTGGAAACTTGAAGCCTCCAGTGCACAAACACTGAGAATGGACTTTACAATGAAGGAGGAAAACTTTTAAAATGAACAATATTTGCATATTCAGAGATTCTGGAGGAGTAGATGTTATTTGTGTGGAAAAAATCATATTAGAGAAGATATATAATTCACAGGAGAATATTTTTATGTCTTAAAACATGTCTGGAGGGGATCTTTAAATAAAAAGACACCTCTACTTCCTGCAGCTATCAGTAACACACTTCCAAGCTTCATATTTAAGAGTTTGAGTCATTTTATCAACAGTCCTGGGTTTTGTTTTTCACTATATGGCATCTACTAGCAATTACTTTCATTATCTATTAGTCTTTTAGTTTATAAACTGTTAAAAATAGTGACAAAATGGCATTCACAATTTCTCAAAATCACAATAATATCTTCAATTAACAGCCTAAAATATTAAGATGTTCAATTAACTGTCATATGTGACAAAAAGAGAAAGCAAACTGTCACATTGAGAAGCTGAAACCATCAAATATTTGGTTATATTACCAAAACAATTAACTGATCGTCAAAATAGAATAATTCTCCGACATTCCTGAACGTTTAAACTCTATTTCACTATTTCTGTCATCAGTACGGGAAGAAAGAAGCAGGAGACGTCGACCATGTTCCACCCGGCTGGGACCAGTGGCACGCACTGGTGAGTCTCTCAAACACACACTTGAACAAACAGGAATGCTAAGCATCTAAGTATTTCTGTTGTCACAACCTTTTGCTGTGTTGCTGCAGGTGGGAAACTCCCAGTACTACAACTACACCCTCTCAGTCAACGGCAAAGAGGAAAAGCACGGAGACAGTTATGAAAAGGACTACCTCACAGACCTCATAGTAAGACGTTAACCTCCTGATGACCGATGTGTGTTGAGTTCAATGACTTCTGCACGTACCAAACCTGTGATCAGCAGTATTCTATGCATTAGAACATCTATAGGGAGCTTTATGTACGGATTTATGGGGAAAAAATAAGAACGTTCACCTCCAAACTGTCTAAATCAGCTGCTGTCATCGAAATATAAAATGTCTAGCGAGTCGTCTTTGTTTGCCAGTCAGCAGTAAGAAAAGTTAATCATCAACAACTTTACTGGAAATGCAAGAAACAAGAATATACATATGTTTTGTCTCTGATTGAGTATTAACATTCAGATTTTGGAGTGTTTTAGTGACTGAAAATGTTTAGTTTCGTGTTATTTTTTGGTGTTATTTTCGTGTTATTTAGTTGTGTTGTTCAGTCTTCTGTCAGGTGATTTTTGCATGTCATCATCATGATCAGCTGACAGTTGAGTGTTTCTGCTTAACCAGCTGTCTACCCACGCTGCTTTTAAATATAGTTTATGAGAACTGAACTTTCCCTCGTCACATGCAACGCTGGTTAGTGATGAATTGCAGTTTTATCAGCAACAAAGACGGCAATGAAATACAATTGATAAAGCGGTTCTCCTGATTTAGTGTTGTACTTCTATAAATCTGAGGGACTTGCAAGAGACTCTCTTTTTTAATTAAATTTAATTTAATTCAGTTTAACAAACAACACATAATAATCCAAATCCCTATCCCAATATCCACCTGGCACAGCACATGCAGTACTTTTTTCTTTTAAAATTTCATACCTTTTTCCCCCCTTCTTTCTTTTTTTAAACATTTTTTATCTCTTATTACTACTTTCACCCCAAATTTGCATCAAATGTGGAAGTATTTCATATCACAGAACCACAAATTTTCCAGTAAGGCTGCTGGATGTAGAAATAAGCAACTGTTTGCTAACAAGTTCAACATATCAACTTTATAAGGTGATTATATGTCAGTGTTGTGTGTGCAGCTTGCTCTGCTGCCCCCAAGTGGCCAAAAAAAACCAACAAAAAAACAATGAATGCAGCTTTAAAATAATTTATTTTGTTCTCAAAAATGTTATCTTTTATGCATAGTACAGTAAATCTATCAATCACTAAGACAAAAACAGACTGAAACCAAACACAAATATTAATCGATAAGTAATCAAAACAAAACAAACCATCTAGTTACTCAGTGATAAGAAGTTTTATTATTTCTTAAAGCAGCCAAAGTTGTTTGAGCATTGAAAAGACTGATTTTGGAGCATTATTGTTGTAATTACAGCTCACAGGTTCACTTAATACACAACCATCTTCAATCCTTCCAGTCTCTCTGTCTTCTCAGAGCTCGATCGTTTACCTTTTGTTGTTTATTTCCTGATATCTGATCCTGTTCTATCAAACAAACATACCATTGTTTTCTTTGTTTCCTTCTTCGTCTCCTCATCTGTGTTTTTAATTAAATGTGAAATTTTGCAGCGGTGGTGTATTCAGTCTTGGCTCTTCCTTGTTCCAGACGAACAGGTCTCTCCACTTCTTGGAGGACAGGAGCCCTCAGCACCCGTTCTTCCTGATGTTGGCTCCTCCGGCTCCTCACTCTCCCTGGACGGCAGCACCTCAGCACCAGAAAGCGTTCAGCAACGTTAAAGCGCCTCGAGACGGGAGCTTTGACAAACCAGGGAAGGTTTGTCCACGTTTATATCAAACATTATCCGATAAGGAGAGATGAGTTGAGATTAGCAAAAGAGAAAGACCCTACTGTTGTGAAACATCTTCACTTGAGAAAAAATAATGTTATTTAACTTAATTCTCATAATTGTGCCCATTCTGACTATGGGTCATGCTAACTTTGGACAGCGTATACTAAGGCAACGAGTGTGAGCCTCTTAAAGCTTTCCAAATAAACTTAAAGGGGACATAACATGCTCATTTCCAGCTCTCTATTTATATTCTAGGGCTCTACTGGAATATCTTTGCATGATTTACAGTTAAAACTCCTTATTTATCTTCTACTGGTCCTTTATGCAGCCCCTCAGTTCAGCCTCTGTCTGAAACAGGCCGTTTTAGCGCCTGTCTCTTTAAGACCCGCCTCCTGATGAGCCCACTCTGTTCTGATTTGTCAGCTTCAGGAAGCTTCCTCCTGCTCTGGAGGCTACGTAAACAAACTATAGTAGCAGGATTTCACTTCTTTTTCTCCTTCTTTACTCCAAATGTCAACTTCTCAAATCCATCTGTACACATTGAAGCTGAAATCTGAAGTATGAAGTATGAGAACAACACATGGAAAAACTTAAGCAACAAAAGCTACAGAACAGACAGCTGTTAATGGGCATTGGCAACCAGTCCTGGCGCCAGAGAAAAGTAACTAGCAAGCACCATCGCGACTCAACTATCGCCCCGTCCATCCTGCACAAACATCCGCCATGCCTAATTTGCATACAATAATACGTCAACAATCATTCATGAGTAAACATCATTCCCCTACACTTTAAGAGACGTGCTGGCAACAGATGCTAGCGCCCAAGGGTTTTAGCCTCCTATTTTTTTTAGCGTGCCCGGCTCCCATGTCCGAGGTTGTGAATTTGAGTCCAGTGCGGGACAATGCAGGTTACAACTACAGTTTAATTTTATGACTGTTGTGGCACCAAAATGTACGCATATGTGCACTTACACACACACAGACCCTTCGCTAAATACATTCAAGCGCCATAAAGTCTAAATAGCCACAATAAAAAGGAGCGGCAATGTCTAAAAACAAAAACTCAAACAACACTGGGAAGTGAAGCCTGCATGCATCCATCTGTCCACTCACGAGTGGTGCAAGCATAAGAATATTGCACAAATCAATCAATAACCTGCAGGTATTAAAGTCCGTTCCCACCTTTAAAACGTCTTCCTTCTGGTTTTGCCCGCCCTTGATATAGCGACCGAGGGGAATTTTGTTTGAGTGTGGGAAGCAGAAGTGATGGAGAAGCTTAGAGCAGGAAGAAATCGAAGCAAAAAAAATCACCCATAGAGGTTTAAAGGAGAATTTGAAGAGAAAAGATCCTCCTTATTGAACTTTAACTAATACTTCATTTAAATATAATAACTGTTCTTTTAGTCTTTCCCATGAATCTCCATTTGTCTGTGTGTTTCAGGACAAACACTGGCTGCTGCGTCAACCTATCAACCCCATGCCGGATAGCTCACTCACCTTCCTGGATAATGCGTTCAGGAAGAGGTACGACTGCTAAATATTCTCTGTTTTTGTACAAATATTTCAGTGTGGATCAAAGTGGTCGAGCTCGCCATCCCCAGTTCTTAAAAATGATCCTTATCATGTCTGCTGCAGGTGGCAGACCCTCCTGTCTGTGGACGAAATGGTGGAAAAGCTGGTCAAGAAACTTGATAGCATAAAGGAACTGGACAACACCTACATCTTCTACATGTCAGATAACGGCTACCACACAGGTCTGAGCAACTAAAGGACAATAAAGTTCACAATTTATCAAGTGTGTCTTAAAGCAACAGTCAGGTGTCCGTATGAGCAGTGAAAGAGGTTTTCCTCGCTGTAATCATTCCTCATGTTCATACTGGCAGTCTGAGTTAGTCATATCAAGTGGATATCTGACACATTTACAGTCTTTTTAGCAATAAATTCCCTCTTTATGTTTCCCTGTTGAGCTGTGGTGGAAGTATAATAACAAAAAGAGGGACTCAGGCACTAAAAAGACTGTAACGCTGAAGCTTCATATTAGCTTCAGATAAACTTTTAAATACGTTTTTGCACAGAAGGAGGACTGTAGATTTACATTGTAAGTGCATTATGAAGGGATCTTCTAATGGTCAGTATGAACAGGAGGAATGATTACAGCAAGCATTATTTCTCCTCTCTGTTCCAGGTCAGTTCTCTCTGCCCATTGATAAGAGGCAGCTGTATGAATTTGACATCAGGATCCCCCTCATGGTCCGCGGTCCAGGCATCAAACCAAACCAGACACTGCAGGTCACAATAATTCCTCTACTGCACACACACACACACACATACACACACATACATACGTTCTTGCATTTCTTATAATATGCAGTTGTTAGCTTGTAATAATTGGTCTCACTCATATATATTGTGTGACTCCTTCAGGCTCCAGTGTTGAATATCGATCTGGCTCCAACCATACTGGACATATCCGGCCTCAACCTGTCTTCTGTGAACATGGATGGACAGTCTTTCCTCTCTCAGATGGTCAGATGTTTCTTCAAAACGTTTTTCTAAATGTTGCTTTTTTTTTTTTTTTTTAGTCAATCTGAACTAACTTTTATACATCTCCTACTTTTAGGCTCCTTCACTGCGTAATGGCTCCGCACGCCCCTTTTTCCTTGTTGAATACACCGGAGAGGGACATCCGACAACAGACCCGTCCTGCCCCAAACTCGGCCCTGGACTGTCTGTGAGTAGCTACCACAAGAAAACAATGTACCAATAATAAGTTGATATAACAACAGAACAGAAAATTGATCAATAGAGCTGCAGAGATTAGTTGATCAACTCTTGATAATTGAATTTTAGTTGTTCATTAAACAAAAATACCAAATATTTGCTGGTTGCAGCTTCTTAAATGTGATGATTTGAAGCTTTTCTGTGTCGTACATGATCGTAAACTGAATATCTTTAGATTTCTGACTGTTGAACAGACAAATTTTTCACAATTCAATCCATAATGAAAACAATTAAAATGCCAAACATCTGCTTTGTCAAAGGTGAGGATTTGATAAGCAGATTAGTGCTGAAACAATTAATCAATCAACAGAAATTTAAGCAACAAGAACAACATTAAAATGTAATACACATACAGGGAAGCTTTCATCTAAAATAAAAATACAATATTTACAATAATTCTTGGTCGCAGCACTGACTCAACACTTGTTTTTCATCAGCAATGTTTCCCAGACTGCGTGTGTGAAGACGCCTACAACAACACCTACGCCTGCGTCAGGACCCTCGACAGCGGACACAACCTGCAGTACTGCGAGTTTGCAGACAGTGAGGTACAGCACGACACTCTTCACTACATTAGAGAAGAAGGACGGGTTCAGATAGCCGCTCACTAGTCAGCAAAATACCCAGATTTGTTCATCTGACCTTAGTAAAGACGTATAGGTAGCATCCTCTTACTTTTAGCTGACTCATAGCATCGTTTTCAGCCGCTGAGAGTGAACCAAAACAGTAAAAGTTGCAGCCGGACAGATAAACAATCAGCTGAAACTCACTATAAAGCTCCATAAAGCCGAGAGGAGCTGCAGAGTCACTGATAATTCTCTGTAGGTTCATCACTACGAGCCAAACACATTACACACTGACAGATCAGACATTGCTATATTAAAAAATATCAATTAAAGTTGCTTTAAGGCTTCAACAGCTTTAAAATTCATCAATGATGCAGCCTGTAAAAGAACATAACATAACATTTAACTCTTCCTTTTTTCCTCTTGTGCATCAGGTGTCAAATATTACACAAGCATCGTCTCTCTCTATAAATATCCTGTCATGTCTGAAAGAATCTGTAACATCAATGTGAAAGACGCCTCTGTCTGAAGTGTTACATCATCCATGTCTGAAAAGGGCTTCAGTGACACGTGTGGTGACGTTTAGCGTCTGTTCCCTTTTATGTCCTCCAGTCATTCGTAGAGGTGTATAACCTGACCTCTGACCCCCACCAGCTGGAGAACATCGTGAAGAAGGTGGATCCCACCATCCTGCAGGTGATGAACCAGCGGCTCATCAAGCTCCAGTCCTGTGAGGGTGACAGCTGCCGCGACGTCAAATAAAGAGGTGACGGACCTCAGCGCTGAGTTTACACTCTAAAAAAAAAAAAGAAACAGCCATACATCGACCCCCATCATACTCAGAGGGGAGGGGGCGGAGCTGGTTTTACGTGACTACAGACGGCGGCGGATATTTTGACATGTTACAGTAGGAAAAGTACAAGTGTGAATAATAAAATGACTCATGGCTGAATTCCATTTAGCTGCTTCAGTTTCAGGGTCCTGGTTTTGTGCATGCTGGCTCACTGCCACACTGTCATGACTCACTGGGACACTTAAATAGAACAGAGCCATCATCTACGTTATTATTATAATATTATTATTATTACTCTCTACAGAGCCCCCCAGTGCTCATGTGGTAGAAAAAAAAATATTGATGTGGAAATCCATGCAAACTGATTAATAAACCGAGGGAATGGATTGGTAAACTGTGTAGATTAGGGCTGCAACAATTATTTTCATCATTTTCATTATTTTCTCGATTAATCGATTTGTTGTTTGGTCCATAAAATGTCAGAAAATGGTGAAAAATGCCTCAGATTTCTGGTTTTGTCTTGTCCAACAGTCCACAACCCAAAGATATTCAGTTTACTGTCATAGAGAACTAAAGAAACCAGAAAAAAGGCCTAAAAATGATTAATCAGTTCAAAACAGGTGGCGATTAATGTAATATGTAATGTAATTGATTAATTGTTGCAGCTCTAGTGTAGATGACCAGTTAAAACCTCCGTCCTGCTCTCTACAATCACCTATAATGTGTTTTAAAGCAGCCAAATTCACAATATAGGTGTTTCTTATTTATATATTATTCTGTGTTTGTTGTCAGATAAAGGAACGAGTATGAAATTTGATTGCGGCTCCTAAATACAAGCTGCAGATATTTTACGATCACGACATCGTCACACGAAATAAACAAAAACACAGGTGAATGACAGCAGCTGTGCAGTGAGATCGGCTGTATTGACGTTTTAAAATGAGCGACCGAAGATAAAGTTAGGGAACAAAAGGGTTGTCATTCAAATACAGTATTCATGCTGCTTCTTTCTGCGTCGTGTTCTGGTAACAGATGCTCCGGCTGTACTTGAATGGTATCATTCATTTTAAATGTCGGTAGAAAATCTCGCTGCACATCTGTTTTTGTTTTTTTTTTGTCTGATGAGCCTTTGTGATCATAAAATAATGATTTTATCTGCAGCTTGGCATCTAAATGACAGCTGGTCAACGTACTATTTATGAGCTTCGATCGAATTTCATATTAAAAAGTAAATGTTGTCAAATGCTGTTATTAGTCTTTGGAGCCGTTTCTAAACAAACTAACGTGACCAAACTGTTCATGATGAAGGAACATGTCACCGAGTGCAGCGATGTGGCTCACTGACATGTTTTTAATAGTTTTTGGACAACAACGGAGGTCTATATGTGATTGCAGAGAGCAGGACGGGGCAGAATGGAGGTTTTGGGGGGGGGGGGGGGGGCATCTCGGCCGTTAAACGTGCACAGTTTTCCAACTCGTTCACACGGATTTACACATCAGTATTGTTTTCTACCACATGACCCCTGGGGAGGTTTTCCTACTGTGACAAGTTTAAATATCTGCTGTGAAAAAAAGTAAATTCTTCTCTGAGCTGTATGCACATATCTCTTCATTTTAGGAGTTTATTATATATCCTTTTTAAACTCCTTTTCCTGTTAATGTCGTGCAGATCGGACCACGTCAGTCAGTTCATGTTAGTTAGGAATAATGTGTTTCTGCTCATTAAACTGCACTATAAACTTTTTTTTACATAGTTCAGGGTTCACAATACTATGTCAACATTTAAGTCATCACAGAAGGACCAGTATTTGTCAGAAGTGGAGAGTTTTGTTTTTTAAATGATACACAACCAACCAAAGGTTTACTAGTACGTTGTAGCTGTCACTAATTCAAGGTCTCTTTGGGACATTTTGGGAAATATGTTTATTTGATATCTTGCTGAGATTTCGATGATAAGATTGATACTACACTCGTACAAAACTACTGCTAGCGGCTGGTTAGCTTAGTTTAGCACAAAGACTGGAAACAGAGGGAAAACAGCTAGCTTGGCTCCGTCCAAAGGTAGCAGAATCCACTACAGGCACCTCTAAAGCTGTTTAATTCACACAATAATTATTAAGATTTATAGGTGCTGTTAGCCAATTTTTGTTATCTTGGGACAAAAGATAGCTAGCTGTTTCCCCTTGTTTCCAGTCTTTATGCTAAGCTAAGCTAAGCTAACTGGCTGCCTGCTTTAGCTACATATTTACTGTACAGACATGTGAGTGGTAACAATCTTCTAACTCTCAGCAAGATTTCCCAAGATGTTAAAATACTTGTTTAAGGTGAACTTATGTTCATTACAACTCTGTTTTCTGAGAAATCTTTGAGCTCATAATTTTATCTCAGCAGCACTTTCTTAAAACACCGTTTGTTACACAGCAAATGGCGTCCATTTGTTCCAATTTTGTGCCTCAGATTTAAAGAATGGACATGGCTTTTTAAAATTTCAAGTCCTTAGGTTTGTTTATGACCATATTTTACATTGAGTATTCATGATTACAGTTTGTAAAGAGCCTTTTTTAAAGTGGAAGATGGAAATAAAAAAAAAAGTGCTGTGATACTTTTGAGGTGTGTTTTATAATTGTGAGGAATTCATCAAGGGAAAATTCACGTGGTAATTTGAAATGAACGCTTTAACCCCGTGTGCCTTGTGTTTGCACTAACGAGGTGCATGTGCCTTTAAATGTGAATGTATTTGCACTGTGATGAAATGAATTATAAATAAATCAAATGAATCATTTTAATGAATTTGTTGTCTGGATTTTATTTTTCTTTTAATTGTGTGGATTTTTATTTGCACACAGCAAGAGTACCATGAGCCTCAAAGGGTTTTTCTGGGGGTCTTAAAACATTTTTAACAAAGGGCAACATCAACTGGTCTGGGAACAGCTCTGCTGGACACTGAAGAACCCAAAGTGCCTAAAAAAATTGGATGGCAGATAATTTACTACAGTTAAATGGAGCTATTATGTTAGTTATATAACTGAAATGCAGCACACGTCTTCACTTTGTTTCCTATGATTCAATTTAAATGTGGCATGAAAAACTTATGTCTCAATGAAAAACAATTAATTTGTTTGTTAAAGACCAAAAAACAAATAATTGTCCTTTTCACATATGTGTTTCATGTAATTATGATACAGTAAATATATAAATAAAAAGGAAATACATATACCCTAACTAATATATGTATGTGTATTTCTGTTTATTTTCTTTAATTATTTTTATTTGGGCATTTTAAATCTTCCATACAGTCCAACGCTGACAAAACAGGTTTTTATTTCTTGTGTCTTTTCTCTTCTTCTTCACTGTGAAATCACTGTGGACGAGTTTAATTCGTTCTTGTTTTCTCCAACATGCAAACACTACAAAACTCAGGTTTATTGTGTCTAAAGCTGAGATGCAGATCTTTATTCACACTATTATTTTTATCCCTGTTGTAACTCCCTCTTCGCCTGCCTCAGCTAAGATTGTGCACCTAAAAGGTCTCATGTGGCCCAGATTTTGATTTCTCTTCACTGGCTTTCTGTTGATTTCAGCATCCAAGCTCTGCATCATCATCACCTGCTTACAGTAGAGATCTACTGCAGCTCCGTCTGTCTGTAAAGGTCCTCTGATCCAGGTTGTTGGTTGATCCTCCTTTTGTTTGCTTCTCATTATTATCTCATTATCTTCCCCGTCTACTGATCTCTGTTCTTTAACCTTTTAATGTTTTCTTTTAATTTGTTTTCTGTACATTTTGGGGGTTTTATCCATACTTTATTTTACTCCACACTATTAACGTTACCCCTTTGATCCTTGTAATTATGTCTGTTTTTATTTGATTGTAATTTTCTCTGTAAAGCACTTAGGTCAACATTTGTTCATTTTTAAATGTGCTCCATAAATACATTGACTTGGCTAAACTTTGAAACGTCCAAATTAGACTTGAGATCTGTGGACACCTTTAGAAAGCAGCTCAAGACCCGCCTGTTTAGACTTATCTTTGTGTAAGATTTTTACTTCTGTTTTCATTTTAGGATGTGTGTATGTTTGTGTGATGTTCTGCTATTGAAAGGTGCTTTATAAATACCTTCAGAGTGGTGTAGGTTTGCATCTTCACATCTACAGGACTTTTACACCAGAAGGTTCAGAACATGAGTTAGTAGAATCATGAAGGATCCTCACAACTCCAGCAGTAAACTATTCTAACATCTGCGCTCAGAAGCCACAAATCCAACACAGAGACCTACAAATATCTTTCCCTCAAAGCATCAGGATGGTGAACTTTGACCTCTGTAAAGCCTCAGCCTTGACTGGCACATTATACTCTGTGAATTCTTTGCAGTCCTACATGTTTGCACTCAAACATGCAAAAAGTTTTATTATAGTGTTTTTTAATTTAGTTTAGTTTGGTCCCTTTCTGTGGTAGAATTCTTATTGTTACTGTTATTCTTTATTGCATGTTAGTTTTAACAGCACAGTACGCTGCCCTGCATTCACTGCACATATTATATGAACATGTGACGATCTTGTGAATTTTTAATCTGCAAAAACAAAGTAGACAGGGCAAAGCAGCAGTACTGGTTAGATGTTGGTTTAGTACACCTGTTTTGGCAGAATTGTTTAGATTTGTTTTAATAAGGACAAAAACTTCAGCTTTTCCCCCTCAGCTATGATCTTTAATAATAAAACAATGAGCCCAGGACATCTTCAATGCAATGATTTCAGGCATAATGTTTTAATAACACACATGATTGCATTTTCATGAGTTCATTTCACAAAAAAATGAGGCTGGAAACTTCTGCAGAACAGAAAAAGTACATTCTGGAGAAACTGAACAGGATGACTCAGTGAGCAGGAATGAAGACAGGAACAAAGTCACCACTTTATTCAGGAGCAAAATCCATCTTGTTGTATATTATCTTTAGAAGAAACAGTTAACTCTGGTATTAGCTTTAGCTCTACACAGTTTAATCACAGATATTTATACACAGCTTTGTCCTGCAGCGTGTGAACCTCTAACTTAACTGGACATTTGTAGAAGTGCGACAGTAAAGACTCTGAATATCCTATTAAGAAGTAAAACTTCTGTGGCGGTAGTTTCTGTAACATTAAAGCGCACACTGTGAGCATGTTGCCACGCCTTTTGATCACAACCTCGTTGGCCAGGCAGCCGTGGAAAGTCCCGAACATGAATCTCCTTATGAAGACGTCCTCGACGGTACGCTCAGCTGCTCCTTCTTCTCCTTTGAGGTTACCTAGCAGAAAGAGGAAGAAGAGTTATTCTGAGACATACAGAACCATTTTAGCTCAGCGTGTTTATCATCATGCGAGTGATGTTTCTGCCTGCGTCCGCATGATTTTAGAGTAACAATGGATCTTTATACATTTTATACATATACAGTAGTTTAATGTGATTTACCCAACAGTTGATAGAGAGGTGTGTTTTTTTGTTCACTGAGAAGCCAGCAGGAAGGGAGAGAGAACAAATGTATTCAAGCTAAAACAGGTTTTTAAAGCAGGTTTGATCATGCTAGTTAAAAGGCTCACTGGTGTGATGTGACAGCCATCCTTTGCGGTGACCAATTTGATGAGGATGAAGAGCCTGCTCATAGGTCAAAGGTCTGTCTCCTTTCCCCACTCGGATACGAGCCGCTTTATTCTGGAAGACAAGAGAGAAAAAAGTCCAAAAGTCAGGAAAAAAAGCCATAAATTTCTCTTGTGGAGTGAACTGATAAGTAGGCCAATGATCTGAAAGCAAGAGGTCTCACTTGTGCTTAATTCAACCCTCATGGAAATCCCAAATATGCTGAACTCAACTACTCAAGTTTTTTCTGGTTGGTGATGGGAGGAAATCAGATTCAGGCTAAAATATCTGTCCCCAGATAAATCATCTTCCTTTAATAAAACCAAACTGTGGATGTTGATGCACGGTCACCTTCTTAAATTCACTGAAATGTTTACAATCTGTGTGTGTTTGTCAGGACTACTGCTGATGAAACTCAGGCATTTAGGATCTTATAAGTTTAATAAACTATATTGAACAACCTAACCTGGGTATCTTAAATCATATGATGGGAGTTATTAATCAGTTTTAGGTTCTGTTCTCTATTAACTGTATGTTGTCATACAATACCTCCATAGTTCTGCTGAAGCTTCATGATTTTCCCTGATTCTCCTATTTATAACTGTAAGTAAATATGATATAACAGTCTTAAGAGGGTTGAGACACATATAACCCAGTGGTTAACTGATGTTTACCTTGCAGCACACTGCAGTGACATGAAGCGCTCTGCTTCCAGATGAACTGCATAATGAGCCGGACCGGGCTAAAGCACCCTGCAGAGAAAACACAGGAAACATCAGGAGAGTAAAAACCATTCGTTTACTATGACTAGTGCGAGGTAGAACATCTAATAGGCTCAAATAAAAGTCAATAAGAGCAAAAAACTCTGTATGAGGACTTAACATTTGTGCAAACATTTTACATGTGTGTACTTAAAAAAAAAAAAAAAAGGAAATATAATAAAAGGAAGGAGGTAAAGCAATAAACAAAAACATGCACAGCTGTGTGAAATGCCTGATGATGGTCGCTTGGCCAAAATGCAGCTATTTACTAAATTCACTGTGAGTGCTGACAGTGTCAAGAGTCAATTTATTGTTTTGAATTTTGATTAAACAAAAATGTATTTAGTAAAATGCATGCATGTGAGCACGATATGTATAGAAATAATAAAAGCTAGATTTTAACTTGACTATAAAATGTCAGAAAATGGTGAAAAATGTCAATGACTGTTTCCTAAAGCACAAGATGACGCCATGAAATGTCTTGTTTTGTCCACAATCCAAATATATACAGTTAACTGACATAGAGAATTAAAGTAACCAGAAAAGAATATTCACATTTGAGAAGTTGGAATCAGAGAATTTGGACTTTTTCTTCTTAAAAAAACCCCCAACTCAAAGCGATTAATCGATTATCAACATTGTTGGCGATTAATTTAAGAGCTGACAACTAATCAATTCAAAAAGACTACACTTTGTAGCTCTAGTAGGGACTTGGCTTTCTAGCTGCATGTTTATTCCAGTAAACAATGACACTGGGTAATATATACAATATACAGTTTCGGTTTGAAGAAGTGAACGGATTTTCCTGCTGTTTGATGCTGGTGAAAAGCACATTTTACCAGATTAAAGTTATAACCATGGATGTATTTTAAGAGCTCTTGTAATACATTCATAGTTATACATTTTAGCATCGCATGTGTTGTCATTACTGTCATTTAGTCGCATTTGACACAAATTCTTGTCGTCCCAAAAAAGACAGAGATGTTTAAGAACATTTTTTTGCTCCACAGTGTTGAAAACAGAAACTATGAAACGTTTTCAGTTGACAGTAACAGCTGTTACAGCTAACGCTAGCACTGAAGCTAACCGTTAACCGTTAACTTCTGCATCTATTAGCCCTGAAACTGTCAAGCTGAAGTAACCAGAGAATACCGATGTGTCCACTGTCAGCATGAGTTCATATAAATGTATTAATCGTTTTAAATGTTATTTTACTCACCAGCAGCCTCACGCTGCCTGTGCAGCTCAAGGACACCGCCATGCTTATTTGAATATGAGAGCTAACGATGCTAAAAGAGCTTAAACTAACCTCTATTTTATTTATATTTCTATGCTGTTATCGTCTTAAAATACCTTCAAACGTTTGCGAGAATTTCAACAGTCAATAGTAAATAATAACATAGAAAAAATTATTATTTCTCATGTAACCTGGAACTATTTATTCGACAACCAGTCATCTGTATCCACCCGGACGACTATTGAGCTGTATCAACCGGAAATAGGAAAATAATATATGCTTATTTAGAATAATAAGTACAATTTCTTGCAGGAATATTGATTACATAGATATATCTACGATTGATTACGCATTCCTCAAAAAATAGAAGAAGATTCAAAACAACAGCAAAGCTACGTTGACAATACAAAAAATAGATACATTAATATTTTTTTAAAAATTGAATAAAATAATAAGTACATGTACATAACAAAATAAATACACTTAAGAAGTATCTTGACATTCCATCAATCAATGTAATAATTTTCAGATTTCAGTACATAACTAAACATACCCGTTGTACCATAAATCATTTCTATATTGAGATGCAATCAACATGAACTACCTGACACCACTAGGGTCTTATGTTAATGTATGTATATATACAGAACATCAATTGTTGTACTCTATCGTTTTAATGTTATTTTGTGTGCTGTACGATGTGTTGGGTTAATTGTGGGTTTTAAGTGTTTAACTTGTACAAATATTGTTTGTTTCTGTTTGTATCTATTAAAGTGATGTTTTATATTTGAGGACTCTTGGAGGAATAGCCCAGTTGGGCTAAAAGAGACCCTAATAAATAATCAAAACTCCAAATCAAATAAAAAAAAATTAAAATATATATATATAATTTAGGGAAATTTTCAATTTTAGTAAATTAATTATTTGAATTTTTTTTTAAATCACTGATTAAAAAAAATCACATAACACATGAGTATATGTTTATTCTCGTGTTTTTGTTTTGTTTTGTTTTTTGTAAAAATCCGTATTAAACTTTACATGCATTTAATTTGAAAATACATAACCGGTAGTATTATTATTGTTCTAGAAGCGTTATTTTCCCCCCACCCGCACTCTGCGATGACCCGCCTTACTCGGCCTCTGATTGGCTCTGACCCCGATAGTCTTACCTTAACCCAATCATCTCACTCCTCATGTCTGAACCCAACCAGCATAACCAATGAGAACAACGAGCACTAGCCAATCAGAGGCAGAATAGGGCGGGTCTTCGCTGAATGCGGGTGGGAAACTCAATAAGGTGTTCTGGAAGGAGGAACACAGGCTTCAAGAAACGTCCCAGTTAATTACAAACTTAAACCTCTTGACAAATACTATTTATTTTGGGGCCTACGTCGTCGGTTGAGGTACGTTAAAGGTTCGTTATAAAACGGTTAAACGGTAAAAGCAGCGATGGCGTCGCCGCTGGAGATGACAGAGATGTACGACAACGCTCTGCTGGGAATCCTGCAGCACGTTGGAAACATACACGACTTTCTTCACATCTATTTTGGGTTTTTGTACCGCAAGACGGACTTTTATCGCCTGCTGTCGGGTCCCAACGACAAGATGGGTTTCCCTCCCGGTGTGGCGGAGAAGATGGTGCTCAAGGTGAAGTTTGTCAACATGTTAGCCGGGTTAAATATTTGGTAAACACGGATATAAGTCAGTTAACCGTAGACTGGACAATATATCGATATTATATCAATATCGTGATATGAGACTACATATCGTCTTATATTTTGGATATTGTAATATCGTGATATGACATAAGTGTTGTCTTTTCCTGGTTTTAAAGGCTGCATTACAATATTGTGTAGTAAAGTGGAGAATTTCCCTTTACCCACCATTATATCCAAATTACTGATTATTATTTATTAAAAATCTTGAGTCATTGTATAAATATTTGTGAAAGCATCAATAGTCATCCCTTATTGATATCGAGGTATTTGGTCAAAAATATTGTGATATTTGGGTGGATTTTGTCCATATTGCCCAGTGTTAGTTAACAGTCAGAAAAGATGGCAGCTATGACATAAAAACGCTGTTTACGTGTTAAAGGACCAGTGTGCAGGATTTAGTGGCACCTAGTGGTGAGGTAGCAAATTGCAACAACAACAACTTCCAAGCGTGAAGGAGAAACTACGGTGGCCGTGAAAAACGTGAAAGGCCCTCTCTAGAGCCAGTGTTTGGTTTGTCCGTTCTGGGCTACTGTAGAAACATGGCGGTGCAACATGGCGGCCTCCATGGAACAGGACCCGCTCCCTATGTAGATGTAAAGGGCTCGTTCTAAGCTAACGAAAACACAACCAGTGTTTCCCCCAGGTTGACGGCTTTGGGGCGGACGTTCAGCAGCCACTTCCTCCAGTCTCTTCTTCAGAGCGGCTGAGACCTCAAACGTCAGTCCACCTTAAGTTGGCCTGGTCAGGTTAGGCTAACGTGTTGCCGCTAACTTCGGGGCTAACCCCCTTCAATAGAAAGTCTTTTCTTGGTCTTGAGAAGCTGCAGCATTTACTGTCAGATTGACATCTTCCTGCTAATCTTTTCCTCTGCTCCGCTCGTGTTCACCATCACTATTCTGCCACTCGCTCAACTACACACTCGCTACGCGCACACATTACGCACTGCCCTATTCCTTGATGGAGCTACACTACTCTTATAACAGTACCTTTCACGTAGACATCCTTTTGAAGAATGGGGAGAGGGACGATGACTCAAAACAATTCCACGGTAATGTTAGGTTGTTATCGTGCTTGCACAGTATACGAGTGAAAATCATTAGTAGCCTGTTGATATTAATGATTGTATGAAATTTTAGATGCCACTCAATTCTACACACTGCACCTTTTAATACATTAATAATAATAATACAAAAATAAAACAATATAATTTATATAATAACACTTGTAAAGGAGCCAATCTGCACGAGTACTTCTACTTTTAACACCACTTTTAGTAGGATTAACTGAAGACATTTACTTGTATAATTAGGTATTTTTACATAGTGATGTTGTTATTTTTAATTAAATTGTATAGTGTTTCAGGTTGCCACACAGTGGTGTCAGTGCTTCTAAAAACATATTTATCATAACATGTTTTAATGATAGTATTTGGGTTCAACAACAGCTGAAAAATGTCCTGGTGTTTACTGTTTTATTGAGTGTTCATGTCAGATTCCAACTAAACTCTACAGCAGCAGCTAAACGTGGTTAAGCTCCACTTCTCCGGTTAAACATATGTGAATTGATCTGTTATAATCTCATATTCCCTCTCCAGACATTCAAGTTGTTTGAGAAGGTGGCAGAGCACGACAGAGAGAGACACCTGAGCGAGCTGCAAAGGAGGGAGGAGAGTAAAAGCGTTCCTCCAGCAGTTCAAGAGCTGGAGATCACCTCCGGGCCTCAGGAGGAGACGAAAGAGCAGAGTGCAGAGGAGGCACAGATGGAGAGTTCTCCGTTAGACTCTGGGGACGTCTCAGCTCCTCCAGAACCCACTAAAAGCCCTCAGAGAAGCAGCAGCAGCGGCGGTGGTGGCAGCGGCGGCGGCGGCGGCAGCAGCAGCGCTCCAAGACAGTTAGCTCAGGGAGACCAAGCAGCCGCAGCCAGCGTAAAGTCAGCAGATGAGTGAGTAAACTCGAGTGTTTTTATTCATCTTGTTTTTGTTGGTGAATCAAGTGTCACTTTGTCGATTTTGCACGTAATTGACAATGATATGTTGCCTCTGTGGGCAAAGATCTCTACAAAAACAACCTGTGTTTTACAGTTTAGACAGTTTAATGTAGACTGAGTGAAGCATTTGAGCTCCAAACGTCCATCATGTCAGGGGTTATTAAACAGTTTTGTTTGTGTTTTGTTTCAGGAGTCAGGACAAATGTCAGATCGATTCCGACAGTTACAACGGCGCCGTGAGGGAAAACTACAGCTGGTCTCAGGACTACACTGACGTGGAGGTCCGCGTGTCTGTGCCCAAGACTGTTGTTAAGGGCAGACAGGTAAATACAGTCTATTCCACCGCCTGACGTACCAGGAAGTCTGTTCTCATTTCTCAATTTTCGTCTCCAAATCGTTGTATCCTCAGGTGAGCGTGAGTCTGCAGACGAGCAGCGTGCGAGTGTGCGTGAAGGAGGGAGCAGAGGAGAAAACGCTGATGGAGGGAGAATTCACACACAAGATCAACACTGAAAACTCTCTGTGGAGCCTTGAACCTGGAAGCTGCGTAGTTGTGAGTACATCTTCATCTTCACCACGAGAATTACTTTAGAATGAAACAAACTCTGATTTAACTCTTCGACTTCCAGCTGTCTCTCAACAAAGCCTCAGAAGTTTGGTGGAACGCGATACTGAAAGGAGAGGAGGAGATTGATATAAACCAAATCAACCGCGAGCGCTCCATGGCGACGGTTGACGACGAGGAGCACGCCGTCCTGGACAGACTCACCTTCGACTACCATCAGAAGCTGCAGGGAAAACCACAGAGTCATGAAATGGTGAGAACCCAAAGGCTTGATCGTACAGAATACTGAGAAGATCGGGAGAAGACATCAGATATTAAAATAGAAACACTCCTCAGTGTCTAAAAAGTTCTCTAACTTCAAACAAACAGGCCGAAACACTCAGATTTGACAACAGATTTGTGAGTAACTGCACGCTGGCACAGGCAGCCAAATGCACTTTAAACAAACCCAAATCTGAGCGCTTCCCAGAAACTGCAGTCGATAAACTCCTCCCAAGTCTTCACGTAGCTATTTGTGGTAGATATTAATGCACTAATAGTCCGATTAGAGAACTGGGAATCCACATGAAAAGCGAGCCGAGCCGTGAGCGGCGTGTTAGCGCTGTCGACGATCTCTGTCCGTTCAATCCACACCGACTCCGACCCGCGTCCAGCGTCTCTGTCTGCAGAAACAAACTGACTTCACCAGCAGAAGTCTACTAAACCAACATAGATTTCATGTCGACTCAACAGGAAGAAGTTTGTCTTTATCGATTCCTGGATTTTATTTGACAGACATGAGCGGTTTGTCACCAGACAACATACGATCTGGTTAAACTAACTCAACTGTTTTTCACCCAAAAACTCAACTTACAGTGTCAAAACACAGAAAGCAGAAATATTATACAAATTAAACCTGTATGAAGTGTCTCCCTGTGTGTAAACAGAGACAAACGCTCACTGGCTCCATTTGGTCGTTGCAGGGTTCAACAAATTAAACGTATGACCAAAACATTTTAATACCAAACAATGAGATTTAAAACCTGTCAAAGAAAACCAGTAAGGACAATAAGGTTTACAGATATATATTATGAGGTTTTGTGGTTTTGTCAGTAATGTGAGATTCACTCATTCATCTTAAATTAAGAAACAACTTTACAATAAATTAAATTAGATTGAACTAAAGGCAAAAAATTTAAAGAGTAGCAGCGTCTGAGAGATCATACATTATTAATTATTTACAGAGCTTCTACTGACGCACTGGAGCAGCAGTTGGAAAGAGGTTTTTGCATCCCGGCGATGATATAATACCAGAGTATAGCAGCACGTCATTACTAGGAAATAAATTAAGGTTTTGAATAAATCATCGTAAATAAACAAGCAAGCTGCCTGAGTGCCAGATGTAGGTAGTCGAGTGCCAGATGCAGGTAATAAAACTGAATTTAGTCTCTATTGTTCAGCGTGTATTTGGAAAAACGAAACACAGACACTCAATGATGCATCGTCTTATGTTTTTCTTATTCAGGACAGAAACTGATGCGTTTCAGTGTGAAAACAAAACAAAAGAAATGATAATAAATATAGGCAAACAGGTGAAATCAAAAGCCAATCAGTGATGAGAATACATAATTATATAATAGGATCCATCTGTGAAAGAGGTGTGACCTCAGTAATCAATAGAAACGGTAAAAGGTGTCACAATATAAAGGACTGAACGCCGCAGACAAGAAAACACACAGCAGGAGACAATATATGGAAGACAGATTAATAAATATATGAAGATGCCCTTAAAGAAGACATAAGAAGTTGTGTTTTTTATTGTTTTGTGTTTGTTTCATCTTTACGACAACCGTGCACCCGATACTCTCTTAAGATTCGGAGCCGTGCTGCTTTGTACTTGACGTGCAGAGTCGTGCGTTTAACTCGGCGTAAGCTGCGTGTGTTAAATGAAATTACAAACTCCACTCGTTGAGGCAGACGCAAACACAAAAAAGACGTGATAAGCGGAGTGATACCAGGCTCCGGACTGCTTCAGGTGCAGCCCAAACTGAGCTGCAGCAGAGGGGGGTCGACAGCACGCCGTCTCACCCCTAGATGGCACTGTGGTCATTTTAAGCCCGACTGATGTTTATTTAATGTGTCCAACATCTCCGTGTGTGTCTCTCTCTCTCTCTCTTCCACAGAAAGTGCACGAGATGCTGAAGAAGGGCTGGGACGCCGAAGGCTCGCCGTTCAGAGGGCAGCAGTTCGACCCCTCCATGTTCGACATCCCACCCAGCGCGGTGCAGTTCTGAAAAGGCACGAGACCCCCACCCTCCCCGCTCCAGCCAAATATGAACTGAATCCTGGTTTATTTTACACACGTTATCTGCAGAACTGTCGCTTGTCTGTCGTGTCGGACGCGTTTGTCCTTCGCCTGTAGAGCAGAAGTGAAGCTGACAGTTTGGGGTTTTGCGTTGACGGAGACGAGTGATGACGACCTGTCATCATATCAAACGCTTGTTTGATGTTTTGGCAGTAAAATTGGTTAAATACTTTTACTGTATTAACAGTTTTTGCTCATTATTTAATAACTCTACAGTGCCTGTGTGTGTTTGTTGCCCCCCCCGAGAGTGATTCTGTTATTATTATATTTTATTCTGACGCCAGTTACACCAAACTCTCATTGTTTAAGGATGAATCAGTCAGTTTGTACATGAAGACTTCTTATTCTGTCATGTAACATAATAAAAAAAAAAAGCCTAAAAAACGAACAATATCACAACATGGAGAAGATTTATCTTTGTTTCAGCAACATGGATGCAAACGTGACGTCAAGATCTGCTGCTCGAATAAGCAAAACATAAAAAAATACATTTTGAAATAAATGACTTGTTTAATTTGTCCTTTTAATTTACGCCTCAGAGAAGCGGCTCCCAAAACCTTTTTAAAACCACTTCACTCCTTCATGGGAAATGTTTCCACTGAGACGGAAAACATGTCATGTGACTGTGAGCCGCGTGTCGTTATCTTTAGCAAAACTGCATATTTAACAGAGTTCATAATATGCTGATCTCAGTGTTTAATGCATATTTCATCTGTTTTGACATCTGGAAACATAATATAAGATTTAGTTATGTAAATGTTGCCTTATTTTTGTCATGGCAGGTCCACAAGGAACCACTTTAGGAACGACTTCTTTAGAGTTTTATAACGAGTTTTAGATCAGTTTGATTAATTAATACTTTGAAAGTTAAAGAATAAAAACCAACTGTCACTTTTGACACATTATTCACAGATAAACGTTATGTTTCTACATTTTAAGCAGCTTGATTTGAATTTCTGAAGGGAGCCATATGAATAAATGGAACCACTAAAACTTAATAAATACTCAATAAATCATTATTAATGTCTTATTGATCAGTAATAAGGAATTAATAATGATAAGCATCTAATATCTGTTGATGTTAGTAAACAATACTTAATTGATTGAAGCTACTAAGGCGTTAATGAAGGAATTTGTAATGTGTTGAGTAATGTGAGTAAATCAATGTCTGATCAGTAATAAGATATTAATTTTTGCAACTTAAGCGACATTATTAATGTTACATTTTTAATGAATGCCTTACTGAGCTAGTAGTGCTGAGCAATATGGACAATATCACAATATTTTTGACCAAAGACCTATTGATGCTCTCACAAAATATTTACACAATGAGATTTTTGATAAATAATCATCAGTAATGTGGATATAATGACTTAATAGTTAAAGGTAAATAATAGAACATCTAGAACAGTCTGGTAAGTTCAGAGAATTACATCACTTTACTGTAATGCAGACTTTAAAACCAGGAAGAGACGACACTTATGCCATATCGCGATATTACGATATCATGATATGGATTAAATATATAATATAAATAAATATATCGCCCTATAAGCTTGTAATAAGATATTTGTGGTTGCCAGGTTGTTTTAATGATAAATAGTTCCACACATTCTACTTTCTTGTCAAAACCTGTTGCCTACATTACCCACAATTCAGTTCAGGTCTGATAACTTCTCTCTAATTCACACACCCAAGCAATGCTGACTCAAGTGACATCATTTGAGTCAATCAATCAGATTTCACAGCAGCTCCCTCTGGACTCACAACAGTCTGTTTCCATATTACAGTTTTACTGCAATGCTTCTAACTGATGTCAATGAATGACCTCATCAGACTACAGTTATGTACTCCGTCCAGGAATTAATCTCCCCTGATGTTCCCTAATTTATAAATTAGTACTTTGGAAACTAAGAACTTCAGTCTGCAGGCAGACAAAAGGGGGAAATGTGTCTTCTCATCCTCTCTCAGTTAAAGCAGAAATAATGCTGAGTGCTGCATCCGTTTGCATACATCCGGATAGTGCTCTTATACTTTGTGTAACATGGTCTTAAGTAATTTATAATTTTATCTATACAGTCATCGCTCTTTGCACTCTGGAAATGGAAAGAATGACTTGATGATGCACTGAAGGGATGAGAGGAGGAAAAGGAAGATGGAAAGACAAGAGTGGAGTAAGACTTAGTGAAAACCTTGGATCTCAGCTTGAGGCAAGAGGTGACATTTGAAAATACCCTGTTCTGAACGTTGAATAATGTAAAGATTAGATCTTTGTTGTATACGATATGATCAGAAAACTGTTTCCTAACAACATTATAACTCAGATTAATGTCTTTGTGATAATTCAATATAATCATGTATCAACTTTCAGTAGATTCACGTCTTATTGATGTGATCATCTTTCATGAAGTCCAAATTGATGATTCATTTAATTATAAACTAAATAAGTTTTGTTTTTTTTAATTAGTTTTATCAGTAAGTTTTTTTTTCTGTTTTACCTTTATCTGATGTAATATATAACACTAAGGCATGAGTCATTGCATCCCCATATACTGTGTGTAATTCAGCCTACATTTGTCATATTGTGATATATATTCAGCCATATAGTCCTGCCCTAAAAGCAAAGCTGGATTATCATTTGGTTAATTTACCAGATTACCAAAAGTAGGTAATTATTAGCATACAAAAATCTACAACTTCCATGAAATTTTACTGGTGCAGCAGCGCTTTTAGACAATGGAGTGAACAACATACTGCTGAGTAAGGTTAAAGGACCAGTGTGGAGGATTTAGTGGCATCTAGTGGTGAGGTTGCAGATTGCAACCAACTGATACCCCTCCCCCTCCCCTTGCAAGCGTGTAGGAGAACCTACGATGGCCACGAAACTCGCAAAAAACACGAAAGGTCCTCTCTAGAGCCAGTGTTAACTTTGTCGCTTAACACTGGAGTACCCCAGGGCTGCGTTTTGAGCCCACTGCTGTACTCTTTGTACACATGTGACTGTGTAGCCACTTTTGACTCCCAACACAATCATCAAGTTTGCTGACGACACAGCTGTGATCACAGATAACAGTGAAAAGGTCCACCTGGAGGAAGTAGAAGACCTGACCCGCTGGCGTCAGCACAACAACCTGCTCCTGAACCTTAGCAAGACTCAGGAGCTGATAGTGGACTCTGGGGAGAAGCAGGGAAGGAACTACGCCCCACTTAATATCAGCAGGTCCTCGGCGGGAGAGGGTGGACTGCTTCAAGTACGTTGGTGTCCACATCACTGAGGACCTGATCTGAGACTGTTTCACCTCAGATGCTTGAGGAAACTCCAGGTATCCTCTCAAATACTGAGGAACTTCTACTCCTGCACCATCCCTTCCCTGAAAGGGAACATCACAGTTTGACATAGTGGTCAAACTGCGTAATTACAACTTCCAGGTCGTGATGCACACTGGCCCAAAAGGCCTTTTTCCCACAGACGTACAAAGAGAACTGGATAGAGGAAGAGCGCTGGGCTTTGAAGCCAATTTGACATAGTGGCCAAACTGTGTAATTACAACATCACGTGATGCTATTGGGCCCAAAAAGACTTTTTCTCATAGACTTACATTGTGAAAGAGACGTCTGTAAATCAGTGGATACATTTTTTTGAGCATCACAACCCAAAATGACTCGAGTTCGATCCATTTGGTCTGATCGTATTTCAAAAGTAGAAGAGCTGCACGATTTAATCGTTTTATCCCCATTCAAGTTAGCCGGAGGGCTAAACCAGAAGTTAGCCGTGTCAGCCGGCAGAAGTCTCTAATGAGCATGCTCCATGGGTGCATTGGGCCTATAGAGCATGTGCAGTATGTTTTCAAGGAGTGGGTTTTTGGCTTCGTGCACCACTGAGCAACTTTCATAGGAATGAATGAACGGGGCCTCGGCTCTGACGCTGTATCCACTTCTCTTCATACATCCATGCTTTTTCCCCGCACACAATCAAAGACATTGAATAAACGTTTTGGAGTTTCACAAGCGCCATGAAATGACAAGTTTTACTATCAGAGTTTGATCCATTTGGGAAGTCTAGAAGAGTCACACGATTGAATTATTTTATCCCCATTTAGGTGAGGTGGAGAGCCTAAAAGGAAGTCAGCGGAAGACTCTAGTGAGCGTGCTCTGAGGGCCCAAAAACACAAGAAGTATGAGCAACATCTGAGTAATTTCTTTACAGCAGGAAGCCCATTTTTTTTTTGGCTTCATGCGCCAATGAGCAACTTTCATAGGAATGAACAAGGCTTCATCAAACCGGCTCCAATGCGAACCAATGAAGTGACATCACGTCTCACTACGTCATCTTTATATGACAGCTTAATCCAGCCACGTCCAAATGAAACTATTATATCTTTTGTTTCTTATATTTGCTAAAAAAAAAATGGGCACAAAGATGCAAAAAACGACCCTCTGTAGACACTGAAGACTTACTCAAGACTCATGCGTGACGTTTTCTTCGCAATATTGATTCACTGAGGGTTTCCTCACAAACTAAAGAATATATTCAGCTCCGGTTACAAGTGAAGTAATTTCTTTATAGGCTGCAGCCAAGCTTCTCTACAGTTGATGATTTAGGCCTATAATAACGTCTAATCAAACGCAGCGATCCCCCCTGCGCTCTTCAATCAGCCTTTCATTTCACTTTTTCTTTATTTCTTGATTTCTTTCTCCTTTTTTTTTATTCTCCAACACGTCATGTGGGGAGCTCGCATTACCATTTTGTGTGGTATTTAAAGAGTGCGTCCTCCTCGCCCTCGCCTGGCTGAGCGGAGAGCACAGAGCCGGGACCGTGTTAGTAGTGTGTATGAGTGTGTGTGTGTGTGAGTGTGTGTGTTTGTGTGTGTATGTGTGTGTGTGTGTACCGGGTTGCAGCTGAACCACTCAGCCGACCGGAGGTTTGAGGTGGGCGGAGACAGAGCCTGAGGTCCTCCCGTCCGCAGCGACGCACCGTGCATTTTCGGACTCGGCACCCGCACCCCGTCCGAGGAAGGAAGCATCATGGCAACGACTACTTGTACACGTTTCACAGATGAATACCAGCTGTACGAGGAGCTTGGCAAGTAAGCCGCTGTTCCATTTCGTTTATTCTGAGTCTCTTTCTTTGCATGCAGCCTGTCCAAAGAGCGTGAGCGGGTGATGGATGCGTCTCCATCCCCTCAAAACAAAACGCACGCTGGAGCTCTCCTGCATCTAAAATTAGGACTCTAAACCTCAATTAGGAGCATTTATCAAGCTTCTTTTGCTCCATTCTTTAAATGTATGAGCCAGGCTATGTGACAAGGCGTCAGAGAGTTTGATTTTTTTGCATGAAGATGAGTCCTGGAGCACTTCTGGGCACCCCCCAAACCCTTCTCCTCCTCCTCCTTCTCCTCATCCTCCCAAAGGCTAGTTAGGGACAAACGGGGGCTAATATCAGGGAAAAGCTGATGTGTCGGAATTAAGCCTTCTCATCATCAGCTGGCTTTAATCACTGGCTGGCACACAGCTTAGTGGAGAAGTCAAGAGAATAATACTGCTGCTGCTGCTGCTGCTGCCCTTGATCTACTGCTAATCTAATGAGGTGTGTCCTGTGTGGAGGAAAAATTAGAAAAAGAACAGAAAGAAAGAAAAGAAATGGAGAGATGAGAATGTGTGGTCCCTAATAAGGATGCAGACAAATTGAAGAGGCTATGGGTGCCACAGTGGGTAGATGCAAAGTGGACTCAATGTCTCTGTCAGATTGTGCGTGGGTAGAGAGGATCTCTGTGCACTGTTTGCCTCACAGGAACATTTATTCCACAGCTCTGGATTTAAAAAAAAAAAAAAAAAGAAAAGCAAGTTCAGTCCTTGAACATTAACGTTGATGTTATATTTTTACAGGCTGCTTGCTTGTTTAGTTCTTTTATGATGGCTGTGATCTGTGTGTGTGTGTTAATGTGTGTGTGTGTGTATGTGTGTGTGTGTGTGTTAATGTGTGTGTGTGGGATGTGATAAGTTAAAAAGACAATAGACATGCTGCAGTAACAGCAGCTGCCCTCACTGATAACGGAGCCTTATTGCTGTTTTGCTTGCGCTGTCACTTTCTGGTGTGTTTTTCTCTCTGTGTGTGTGTGTGTGTGTGTGTGTGTGTGTGTGTGTGTGTGTGTGTGTGTGTGTGTGTGATGCAGATATATAGAGACACGAGGACTGTTGATTATCCAGAAGGTAATATTTAGCCTGTAGTCAAGAGTTAAGAGTCAAAGGGGCGACCACCACTCCCCGACTTTAAATCCTTTTTTATTGACCCTGAATCCATCACATCTGCTCCGGGGATGCAACTAATGATTACTTTCACTGTCAATTAGAATTTTGATTTATTGATCAATTGATTAGTCAGAGAGTGGATAAAAATGCTCATCACACTTTGTGCGACCAACAGCCCAAAACCCCAAAATATTCAGTTTACAATCATACGACGTAAAGAAAAGCAGCAAATCATCACATTTAAGCACCGATTGATTAGTTAAATTGATTAATTGATTAGTTGCCAAATTGTTTTGGCTTTAATCAGCTGATCCAATCTGAATCCTTTCCAGTCTCAAATTATAAACAACTTAATATTTGAGAATTAAGCCTAATTAATGTTCAGTAGATCAGCTGATTGATCGATCGTTTCATCTGCTTATCAAATCTGAATACTTTGCAAATTCCTCACCGAATTTATTTAAGTTTAGCTTTCAGCAACTTTAAGCAACAAAACTCATAAAAAAGTTAATATTTAAGATGGAAAACTCAAAGATTGACAATGTTCTGACACATTTTGTGTTGATCAGCTAATCGATTAATCAACTAAACATTTCAAAATTAATCAGATTATCAAATCCAAATACTTTCGAGTTCCTCACTGAATCAAGTTAGTTGAAGCTATCAACAACTTTAGGCAACAAAAGTCATGAATAACTTCATATTTTAGACCTACAACTCAAACATTGCCTCACTAAAAAAAATATTTTTGTTGATCAACTAATCAACTAATCAATCAATCGTTCAAAACGAATCTGCTTATCAAATCTGAATCCTTTGAAATCCTTTTATCAAATCTTTTTAGGTTTATTTTTCAGCAACTTTCAGCAACAAATGTCATAAATAATCTAATATTTAAGACCTAAAACTCAAAGATTGACATTATTTTGATACATTTTCTGTTGATCAGCTAATTGATTAATCAACTAAACAAAATTTGATTATCAAATCCCAATAGTTTTGAGTCCCTTATTGAATATATTTAGTTGAAGCTATCAACAACTTTAGGCAACAAACGTCATAAATAAGTTAATATTTCAGACATACAAACGCTGCCTTATTGGAAAAATGTTTTCTGTTGATCAACTAATTGATTAATCGACTAATCTTTCAAAACAAATCTGCTTATCAAATCTGAATCTTCTAGCTTTCAACAACTGTAAGCAACAAAAGTCAGAAATAAGTTTATTTATGACCTAAAACATTGTTTTGATCAGTTTTCTGTTGATCAGCTAATTGATTAATTAATTAAACATTTCAAAACTGAAACGTTTAATCTTTTCTTAAAAGGTTTTACCTTTTAAGAAAAGATTTTAAGAAAAGCAGCAAAACCTCACGTTTAAGGAACTGGAACCAACAAATTCTTGGCATTTACTCAACTGTTGCCATTTAATTTTCTATTGATCAACTAATTGATTAATCAGCTAATTGCTTCAGCTCTGTTTCAGATGTATGACGTCATTGCGAGGAAGAAGATAAAATATCACAGTTATTAGAGAGATTAGTTTCACTCTGAGCTGAACTAATCCAGGTTTTGGATCCAGATCCTGACCTCCTGACTCCCACCTGCCGTGCAGATAACCTGCCAGGTCGAAGCTCCGCTGCTGGTCGCCGCCGCCGCCGCACGCCAGGAGTGTCAGCGTCATGTGTCATGCTTACTCACCCCGTCTCCTCATAATGCGTGTGCGCGTTAGAGTGCTCGTGAGAGTCGGGGGCTCTGAGGGGAGTGAGTGTTTCATTGCGTAACAATACTGAGGTGAGATAAAATTAGCTCAGAGAAATGACAGAGGTGGTTATTTCTGTTTGTCTCTGTTGGGTTTGATGAGCAAATGTGGCCCTAAAAACTTCACCACACACACACACACACACACACGCTTACTTATCCTTGAAATGCTGCTTTTCTTCCTCTAATTCTTGCAGTGTGATGCTGCTCACATTGCTGAAATTATTCAACTCATAAGTAAGAGTCAGATAAGTAAGAGTAAAGACTAGTTTATAAATATATCAGGATGTTTGAAAGGATAAGGCTGGTGATTTTTTAAAATATCTACAATTCCATGAAAAGACCAAAACCAACAATGAACTTATCTACTTACAAGTATTATGTGTGTATCTAAAGCCTGATATATCTTATTCCTCTGTGCCGTAGACCTCTGTTGTTGTCTAAAAACTATTAAAAACATGTCAGTGAGTCACAGTGCTGCACTGAGTGACATGTTCCTTCATTATGAAGAGTTTGGTCATGTTAGCTTGTTTAGAAACGGCTCCAAAGACTAATAACAGTGATCACATTTTCACTCTCTGGAGAGTAGTTCTGTGTAACGGTGAAAAATTGTGCAAACATGGCCTCTGCCACTTCTCGCTCGTCGCTATGGGCAGCGACACCAGCTGGCAAGGATGTGGAGATATTTACATCGCGATGTCAACAAGTTTTTAGCCTGTTAGCATTTCCTAGCTAGCATTGTGTACATAAACAACTCACTGCTTTCTCCAAAAATTTGCATTACTTTACGCCAAGCTGCATTTCTTTTGTCGTTCTTCTTGTAATTTTGTACAGAAGCGTAAAAAAAATGGAATTCCCAAAATGGCAAAGATTATTTTCTCTTCCGCTAACATCCTCTCATAGCTTCCTGGTCCACCATCAAGCTAATTTGTTTCAAAGTTTCACTGCATCACTTCCAAATAAGTGCTTTTGCATGAAGCACCACTGATCAGTTGAATTGATTCACTGGTGTCCCATAGAAAAGGAATGGGGACAAACTTTAGAGGCCATTGAGCATGAGCAGGAACATAGTTTGTATTAATAATAGTAACTGATATTTTTCCACGTCTTCTCAACTTGTATGAAATTTAAGTTAGAGAATGAAGAGCTCTGTATCTGCTTGTGGAATTATCCGGACCACATGATTATATGTATGCAACAGAAATTCCACTTTTTCCCTTCATATCCGGTGTTCTGCTGTCGATGGCTGGAGGCAATAAAGAATCCCAAGTTTTGACGCCAAAGTGACATCACTGCTTACGACCAAGACATTTGTTCGAGTACAAGTACGCTTCTATGGATCCGTCACATTCGCCAAAATTTCCACTTGTGCGTCCAATGTATATTCACACTCACTGTAGCGATCAGACTCTGACTCAGACATTTTACATTTCTCAAAGAATTTCAGTACAAAGTCAAGAGGTTGATATGTAGCACAACAAGCTGTGAACAGAGCTGCATTCGCGCACATGCTCAGTAGCGTCTGCCCTGCACAGAACTACTTTCCAGAGACTGAAAATGTGATGGCTGTTATTAATCTTTGGAGCTGTTTCTGAACAAACTAATGCGACCAAACTCTTCATGATGAAGGATCATGTCACCCAGTGCAGCGATGTGGCTCACTGATGTGTTTTTAATAGTTTTTAGACAACAACGGAGGTCTGCAGCACAGAGGAATAAGATCTATCAGGCTTTGGATACACACACAATACCTATTAGTAGATCAATTCATTGTTGGTTTGGATCTGCATATTCACCAGCCTGATCCTATACAGGCTGAGAGGAGGAAACAATGAGGTCAATCTGATATCTGAGATGCCCCTTTGATAGATGCTGACGAAGCTTATATGGCAGCTGACCCGTCTCCTGTCTCCTCTCTTTGTTTCCCCAGGGGGGCCTTCTCAGTGGTGCGCCGCTGTGTCAAACTCTGCACAGGCCAAGAGTACGCGGCCAAAATCATCAACACCAAAAAGCTCTCGGCCAGAGGTGAGAGGAAGACGTTAACAGATACCCTGTAACGTGGCTGCATGGTGGGGAGGGGGTTGGGGGTTTCATCATTATGCTATGTATGTGTGTATATGTGTGTGTATGTATGTGTGTGTATATGTGTGTCTATGTGTGTGTGTATGTCCCAGATCTGAAAGCTCACATTAGCATATTTTAGCGCATGTTTGATTCTAGTGTGTGAAGCCTTCACGTCTGTTCCTCCGAGAGAGGCAGATGACGGTTTTCAGTCAGATGCTCGGTCGAATCCGCGGCGATAGAGAGACGAGGATCGGCAGAGCATCAAAAGAGGACGAGACTCATACCAGCATTTTCCTGAACAAATTGTTACGAGGACAGACTCTTTAACAGGAGGGAAAAAAAATCACAAGTTCGCTCTCGGTTTTTCACACTTCTTCTACTACGGATTTGTTGTGACAGAATGTGACATTTGCAGACACAATGTCGAACTGTGATGAAGCAAGATCCTGTGTTTGTCTTTTTCTCCCAGTGTTCTTCCTTTCTTGAACTGTCAAATACTGTAAAAAAACAAAACAAACCTCCTCTAAAAATAGCAACAATGGTGTAATTACAGCGGAGGAATGAGATCATGGGTGGGACGATGGCGGCGTGAATCTCACACCACCTTTATTATAAACATACACGCGTGACTTTTCACATTCACAGCCTCCTCGTCCCGCCCTGTTGCGTGGTCTTTGAGGTCACATCATACAGCCATTTCTGTTTTTGCACGACTGACACAGATATCCGGACTGCAGGGCAGGACTCACTGTAGAGCTGTCAGTCACAGAAAAAGCAAATAAAGGACACGACACGTCCTCCACTTAGCTTGACCTTCTCTCCTCTCTGGTTTCCTCCTTTCCTTTCCTCTCTGCTTGCGTCTTCCTGTATCCTCTCCTCATCTCTTGCTTCCTTTCTTCATCTTCTCTCCTCTGTTTGTTTTCTCTCCTCTTGTCTCTTGTTTCCTTGTCTTTTCTCCTCTTCTCGTTTCCTCTCTTCCCTTGTTTCCTCCTCTTCTTTCCTTTCCTTTCCTTTCCTCTTGTTTCCTCTCTTCCCTTGTTTCCTCCTCTTATTTCCTCTCCTCTCCTCCTCTCTCCTCTCCTCTCTCTCCTCTCCTCTCTTCTCCTCTCCTCTCCTCTCCTCTCCTCTCCTCTGCTCCTCTATCTGGAATGAGGGGTTAAATGGGCATCTGGGACAAATGTAGCCCTCAGGCTGCTCTCATCTGTGTGTGTGTGTGTGTGTGCGTGTGCGTGTGTGCGTGTGTGAAAACATGTATTAAAGTCTTGTGTGTGTCTCACCTTCAGAAGAGTTACCAACACCTCTACAAACTCTAAAACGAGGTTGTATCCTCTCGTACGGTGCACCTGCGTGCACGTCGACCTCACTTGACCCAAACTGCTTCATTTTCTTTCACTTTTGTCACTTTTTTAAATCTGAGATGTCGCTGTAAAGCTTCAGTTTGACTTTGTCTTGTAGACCATCAGAAACTGGAGAGGGAGGCCAGGATCTGCAGATTGCTCAAGCACTCCAACATTGGTGAGATTCTACTTTTTTTTTAAATATACAGATAGATGAGATTGTCCATGAACTCCAGGACGACACATACAAGTGTTTTCTGATCTTCGAAACATCACTGTTAAAAAATAATGTTTAAGGTCTGTTTAGGTTTAGGGGAAGATCAAGGTTTCGGTTAAAATGATCACTTTGTTAAGGTCAGAGAAACGAGGTGTGAACCTGTTTGTCAAGACTGAAGCAATAATAGAGGCGTGTGCATGACGTATTGAATGATGAAATAAAAGATGATAAAAATATGTGCCTCATATTTCTTAAAAAAGAAAAAAGATCAGATCGTTTTGATGCCTCTATCGGTCTTTTTCTCCATCTTTCTCTCTCTTTGCCTCCCTGCAGTTCGTCTCCATGACAGTATCTCAGAGGAAGGCTTCCACTATCTCCTCTTTGACCTGTGAGTTGCTTCGTTTCCTCTCCCCTCCCTCCTTTCCTTCTTTCCTTTCCTCCTTCCTTCTTTCCTCCTCGCCCCCACTTCTTCTCTTCCTCTTCCATACCGTGCCGCTCTCCCTCCTCCCCCATCTCCTCCTCCTTCTCCCCTGGTGCTTCATTTTCCACTCCCTCCCTCCAATCCTCGCTGCATCTGTCTCCTCTATATTACTTTTCTTTCTATATATCCGCATCCTCTTCATCTCCTCCTTTCTCTCTCTTCTCCTCGTTCCCTCCTCGCTTCCAAGGCAGTTCCCCCCATTACATAACAGTCCTACCCCTCCTCCCTCCCCCCACCCCCCTCAACCTCCCTCCTTGCAGCTCCCACTTTAGCACACACACACACACACACAGATACATCTACACTCCCCCGCACTGGAGCCAGTCTCCATGGCAACCCAGTCGGAGTGAATCCTGCAGCCGGGGTTTCCCCCTAATGAGGACATCCCCCTCCTGTCAGTATGTGTTTGTGTATATGTGTGTGTGTGTGTGTGTGTGTGTGTATGAGTGAAAGAATGCGCTTATGTATATAATTTAGCGCTTTAACCTCCATCTTTACATTCCTCAGGGTGACAGGAGGGGAGCTGTTTGAGGATATTGTGGCCAGAGAGTACTACAGTGAAGCAGATGCCAGGTAAACACCCCAACGAGTCTCTCCATCTCTATGGCCCTCTCTCTCTCTTTTTTCTTCTTCATCTCCTCCTCCATGTGTCAGTCCTCCAGCCTCTGCAGTCCTCCAAACCCCTTCTCCTCTCATTATCACAAACAGACGTTGTTTTTTTTTTTGGTTTTTTTTTACAGGCTTTATATTTCTGATGGAAAATACCTCTGCGCAGTTTTCAGCACATTTGCTCTGTGAACTGAATTGCAATCGAGGTCGTGAATTTTTTTTTTTTTCCTTCCCACCCCAGAATCTTTACAGACAGATGGAAACATACACATGCACAAAATGCACACACGCCCACGCTGTAAACCCCCTCAGGAGGTAGACTTAAATCAATTTGACTGTGGAGGCGGTTTGCAGAGGCGAGAGAGAGAGAGAAGAAAAGAAGGGGACATTAAAAAGAGGAAGGGAAAGAGGTAGAATGAGAAAAGCAGCAAAAGGAGGAAAAGATGATGTTTTTCAGCTGTTTTTCATCCTTAAACATATTTATCTTTCACTCTCATCTTTCTGACTGTTTTATCACCCCACCTGTTGTCATATTCAGGGCTCTAAATGATGCCTTTTATATTGTATGCTGGCAGTGATGCTTTCATCAATCATGAAGACATTAAAGTATCAGTAGTCAAAACATGATGATAACAATCAGACTTCAAGAGGAAACGTATTTGAGTTATTATTATTATTATTAATTGAGTAATTTGTAAGAAAAATGCCAAAATTCTCTGTTCCAGCTTCTTCAATTCGAATATTTTCAGATTTCTTTAGTCTGATATGATAGTAAACCAAATATCTTTGGGTTGTGGACTGTTGGTCGGGACAAAAAAAGACATTTTAGGTTGCATCTTGGGCTTTTGGAAACAGTGATCGACATTTTTCAATTCACCAAACAACTAGTCGTGCTGGATCTGCTGCTCTCAACATAAAGAAATCTAAGCATCAGTTATTTAGCAGTACCAAAAAACATGATGATAACCATCAGGCTTGAAGGGGAAGCATATTTTGTTTTCTGAGTCTGCACAGACTGTGATAGACTGTGATTAAGTGAATGCAAAGTCTAATGCATTTAAAGCAAAATCATAAAATAATGTGATGCATTCATTTGTTTCAAGAAGCACGGATAGCGTCTGTTTGTTCAGTGCTTTTATCTATTTTAATTATTCAGGTACTCAAGTGTAAAAGTCCAGCACATAGTGATTCATCAACATGACATTTAGATAGTTTAGATGTTGGTAAAAGCATTAATATGAGGGTTAAAAGTCTTAATTATCATATTTGAAAAATACCATATTGAGTACTTTGCTAGTGTGCATTTTTCTAGCAGTGTAGTTTATGTATCCCCATGTGTTTTATACTATTTTCAGGGTTCAACCTTAACTACAAATATGCAAATTTAGGCAAATACAAAAAAAACAATATGTGACAGATGCAGAGGCGATCAAGCAGGGGCTCTTTAGCTATTTGCTAGCGGCTGACAAACCCCCATCTGTAGTATATTTCCTCCCAGAAATTAGCTATCACCACATTATTCTCTAAATAAAACTGTCAACTGGCTTTAAGCAGTTCTCAGGGGTTGTAGCTGATGAGTTTCTCTTTGTTTCCTAATGAATGTACAGAAGATTAGACACACATACATTTAATATTGTTGCCCGTATCCCACTTTGAAACAGCTATCAGCTATTAGCATATAAGATTTCACTATTTTCTTCTTACAGTTAATGATGCAAAACATGCATTGATGGACTTCACTCAAAGTGTGACTCAAAATGTGTGCCAAGATATAGATAACTAGTATATTTACATTTACCTTGTCAGAATTTAGAAATAATGCAACTTCCTGGAAAACAGTAAGTTTTTAAAAGTGAATTAGCAGCAGCTCTAGCTAGCTAACATGACACATAAAGTCCAGTGAGAAGCAGCGCTAATAGTAGTAATATTGTTAACCAAGACTTCACAACTAAACATAAAAGCTAATTCTTACAGTTTCCCGCGTCAACGACGTGGCACAAGTTAAGAGCAGAAGCCGCCTCGTGCTAGATAATAGCAACGTTAGCATGTATGAAATTTATGCTGTTTGCCAGCAAAATATACCAAACATGCCAGATGTCAAGTGTAATAAACTCATAATATTAGATTCCTGAGGTGTATGTAGGCAATGTTTCACTAGAACAGAATAATATAGGAAGTATTATCAGCCGCTGAGGAACACAAACAGAAACTGCTAATCTGTGAATCACTGACAACCATTTTACATCTGTTTTTGATTTTTTTTTTTTACTGAAGCCATCAATCCACCAAACATGTAAATAAACCTGAATTAGGGGCTGTCACACTGAAACTTAAACACTATTAAACATGCTTTAAAACAAACTCTTGCACCATTAATTGAACCACCCATAAATATGCAGTAATCCTATTCTAACTATCCTTTTTAGATCTCGTTAATCAAGGTGTTCAGCAAGGATCTATTCTTGATCCTCTTCTATTCACTATATACTTAATAGCACTGCCACTGTAATGTACATTTTTATGCAGATGATACCATTTTATATACCACAGCTATTCACTTAATGTGGGCAATACAAAGCTATAGTTGTCTTTTTACAAACATACACTTGTTTTAATATCCTCCATTTCCATACTTAGTATACATACATACTTACATCAACTTACCCAAAAATCTACTTACAATTAGTGTTTATCATTGAATTAAAACACGACTTATGTTTTGTTTTTAATAATGCATTATATAAAAATGCACAGAGTGATTTTCACAGATTAATCAATTTTGCTGTAGTCAAATAAATGCTACTTTGACAAGAAATTATGTATTATTTTATTTGAATGAAGCAGATTTAAAGGTTAAGAAAGATAGAAATATAAAACTGATGTTTGGTAAATTTTGGTCTGGCAGATGAGCACTAAATAAATCGCATGAAGACTGTTTTTTGCACTCAATCCAGTGCTCCCATACTGAATTCCCAGTCAGAATACAAGGCACATATCTAACCAGAATGATTGTGCTGGTTTTTCTCTCATTGTATTGAGTATCTTTCTCTGTATTCTTAAGCTGTACTTTTCCTGCTATTTTCTTTTCTCCCTCCTCATCTGCCTTCATTCTCCCTTGTTCTCTTTGCATAAATTATTTGTGTATTTGTGTGTGTGTGTGTGTGTCACTCTATGTGTTTTTGTGTGGGTGTGTGACTAGCATGGCTTGATTACTGTCCAACAGTATCTCACTGACAGTTTCCTCTCCATACTCCATCTGCACACAGAATAGCTCAATCCCTCCCTTCTTTCTCCACCCTGTTAAAAGGGTCGGTTCACCCAAATTACCAAAAAAAACATATTTTCTCATTTATCCCTCTAATGGCATCCAGACATGTAGATACTTTTGGTTTTGTGTGTCCAGGTTTTGAGATATTTGTTTCTCAGATTTCTGCCTCTATCTGGAAAAAATATCTAGATATCTAAAAAAAAATCAGTGACAGAAATGTGATGTTTGTCCAGAAACAGCGTCCTCATTTCATAGAGAATATTTCTTCAATATAAAGTATTTCCAATGAAAATTGATGACAGTGACATCTGTTAAATAACAGACATATTGCTGAGTTTTTAGCCTTGTTAGTGGTGTTGCTCTAGGGATGGCAATGTCCAACGTTTGGTTGTAGACTGAAACATCTCAACAGCTATTTGATGTATTGCTATGAAATTTCATACAGACATTCATGTTCCCCAGAGGATGAATATGTCTGACGTTGGTGATCCTCTGACTTTTCCTCTAGCGCCACCAGCAGGTAAATTTTTCTGCTGAATCTTTGAAATACTGTAGTTTGACCTCTACTTGTTGGATCAGCACTGTGTTTGATGCAGATATTCATGGTGCCCAGAAGATGAATCCCGCTGACTTTTCCTCCTCTAGCGTCACCATGTGGTTGACATTTTTGGTTAAGAGAGAAATGTCTTGACAACTATGGGATGGATTGCCATGAAATTTGATCCAGACCTTCATGTTCCCACAGCAGGAATTGTATTTATGACTGATTTATGACTACACATCTGCAAAACTAATGACATTCCCATCAACCTCAGCTATACTTTCTGTTTAAAACATTCAACCTGCTAAACATCAGCATGTTAGCATTGTCATTTTGAACATGTTAGCATTCTGACATTAGCATTTAGCTCAAAGTACCATTGGACAGCCTCACAGAGCTGCTGATGTAGCTGAAGACTGCAACAGACATTGGCAGCACCGCATAGTGTAGTGTAATTTGATCAATTGACACCAATAGTGCTCACACACAGAAGAAGTAGTCGGGAGGATGTGCAGATCTGCAGGTCTTATAAATTTGCTGTTGTTCTAAAAAGTTAATGCTGAGAAGTCAGATCCTGACAAGTTGATGTGATGATGCACACCAAGATGCAGCCAGCGTGTAAATAGAAAACAATAGCCCCTTTTACACAGCCTGTTCCAGGCGAGAATGCTGCACCTTTATCCACCTCGCTGTTCTGTATGAAAGGTATGGACATGGCGTGGGGGGGCAGTTTTGCTCCGCCAATAATCCGGCTATGGAGGTAGTCAAAGAGCGGGATCGACATCTGTGTAAAAGGGACGCTGTTGTGTTACATGTCATACCTCCTCCTGAACGCGGGCATGCTATGTAAAAGCACACACAGGGGCGACATTATGCTGGCTGGCTTTGTTTGATTCAGTGTAAAAAAAAAAAAAAAAAAAAAGCAGCTTAATGCAGGATCTCTGTATAAAAGAGCCTAATGAGTTCAGGTGTTTTGACACGCTGCTGGTGTGTTGCAGATTAATCTTGTTTAAATTTAATCTTTGAATACTGTGAGCGCTACAAATTAAATTTCCATTCACCTCCGGTTTATTGGAGTGAATCTCAAAGACAGATATCTCACAGCTCGGGGCGAATAAAACCACAACTACCTGCCTGACAAGTTAGAGATAAATCAGGAAACATGTTCTTTGTGATTCGGGTGAACTGACCCTTTAATCTTCCTCACATAGCTAAAAACATCCTCCTCCTACCAGATTATCCTTTACTCCCTCCACCTCTCTGTATTACCGACCTTATGCTTCCTTTTCCTCCCCGTGTTCCCTCCGTTTATCTGCTCCTCACCCTGTTGTTTTGTCTCCACAGTCACTGTATCCATCAGATTCTAGACAGTGTGTCTTACACCCACCAACATGACATTGTGCACAGGGACCTCAAGGTGTGTGTGTGTGTCTCATTGTGTTGCATTGCCCTGCACCCTCCGTATATAAGGGTTGTTCTTTTACATGCTTGTGCTTTATTGTTACTCTTTAATTTATGCCTGTGATGTTAAAACAAACTTGCCTGTGCCTGCTGTCTGTCTGTCTCTTTTTTGCGTTTCTGCCTGTCTTCAGGTTTTTGCTTTTGGGACTCTTGTTGCACTATTTTAAACGGTCTGAACTAGAATTGTGATTTCCTGTGGGCCCGAGCAGACAGGGCACCATACTCTGAGAAAGAGAGAGAGAGAGAGAGAGAGAGAGAGAGAGTATGAGTGAGAGAGTGAGTAAGCATGAGAGAGAAAATGAAAGTGAGGAGCGTTCATGGAGTAACAGCAGAGTAAAGCCTAAAACCTGCTAAATCTTTTCATCAAAGGTGCTGCCGTTCCCTGAATAAATTACACGACAGAAACGTGCAGGTTAGACACAGTGTCTCCCACGTGGAGCTGCAGCACACTCCTACGCTGCCTGACTAATGTTTGGCCCCTTCTTGAAAACAGAAAACAACAAAAATGTACACCTTCTCACCCTTTGTAGTTCACAGACAGGTTCACTGTTCACACTTTTTTTTTTTTTTTGTGCGTTTGTGTGTGAATGTGGTGCACAGGGAGAGCTTTCCTATATGGATATTGAAGATGTATATGTGTGTATGTGCATGTTTCATAGGATTTGTTTCATAATAATTTAAGAAAATCTTCCAAGAATCAAACCAAAAAATGAAAGTGAATATGAATTATTTGAAACCAAAAATTTACCTCAAAGGCAAAACTTATAAAATATTCAAGAGTTCCACATTTTATCGCAATATTCTCCTCTTTTCTGTCACGGATTGGATTTTCTCTTTTGCTGTCACTATTTTCTGTTCTGTTCTTTAGTTTTTCAGTTCTGACACAGTTCATTTATTTTGGAGGGAAAGGTCAACGGTCCAGAA
Source organism: Thunnus maccoyii (assembly GCF_910596095.1). Taxonomy (NCBI): domain Eukaryota; kingdom Metazoa; phylum Chordata; class Actinopteri; order Scombriformes; family Scombridae; genus Thunnus; species Thunnus maccoyii. The sequence continues at coordinate 25,221,798 of NC_056551.1, read as the reverse complement.
GTGAAATATTTCCCCCCTCACCAACTATTTATATCTCTTGCAACTGAAACAGAAAATAAATGTCTTTTTAATTTTTCTTTTAGGTTATCATTAGTAATTATAAACAACCATATAGATACATTGGCTGCTCAATATATATGAATTTAAACAATGTGATGCACATGTTTGTTGTTTGTTTTTGCCTTAATCATCTGCAGGACAGTGAAATCTAACACGCTATTTATCCAGTGTTGCTGAAGGCTAATTTAGTTTACTGGGATTTCTCTGCCCACAGTGTCTGTACACTGAGCTTGTCAATAAATCAGATGAATATCAACAACCCCCTGTTTACTTCAACTTCAGCTTATATTAACGCTAACTAGACCTAAATTAATCCTGCAGCAATGCTGATTAAAGGTTAGCTTTAGCTTTCTTGCAAGCCAAAACAAACAACAAGTGGGAAAGATGTGTGATTACATCATATTCTTTGGATTTATTATATATATTCAGTGACCAGTATCTATATAGTTGTTTATGATTTCTAATAATAACTTCAGAAAAGTTAAAGGGGGCGCATCATGCTAATTTCCAGGTTTAAATTTATATTCTGGGGCTTTAAGGGAATATCTTTGCATGATTTACAGTTGAAAACTCCTTATTTATCTTCTACTGGTCCTTTATGCAGCCCCTCAGTTCAGCCTCCATCTCAAACAGGCCGTTTTAGCTCCTGTCTCTTTAAGATGATGACATGATGAGCCCACTCTTTTCTGATTGGTCGGCTTCAGGAAACTTCCTCTGGCTCCGGAGGCTACGTAAGCAAACTATAGTAGCAGGATTTCACTTCTTCTTCTCGTTCTTTACCTGAAATGGAAACTTCTTAAATACATCCGGACATGTTGGAGCCTGAATAAGATCTGAAATATGTGAGCGAACAACGTGAACAACCCAAAGAACAATATTAGCAACAAAAGCTACTGAACTGACGGCCATTTGTGGGCATGTTCAAACAATCTGACGTCATCATGAGGAAGAAGTAGAGGTAACTTTGTTGTGTTCAGAGCAGGATGAAGCCCTGACTTTTGACTTGCAGGCAGCATTTTTACATACGTTCATCTCATGTTATGGAACTTTGACCATGTCTAACATCCAACATCATAAAAGTGTATCACTTGTTGCGCTTCTGTACTGCTGACCAATGGAGACGCAGCGCTGTAACACCTGTCCATAGGAGCGTTTTGTGTCCAAACTTCAAAAAAGTGACAGCAAAAAAAAAAAAGAAAAATCCCCACCAGTGAAAGAAAAACGGAGAATATTGTAATCAAATATAAAACTCTTGTATAGTTTTATTGTAAATTTTGCCTTAAAGGTCATTTTTTGGTTTCAATTTACTTATTTTTTGTGTGATCTTTGGAAGATTTTGTTGTACTATCATGAAACAAATTAAATCCCATACTGTTCCAGTGTGTGACTGTGATGAATGTGATACTGTGTGTATGTGTGTGTGTTTGTGCGCACATTTTTGTTACCTCTTGGGGACCTTTGCCGGTGTGGGGACCAAAGCCTGGTCCTAGTGAGGCAAAACGTCATTTCTGAGGTCCTGGTTAAGGTTTAGGGATTAGGGTTTGGGTTAGGCTGTCCACAGTGAATGGAAGTCAATGCAGTGTCCTAACAAGGATAGCTGTGTGAACTTGTGTATGTGTGTGTGTGTTTGTGTGTGTGGAGTGAGTGTGTGTGTGTGTGTGTGTGTGTGGCCCCTGTTGAGACGTTGCTGCCTCTGCATGGATGTGACAGTCGGGGGCTGAATGTGTTCAGACTAACCTGCTCCCCCTGCTGTTTGCATGCAGTCATTGCATCCAGCAGATCCTGGAGGCCGTGCTCCACTGCCATCAGATGGGGGTGGTACACAGAGACCTCAAGGTGAGTCACCTGCAGGGGTGTGTGTGTCTGTGTATGTGTCTGTGTGTGTGTTTGTTTGTTTGTGTGTGTGTTTGTTGGGAGTGAGGGATTTATAGTTGTGTTTGTCTGCGTCTGACTGTTGTACTAGATTCTGAAGGCTGGTAAGTGCAGTGAGATATATTTAAATCCCAGCATGTCTGTGCATGTCTGCGGGCCTGATTTATCAGTGCATGCATGAGTGTGTGCATGTCGGCTTTCTTGGTGCAGATCAGACTAATAATATCTGTGCATGCATTTAGAGTGTAGGAACTGTATTCATGTTACTACGGTGATGTTTTTAATCAAACTTTATTTTAAAGAGCAACTTAACAGCAGCTGAAAATCTTGTTTTCGCCAACCTCCAGCGGTTGAAGTTCTCACCTTGTTGTAGTGATGTCACAGTGTACTCCAGGGTACACTGTGACATCATAGTTGAGTGACTTGAACCAGAAAGGGCAGCGAAACTCTGCTTTTCAGCCTGGTGTTGAGTTACTGTGGAAGTTCATTGAATTGCTTCATGTATATGAATTATATGGTACTTATTAATACTAATCCTAAAAATAAATACACCTTTAATGAGTTAAATACAAGTCACAGATATATTTTATGTCTTACAGATGAAACAAAAAGTTGTTCGTGTAGGAATTTTAAAATTTATTTGTGGATTTCAAACTTTCTTCACAGCAAAATAGGTAAATTTATTAGTTTATAAAGTTTATTAAGGACATATATGATGTAATTGGACATAATGACATCTGACTGGTTTGAGTATTTACATTTTTTTTTAAAATACCTGTTTATACACCAGTTCTGAACAGTTAATTCATTTTTATGCACGATTATTGATGCTTCATAGTTAACAAATACATTAGTAAACTCTAGTGTGATATAATGTGTTATAAGCTATTTATTAATTGTTTTTAAACAGTTAGGAAATACTAAATAAAGGGTAAAAATAGAAAAAAAACATATTTGTGAACCATTTATTAAGATACAAAGCAGCTCTACTGCGAAAATTTTGGATATGTTTTATGAAATCTTCTCCATGCCGTCCTCAGCTCACTTGATATTATATCAGCGTGACTCTTTGGGGAACGCCACAAATGCTTTATACTCCTGAAGTGTATTAAAGGTTGCCCACACAGAGGAGGCCAGACGGGAAAGGTCGGAGGTTGTGATGTGATGATTTCTCTAGTGGAGGTTTATTAAGTTACCGTGAAGGAAAAAGACATTGAGATGTTGTTGTTTTGTCATTAGTTGCTCATAACAAAGGCTGAAAGATGGAGGCCAGTATCTACTATCCTGAAGGTCAGGAGGAGAAGAACATCTAATATCTGGAGGATCAATATGTGGTCCTCGGTGTGCCTCAGTAAATGTCATGTATGTCCAGTGAGGTAGTGCACAATACATGGGGGTTTTTACAAAGGAAACCATCAAAATAGGAGTCCAAACCAAACATGTTGTGTTTTTCTGACTGCAGTGAATTCTTTTATTTCCCAATGAATTCATCTTCCCTCTCGTGCCGTTTGTGATGTAGGAAGAAAAAGAAGAAAGAGCAAGATTACCTTTTATTTGCTCCCTTTTTCCTCTTTATATTGGAACATGGCTGTCACTCACTCTGTGATTCTGACCTCAGAGTTAAAACAACCTGACCTCGATAACAATGAAGAAAAATGTCAACTCACACCTTGCAGGACCCATTTATTCTTCACAAAATTTCATCCTAACTTTCTAATGTTTTATTTTGAAACTGCTGGTAATGAAATAATGTGATTTGTTGAAGTATTTTAAAGATTTGATGGTTAGATGTAGATTTTTTTTATTTGCACACATAAACAGCAGCAGATAAAACAGATAAAATAAAGAAAACAAATGTGACAGGAGAACAGACCCCCCCTCAATTTACTAAAAAAATACTAAACTAATAATTACAATATGATTTAGCAAAATACAAAGATAATAAATGACAAAAATATAGCAAAAATACACAGACAACAACGACTGAACGTTTATGTATTTTCAAATTTTCCCACAATGAAAAAAGAATACAAAAAGCAAAAAAACAAACAAAACACATACATACCTAAACGAGAGCTAGCAGCGTTTTGAGGCAATGCTGCATTACACTGCTATCGTTTTGATGTTTAGATGTTAATGTTCCCCATGTTATCCATATTACTGCATGTGTTAGCATGCTAACATTTGCTAACTAGCGCTAAACACAAAGTACAGCTGAGGCTGATGGGAATGTCATTAGTTTTGCAGTTATTTGGTCATAAACCAAAATACTGGACAAATTACAATTTTGACCTGATGATGGAGCTCGATGAAAGATAAGTTATTAAGTTATTACAATTTATCCTGAGGGGGAAATTAACGCCTGTGACAAATTTTATGGTAATTTTACGGAAAAAAACACAGTCAGCCAATCCAAGAAATACGGTGATTCCAGCTAATGAAACCACAATATTTTACATTTATTTAAACGTGTAAACAGATTTTTTTAAACCTCAGACAGAGCCAGGCTAGCAGTTTCCCCCTTTTTCTAGTCTTTACGCCAAGCTAAGCTAAGCTAATTAGAGCTGGAACAATTAGTCAATTAATTGATTAGTTGAGCGATAGAAAACGAATTGGCAACTATTTTTATAATTCATTAATTGTTTAGTTAATTTAATCGTGTAATTTTTAAGAAAAAATGCTGAATATTTTCTGGTATCTTTAGTCCAAATTGACAGTAAACTGAATATCTCTGGTTTGTGGTCTGTCGGTCAGAACAAAACAAGATATTTGAGGACAGCTTCGAGAAACAGTGACCAACATTTTTCACCATTTTCTGACATTTTTAGACCAAACAACTACTCCATTAATCAATCAAGAAAATAAAGAACAGATTAATCTAATTAATCAGATAATGAAAATTAGCGCTAAAGCTAATAGCCTACAGACATGAGAGTGGTAATTGATCTTATCTGAGCTTATTTTTGTCAAGAAACTGAATAAAATGTCAAACTGTTCCTTTAAATTCAGGATTTCTTCTGCTTTTAGTAAATGTACAATTTCCCCAAATTGGCCTGAAACCCCACAAAGTGAGTTTTAACGTTGTACCCTTATTGTGTTTTTAGGGTTTATATCAGTAGGAGGATGTGCGAGGTGCTGTAGAGTGTCTAGTCTACATAATTTCATCGGCGAGGTCGGATCCTTTAAGTACTTCCAAACCTCTTGTCGTTAAGTCGAGCCGCCTCTAATTGAGTTTAAAAATCAGCCAGCAGAGGGTGACATGATGGCTGTTCTGCAGCTGGATCAACGTCCAGCTGTTTCTGTGCAGCTGTGGAGGAATGATTACTTAGTTGGATGGCACAAATCAGTCGCTATCATCAATAAGTGGTTGTACAGAAAAAGAGCTGTTATGGTTGTGTGTGTGTGTGTGCTGTGGACTTGTCTGTAGATGTTTGTCAGATTGCTTTTACATCCGTGTCTGAGCAGGAAGGACACGGCTGTTTCAAAAAAAAGACAAGCTGTGTTTGGTCTTGCTCAAGTAAACAAATGGCAAAGGAAGGCTTATACACATTTTTATGTCCCATCTGTCTGTCTCAGCGTCTGAGTGTGTGTGTGTGTGTGTGTGCATATGTGTGTTTGTGTGTGTGTGTATCAGAATATGGATGACTGTTGCTGCATCCGTAGCTATTTTTAGTCATCTGATCTGGGTTTAACTGGTCACATCTCAGTGATTTGTCACACTTTCCTTCCTGTTTTTCTTTTAAAATCATATGAAAACCAAAAGTAAAAGGTTATTTTTTCCACCAAATCCAAAAAACCATCACAAATGTTGAAGGTGTTAGGGGATGTTTTACAAAATGTAACTTCTAAAACGGGAGAGTTTTTCTGACATGACTGTGTTTGATGTTTTCTGTTGAACATGCAGCCAGAGAACCTGCTGCTGGCCAGCAAGTGTAAGAACGCAGCAGTGAAGCTGGCTGACTTTGGACTGGCAATTGAAGTCCAAGGAGACCAGCAGGCTTGGTTTGGTATGTTACACACACACACACACACACACACACACTCACACACACACACACACACACACACACACATACATTTGCAGTGTGTACACAGACTTTTCTTTTCGACTGACCTCGACCCAAGAAAACCCTGTTAACCAAAAGGTGATGAAGCATCATAAATGATCTTTTGCATCTTCTTTAACTTTCAAAGACATCTTTAAAGGATAACTATTTTTCTTATTATCAACAAATCTCATGTGCAGAACCAAACTCACAATGATCTACTGACAAGTATTGTGTGTGTATCCGAACCCTGATATATCTTATTCCTCCGTTGTTGTACAAAAACTATTAAAAACAAGTCAGTGAGTCACACCACTGCACTGGGTGACATGTTCCTTCATCACTATGAACACACACATTGTAGTTTATTTTGACTCAATCCCACACACACCGTCCTGCTGCTAGAAATACTCACTAGAGCACCAAACGTGGGTTCATCCGCCACTAAAAATAGTCCCTAACGAATACAGTGTTTCCGCTTGTTTAAGTAACATTTGTTAAAAACTACAGTGCCCAGCTGTTTAATGAAATTACCAAGACTTTTTAAAAAATAAAAGTATATATTTGTGACCTGTTTTTAAACATTTAGCAGGAACAAATGGGCTTGAAGCTGAGTGCCACAGATACAGTAGGGTTGTCAAGAAATAATTACAGCACGTAATTCATTGTGAAACAGCAACTTGTAGTTTCTGCTTTTCTGTTTGTGTAAAGATTAAACACTTGATACAAGCTGTTAGTTGGTGAGCTTTAGAGGTGTTGGTAGGTGTGTTTTTGAACTTGGGAGAGAGCCAGGCTAGCTGTTTCCTCCCGTTTCTAGTCTTTACCATAGACTGCATAGAAAGACTGATGTAGTGAGATGTGACATTACCTAGCCCAGAGTTGCAGCTTCTTATTGGGTCATCTTATTGATTTGGAGCCAGGACGTGCGGGGTGTTGCATTTCATGCTCTGGAAACACGCCCCGCTACGTCGGACCCAAGCTAATGCTAGCTTACTGGGAACACGGAGTGCTGCACACTTAGGCTAACGTTAGCTACTTTAGCTAAATTGTGCTAACAGGGCAGGTATCTTAATCAAGTAACATTAAACTTAGTGAAATATTGCAACAATAATTCGACTCAGTTTGAGTACCGGAGCCAGGGAGAGCAGCAGGTGAGCCAAATCACAGCTGTCAATCAACATCCACACAGCAGACATCAAAGCTATGATAAGTCTTCAAATCTCATTAACAGAGCAATAATTTTCAAAATGACCACCAGCACACTTATTAGAGGGTCTGAATTTAAAGATTGAGACCATAATAACTTGTTGAAAATAATGATTGACTCAGTATTTCTAGAGAGAAGTTGAGGCTTTTTGAATGGGAGTCAGTTGGAGCATCTAGCGGCCATCGGTGGCGCTTTAAAGTTGTGGTAGTTACCGCTCAGTTCTTCCACTACACAAAGCTCCCGGCTCTAGCTTCATAGTTAATGACATAAGAGTATCAGTCCTCTTATCTAACTCTCGCCAAGAAAAGCAAAGAAATGTATTCCCTAAAATGTTGAACTATTCCTTTAAGAAGCCTGGTATTTTCTTTCAAGGGAAATCTACAATAGCATCTGCCAGTCTGTTGCCATCCTCCTCCTCCTCCTCCTCTTCCTCCTCTTGATCATGAAGGGTTCTGTTGCCTGACAGTTCTGATGTGCAGCAGAGCTGTCACACTGAAGCCTGCGCAGCGCTTTGATGGGGAAAAGTGTAGGCTTCCACAGGATTGTTCATCCATACTGTCATTTTATCCTTTTTGTCAGCGTGCCCTTGAGTCAGGCAAACAAGGAGGGATTTTTTCCTCCTCATCCTCTAATATTAGACTTATCTCATCTGACTGAAAGACCGATGTTCCTCTTCTTTTTGTTTTCAGTTTATCTTTTTTTTATGTGTGATGTGATTCTTTTTTTTCTCTGACAGATTCCAGTTCTCACCTGATATCTAATTAGTGTTAATTTGAAAACAAAAGTAAAAGTTGAACTGATGTTAGTGCTCTTCTGTTCAGGAAGATAACATTGCTGAATCTTCAGGCTAGTTTCTTAATTTGTGCTGAACAGCAAGCTCACAAAGTGCACTAAGTTTACTTCCCTATACTTACTTTTACCTTGAGCCAAATTAGGATCTATTATAAAGAGACTGCAGCAGGCTGAAAGCTCTGACTGTACATTATGCTGCTTAATGCACTCAGTCTGATGATTATAAGTATGACATCACTCACTATTTGCTGACTCAAAAAAAGCGAACCATGGACCAAAAAATGTACGCTGTGTCCAAAATCAGCTCCTTAATCATTATTTTCTACATCAGTGGTTCTCAACCTTTTCAGTGTCAAGGACCTGCAAACTGATGCACATCAGGCTGCAGACCAGTATTTGATAAGATGTGGTCTCAGGGATCCACAGCAGATAAGATTTAGTTATTCTATAACTGTCTGTTCTGTAGATTAACCCTGAAATAGTCTTATACATTCTCTCGTAAGGCTAACATCTAGTCAACAAAATAATAGTGAAATTAAAGTATTCCCCATTTTTCTGGTGACCCCCTTGGAACACCCTCAAGGACCCCTGGGAGTCCCTGGACCCCAGGTTGAGAACCGCTTCCCTGCATAATAAACAAACAAAAGTTTACTCAGCAGTAAATTGAGATTTTGGACTCTTATTTCTTCTTTTCTTTTCTGTATTTCGGACATGACTAATCATTATTTTGCACCATTACTGACAGGTCACATTAATTTACATATTTAACTAAAAGTAGAGCTGCAACTATTGAATTAATCACAAGCTATTGTGATAATTGATTAATCTTTTTGAGTAATTCTCTGGTTCCAGCCTCTCAGATGTGAGGTACTTCTGTCTAGTAAACTGCATATCTTTAGGATGTGGACTTTTGTTGTGGGTTTTTGGAAACAGTGATCGAGATTTTTCACCATTTTCTGACATTTTATGGATCGAACAACTAATCGGTTAATTGATAATGAAAATAATCGTTAGTTTATGGAGCTATTTCCCTATCTTTATTCAAGAGCGTGGTATATCAATTTGAGAGCATAATTTATTGATTTCATGTTCAAATTTTGTAATTTGTCCCTCAAAACCCTGCCCTCGCACTCAAATAGCCTCTGCTTGCGCTTAGATTCGCTCTGTTTCTGCTCAAATTGTGAGCTTGCACTCAAATATAATGTTGCTTGCACAGATTTCCTGTGTTCAAGCTTCAGCTCTTCTCCTCACACTCAGGCTGCTTCTGCACACTCGTGAAACTTCTGCTCTCGGATTTCTCCTCTTCTCTTGGATTTTTTGTGCTATTTGAGTGCGAGGGCAGGGTTTTGAGGGACAAATTACAAAATTTGAACATGAAATCAATAAATTATGCTCTCAAATTGATATACCATGCTCTTGAATAAAGATAGGGAAATAGCTCCATATTAGTTGGCCTGTTTGTGATTTTGAGCTGTCCAAGATGAAAGTGAGACTCGTCCACCAACAGCTGATGTTTGGCAACCGAAGACATAAAGCCTGCACCAAAATCCTGACAACATCAGAAACGTTCGACTAAATTCTCACATCGTGATTGTTGCTACGACCCACATTTACAAACCAACCCGTCAGAATACAAAGTGAAATGAAACAGAATACACTGGCGAGCTAATGCTTCTGCTGAAAAACATATTTAGGTCAAACTCACTTTGCAAAATCTGCATTTTTACGTTGCTCTGTTTCCCCTCCGGCCACAACCGGCTTCACATCATCATCATCATCTTTTGTTTTTGATGTTTTTTGATGCATAGAGGTGCCAGTCATATGCTGCATTTGTGACTTTCTCTCTGTGTTATCTAAGTAAACGTATGTAAAAACTTATAAACTGTTTGTCTGCGTGTGCAGGTTTTGCAGGAACTCCCGGCTATTTGTCCCCAGAGGTTCTGAGGAAGGAGGCGTACGGTAAACCTGTAGACATCTGGGCATGCGGTAAGCTCTTTGTCTCTGTGTTTTTCTCGCTGCCGCCTCCTCTCCCTCCTTCTTGTCACTCAGACAAAGGTTGCGTTTTATGCGTGTAGGTGTGATCCTCTACATCCTTTTGGTTGGATACCCTCCGTTCTGGGACGAGGACCAGCACAAACTCTACCAGCAGATCAAAGCTGGAGCATACGATGTGAGCCCGCCTCTCTGTTTTCTCTCTTTCTCTAAAATCAGTCGTGTTGTTCATATTTTTGATATTTATATATATATATGTACACATGTGGGCATGCATGGGTGTGTATGCGCTTTAGTTTCCCTCCCCAGAGTGGGACACGGTGACTCCGGAGGCTAAAAATCTGATCAACCAGATGCTGACTATAAACCCAGCCAAGAGAATCACTGCCCAGGAGGCTCTGAAGCACCCATGGGTCTGCGTAAGTATCCAGCACCCTGTTACTGCACAGAGGAAACTAAATTCCATCCTCCTCCTCCTCCTCCTCACTCTCTCCCCCTGTTTTTTGATACTCCCAACAATTTATCATTTTGTAAATCCTCTAACAGCAAGTTTGTGAACATCTGCCCAAAAGCTGCCAAATATCAGCACCATCTGTTTCCAAACATGTGATCTCTGACATGTGCTGATACAAGGTCAGCTTATCTTGGAGCGATTTGTTCCACAGAAGGGCAAAAGAGCAACCTATCTTAAGGGATAAACGCTTCTATCTGCTCTTCACCCATAAAAAATATCAGTTCCACCAGCTTACAAGCTCTGTACTGTGCGTTGCAAATGTACGACTTAATCTCAGATGGTTTGATGCATATAGAAGAGGTAAAAGCACTCCTCCGGTCGCTCATCACGCTGAAAAGCTGATAACATTGTATTTACAGCAGGTTTTTATATCAGCAGTCTGGTTATTACCGAAGAAGTATCTGAAAATACCCCTGAAAAACATGATTCATTGTGCTTTTAGAAAACAGTTGGGGCTGCATCTATAAATGTTTTTCCATTATTACTGGTACATTTACATGTGCGCAACAATGCAACTACAGCAGTGGTGGAAAAAGTATTCAGATCCTTTAAAAGTACTAATGCACTAATGTGTAAAAATACTCCATTACAAGTAAAAGTCCTGCATGAAAAATCCTACTACAGTAAAAGTACATAAGTATTATGAGCTTGATGTAGTTAAAGTATTGCAGTAAAAGTAGTGGTTTGGTCCCTCTGACTGATATATTATTATATATGACATTATTAGATTATTAATAGTGAAGCATCAGTGTTAGAGCAGCATGTTACTGTTGTAGCTGCTGGAGGTGGAGCTAGTTTACACTACTTTATATACAGTTAGGTAGTTTAGTCCAGTGGTTCCCAACCTAGGGGTCGGGCCCCTCCAAAGGGTCAGCAGATAAATCTGAGGGGTCGTGAGATGATTAATGGGAGAGGAAAGAAGAAAAAACAAAGTTCTGATACACAAATCTGTTTTCAGTTTTTTGGACTTTTTCTCTAATCTTTGATTTTTGCTGAAATATTGGATCATTTGAACATTTATTGAAATGAAAGCATGTGAGAAGTTTAGAGGTAAAAATCACTATTTGGTGGAGCTGTTAACAACTCATAGACATGTGAAATGTGACCCCGACTACACACTGCTTTTTGTAAGACGTCAAAAGACAAAAAGGTTGGAAACCACTGGTTTCATCTTTAACAATGTGTTGTATTTCAAAAGCTTGTTATATTATCCATTGTGTCAAATCTTCATCTGAAAAGTAACTAAAGCTGTCAAATAAATGTAGTGGAGTAGAAAGTACAATATTTCCCTCTGAAATGTAGTGGAGTGGAAGTATAAAGTAGCATCACATGGAGATCATATTCAGATTTTCCAGAGGAAATGTAATTTGGAGATTTGATTATAATAATCATGAACTTAATTTACGTTGTAATGTGATTTATGTTGGAAAATCATGATAAAACCATTCAGCACACTAAGTAAACCCTTTTTTTCTCAGCATATGCCAGCAGCGAGCTCTGCTTCATATGTCTTATGATAAAACTGAATCAGTATATATAAAAGGTGACGACTGCCGGGACACTATAACACCTAGTTGAATGTATTTAGCCCGGGGTTTTTGCCAAACATGTCGTCACCTATAGAGCCTCAGAATCAACACTTTCCAGGGAAGCAAGTTTCTCTTGACAGCTCCTGCCCACATAAACCTGTCAGTGTCAGAGCTGCTCCTCTAATGTTTTATTTTCAGCATCTCTCTCTCTGTCTCCCCACAGCAACGCTCAACAGTGGCCTCTATGATGCACAGACAGGAGACAGTCGAGTGCCTGAAGAAGTTTAACGCCAGGAGGAAACTCAAGGTGTGAAAACGCTTGATGGGATTAAAATAGTTACAGCAGATTAAAAAAAAAAAACACGTAAAATGAGACTAATTTGTGAACATGAATCATCTATTTTAAACTTTCACCTCAGATTTTCTCACCTCCGTCCATCCTGCGTTTAGCCTCTTCTCAACCCCGTGTGTCTCTCTCTCTCTCCCTCGTCCTCCGCAGGGCGCCATTTTGACCACCATGCTCGTCTCCAGGAACTTCTCTGGTGAGTGCCGCCGCCGCCGCCGCTCCTCCTTGAAAATACGAGAGTCAAGGGAACATCTCGGCGCCCTGACAGGGGGGAGAGACGAGAGAGAGAGAGAGGAGGACAGGATGACACGCCATCTGTCTTCCGCCATGTCTTCACACATACACACACACACACACGAACACACAGCAGGTTGATGGGCGGCGGTGTCAGAGTAAGCAGGAAACACAGCGGAGAGAGATTTGCTTGGTTTTCGTGCCTCCGTAGCCATAATCTCACACAATAAAACTTGTTTCTTTATAACTTAATTCTTCAAAAATCCACCTTCTTCTTCTTCTCGTTCCTTCAGCTGGATGTTCTTCTTCTTCTCTGTGCAGTTTAACTCGTGTACCTACGAGCAGGATTGGTGACATCACAGCCAGTTTGGAGCCAATCGTGATCCAGTATTTAACTTACACGAGTGTGATGTGAAGCAGGAGACATCATGTGTCCAGCAGGAAAACTTAAGAAATGAAATAAACACACTCTGAAATGGAAATTAGAGCGTCTATATATTCAGTCATGCGCCGTATTTCCAAGTGAAACAGAAAATGTTGCAAAAATACTACTATCAGTCCTAAAATACAGTAAAATTACTTCACACTTCATACAATCACATTGGATTTAATCAAACTTAACCACCATCAAATCCACTAAAAACAAAAGCAGGTTGCTTATTTCAAGTTTAAGAGCAGAAGTGACTCTAAACGCAGCGTATCGTCTGTGTCTCTCAGACTCGTACGCATTTTATTTACAACATGAATTAAACTTTAATGCGTGGGGATTTTTTGATGATGCGACCCACCTGTCTAAAAGACTTTCCAGAGTGCCAGAACTTTTATTAAGTGTCACCTGCTGGGTGATAATAGTTTAAAGGCAGGACTTTAGAATAATATAGCGGTGGACTTTGGCACAGTTTATATATTATATATATCGGGCTCTTAAAAAGCCACTTCAGCACCGCCTACGTAAATCTTTCTCACTCAACGTTACGACTCAGCACTAACGAACCAGCTGTGTGTGTTTGCTTTTCCCTTCTTTATTCTATTAAATCAGACATTTAAAGGTGGTGATTTCTATATATATTTTTTATTGTCAATAAATCCCATGAAAAGACCAAAACAAACAATGAACTATATCTTATTCCTCTGTGCTGTAGAGCTCTATTGTTGTCCAAAAACTATTAAAAACACATTAATGTAATCATGAGAGGACGTTAAGCTCTTTTAACTCCTCGTTGCTCACATGCTGGAGTTTCAATGGATCATTTTATTAATTTCAACAGTTGCCATGAAGGACAATTGAGAATCTAAAGAGGATGTGCTGGTCTGATTATTAGTCTGCTGCTGTGAGGGGAAAATAGTTTTTTAGACTATCTGATATGAGAAGATTGATCTCTTCAGCGCCCCAAAATAATCCCTTTCACAGCATTTCCTAGTTTCCTAGTAACTGATTTTGTGCATAAGATACCATGATTGAGATATTACAATTTATTAATACAATGATGTCTCTCTCACTGCATGTTTACCTGCTGCTGCTGCAGCTTTTACATCAATCCGACAGCGTTCAGGTCAGACCTGTGATCCAGTCAGACCGCCATCATGTAAAAGTGACCAGAGTGCTTTATCCAGACATGAGTCTGACATGTTAAATTGCTCTCAGATTGACATAAAGGCGTGCATGTCTGAAAGGCTGCTGCTTTCTCTCTGTGTGTTTCAGTGGGTCGGCAGACTACAGCCCCCGCCGCCGTCAGCGCCGTGGCCGGAACCACCGCCGGCATTGTGGAGCAAGGTAAACTCATCACAGCCGATTCGCTAACGTCTCCTCTCACTGACCTCGCGGCAGACGTAATTAAATAGGAAAAATCAGCTTGTTTTTAATCTCTCTTCTTAAATCTTCCCATCCGAGACACGTATGTTAAGGTTAAGTTTCCTGTCAGAACCCCTGAACCGACGCGCCGGCAAAAGGTCAAATGCAGGGGATCAATTTCCCCCATGAGGATTAATAAAGCACTCCTTCTTCTTCTTCTTCTCTTCTCTCCCCCCCCCCTTCACATACACCCCCACCCACCCTTAATGCTTCTCAAATGTTTGCCAAGGTAAGCAGCCTCATCTCTCATCTGGGAGCCAAGAGTATTACTGTTAAGATGTCTTTGCTTGTCATGGGTTAGGGCTTCTCTGTTGTGCAATACAGTCACATGCCCTGCGGGGAATTAGGAGAGAAATTGCATGCAGTTTGGTTGTAGTGTGTGTGTGTGTGTGTGTGTGTGTGTGTGTGTGGAAGCTTAGTTGTCAGACGCTCTTGAATGTGACATGCAAAATAATAAGTAGCACTCGGAGCTTCAATGAAAGATCAGTCTGTATGTTTTTATGCTGATTTTCTTCTTTTATTGTTAATTTTTTTGGCAGCGTTAAAACACCAAAATACACATTTTTATGTCTTCTGCACTCTTTTCCCTACTACGCTAAAGTGTTTACATTTCCCGCCCATCAATGAACTCTGTAGTGATCCAAACTAATCCAGCCTACTCTTGAGATTAACAAACCCATTATCACATACCTGCATCTGTATTCCACTTCCCTCATGCTTTCATTCCTAATCCCCCCCCCCCGCTCTAACTGTGCATGTGTGTGTGTGTGTGTGTGTGTGTGTGAGCGTATTTGGATTATATAGTCAGTTAGACTTTTTTTTTCCCACCATGCCCTCTGCTTATCTAATGCTTTGGGCAATGGATCAGGGTTAGGAGGTGCCAGTTGGATGTGTGTGTGTGTGTGTGTGTGTGTTTGTTTGTTGGGTTTTAATGTATTTTCACAGGACGGAGGGAGGGTTTTTTTTTTTTTTAAGAGGGAGGGATAAATTCAGCTGTGTTTTTTTCTCCCCCTCTGAAGGGTGGTAAGGAGGAAGAAATGGGGAGAGATAAGAATTGTCACTCTGTGTGTGGTCTGCATGTTTATTTCCTAAGTTAGGGAGAGCTTTGATGGGCAGGTGACTTTTTGAGCCAATGCATGCATGCATACGTTGCATCTGCAGCTGCTGTGTATGTGTGATCGTTGGTCATCTGAAGGTCTATGATGTGTACTCTTCCATCTGAGGGTGTGTCCTTCTGCCTCTCCGCAGCAGCCAAGAGTCTCCTCAACAAGAAGGCTGATGTCAAGGTAAGCTAGCTCGTCTCGTCTCATGCCTCCCCCTCGTTTTCTCTTGTTTTCATCCGCCTCGTTTCCTCTTCGTATCCTTGGCTGCCCTTCCACTGTTCTGATGCCCTTTGCGTTCAGAACTACTTTTATTATTCCATAAATATTTCCATCAAAGGCAGCAGATGCAATACATTCTGGGTGATTTGACTTTGTCAAGTGCTGTGCCGTTCGATTTTATATTTCCGAGATATTGTTTTTAGACTTAAAGGCACATTTTAAGCATGATGAATATGTCATTTCCTTTTCTGTTATTTAATGTTTTAGCTCAGAGCTGCATTGATACTTTATTCATTCATATTACTGAAGATAGTGTGGGTCTCAAAGATGAGCTATTTTAAAGTCAATATAGCAAACCTGATGAAATAAACAAACCAAATGAAGAACCAGAGTATCATAGTGTTTTATCTTATGTAGCTCAGCTGAAGCAAGTACCACAGTTAACGTCAATTCATTGTAGATATTGTCTATAATAAATCAATAAATAGATAATAAACTTTAGAGTTTCACAGAGCAAGAACGTGGTCAGACATAGACATGAGACACTACTGACAAAAACATTTAAATATCCACTAATAACAAGTAATGAAGTATTTGAATAATATACAAATATAAACCAAAAGGATTGAGACTGAATGTAACTGAAGGCGCTTGCAGAGACAGTGCACCATTATAAAAGTATAAAAATACATTAAAACAAGGAAAATGCAAAAATCCAACTTAAAGACAGCAAGTAAACTTTTCAGCTCTAATTAATTTGAACTCTTGCATCATCATTCTGCACTTTTCTCACTTCTGATGGAAACTTTCTCTCTAACTGGCTGGTTCGAGGGAGCTGTGTCGCCTCCTCTTGACTCTCAGACACCTCGGTTTGGCACAGCTGGCTCTTTGCATCACTGCAGACATTTTTTTCTTACGAAATATTTCCCAGTGCCAAAGCTCATTAAAGAATTAGTCTGTGCACTTTCATTTCCTAAAGCGAGACGCTGAATCTGCAGTGACTTGGACAAGACTGACGCTGCACCTCTGTTAGCTCCCTTCTGCTTTTTTTAGTCCCACAAGTGGTTTGTTTTATTCTGTCAGGTTCTGTAAGTGTCTGTGTGCAGTACGTTATGCATTCTGCACTGTCGCAAATGTGTATTTATGTGTGTGTGTGACGTATTTGCTGTGTTGTCTTGCTTGCTGTGTACTTGCATGAGTCAGTGTGAGGCCTCTGATGACCAGTTCAATGTACGCTGTGTCAATAAATGGTTAAATTTGTGTCTGATGCAGAATTTTGGATACAGAACTTGTTTCATAACCTCAAGTCCCAAAGGATGATATTTGTGTTATCTTGTGGAAATGAGATATTTTCTCATCATTTTTCAGATGGAACCTGAGGAATTGGCAACTATCTTATAGAAGCATGAGAAGTGATAGATAGTCGTCTCGTTCCTGTTATTAAATAACAAGTTATTGACCTTGTTTACACGACATCATAACTTGCAAGATATCATTTTGTGTGCACAAGGTACGGATCCTGCTCATGCAAGGTCATATTTTATGTGCACAAAATATGACTCTGGTTTGCACAACATAATACTTTTATTCACATAAGATATGGATCATGTTCACGCAAGATAATGTTTTGTGCAAACAAGATACAGATCTTGTTTGTGTAAGTTAATCACTTGTATGCACAAGATATGGATCATATGCACTCAAGATGATAGTTTGTGTAAAAAAGATATGGATCCTTTACACAAAAGTCATATTTTGTGTTCACAAGATATTAATCTGTTTGCACAAAATAATAACTTTATCTGTATTAGATATGGATCTTGTTCAAGCAAGATAATATGTTGTGTGTGCAAGATACATATCTTGTTTACGCAAGATGATGACTAGTACACACGTGATGATAGCTTGTGTGGATATTGTTCATGCAAGATAATATTTTATATGCACAAGATAAGGATCTGGTTCACACAAGATAATAACTTCATTCACATAAGATAGGGATCTTGCTCGAGTGAGATAATATTTTTTGTGCACAAGATATGGATCATGTTCACACAAGATGATAGTTTGTGTAAAAAAGATATGGATCCTTTACACAAAAGTCATATTTTGTGTCCACAAGATCTGTTTGCACAAGATAATAACTTTCTGCGCTCTAGATATGGACCTTGATCAGGCAAGACGATATGTTGTACGCGCAAGATAATGACTGGTACACACACGATGATAGTTTGTGTGGAAAAGATATGGATATTGTTCCTTCAAGATAATATTTCATGTGCACAAGATATGGATCTGGTTAGCACAAAATAATAACTTTCTGCGCTCTAGATATGGATCTTGATCAGGCAAGATGATATGTTGTGCGCGCAAGATAGATATCTTGTTCATGCGAGATGATGCCTGGTACACACGTGATGATAACTTGTGTGGATATTGTTCATGCAAGATAATATTTTATGTGCACAAGATAAGGATCTGGTTCAAACAAGATAATAACTTTATCTGCACTAGATATGGATCTTGTTCTCCCAAGATAATAAAGTGTGCACACAAGATAAAAATATACGTACTTTTTTCAGGACTTTTAGGGCACGATAGCATTCAGAGTTGAAAGTGTGTGAATTATTATTATTATTATTATTAACAATGAAGCATCACTGCCTTTCTTTTCTCCTCTCAGTCTCTCTTGACCTGTTTCTCTATGACACACTCTTCTTTCATTAACCTGCTTCTCCTCTTCCTCCTCCTGCCTCTCCTCCTACCTCTCTGCGTCTGCACTCTACTCCCCCTCCCGTCTCTCCTCGGGTGGCCTGATGCTAATCTCAGATTATTTCCCACCAGATGATTAATCTATCATTACATAATCACAGCTTCTCTTTTGCTGCACCCTGACGTCACACGAATGCACACAACCCCGAAGCTATTTCAGTATTTCTGCATTAGCACAGGCATCCCCTCTCTCTCACCCTCTGCTTTACACAATCATCTCAGTTTCCAGAAGCAATTTCCTGGGAAGTCGCTCTTTACTATCCAAGCAGGTGCAATAGCTAAGAGCAATGAAACTGAGTTAAAATCAATTGTTATATAATGGCTTTATCATCCTAACTGTTACTGAATAACGGAGGACTGACTCTATTATGGAAGTCGTTATAATAAATAGACGGTTTTCATGAGTTTTTACACCCAAATTAACACCTTACAGTGTAATTATAGGTAACTGCTCTCATGTTTCCACACTGAACTACACAGTAAGCACTGATTTAGTTGAAGATCACAAGACGTCTAGACATCTAGGTTCAAACCTGGCCTCAAGCAGCTGACCAGGTACAAGTGCAATGTGAAAGAGCGCTAGACAGAAAGGGTTTGTTTTTTAAATATATATAATTATTAAAGTAAGAAACAACTGGAAGTAGACAAGTGGATAAGAAATACCATAAACAACAAGAAAGAAGTGCAACAATCAATAAAGTGCTAAAAGGTTAAAGTGTTGAGGTGTTTTAAGGCATTTCTTGAATGCAGCAGTTTATAATAGCAACATTGATAGGAACTACAGTAAAGAAGAAAAAGAAAAGTAAAACGACCCTCTTTGTTTTGCTTTTGCAACTTTACTGTTGTGGTTCAGTCTCAGTTTGCTCTTCAACCTCGTTTCCAGCAGCAGCAGCAGCTGTTTTCAGCTAAAAACCTCAGATAAACCTAGCATCTAGCAGCTAAAGAGCCAGATATTTTCCTCAGAAGCTGGTGGAGACCAAACCAGAGCTAAAAGAGAGTGAATATTGGATCTACATCAATCAGGTGGAAAAAAACATTAAAAAACACTTTTCTTTTTCAAGCCAGATGGACAGAGCACCATGTTTTTTAGCGCTGGTGTTAAGAGCAAGAGATCAACTCAGTATGTAAATCAAAAGTGATGTTTGTTGAATCAGACAGTGACTCAGGAAATTGATGGCTTTGCTTCTCACATGGAGGATGTAATTGATGTTGAGGCCGAGCAAACCACTTGCCTCCGTTTCCTGCGAAATTAAACATCATCATTCATTTTCACAGCGTTTCTTTTCTCCCTCTTGAAGATGCCGAAGATGTTTTAGTCATTTATGCTCCTCTAACAGAAAGACAGATCATTTAGTAGGACTATAAATGACCTTCCCCCTTCCTAACAGAAACTCTCTTTGGAGATAAACACCATATGCCGCGGTTCATTGCTCATTTTTGTGCTTTCCTCAGTCTGGGTGTTTGATACATTGGGATGGTTTGTGTTTCTTCAGCAGCAACATTTCCCTTCAGCCTTGCTGATCTTTTTGAAGACGGCAGCTTTTTGCTCCTTTCAGGGCCTGTGAACCTCTCTCTTGCTCCTGATTCATGTGTCTAACACTGTACTTTCCATCTTGACTTACAGTTGACTCTTTCTTCCGTTTCACATCCTCAGAGAGGACAAGTGCCTCAAATTTCTTTGTTCAGAATAGTTGACTTTTTACCCTATTTTCAGCATCCCATTGGGATACACCAATCCCACTTTATCTCTCCCAAGTACTGATTCTGATACTGAAACACTGGTCGCAACTATAATTGATTTTTTTAAAATAATAACAATGTCTGATCTGTCAGTGTGTAATGTGTTGGTCGTGGCTCGTAGTGATGAACCTACCGAGAATTATCAGTGACTCTGCAGCTCCTCTCGGCTTTATGGAGCTTTATACTGAATTTCAGTTCATTGTTTACCTGTCCGGCTGCAACTTTACTGTTCTGGTTCACTCTCAGCGCTCTCATAATGTCGTTTTCTGAGAAAAAGCTCTAAAAAGCCAATGTACACTACCTGCACCAAACAGCAAACAGACACAGTTAGCTGTAGACTAGCTGGTGAACATAGTGGAGCATTTAGCAGCTAAAGAGCCAGATATTTCCCTCAGGAGTTGGTAGAGAGCAAAAACAGAAGCTAAAAGAGAGTGAATATTGGACTTACATTCACCAGGTGGACAGAAACACGACTCCACATGAATGATTATGTTGCTCCGTAACTGCTGGATGTGGAAATAAGCAACTGTTTGCTAACAAGTTCAACATATCAACTTAAAAAGCTGATGATGTGTCAGAGTTGTGTTCACTACTTGTTTCTGCTGCCCCCAAGTGGCCAAAAAATCAGTTATTGCAGGATTAATGTGCATCTATTATGTCTGGATGATGTGGTTTGGTGTGTCCCTAATCACATAGCCTTCACCTCTGTTTGTCTTAACATCTTCATCTGTTCTCTCAGCCCTATAGAGACAGAGGGGGAATGGACAGCAGCAGTGTTGGAGGACTCTTTTATAAAATTCGGGAGTTTTAGTTAAACTTTCTTCCTCCCGTTGTCACTCTCTCTTTGAGCTCCTCATGCATCTTCTCCTCGTCCTTCGAGCTGTCTCTTCTGGCTACTTCTGGACGGGTTGACGGAGAACAACACTCTCGCTTTCTCTTTACTTTCTGTTCAATCCTGCTTTTGTCTTTCATCCATCACTCCTCCAAGTCTGTCTGAGCCTATCCTGAGCAGCGTGTCGTCCTTCTGCATCATCCGGTGATTCCCAACAGACTGAATCCTCCTTTTTCTTCTGCTCTGCTTCTTTCATGGTTAAAACTCCTGCTGTTTCACTTTCAGCACAGCACACAAGTTTTTGTTCATTTACATGTTTATTTATTCATTTATTTTGAAGCGGTGTATCTGTCTCAGGACTGTGGGGGGCTGGAGTATCTTCCAGCATTTACTGGGCAGCATGTACCATGGGCAGGTCTCCAGTTTTATTAACACACAAACAAATCACATTCACACACACATACATCTAATTTAGAGTTTCCAATTCACTTAACCTGCTTGTCTCGGGAGGAGATTGGACTCATTTGCACTCATTAAGTTTCTGCACCAGTTTACAAGCAGACTCAGCTGTTTCTAAATCAGTTCTGATCACTTCTGGACCCGTAATGAAATACAAAGACTTCACACTGACTCAGTTCTGTTATTTGAGTTTGGACAACAACCAGAGTTGCCTTAACTAGGTTGAACAGATGTTTCAAAGACGAAGGACATTTTTAAACCCTTCAAACCAATCAGTCTGGTTGAATGGGACTCTGGTTGGTTTTCCTCCTTGGTACAATTTGTTTTGGCAGATCTGAACACATCAATCGTACTTGGACCGAACAACCGTCTCTGTCTGGTCACAGATTAATTCTGGAACAGTTAATTTGTGGTGGGAACGTGATCTGACCTCCATCTGACTGACTACAAGGCCCCAAGTTTGAGCTAAATGGCTCCAGAAGCACTTTGATGAGTGAAATCAACAGTTGCTAGCAGCTAATCGGAGAATAAATCAAGGTCCAACCTGGACTAACAACCTGTCTTCTTGATATTTGGACAGATAGGAGCTTCTTCAGCACCTTCTTCCTGTGTTTAAGTTCTCGCTCCTGCCCCACAAACACCTGACCAATGAGAAGGGAGAACATTCTCACCTGGCTTTTAGTGATGCGTTTTGATCCGCTTGAATTTTGCTCTGTGTGAAACGAAACCAAACCGACGTTTAACATCTAATTCACTGATTCAGACCGGAACAAACCAACTGTAGGTTTGCACCGAGAGTCTACAGCCATGACAGCAGCTGTGTGAGGCTGTATTTAGGCATAGTAGTGAGGTTAGAGGAGGCGGCTGCTCTGCAGGTGCACTTGATTTTAAACCAAAGCGGATTTTTAAAAATTGCGGTAAATGGGCGGAGACATGATATTTCTCATGGGAGGCTGTATTAAAGAAGAAACAAATTAATAATGTAATCTGAAGTGCTAAATCTGAGTCAACTGTAAAGATCCTGAGTTATCCTTAGTTTAATTTTTTGCGTTGCTTTGCTAATTAGCACTAAACACAATACAGCTGAGGCTAAAGGTCATTAGTTTGCAGTTATTTTATCATAAACCAAAGTATTAGACAGAAATTTTGATGAAAAGTTGAAAGTTCACAGGATAAACCAAGTTATTCCAGTTCTCCTTCAAGGAGATATGAACGTGTGAACCATATTTCATGGGAATCCATCCAATAGTTGTTGAGAATTTCACTCTGAACCAAAACATTTCAACCCGCTGGAGACGCTAGAAAAAGAAAATCACCAAACTCATTAAGATTCATCATCTGGGAACCATGAACGTGTGCGATCCATCAAGCAGATGTTGATATATTTTGCAGGTTAATTAAAAACTTTGACCTGAGATATTTCAGTTTGGACCAAAGTGGTGGACTGACCAACTAACCAATATCGCTACTCATACCTGTACCTATAAATCAAAATATAAAGTATACCTGGTACTCAGCTATCAGGTAGGATACTGAAGGTTTATTCCAACCTGTATAGAAGCTAGTGTGTTTTAGTCCAATGTGAAAATGTATCAGAAAGATCTACAACAAATATATAAAGAAAGCACAGCTACTGTATATATACAGTATGTTGAACAGTACATTACCTTCTGATCGGGTGTGTTACTGGTCCAAACATTTGTTTAGAGTTGCAGTTACAAAGCAGGAGAGTTAAATGAACGACTGACTCTCTGTTTGTTCTCCTGCCATGAATGAAAATATAATCAGCTTGTTTCCACACACACGGAAGCTGCCACAGCGCAGCGGTTCGCTTATCTGATAGTGGTTTTCAGAGTTCACACTTAGGTTTCCTGAGTCATTCGTCGAGTCTGGTCACACGTGACTCTTCTCACTTCAGCGAGTCAGAAACCAGGACGCCACAGAAGAAGAAGAAGAAGAGAGTGCAGAATTGTCACGCAGGCTTCACAGATGATGGATTTTAAAATTTTACTTTACAGCTGAATGATTGTTTATCCCTCTGGTGGTGGGATTGCTGGAGGGTCAAACATCGGTGCCATTCCATTAGTCCAACGGCCCGATATTCCCAAACCCCAATAGTTCAAAAAACTTCCCATTAGACCAAAAACCCATAGTCCAACAGCCCATTATCCCATTATTATGAGACCAGCATATTTGGCCCGAGACCTTCATCAGTCTGACTATGTTTGTTAAAAGCCCGACATTTGTTTTCTATGATGAAGCTCAGTGAAGCGCTGAGTCGTGCTGTAACATTCAACTTTCCTTTTATCAGGTGCTTGGTGGAATCAGAAGAGCCCTTCAAACAGTTTATTAGTTTCATACCTGAGTGTGAACACTGAGTAGCAGAGATAAGCACACTTATCATCCGTGTTGACAACAGGTATAGACTTTTTAGCGGCGTGGAGGCGTCATAAATGCTTGACGACCCCTCAGTGACCCCTTAGTCCCTCTAATATCCAATTAAAATTTCTACATGTGGACCAAACATACTAAATATAGTGCAAAAATGATTCTACACATTTACTGTACAAATGTTCTTACATTATCACCTCTAAAGATATAACTCTCTCCTTGACCTTTTTTCCATTTTTGCTCTATAATGGCCAGATTTTCTATTTTCTGTCCTCTTTTCCCTTCAGTCCAACACATTTTTCGGTTACAGGAAACCTTGCTGAGAAAAATAATGAGCAGAAAATACAGTTAATTGGTTTAAAGCATGAAACCGTTGTGTCCTGCCTGCCTTTGTGTGTTTGTGCATGCTGTCACAGAAGCAGAGGAGTTGCCGGTTACGTCTGCGTGAGTCCTTATACAACAGGGTGTCTGTATATTTGGCATGTTTGTGTGTGTGTTGAACGGCCTGTTTAGTCCTGCAGTCCTTTCATAAGTGTCTTTTTTTTGACCTCATCTTCCTCCGCCGAAACGAGGCCGCTGAGTGTTGTTTACTCGGCGAGGGATACATTAAGAGATGTCTGTTAAGAGAGGAGCGCATGTAGTTTGACAAAAATGGATGTTTCTGTATGTCTGACAGATGTTGCAGAGGTACACAGCTGTCATTGGTTTAATTTGCCATCTGCCAAATAGCCCTCAAGCCAGTGGAAGCAAATGAAAATGAAAAAAGCTCAGACCGGAATATCCGAGCTCCGACTGGCATTGATTTATATTTTACTGCCAATACAAATTAACCTTTCTATCTAATTAGATATACTAAAGTCAGAACTGCGGGGAAACCTTTTTGGATCCATAAATGTGTCTGCTTGTTGACTGACTGCTCTCTGGCACTTAAACTCTGGAAACTGTATGATCATTCTGCCCACTATTCTGGTCTCTGGAGCACTCTGCTTCTATCTGCTATTTTTACTTGTATTACACAGTTTTTTTGGAGGGGGGGGGGGGGTGAGAGATGGGGGGGGCAGCTTACACAGTATCCGCCCACTTTACAACCACCAGATGGCACCTCTCGCCGTTGTTGCTGAGCACTAATTTAGCGCTTTGTGTTGTTTTTTTTTTCTGCACAGCCACAGACAAACAGCACGAGAAACAGCATAGTGACCAGTCCCAAAGGCAACGTCCCCTCTGCTGCGCTGGTATGCAGCTCCGTGTCCGTCCGTCCGTCTGTCTGTCCGTTACACTTTTTTCTGAATGCAGCGTGTGTAGGTGTGTGTATGAAATAAAAGAGAGAGAGAGAGAGAGAGAGAGAGAGAAAGGAGGTGTGTAGGTTCAGATGACGGATCATGGTGGATTTTTACTTAAAGTTTGTATATTTAAAGATTTTAGAGCCACTCTGTGTAGAATCATGACATGGAGACACTGTGAGGATTGTCTCATTTTCTGCAAACAAAAACTGATGCAGTAGAGAGCTGAAGTCATGACGTCACTTCCTGTCTAGCCTCAGTTTCACTAGCTTCTGTAATCAATGCAATCTCTAGTTCAGCATCGTCTTTCTGAAAATAAATAAAGCGTGTTCCTGCATATTCTGTAATCAGCATCCACTGCAGCAACTGCTATCAGAAGTAGAAACGTTTGTGATTTTAACAAAGTCAAATAACAATTACTTACAAAAAAGGACTGTTCCCATGAGCTCATCGGTACTTGCGTCATCGTAACTTTGTTTCGTCCATATCCATAAAATTCACAAACACTCTTCTGATGTAATTTTCTCAACTTTTCTGTTTTAAAACTTCTCCAAGCGTTTGCTCCTCTCTGACATGTCCTGTGTGTACAGGGACAATTACATTTTTTATTTTAATTTATTTCAATTTTTTTTTTTTGAAAGTCTATATGAAATAAAAAGGGTAGGTGTAATCAGCTTAAACTTTAGCTTATACCTATCCAGTGTTTAGAGAGACTGTTTCTGTTTCTTCTGTGTATGTTAACCATAAATTTTATATGTGTAAATGGTATAAATATGATTTTGTTTTATGTTTTATATGTTTTCTTATGGACTGGAATAAGGGGACTTGAGGACGGTCCAACGGTGCTGCAAGACTAATCATATATTGTTCATTTATGCTGCATTTTTAATTACGTTTCACCACATTTACAATATTGGCGACATTTACATTAACTACGTTTTATGAGGTAATGTTTTCATATTACATATCAAAGCAGAACAAAAACGCTCTAAGACTTATGGGTAATGGGGTTCATCAAAGGCTGCGAAAAAGGAAGGAAAACAACAATATAAGGTAGTTTTCTATAAAAATTACCATCATTGTGTAAACGTACGGAGTGAACAGTTCTGTTCCAAGTCTGGATTTTTAAGTCTTTACATTACTGTAAATGTAAATGGGATTTTTGAATGAGGTTTTCTTAAGTCTGATACAGAATCTGGAAGTTCTGGTTTCACTTTAGCTCTAAAGAAATGGTGGTTTAATCATGTAAAAAATCTACACACAGTGGCTTTAAATATACAATAGCAAAGAGAGAGAGAGAGAGAGTGTGTGTGTGTTTATGAGAATCTCCTGTTGAAGAGCCATATGTATGATTTGTATTTGAATATATAATGTTTGTGATTTTTGTGTTTCACGATTCGATTAGTAAAGAGATTTGAGTTTGATACACTGGTGCAGATCTGCAGATAGCGTTAATGGTTCAATATGGGGAGTCTTAAAACCATTCTCTGTCATTAACACTTTCTAAACTTCAAAATCAGTGCTTTTACTCTTCAAAATTAATATATTTCACTCATTTCTCCCCTTTTTCCACATGTTACTCACATCCTGCTCTCTATCGATCTTCCTCTAATGTCTCCCGAACTCTCATTTTGTCATCATAAAACATTCCCTCTTTATCTCCATTCGTTTCTACACCCACCTACTCTCTTTCTTTCTTTCTTTCTTTATTGCTTGCTTGCTTGCTTTCTGTCTTTCTTTCCTTCTCCATTCTTCCTCCAGGAGCCTCAGACTACTGTTATCCATAATCCAGTAGATGGGATCAAGGTACATCCTCCTTCCCCTCCCTCCATCTCTTTATTTCTTGTCCTTTTCTTCATTTGTCACTCACTCCGTTTCTCTATCTGTGTGGGTTTAACCAGGATGTTTTATTTGCAGTATTTGGTAAAATATTTCTATTTCTGTGTGCATCTGTTTGTATTTATGCATGAGAGAGATGGAGAGAGAGAGTGTGTGAGAGAGGATGCCGGAGCTGTGAGTCCTGTGAGGTGTTTTTCAGTCTTATACTGCCACTCTGTGTTCAGATAGATGGAGCTCAGCGATCCCGCTGTGGGCTGAGCAGTCAGTCCGTGTGTGTCAGCCATATCGCCGCCAGATTAACCCTCATCCCACTGTTCAGACTGTGTGTAACAGTGGCTCAACGTCAATGTGCTGTGCAGTCATCTGTGTCCGTCAACACTGAAAGAGCTCAATATGTAGACGGGATTGTTTCAGTGTGCTGCTGAGTCACACCGACAGCTGCTGTGTTCTGTTTTTTCACAAAGTCGTGGTGTTAAAATAGAGTCACGTTGTGTATTCTATGGAAGAAATGTGTGCGTGTGTGTGTGTGTGCATGCATTTGTGTGTGTGTGTGTGTGTGTGTGTGTGTGCGTTTTCATTTTTAAGATAACTAATATTTTCATCTGTGTACGTTTTGTTTGCAGGAATCATCTGACAGCAGCAACACCACTATTGAGGATGAAGATGTGAAAGGTGCGCGCGCACACACACACACACACACACACACACACACACACACACACACACACAAACACACACACACACACATACATGCACGCACATATTAACAAAAAGTACACACATACACATATTCAAAGGCAGTGGTGACAAGTGACAATCTACATCACATACACTTCCCACATCAACAAAACAAACACCCACAATCCTAATTATACAGCTAAACAAGACAAAAACAAAACAAAACAAATCAAAACAAAATAATAACAATAACACACATTTACATGTACATTACATGCACTCCACATATTTAACAAACACGTTAAACCTGAATATCTTCATATCTGGTCAACTTAAATAAATTATTTGAAATATAAATGAATATAAATACATGTCACACATGAACACATCCACCTTTCATGATTTACAGCTGAAACAACACTATCAAGACCTTTACATTTTGCTCCAGGTGTCATTATTGTCCATCTGTTCTGCATCCTAAAAACTAAAACAAAAAAAAACCCTCAAACTAGATTTAAATTTTAAGTCTGCGTTTTTTTTTGAAATCATTGGTTGTAATATCTCTTCCCACATGGTTTCAAACTGATTTAATTTGTTAATTGGCTTTTCCATTTGCAAATAATAACACATTTCTTTTTTTCCAGTGTAGTAGTGTAGGAGGGGATGTGGATTTCCAGTGTCCACAACCGATGAAAAAAGAACAATTATATTTACCCCTTAATGTCTCTGATAACTGCTCCATATCAAAACCAAATCCTCTGAATTTTGCAACAAACACAAAAAGTTTGGATCAATTAATTCAAATATCAGTTCCCTGATATATTTGTCATATTTATTAAAGGTGCAATATATGAAAAACAGTTCCACTAGATGTCGCACTAACAACAGCATCTCAAACCAAAACAAACGTTTACTCAATAAAGTTTGGGGGAAAAAACATCATCTGAACTGATATGATGTCAAACTAGGTAGCACTGATCAAATATGGATCAAGATTCTGTTACTGCTTTGCATATTTCTCACCTCAGATGTTTTCAGAAGAAGACATTTTTAGTGTACTGTTTAGCTGTAATATGAGAGAGTTTGTGACTCAGCCACCATGTTGAAAACGGACCTGGAGGACACGGAGGGACTCACACGCACTAACACGCACGCGCAGTCGGAGCAGCTATCAAAACACAGAACAGAGAAGCTCACATAACAACACACACAGAGGGAGAGTGACTTCATTCTCTGCTCGGGTCAACATGACTTCACTATATCTTTACTTAGCAAATAGATGTTTGCTGACATCTAGTGAGGCTGAATGTCGTTTATTTAACTTTATCTTTATATTATTTTATAAAGGATTAAACACTGTAATATCTCTTTCTAAATTACAACGTTCCCTCCATCTTTAAAAGGCTTAAAATTATGATTATTATGATTGTGAAGATGAATTATTACAGAGTAAAGTGGATTTCTAAGGTGGATGTACACCAGCAGAAACCTGGCAATAACTAATCAATAAATAAATATTATTATTATTTAATAAACTATTTATTAACTATTAATAAAGCAATTAGATATAACTTATAAGGCCTTCATAAATAATTCCTTATTAGAAAGTGGAACCAAATATAATTACACATCAATGCATCAGTAATAAATAATAAATAATCTCAATAACATACATGTTAACAACACAAAGTACATTTGCCGGTAATATTTCTGTACTTTTACTTAAACTGACCTCTGATCCTGATTGGCTCCAAACTAGTTGTGATGTCACAACTACGCGCCTTAAAGTGAGATTTAAAGTGAGCGCAGAGAAACTTTCCCTGTCAGCAGATCAATGGAGAAGCTTAAACATCACAGTGAAGCAACAAAAAGTAAAATACATTTTTGAATGGAAGGAAACTTTAAAAAAAAACTTTTTTACACCGTGATATGAAGCTTGTTTTATTTTGTGCAGGAAAACAGAGAGAAGGGAACATGCAGATGACGTGAGAAGGTGTATGAAAATAAACAACAGAGAGAGAGAGAGGGACAGTGAGAGAGGGAGAGAGGGAGGGAGGGAGGGAGATAGAGAGA
The DNA here is from genome assembly GCF_910596095.1 of Thunnus maccoyii. Taxonomy (NCBI): domain Eukaryota; kingdom Metazoa; phylum Chordata; class Actinopteri; order Scombriformes; family Scombridae; genus Thunnus; species Thunnus maccoyii. The sequence goes on along the minus strand of NC_056551.1, from coordinate 25,191,968 downwards.
GAGAGACAATCAGAGCGAGCTAAGCCTTCCTCTCAGTGCAGGGAGGAAGTGAGGGGAGAAGGACACAGTAAATCTCATCTAAAGGGCTGGGACAAGAATAGCATGATGAGCTCAAGCAGCTTCACATGTGAACGAGAGATATGATGGATGACGGATGGAAGTGGAGAGCGACACAGCGGCCAGACGGTGCAGGAAGGGACATTTTTACTTTTGATAAAGGGGGACGTGCAGGCGAAGAACACGGAGAGTGAAACAACACAACTTCTTGCATGGAAGTAGTTTTTATGTGCGCCGCGGCATGGAGGAGATTTCACTCAGAGACACGGATGAAAGAGAGATGACCGATTAGATTTACGATGAGTAACAAACACTCAAGTGAGTCTGTGAATGTTTGTTAATGTTTGTGAAAAGAGTTTTTTAGTTGTGCACTAAGGCATCGGTGTGCTACGGCTTCACGATGAGGGTGAATTGTCACATGGGATACAATCACATTGTTCTCACTATGTTTTCTTCTCTGCAGCCCGCAAACAGGAGATCATAAAGATCACAGAGCAGCTCATCGAAGCTGTCAATAACGGAGACTTTGAGGCCTACGCGTGAGTTCGCCGCCTCATTCTTTCTTGTTCCATAAAAAAACCCCTAAACAGGAACCTCATCAGCTGGTTGGAAAAGTAGGACTTTAGCTCCATCATCCGTAGAAAAACCATTAATCTGATTGACATAAAATGTGTTTTATCTTTGTATTAAAAGATTAAAGAGTAATTACAGTCATTGTTTTATCCCCTCTTCTCTACCTACCGTACAGTTTATAATAATGCTCGGCAGATTGAGCGATGGAGGGGAGGGGGGAGGTTTGGTAAAGTGTGTTTCTGTTGGATGCCACAGTAATGGAAGCCCATTTCTGCCATGAAGAGAAAAAAAAATAATTAAAAATTACGCAGGATAAAAATAAAAATACAATTTGTAGGTCAAATTATGAGATAGTGAGCCAAAATGTTCAGTTATTTAGTCAAAACTATGAGATAATTCAAAATTATTGGAAAAATATGAGATAGTAAGTCACCTTTGTTAGCTACTAAGTCAAAAATTATGAGATAGTAAATCAAAAGTATGACATTGTAAATCAACTTTTTTAGCTACTAAATCAAAATTACGACATAGCAAGTCAAAACTCTTTAGATAGTAAAATGAAATTATTATCTCATATCATAATTTTGATGAGTATTTTTATGTTAAACTTTTCATCTTTTTTTTTTTTTCCTGGCACAAATGGGCTTCCATACATGTCAGAATACCTTGTAAGTGGTACTGTGACATCACCAAATTTGGGTCAGCAGAGTAAATTTTCTTTTCTAGTTTTCAGCTGTATAACATTGTTAAAGAATTGTTTAAGTAATGATATCATGGATTATATTCAAATTTTTCACTGTGGAGAAGGAAAACAAGCACATTTACCATCTAAAAAGCGTAATTTAGAGGTTAAATTTGATGTGACGTCATGTCCAATTTCTCTGTTTTCAGGTGGATATGAGGGTTAAGCCATAAGGTCTAAGTCCAGATCATTGACTGTATATAAATATGGACGACGCGTCTCCACTTCCTGCCGCTATGCGAAAATGAAGCCAAAATATCTCCTTTGCTTGGAGCTGCCATCTTTCTTGTGTGACGTCATTTGCAGTCAGAGTCTGCGTAGTAGAGTTGGGCGGCGGGATGACGGCCCCTGGGACTCGCCCCCTCAGCCGCCCCGCCCCCTGACGGAGGTTTGAGAGCGGCTGTCACAGCTGTCAATCATGACGTCACACCCCCTTTTTATATCATCAAATAACTAATTAAAAACAAACTTATCAGAAAAATGAGCACTTGGACAAACATCAGCGTGATAAGAACGACCTAAAATGACAGAAACCATCTTTGGGAAAAATTTATTTGACATGTACTTTTTTCTTTTTGTCTGGTCATTTAACATGGAGGGGGCGGGACTTATGAGCTATACTGCAGCCAGCCACCAGGGGGCGATCCAGATATTTTGTCTCCTCTTTTGGGGAGGTTTCATGACGTCCATATTTATATACAGTCAATGGTCCAGATGTTGCTGTAGCATATAAATAGTAGTTATAGTTATAATAGTTTCTCACACATTAATTCAGTGGAGACGGCAAACAACAAGTTGCCCTTTAAAACGTGATATTAAAGAGCCGTTTTCTGACGTCGGCCTGCATGTGTTTACAGGAAGATCTGCGACCCCGGGCTGACTTCATTTGAGCCTGAGGGGCTGGGTAACCTGGTGGAGGGAATGGACTTCCACAGATTTTACTTCGACAATCGTAAGACTACAATTTAAACTATTATCGGCATTTAAATTGATTGACTGTAAAATCTAAATCTACGTTCTAATCTTTGATCCCTCTCTCCCGTCAGTCCTCTCCAAGAACAGCAAGCCCATCCACACCACCATCCTCAACCCCCACGTGCACATGATCGGCGACGACGCCGCCTGCATCGCCTACATCCGCCTGACGCAGTTCGTCGACGGACAGGGCCGTCCCCGCTCCAGCCAATCAGAAGAGACCAGGGTATGGCACCGCAGGGACAGCCGGTGGCAAAACGTCCACTTCCACTGCTCAGGAGCTCCTGCTGCCCCGCTGCAGGGATGAGGTACGCAACAAACAATTAAAACAATCACACACTTAATACATCACTATGATGTCATAGCAGACAATGTACAACAAGTTGAATCGTGCTCCTCAAGACTAGTATATTGAGCCATATGTGTAAAATCAGCTTAAAAAAGTTCCTATTTAATTGTAATTGTATTGGAAATGGTGATCAGCCTTTTCACTCATTTCTGACTATTTTTAGACGACACAATTAATCAGATTAAGGTTTTAATCGATAGTGAAAATGAGTATTCGCAGCTATAAACAAGGCAGACGAGTTGCTAAAGTTTGTGGACATCAGGGATTCATTAACTCAGAGCAGAGCATCTTTCAGGAACACTTTTGATTGATATAATTAAAGCAGCTGTAATCAGCTACCCTCAGCTCTTCTGAGCATTTTAGCATCTTTCACCTCATTGATTTTGTTCAGTCTCAGCAGCATCGTTTCCAGCAGCAGCTCTTTTCAGCAAACAATCTCTGATAATCCCACTGTACACACTGTGATCCTAATCCAAAATTACATCTCAGCCGGGTCCATTACTGACCTGATGTTCTGTTCCTACTTACATGACGTTATATAACAAACTATCACACAATATATACACGGTATTAAACTTTATCACGCGGTCACAAGCCTCAGTTTCAGTTCAGTCCCGAGTTTTTTGCAGATTTTTCTACATATTAGCAACACAATCTAGCTAAACTTTTTTACCCATGTGCATTGAAACTGTCTTACTACTTTACTACTATTCAAAATATAACTAAACAGTTGAATTTAAATAATATTAGAGCACCAGATACACTTATGTGCTCAGTTAGCTCTTACAACAGTTGCAATAACATGGAAGACGTTATAATTGTATAATAAACATCAATTGACACTTAAAATGTCCTTTTATCTGCTTGCAAATGCATCACAGTGTGTTATAAACCATTTAATAAATAAGCCATTCAGTAAAAGTGTTACCGTCGCAGGTTTAAGCCGACTGTTAGCGAATAAACTAAACTATTGGCCTCTATTCTCTCCAGGTATGTGAGGCTGACGAGGAGGCAGACAGGAGCAGAAAAGGATCATCTAAGAGAGTAAATCAGCACTGGGAGAGAGGTACAGGTGGATGGAGGGTTGGTTAAAGGAGTCTGAAGATATTTGGGATCCCGGTTGACCTCCTGCAGTCTGCACACCCACCTCAATCTTCTCTCTCTCTGTCTCTCTACAACCTCAACTACAGACGATTAACTCCGACGCAACGCTCCCATCACCGAGACCCCACAGCAGAGGGCATATCAGTTATAAAAAAAAGAAATGAACTGGACTTTTAGCCCGCGTCTTGTGGCTATACTAGCCCAAAAGTACCTGGACAGCACCTGTCCTCCCCCCCCCGCCTACCTTCTATCTCCCTCTTATTCTGCGCCACAAGGCTTCAGACGTGGCTCTCTCCTCGTTGAAGATTTACCCGTTTTACTTCTACTCAAACATAAAGTTATTGTTACTTACTTCTAATCTTATTATGGCTGCAGTCTGTCGTTGTGCTCTTTCATCTGTACAGTATATTTATTAGTCATTTTAAACCCTCTTTCTTTTCTGGTATCCTCTTCTTCTTCTGCTTCTTTTTTTATGACGAGCATGACTCTTTACCTGTATTCTTATTAGCAGTGGCTGTTTTCTGCACGACTAAAGGCTGCCTGTGTGAAATGAACATACAGTAAGTACCACGTGTCTCACTTAAGAGACAAGTGGGTGTATGTAATTATCGTTTTTTTGTTTTGTTATTCAGTGAAGCTTTTCTTTTTTGTTTGTTTGTTTGTTTGTTTGTTTTTTTCTTTCTCTGGAGTGTAGTTGACCCCCCGAACCGACGCCTCCGTGTGTTCTCCGGACCCTTTGAGCCGCGCACACCATGCAGCATGCTAAGATCTTACTGTTGTTCTTAATTGATTCTCTCTATGTACTGAACATTGCAAGTAATTACTGAAATTATAACAATGGTTGAAATTATAGTATCATGCTGTTATGTAAATTTTCCAGTTTCATCGTGGTGACTTAACTACAATTACGCTGTAGATGGTATTTAATTGCATGATATTCCAAGTTAATACATTGGTAAGTTGGGTGTTATTGTGCATTTTGTTGATTTTTCTCTTTTTGGACTGAACTGCTGGTGAACTATAATCTATTGCCTCTATTTTCTGGGCTTTGTAAGTGCATAAACTATATTTTTTGTGTTAATATGATTAGTGTAGTACATGAGGACACTGGTGAGGTAAATGATGACAGATTATGCCTTTTTAAAGAATTATTTGTTGGATCCAGATCAGATATAAAGTGGCTAAAATTCAAGATGCTAATTGATCGCTTTTATTTATTTATTTTTTTTAGGATTTTTGGAGCTTAATTTCAATTATTATTTCAAAGTGCAGCTTTTTACTTCACACTTATGAAGAAAATACACAAAAATGCTAAACGAAGCATTGGTATCAGGGATGTAGAGAGGATTATAGAGAACCTGAGGTCATAAATCCAGAAAATGTTTGACCCAACACCTAAAAATCTCTTCTTTTTTAAAAATATTTGGATTTTTAAACATTTTATTTATTCAGTTAATGGTTCAGTTGTATTCTCTGTACATTTTATTCCCCCAATTTAGTGGTCTTACCTTTTCATGAGCAAAGAAAAAAACAGCCCTGTTGTCAGATTTGTGATGATGCATTTTTCATATAATCTAAAAGCTTCTTTAATTGTGTATTTAGCCAAAGAAGTAGGAGGATTTTCTCTACCGATAAAGGAATAATCCTCAAGTTTATCTGAAAAAATGTTAAATCACCAAATTTGGAGAAACATGGTTTTAAGTCGTTGATTCTGCATCCTGCCAGCAATACAGTTCTGGTGGGGAATTAATAAATTCTTTGTTTATTGAATGTAAACTCCCTTCAGGTTCTTTAAACCCTCAAATTCCTACAAAAAAATACTCAAGACCTCAGTGTCTGATTAGTGTAACTGTACGACAACCTGTCCTCAAGAGGGCGCCAACATCCAACAACAAAAAAATGATATCTGAGTCAACCACAGGGTTCAAAAACTACAAACATGATCAGTGCTGGTTTCTGCCGGGAGGTGGGTGTTGGTGAGGGAGGGACATCCTGAACATGATAAGCAGAGTGTAAGAGGAGAGAGATAAAGACAAACTAATACAGACGGTCATACCAGGCCTTCAGTTACTTCATTTCAATCAGCATTTACAGTTTGTCACAATTGCTTTGGTTCAATTATTCAAAACTCTTAACACAAAATGCTTCACAATGCTTCAAAACATCTGTATCAAATTATATATATATGTTTATCACTTATTTTTAATACCTAATGATACATAAGTCATCTTTTAACCTCTGTAAGCATAAGCATAACAATAACGAATAGCAAAAAGGAACAAATAATAATACAATATCACAATTAAAGAGTGATGTTTTAATGATGCAGTTCCTTAATAAATTAATAACTAAGTTAGTAATTACAATACTAGTGTTACATATAGATAAACAAATACAGAAACCATCAGCAGAATCAAACAGTCTGCTGTTCTTCAATAGTATAAGGGCGTTTTAGTGTTTTGCACTAGGAACTGCATTTTGTGTTTTAATTATTAAACATTAAGAGTTTTGCACAATAAAACCAAGCCAAAGCAGTCATCAAATAACACAAGTCAACTGTTTTTTGTTTTTGTTTTTTTTTTTGCAAAAGGAGCCTGTGATTAAGTCATATCAACAAACATGAGTGAGTGAAATATTATCAGACCGAAACTCTGCAGGTGTATTTTTACCGTTCGTACCATTGAAACTCTTGTAAGGCATGAAGCCAACAGTCCTCCTTCCTGTCTAGTTCAAACCCTAATAGTATCAGTACTTTAAATAGGATTACTGATCTAATAGAGCCATTGTCCCCTTTGGCAACCATTCCATGTCCAGTTAATTAGCATGTGGCAGAAGACATGTAAGATTTAGGCTACAACTCATTTTAAGCGCGTTAGAAGAGCCTCTTTTCCTCAGTTTGATCAGGAGACGACGGATGATGATGCTACTGTGTGTGAAGCAAAGCGTTTCTGACTCTGATTTCTTTTATATTACTATTATACTGATGATGATGATGATGATGATGATTCCTCTGGTGTGCATTCCAAGTCTTATCAATATAAAAAAAATGTGATCAGATGTAATCAGTGTGTGAACCAATAAAATGACAATGCAGAGAGCACTTTACTCCTCTCTCTTATCTCGGCTGATAGCCAAAGAACACAGTGTGAGTGAGTTATTTGTTTGTGTGTGTGTGTGTGTGTGTGTGTGTGTGTGTGTGTGTGTGTGTGTGTGTGTGTGTGTGCGCGCATCACTCTGTTTAATGATTTCATTGGTTATTTAATGTAGATACTGATCTAGTCAGGCTCCAATTAGTCTGTAAGAATTAGCCAAAGGGCAGAGTTTAACCGTAGTTAGTAGAAAACAGTTGAAGCAGCTCAGAGACAGATGGTGGGGGAGGGGGGGATCGGGAATCGATAATGGGAATCAATTGGTGTTGATCCCAGTGCTGGTAATGACATTGATTGTTGAAAGAAGTCATGCAGCTGTTTGATAACTAGGAAAGGAATCACTAGGTTTCATAGTCAATATAGGGAAGTTTGTACACTTGCTCTTTACATAATCAATGTCAGGACAAAGGTCGACATATATTGCTCTGTTGTAGGTGGTACATGAAGTACATCTGGCACTGAACCAGAACATATAAATGTACATTTACCGGTTGTATAAGTGCACAAATCTTTGTCTGGGAAGGGGAGGGGGTTGTTTTTTTAAAGAAAGGGGTGGATACATGGCAGCATGTATCCACCAGCAATATCTTGGGGTTGTTTTCATCATGACAGGCGACTACTCTCACCCAAGTAAAAAGTAGATACTTGTTAGCATTATCCGGCCTTATGCAGTATAGACATTATATTTGGGAAACTGTAGTGGTTGGCAAAACTAACTTAATGGGCAGCTTCATCTGAATGTCAATCATTACCCACAATGCAACTCAAGTCCAATTAAATCAACTGTACAGCTTGGCGTGTGTTATGCTAGTAGCGGCTAATGTAGCCTGGAGCTACTAGCCTCCAGCAGAGATGAGTAGCCACAGAGGTCTGGTAAACTCACTTCTTTCTAACTCCACACTGTGATATTTTTCATTTTCAAACTTGTAGTCTTCAGCCCTAAAGAGAAGCTGACTCAAGTGACATCACTTGAGTGATCAGTAATACATTGTTGTATTAATACAACAGAGAAGCATAATATTTCCACCACTGACTAGAAGTAAAATGAATGTGCCCTTGCTGGAGTTTTCTGTGTCTCATTGTTAAATATTGTAATGTTTAGTTGGTGCAGGACAACACTGAATATCATTGGATATATTAAAATGAAGCAATGCACAAGTCAGTAATGAAGTAAAAAGTGAAAGTGGAGTGAAAGTAAAGTAAATTTACCCTCAATTATTATAAATGAAAGTAAACGTATGAGGCCATTCTGCAAAAATTATACTCTTACTTTTGATACTTAAATTTTCCTGATAGACTTTTAAAAGTATTGAAATGAATATGAGTATTTTTACAGTGTGATTTTGTTACTTTTCTGCTCAGAGATCTAAATTTACAGGCTTGACAGGTCAAAGAGGACACAGTGAATGTGAGTGGCCACCTGAACTGTGTGTAAATGTCTCTTTTATGGCTGTCTTTAGCATCACAAAGAGTTAATTTGCATCACCAACAGAGTTGTGCTGCCAAAACACAGATTACATTATCATATATCAACATAAAAATATGAGCCAGCAAGACGTGGTGGTACAGTAGTCTCCCTGGGAACAAATAAATCTGAATAAAATGTACTCAAGATATAAAAGCAGTACACAGAGTGATGAGATATGACAAAATAAGTACAATTAGTTCAGGATAATTTTGAAGGGCTTTAGTTGAGTATTTTCCACACTGTAATTCATGAGACAGAAGAAGAACTTTCACTTCACTCTCACTTTTTACATCATTACTAATTTGTGCATCGCAACATTTTAATCAAATTAACTCAATTCAATGTTTGTTTTTTTTAAACTAAATGTAAAAATATTTCATAATGTGACACAGCTATAATATATCACTCCAGCAGGGGGCATTGATTTTATTTCTTTTCTACAAGTAAAGGTGTAGCATTTATAAGCAGTATATACACACTTATTAAATGATTAATAACACATTATAATGTAGTTGTGAATAGATATGAGGACATTTTGTATGTATGCATGTATTTGTCAATAATTATAACTTGTCATATGAAGCATGCGTAACTATAAACAGGTAATGTATGATTGATAACACATCACATTAATCATATTTAATGACACACATGACAGTGTACAGTGTACTTACAGTGTATTATTAAACACATAAAAATCAGTCACAAGCAGCTTTAAAACTGTTTATAAAGGTTACAGTGGTCATTCTTGACCTTGGAAATGGTAGTTTGATTTAAAAAAAACCTCAATAATCCACTTACTAGATTTCTCCAGGAGCTTTCCAATGCACCTCATGGCCTTCAACAGTGGATAGAGTTGTTCAGTTTTCAAGAGTGACAAGGATGTGTTTATTTATTTTTATCACTATAAACATAATAAACATAAATAATGTATTTATAATATAATAAATAATTAACAAATGTTTTTAAAATGTGCAGCAAATATTGTAGCTTTTTAGTGTTTTTAATGTTTTAACTCGTGTTGATATGGTCTTCTCTTTTGTTTTTAATTTGTTCTGTAAAGCAGTGTGAGCAGCATTTTGTGTATAACAGGTGCAATATAGATACAATCTATAATTATTATTGCTATAATCATAAAACATACAACAAATACATTGTTTTTTATTTAATAGTCATATAAAATATCTTTTATCGTTACAACTGTGTTATATTGTAAGTCATTCATAAACTGTTCACAGGAGGGGTTATAATTGTTGTTGTTGAGAAATACATTCTTAAAATGTCCTTTTCTCAACTTAAAGCTACTTTATTGTATTTTAAACCTTTAATTAATTGTTATATATTGCTTAGAAATACTAAATAAGGGGGGGGGGGTTAAAATAAATATTGTTACTCCTCAGGGTGAGCAGCTCTGAACTCACAGTTTTACGGAGTTTGCTGATGCAACAGCACTGTTTTTGCGCTGACGTCACCGCCGGCGTGACGCAGATCAGCACCAGAGGTGATTAGACAGTGCCCGAGCGCGCGACTCAGCTCTCCCGCGGCAGCAGTTTCACACACACACAGAAACACACACATACATACATTCAGCGCATCCTGGTCGCGCTCCGGACAGGACAGTTTGCTCCTCATTAAACTACACGGGAGGCTGCGGAGAAAGCCGCACGAGCGCCGACAACTCCGCGGAAAAAGGTAACGAACTGAAAAAATAAAATGTTAGCAAAAGTTTTACTTGATTAAGTTCGGAGAAGAGGGAGAGGTTCTACTTTTATCTGACGGAAAGCTGTGCTGGAGTCCTCCTGCACGCGACACTATAGTTTTTAACAGTTTGTATGCGCTCGAGCGTGGACGGTTGGTGTGTGTGTGTGTGTGTGTGTGTGTGTGTGTGTGTGTGTGTGTGTGTGTGTGTGAACGTGTATTACGTATGTTGTGGGGACATTATGTAAACACAGCTACATTGTGGGGACTCCTTTGAGGGGACAAATTGTAGCTGGTCCCCACAACGGAACACATAAAATTTACTGTTAATACTTGGTTTAAGGGAACAGTAAGGGTTGGTGTTACATGTGTAGTGGTTGTTGTTAAGTCAAAGCAACGTCCTCTTAAGTGATGGAAACAACTTTGTGTGTGTGTATATGAGGGGTGACTGTATCCAAATTTTATGGACCTCCAAGACGTTCCCCAGTAATGGCCTAGCTATATTTAGGATGTACAGTACCTACTGTACTGAGTTTTATCATCTGACCAGGACATACTGGGAACAAAGATAAAGTTACAGTACTGAGGGTGTTCATTTCATTTAGGATAAGGTCATTTTCTATATTTTGATACTACATACACACCAAAACTCACAATGAATTGATCCAACTAACAAGTATTGTCTGTGTAGCCAATCTTAGCATATTCCTCTGTGTCACAGAGCTCCATTGTTTTCCAAAAACACATCAATGAGCCACACCGTTGCATTGGGTGACATGTTCACCTTCCTTCATTATCATAATCATGGGCATTATTGTTTATTTTGACTTTATCTGCTGCTGGAAATAGTCCCCCAGAATGCACTACTTACGCCTAGAGTAATGCTTGCTAAAAACCACAGTGCCCAGCTGTTAGAAATGTTTTAGTCTTCTTTAGAAATGAAAGTGAATATTTGTGACACATTTGTAAGGATTTATGCCATTAGTAGGAACTAGCTGAAACAACAAATTGATGAGTCGATCAACAGAAAATTAATTTGGCAACTATTTTGATCATCAATTAATTGTTTAAGTTGTTTTTTTCTAACAAAAATGCCAAAAATTCATTGTTACCAGCTTCTTAATTGTGAAGAGTTGCTGCTCTTCCTTGGTCTTAATTCATAGTAAATGTATCTTGTAAAATATCCTGGGGATTTAGACTTTTAATTGGACAAAACAAGCAATTTCCCGATGCCACCTATAGGCTTAAGGAAATTGTGATTGGCACATTTTCACTATAGAAACAGACATTACCAAGTAGGAAACAAGTTTTGGGGGATGAGTGCCTCAGACAGGGTAAGGAGGTCAGAAACTATTAAGAGATAGACTAACACATTGCTGAGTTTGGTATTTTCATGGGATTTGTTGACCATAACAAAAATATAAAATGTCAGCGGCCTTCTACTTCAAGATTTGCTCACACTGGTGAAGTACAGTGTTTCTGATGGACAGTTTTTAAATTTTGATTCAACAGTATCCGGAGGACAGCCAGCGGAAGAGGAGACAGAGCTCAGCCTCACCGGTTTAGCCAGACAGGAGGAGCAGCTGCCGAGGAGCCTGGAGGGTCTCCTTGTCCGGGACAGTGCTGCTGCATTTTTCTTCCAGGAAGGGAGGGGGGTGAGGAGCTGTGGCTGATCTGTAGCCATGCATCGCTTAAGGACTACAGTTGCAAGGCTTCGGCCTTTAACGGCTGCACAGACAGCCCAGAGCCTATCACAGCCCAGGACGTTGGGGGTTGAAGGGGGCTTAAGGACGTTTCAGCCCGTGAGGCGCCAGAACACATCTGTGGCTGCTGAGCCTTTTCTTAATGGCACCAGCTCTAACTATGTGGAGGAGATGTACTATGCATGGCTGGAGAATCCCAGGAATGTGCACAAGGTACAGAACATCTTTTTTGAAATCTTAAAATTGCCTTCAGGCCCTCACACCAGTTCACCTAGGCAAAGCAGGCTCAGCCTCACCCTGTAATTAATGTGATGTAAATTAATGTGATGTCCTGCCCCAAACCTTTGCACAGAATTCATGTCATGTTATCCTGAGTGGCCCCACACCTTCTTTCTGAGGGCCTGAAAACATAAAAAATAGTTCTCAATGGTCACATACCTGTTCAAAATGTAGTAGGGTAAAGGTTGCACAAATAGACACTATCAATGCTGTGTGCGTTTGTGTTTGTGTGTGTGCTTGTTTGAATAGGAGTGCACCATGTTGCTCTGTTTTTTTTTTATCCACTGCACTGCAATATTTATTAGATATGCTTATTATTGTTATTTATTCTTAGTATAGGACTAATTATTATAGATCATTTTTAGACTTATTGCATTGTACGCTGCTGGAACTGAGTACAAATTTCATTTCATGTGTAAGCATGCGAATGACAATAAATTAACCTTGAACCTTGAACCTTGAACCACAGCAGCAAGCAGTAGAACAAAAAGTGAATGACATATATTGCAGTGGACAGGGGGAATGACAAATACTATTAATGTTCTCTCATTAAAAATAAAGTTGCACCAATATACCAGTAAAGTAGTTTAAAATTTGTCAAACAAAATCACAAACCACTAAAGGGTTGGAGATCTAAAGTAAAAGTAATGCAGTGATATGACTTACCAAGGAAAGATCTAATTCACCCAAATAAAAAAAATATACAGATAGTTTAGATGTACTTTACTCAGATTTTGGGTTATCCATCTTTAAGATTTCTGCCACTGCCACAATACAGTGGAGAATGTTCATTTATAGTGCTCATAGCATTGAAAAGTTTAATTTAAAACATCTCTCCAGACACAGTGCCCCTGCTGCTCTCGATAATCCACACAGTCTTTATCAAAATTGTTCTCAGTCATTCCATTATCCACTCCATAGAGTTGTCTATGTGTTCTGTGACTCACACTTTGAGCACTTCTACAGCTTTGATTGGCATGAAACTCTCTCAGATAAATCATCAGTCCAAAAGATTAACAAAAATTTTAGAAAATATCTGTTTTTAAAGTCAAAGGTACTAAGTGGGTAGAAGCTAATCATGACTTCCAAGGTATATTTGAGCAAGAAACAAGTCCAGAGCCACTAATGGCTGCAGAAGCTAAAGATTATGCTGTTGAGAAAACTGATATCTTGTGATTACAAAAGTAAAGGGTGGAAAATACTTAATATCCCAAGAAGGAAACCTGCATGTTGGCTCAGAGTGTATAATTAGCAATTAGCATCTAGTGTTCTGGTCAGGGCCCTGGATTGTAATGGTAGTGGATAGTAATGTCAGACAGCTCACACTGTTACTGTGTGTATATAGCTGTTTAATGAATAGTGAAAAAGTCCATTAGACTCTGTGATCAATGCTTTGGTGATCAGTTGGATGCATGTTTACCAGTTAGGGACTCAGTGACAGCTGATAGAGATACAGACTGATGGCTTTGGATGTAAAATGCATCACGTTGTTATGCTTGTAATATTTCAGAGAGAAGAAAATCAGAGATGTTCAGAGTCTCTCATCATGACCCTCTGCAACTGATGTATAATACTTATTAATTCCTGAATTTCTTATGAATGAAGTTTTTCTTTTTCCCAATGCTAACTTTAATTACTTATGAGGAGGATTCTGTGCTTTTAACTGGCACACACAATATTAATATTTTATAACTTGCAAGAGCTAACTTTGTGTAGTCTTTAACTTTGTGGCACATACAAATCACCTCTTAACAGTAATTTTAATTTAAGTAATTGCTTTATTTCTAAATACTGAGAATGTCCATAAATAAACGGTCAGGACATTGTAACTATGAGTTTTCTACCCTCCTGCTGGGTCCACATCCTTGATTGTTTGTTAACAGGAAACCTACCAATAGGAGTAATTTGGAGTAACAGTAGCACTGTTATTGCTATTATAGCACTGCTTACGATGGCTTTAACTCAGTGCGAATATTTCTCTCATAATATTAAGACGTCATAGTACAAACTTATTACAGTAAGTGCTTAAATGGGAACAAGTCAGGTTTCCACCCAGTCAGCCACAGTTTGGAGATAACTTGAATTACTGACTCCATTCCAGCCACTTTCTCCAAGTCAGAAATGACCCAATTCTTTTTAATTTCTTTTGACAGTCAAAACAACGCTGAATAGGTCTTTTGAATTCAATCTCATGATTAAAACCAGCATTTACAAACAAATCACTAGTAAGCCTGATTAAAAGCCAGGTTGCCAAACTTATCTAGAACTTTAAACTTTGCTTTTGGTGTTGCCAAGTAGAACAACCTCAGATTTACCATCAGTAAGCTGATGAAAAACATTAAGTGGATTAACCCGGAAACCGTTGGACACAGGCTTTCACGTTTTAGAGCTATCATAAAAATGTTCAAAGAAACATTTTGTGTGGAAGATGGAAGGTTGGGATGTTGTTAATGGTCCAACACCTGTTTGAAGACTGTGTATCTTTTTGTAAGGTTTCAATCAGTAGGGCTTTTTGTAATCGCAGACATCCTACAGTCATTGTTTGTTGGTGATGAGCTGTGTTATTGTTGGTAATAAGTAGCATGACAGTGGTGTGGTCAAAACGTCCTCTATGTTATGTCACATCCCTACCTGTAAGCTGATATCCCACTTCAGAGGCGGATGTAAAGAAGCTTCTTTTAAGCTGTGACAACACTGATTCAAAAGCTTCTCACAGCAGTAAGCCAATTACTCTCCTCTGTGGTTAGAAACTGAGATGCAAGGTCAAACACGCGTTTATGAGTGTTTTTAGCCACACGCAACAGCGTGGCTCTGGGATGGCAATGACTGGAGACTTTGGTGATCCCATGACTTTTCCTCTAGGGCCACCATGAGGTTGGCATTTTTGTTTTTGAAATAGCTTGACAATTATTGGATGGATTGATGTGAAATTTGCTACAGATATTCAAGATCTCGAGAGGATGGATTTTAATAATTTTGGTGATTCTATGACTTTTACTTTAGTGCAACTAGCCACTTCACTTATTCTTTGAAATAGCTTAACATCCACCAGGTGGATTGGTACAAAATATTGTACAGATGTTCATGGTTACAAATGGATGATGAATCCCAATGACCTTGGCGATCCCCTTGCATTTCCTCTAGAGCAACCACAAGGCTAACATTTTTGTTTTAGTGTGAAATACATCTCATCAACTTTTGGATGGATTGCTGTAAAATTTGCTCCAAACATTCAAGGTCCCTCGAGGATAAATTCTAATGACTTTGGTGAACTTTTCATGTAGCGCCATCATCAGGTCAGAAAGTTTGTCCAATACTTTGGTTTATGATCAAACACCTGCAGAACTAATGACATTCCCATCAGCCTAAGATGTAGTTTGTGTTTAGTGCTAATAGCAGATTTTAGCATGCTAACACACTACAATAAGATGGTGAACATGGTAAATATTATGCCACATTTATGTTATATCACATGGATGGGAAGGATCTGAAAGATTCCCATGTTAGGATTTTGCGATTGTTCATGTCATCTGACAACTCAAGAAGGTTGTATGATGGTAGTATAAGGGTTTAAATAGTTTGCATGGACAAAATTATATTATATCCATTACATTTGGGTTTAATTACACTGAACGATACACTTTGGCTGACATGGTGTGTCCATGTTTGCTTGGTTTTCAGGCACTTATGTATTTTTAGAGCTAAGTCGGATATATCTCAGAACTTTTAGAAAAAGCCCGGTTTTCCAGTTGTACTTATGCCTTGGAGGTTGATATGAACACTATTTACAAGTTGAAAACTCATAACTGCGGTAACCCTGATACGACAAATGCTGCATTACACATTCAAGTGAATTAACATTTGACCCACTACTTTGCTGGAGCTGTAAAGACAAACTGAAGTACTAAGGAATGATACTATTTGTTTAAACATGTTGAGTAAGTTGTCTCCTCTTTCTCCCTGCAGTCCTGGGATATATTTTTCCGTAACGCTAATGCTGGGGCACCGCCTGGTGCGGCTTACCAGACCCCTCCACCTCTTAATGGGACCACTCAGGGACTGACCAGTGTCCAGGCACTGGTGGGGGCTCAGCCCAATGTGGAGAAGCTGGTGGAGGATCATCTTGCAGTCCAGTCACTGATACGAGCATACCAGGTAAACTACAAACACACTTGTGCTATTTATGTCTCACAGAAAATGCTTGATGTCTCATTATTATAGGGTTATGTTTTATATTTGTGTGATTCCACACTATTTTCTGATAGGGACATGTTTCAGAGGGACTGTAGTGCAACCACATGACATTTATGTTCAGGCCTCTGCTATCAGTACAAGATAATCGAACAGCTAAATGATAAGGAAGGACACAGCAATGTGAAAATGGACTGACTGCAGTTTGCTGTTAGGAAAAGAGTTTACAAGCCCCATCAATCTTAATGATGACTCCGCCAATGGAAGCTCGTTTTTGAGGCTGCATGTTTGTGTGTAGAGAAAGTAATTCTGGTTTGGTTTATTTCACAAATACTCTTAAGTATTTTGGAAGCATTAGGTGACTTAGATGAAATAAAGTCCAGTGATGAAATTTGAACTAATGCAAGCTTTAGATTGAGGGCCATAATCATGTGCTGTTGTTTTTTTTTAATAAAAGCTTACTTTGACTCACATGTCAAAGTAATAAGTCTATTTGGATTTCTGTTTTTAGAGTTTTATAATAGTTTGTTCTTAAGACATTTTAACAGGAAGTCTAATTGACCCCAAATATAAGTTATGTCACAATCTAGGATAACACACTTTACATTTTGTTGTCTGTTAGTGCCTATTTGGCAAACAAAAGCAATATATATTTATTCTTGTTTTGCCCATATAACATTTAAAAAAATGAATATATATCCTGTATTCTGTATTTTGTCTGTATTTTGTCACCTTTTTCAAATATGAAAGCTCATTTTGTGGCAAAGGAAAGGGTTACCAGTTTTAATAAGGTCACACTAGTTTATGTTGGACCCCAAACAATTAGAAAGTGAAGCCAGTGTCAACAAAACAAAAGGGTTAAATTATAAAAAGTAAAGGTAGTCATTAGGTAGAATGGCCACTTTTATACTGTCATATTATTATGTACACAATATTATATCATTTTATTATTACTGATGGCTTAATGATGCAGCTAATTATATATATGATAACTATAGCTATAGTCAGATTATTTCCCTAACTCTAACCCTTAAATGTAGTGAAGCACAAAATGTAAATATTCCAGTAAAGTGCAAGTTCTCAAAATTATAGTAAATGCAGTACTTGTAAACATACTTTCCACCACTGCTCAAGTAGTCTACAATGCTCATCAGTTTGTGTAATGAACTTAAAGGCCTGTTAGATGGACATTGGACTCAGACGAGAAAACAAAGCATTCTCTGTCTAATGTTGGTTCCTTTTTGGTAGCTTTTTCCCAACCTTTGACCTATATCTGTGTCCAGGATTCTGCTAACATGTGTAGACGTATGTTAGGAAATCTTACAGGAAGCGGTCAGCAGTTTCCAAGGGACAGACAGCCATTAATCTGCTGAATAGGTTGACAAAGACTGACTTGTCAAAGCAGTCACATATACGCTAAGTTGTATCGCCCTGTGCGTAGGTACGAGGGCATCACATAGCGAAGTTGGACCCCCTGGACATCAGCTGTGTAGACTTTGATGATGCCCCGTGTACCGTTGGTTTCCAGAATGTTGGTGAGAAATATCATCCTGCTACATGTTTACTAATGATTTCCTCTCTGTCCCTGTCCTTCCCTCTGCGGACCGCTTTGTCTTTACTTACCATCCTTATTTACTCTTTGGTTTGTCCCATTGGTTTTATTTTTTTCCTTCCATTTTATTACCGGACACACAAAAATGTCCCATCTTCCACCTTTTTTGTCTCCTTTGTTGTTTTTTCTTCCTTTCCTCCTTTTATTTTCTTTGTCCATGTGACACACCCATTAACTTCCACATATCTTGAGTAATCTCCCCTCCACCATCGGCCTCCCACCGCTTTTGTTTACCTCCACTGATCCACCGTTACCCTGCCCCACCTTGAATATACTGTAGGTCCGCGGTCACCACATGGCTCAGCTGGACCCTCTGGGCATCATGGCTGCCGACGTGAAGCCCACATCTTCTGATATCATCACTTCCCACGATAAACTGGGTGAGGAGAGCAGGGAGCAGATACGGAGGGAAATTAGGAGTTACAAGAAAGAATTTCCTCATTATCTCCCAAATTACTCTCAATCCCATCTTTATCAACCCTTATGAGGTTGTGATATGTAGCACAACAAGCTGGCGAAGCTGTAAACAGAACCGCATTCCTGCACATGCTCAGTGCCGTTTGCCTTACGTAGAGCTACTCTCTGAAAATGTGACCATTTCTAAACAAAGTAACGTGACCAAACTCTTCATAATGAGGGAACATGTCACTGCGCTGTAGCTCATTGGCATGTTGTTAAATAGTTTTTGGACAAACATGAGATTTGTTGACAATAAGAAAAATATAGAAAATCGCCAGAATTATCCTTTAAAAAAAGGTAGACAGTGTGCACATCCAACCCTAGTTGGGTTCAGGTGCAGGATGAAAGACATGAAGGACAACTGCTGGAAGATATTGCATCTTGAGTGTTTATTTAGCAAAGCAATAATCAGTGGTTCTGCAATATTGATGAACTGAAGGTCAGTCACTGAAGGTCTTGGTTGCCTGATTGTGACAAATCCCTCTGGCTGGTGTATATCCTCCTCTACTATAATTTGCATTTTCTTTTTAACTAGATCTTTAATTCATACAGGAGCTGCAAAACTCCTGGACTAAAATATTAACAGATAAAAGATAAAACTGCAGACATTTTTTTTCTTTTAAAGGCTCTGCTGATTTGACCTTTACTGTTCCTCCCGCGAAGCCATTTAGGATAGTTAAGAACAAATTATTAAACTGCACACTTAATAGATTATTGTAGAGTAAGAACAATTTGTTAATGATTTACCAACATCATACTTAATGGCTCATTAGAAAGTTGCTGAGTCATTAATAAATGCCCATGAGTTTTTGACTTTCAAAGACGACATCAAGATGAATCAAAGACCAAGCTAACAAGACACAGCTAGTTATGCAAGAGGAGGATCCACACCAGCTAAAACCTGGCGATCCAAAAGTTGTTTTATAGATGGCTTATTACTTATTATTTCAAAATTATGAATAAACTCCTCATTATCTAACATTTTGGAAATTATGCATTATTAGAAAGTAATGCCTTTTATCATTTGTTTTAATTTTATTTATGCTTCAGTATATTCAACCATTTTACTATTAATAAATCCAATTTTCATGCCCTAATAAGTCACGTTTGATCTTCTCACACGTGTATATCCTGTTTGTTCTTATCAGCACATATTGTATTTACAAGTTATGGTTTCTAAAGATAAGACAACTTTGCTTTATGGTTGTTATTTTCAGAGCTGTTGTGGCTGCAGGTAAATACAGAGACACCAGTCATACACACCTCTATGTGAGATGACATAAAGGATTCGAGTTGAGGTGAAAACTTTGGGAGATAATATGTCAGTTTTTATTTTTTAGATGATTATTATTATTATTATTCAGCTGTCTGATGTAGAAACATGTAGCACATGATTCACTCAGTCCCCTGTTCCTTTACTGTGTTATCTAAACATGGACTTGTCAGTTTTGTCGCAATAGTGCAAAGAGTTGGGGAACAAATTGGAAAGTGTGTGTGTGTGTGTGTGTGTTTGCTGTGGTGTGTTATGTATGCCTGTAGCAAACTGTCATTGTGCTAAATGAAAAGGTCGGGCCTCTGAGTTGAAAAACAGGTGATTGTTATGAGCTGTAATAGGATGTTTCCACAGTTAATAGTGGTATTGTTCAGTTTCACCGAGTTCTGCTTTGTCCCAGTGGCGAGGGTCACAGAGGTCGAACAGCAGGTCGGTTGCCATCCGTTTGGGTTTGAATCGGCCCTAAAAGAATATGTGAGAAGCTCTGCAATTCTTAACCAGTGTATGTTTGTGTTTTTCCATGCCACCAGATTTCTGTCATTATAAAGTACATCTGTGTAATCTGGAGGTAGGACAAGACCCTCAACCCTCTGCTCCTTCTCCTTCATTGGGAACTAACTCTCGGCCTACAACCAGTGGTGTACTGCACATTAATATTAAAAGCTCTAATAGTTTGCTTTCAGTCTGTGGTTTCTGCTGGTGAAGTTTAATTTAAAACCGATTTCCTTTGGTTTATCATTAGCCTTAAAGAGCTATAGTGTTGGTGTTGGTCTGTAGCCATTTCCAGACATTGAATACGTAACATTGCTGTTCATCAGATAAAAAGGATGCATGTCTGAAAGTGCCTTATGTTGGTTCTCCTCACTCCTTGGGGAAAACATCAGGGTTGACACAGTGTATTGAACTATCAGCGACCTGCGGGGATGTACTGCTTTCAGGCTCCTGCTAACCTTTGCTCAGCAGTCAGTGGGGTCAACCAGTGGGGACTTATCTAGGCTTATCTGTACCTACTTCATTAAAATGTTACTGTGATTAGATTGCAGGCAGACACTACTTGACGATACTGCGTTGTATATACCGCCTCTACTTTGAACCATCAAAGAAAACAAGTTCTGTGTTTTTTATGTGCCGGGCGGTTCACAGAGGGGGTGGAAAGTCTAAAGATCCCTTATATAACACAGAGAGCTGACTCTGCCATATTGGATTGAAACCCCCCACCCCCCGGTCCAGAGCACAGCACCCTGCACTAATTTGCTGACGGAAATGTACAAACACAGACATAGATACTGTTCCATTGTCTTATCTCTGTTTGGTGCAACCAGGACGTCACATGCTTTAGATAAACACAAGCTACCCTGTAATGTCTCAGACTGCTCCTCTTCACAATCCAAGCATGCAATTCAACATGTACTGTATGAAGAACAAGTTTCCAATAACAAATTAATAATGGATGAATATTCATTTTGAATATTATATTATATATTAATTATATATCTTTTAGTACAACCAAACACTGATATTTTTTAGGTGCCCAAAATGTTACAATTAACTTTCACAAACTGAAAATACACCGTGAAATAGCAGCAACTATGGCTATACTCTGCAAATCTGGGGTTACGCCATGGTTACGATATGTAATCAACGCTGTCACCATGGTAGCCACTTGTCAGTTACAATGCTGCCACACCCTAAAGCATGCCCTTACTCATTCTGTATTGAAGAAGACTATAAACTAATGATTGAGGCCATAAACTCATTAGGAAAGTGTTTACTGAGGTAATAAATCAAGGTCATTTCCTCAGACTTCCATACAATTTGACTTCTTTTTGCAGTCGCCCCCTGCTGGCCATTAGTGAGACTGCAGGTTTAAGGCACTTCCGCATTGGCTTCACTTTCCAGACCAGGAGCTACCCGCTTGGTCCAGACACTGGTGATGGCGTCGGCTGATGACTTCTGTTGAGACTAATAGGCTGATTAAATGATGAGACTGAGGAACCTGTGGAGACTGGGTGGAGATGAGGAGGTGGAGGGGCGTGCATAACAGCTGGACTAAGCAGAGATGATAGGCTAACAATGATGGTGTGTTGCTGTGCTATTGGGTAGAAGTGACCAGCTGATGAACAGCTGATATCTCCATCTACGCCCCGGTCACTGACAGCTGGGAAATAGAGCGAGCATGTGTGAGAGATGAGAATGGGCCTTGGCATACAAAAAAGATCTCCAGTCCTCCTGACTGGACTTTCGCTAAAGCTCCATTTGTGAAATGCTTTGTAAGAGAAACAGAACGTTAACATTGCGAAACAAAGACAAAATCAAACGTTAAAATACAACAAAAATTAAAATAGAGCAGAAAACAAAGACCACATTTCTGGGTGAAAAGTGCACAAGCATGTTTTAAAGGGTAACAAAGGACTTCCCTGATCTCGTTGGGCTGGTTAGTCCAGATTCTTTTAGAGAGCGTTACAAACTGGATGTGTGAAGATTGAAAAAACATGAAAATTAGAGCTTCGACCGTTAGTCAGTCGACAGAAAGTTCATCAGCATCCAGTTTGATAATGGAATAATCCATTAAGTCATTTTTTTTATTAGGATTTGAAACTCCTATGTGTGATGCGTGACAGTAAACTGAAACTGTTGATGAGACAATGCAAGACACTTGAAGATGTGACCTAAGAAAAAATATAACAAGCATTTTTCGCAACTTTATGACATTTTATCGACAAAACATTTAATTGGCAGATTAATCGAGATAAATAATTGGCAGATTAATCGATAATCAAAACAATTGTTAGTTGCCACCCTAATTAAAATAGGCAAGGTGGTTTGAAGTTGCATTGTGGGAAATGTAGGATGTAGCATTTTTTGGAGCTTGACCACACTAGGATGTAAAAGTTACGTCTCAGTTTGCTGCATCGATTCTGTCCATTAGTTTTTTTAATCTTTCACTTGCAAGTCCCCCAACTTTACAGAAGTGCTACGCCAAATTTCTGGAGTGCACCTTTAATAGCGATGTTAAAACGTAAATATATACATTGCACACCATGTGGCCCTGTTAAGCTCACTGACATAAACATAGTCAGGAGTTCAAACCTCACTGCATTCACATGTCAAAACCAAAAGATAAGTAAACTGATCTTTGGATATACAATCGGTGGAGTGCCTTCAAATGATAAAAGTGGATAGGTTGAAGCTCGAAAGGCTGCAGTATAATGTTTATGTTCCTGTCGGGAGTCTGGCTGCAGCATTTTGGACTAAATGTAATCTGCCAGAAGAGACAGCTGCACCTGGAGTTAAAACAGTGAAGATGAAAATGAAGCAGAGATCAGATTTTTCCTGTAAATCTTGAATTCAGCTTTGTTTCCTGTGTTCCCTCCTTTATCTCTTGTGTATTTACAGCGGTTATATGTCAATCTCACGGTGTCATCTCTTTCTGTTCTGCCCTAATTCCCCCCCCCCTCCCATTCCCCACCCCCACATTGCCCTGGTTTACATGCCTGTGCTTGTTGTCTGAGTTTTTTTTTTTTTCTCCTCATGTCAATGTGGTTACAACAGGTTTGTACGGGTTGGCTGAATCCGACTTAGACAAGGTGTTCCGGCTTCCCACCACCACCTTCATCGGCGGCAACGAGAGCGCTTTGCCTCTCAGGGAGATTATACGCCGCCTCGAGGTAAAATTCTTTAAAATAGGTCAATCTACATTCCTACAATAATAATAACTTTATTTGTATAGCGGCTTTCATGCAGCGATTCAGCCCAAAGTAGATTAAAAAAAAAAGTTGAGCAGAAAACAAAAATTAAAATAAAATGTTCGATAACAACACTGTGAACAATAAATAACACCTTAAACAAATATAGTCGACTTCCCAGGTACAGTGTGACTGTTCAACTGGAATAAGAAAATATTTTACTGGTTAGTATAAGGTTTTGTGATATAAAAAGAAAAGTGATATGTTGTGTTATATGTTGTAAAAACAGAATAATTTAGTATCTAGTAATAACCAGAAAATATGTCATAATAACATGAAAAATAACTTAAATAACTAACTGAGCAAATATTTTTTTGACCATGATGGCAGCAATATGCTGTTCTAAAAATAGCATAATAAATAAATAGCTAATAATAAATAGCATTCTAAAATAGCGTATAGATTGTATTTAGGTAAAAGTGTGTTTTTATAATATGTGAAATGTATTTGTGTACAAATTAAATGTTTAAAACTGTATATATATAAACTATAAAAACTGTATTTTTAATGTATAAACAAATAAACAAATAAATAAAACTCATTACATCCCCTGTTTGGCCTTTCATCTCTACACACGCACTTAAATCTTCCCGTCTTTCTTCTAGTCGGCGTACTGTCAGCACATCGGAGTGGAGTTTATGTTCATTAATGACGTGGAGCAGTGCCAGTGGATCAGACAGAAGTTTGAGACGCCAGGAGTCATGCAGTTCAGTCTGGAGGAGAAGAGGACTCTGCTGGCCAGAATGATCCGATCCACCAGGTCTGTCTGAGTTCCCTCACATGCCTTAACACACCTCGGTAATTAACTGAAAAAAAAAGCATCTGGAGGGTGAATCTACGGGGGATTGGGGAGGGGGTTAAGATGTTCTGAGCCTCAATGTGAAGCAGCAGCACCACCACCTGTTCACAGGTTTGAAGAGTTTCTCCAGAGGAAGTGGTCTTCAGAGAAACGTTTCGGTCTGGAAGGTTGTGAATCACTGATCCCGGCGCTCAAAACCATCATCGACAAATCCAGTCAGAGCGGAGTGGAGAGTGTGATCATGGGAATGCCTCACAGGTACGCTTTGAGCCTGTACCTCTACTGTTACACTGTCGGAGTTGAAACATCCTCCCTCATGTCTGTCTTTCCCTCTCACGTCTCTTCAGAGGCAGGCTCAATGTGCTGGCTAATGTGATCCGGAAGGATCTGGACCAGATCTTCTGCCAGTTCGACTCTAAACTAGAAGCTGCAGATGAGGTTTGAACATTAACTAGCGAGACAATTGCAATTTTTGCTGAAGTGAAATAAACGTTGAAATACATGAAAATGTAATAACAACAGTCTTTGCTGTTGATTAATCAGAAAATAGTGTTCTCAGACACCAAGGTGACATCTTCAAATATCTCACCAACAGTCCAAAACATAAAAATATTCAATTCATCAACTTGTTAGCAAACATTATACATCCAGCAGTTACAGAGAAACATTATCATTCATTTGGAGTTGTGTTTCTGTCCACCTGGTGTCCAATATTCACTCTCTTTTAGCTTCTGTTTTTGCTCTCTACCAACTCCTGAGGGAAATATCTGGCTCTTCAGCTGCTAAATGCTCCACTATGTTCACCAGCTAGTCTACAGCTAACTGTGTCTGTTTGCCGTTTGGTGCTGAGCAGGTAGTGTACAGTGGCTTTTTACAGCTTTTTCTCTGAAAACAGCTGCCTGCTGCAGCCCAAAACAACGCTATGAGAGCGCTGAGAGTGAACCAAAACAGTAAAGTTGCAGTCGGACAGCTAAATAATGAGCTGAATCTCACTATTAAACTTTTTTGGGGAGTTTTTCCTTTTCCAAACTGATGGTCTAAGTGTCGTAGGATGTACAGATGTAAATTTTTTTCCCTATTAGGAATATTAGTGATTTGTCATGCTAGGGTATTTAACATAAACACTGAAGCTGGAACCAGGAAATGTTTGGCATTTTGTCTTGAGAAATGACCAAAATGATAAATTGTTATTAATTTTCTTTCATTCAGCACAAGTTGTTGTTCTGGATAATCAAGGTCAAACAGTTCGTGATTGTTTAAAGCTAAATGTGCTAATAAGCTTTAACTCTTTCTCTTTGTCTGCTCTCAGGGTTCTGGTGATGTGAAATATCATTTGGGGATGTATCACAAGAGGATGAACCGGGTCAGCAAAAGGGACATCTCGATGTCTCTCATGGCGAACCCGTCCCACCTGGAAGCAGTGGACCCAGTGGTGCAGGGGAAGACCAAAGCCGAGCAGTTCTACTGCGGAGACACGGAGGGCAAGAGGGTACGCTGGTTTATGTTTCTAGCCATGCTAGCTGAGGATGGCACTTTGGTCCAGACTGAAATATCTCAATACATGTTGGATGGATTTCCATGAACTTTTGTACAGATATTCATGGTTCACAAAGGATGAATCCCCCTGACTTTGGTGATCCTCTGATCTTTCGCTTAGCACCAGCAGCGAAGCAAAGTTTTCTCTTATTCAGTGAAATATCTCAACATCTACTTGATGGATTAGCACACAATTTGGTTCAGACATTCATGGTTCCCAGGGGATGAATCCTCATGACTTTGGTGATCCTCTGAGTTTTCCTCTAGTCACCAGCAGGTTGACATTGTTGGTTTTGAGTACAGTACAGATAATAATGTGATATAAATGACAATAAATTCATGTATTTAATAAATAATAATAGGCCTCATTGTCCCGAATGGTTTTCCATCATTCTTTGACTGGTGTGACTGTGACAAAGGTATTAAATTGCATTTTATGTGATATTCTAAATTCATTTTAAACCCCAATCTTAGCATTATCATTGTGAGCATGTTAGCATGATGAAGTGACCATTTAGCTGCTAGCATGGCTGTAGACTCTTTGTCTTGTCATATAAACATCTGGCTAACACATCTGTGTTTATATCATATTTGTAACCTGATGAATGATTCCCCAGGTGATGTCTATCCTGCTTCACGGCGATGCTGCGTTTGCAGGCCAGGGTATCGTGTACGAGACCTTCCACCTGTCTGACCTGCCGTCGTACACCACCCATGGCACCATACATGTGGTGGTCAACAACCAGGTATGTACTTCCTGTGGGCTCTGATTGAGACGTAGCATGATATCATGTTCATATGTCTGGCAAACACTCACTGTCTGTCTGACTTCAGCCGGACAGGAATTAGCCGTCAAAGCATCTTTGAGAAAATTATATCTGCCAAATAAGAAACGTTATGTGGATCAGACTGTAGGAGAAACACACAATTATAAATATATTATATGGACTTCCATCATTGTAGTGTTTGTTTGTAGTCCTATATTAAACTTTTTTATGAAATTTGATTTCAATATAATGTGCTGTGATTTTGAAATGAAAAAATAATATTAAAAATAAAATATATTTATAAAAATATATTTATACTTACATTAAATATAATACTTAAGCATGTTACATCCTGTTGGTTCATTTTGTTTGTTTTTTCATGTTGTGTTTTCCTTGTTTTCCTAAATAAATTTGCCAAATGTAGACATGATATCCTCACATTAAGACATACTGAGCACAAATAAGTATAAAGGAAATCGTGCTGAAGCAGAAGTTAGCAGGTTTACAGAAAGCGAGGGAACAGCTTTGAATATCATCTTTAAGTTGTATCTGTTTCTTTATCAGGACATTAAATTGTAAATATTAGAAAACTTCTATTCCTTTACTGTTTGCATATAATTACTCTCATCCATGCAGATCGGCTTCACCACAGATCCCAGGATGGCGCGTTCATCTCCGTATCCTACAGACGTAGCTCGGGTGGTCAACGCTCCCATCTTTCACGTCAACGCAGATGACCCGGAGGCTGTGATGTATGTGTGCAACGTAGCAGCAGAATGGAGGAACACCTTCCATAAAGATGTGGTCGTTGACCTGGTAAGTATGTAGGGGTTGTTGTCAATGACTATTTTTCTAACTGCATGCATTACAGGGAGTTTACTCTCATGAAATTGAAGTTTGGGGATTTTTAACACCATGTGCCCGCAGTTTACCTCAAAGTTCATACCCTTTATCTCAAAATTATAATTAAATCAGAACGCACAAACACTGTAAACACACTGTAAAAATCTGCTTAACCTCCCCTTTACAAAGATGTCCGTTTCTCAAGGATCTGTTACGGATGAGCATCAGAAAATCCATTTTGAAATCACAGAAAAAGGACGCTCCTTATAACTTGAGGTCTTGGTTCATAATAGTCAAGTTTCAGACTTTTTACTCCATTAAAAGTTTTTACAGTTCATCCATGTTTGTGTGTAAACAGGAAGTGTTGAGAAGCAAAAACATGTTATTCCATGGAGCTCCAAAAAACGTTTCTTTATCACAACTTGATATCAATCAAAATGATGTCACAAAACATATGGGTGCCTAAACAATCAGAGTGGTCAAATCAATGAAAATTATGTTTCTGTATTTTGTTTGTTTGTCACTAACACATTTTTTGACATTACTAAGGCTGAGAATGTCCTCATCAACGTCAACACTTATATCCCTGAAACCCTCACAATCTCCTCTGTCCATCCAGATGTGGATACTACTAGATTCAAATGTTCTGGACAAAAAAAAAAAAAAATTACAATATTCTAATTTACTTTTTTTTTTTCCATAAAAAGTCACCTGGATCATGTATAGTACTACTCACATGCAAAAATGGTGGCATTTCTGAATAGCCTAACTTGACTGGTTGACAAGACAGATGGTGCCCACCTAAAGCCCAGTCCTGCTCGAGGTTTCTTCCCATTAAAGGGGAGTTTTTCCTTGCCACTGTCACCAAGTGCTGCACATGGAGGAATGTTGGGTGTCTGTAAATTAAAGAGTACAATCTAGACCTGTTCTATGTGAAATGTGCCCTGAGAGAACTTCGGTTGTGATTTGGCGCCATATAATAAAAAATTTACTTGCCTTGACTTGACTTGACCTGAAAAAATACATGGCATGCCTTGGTGATACAAAAGGTAAATGTTCTTTAGAGAATTAAGTCATAGAATGTCAAGACATTTTAATCATCTACTGGAATTTATTGTGTTGGCTGGAGCTTCCTAGAAAACGAAAAAATTGAGAGCTTAATGAGGCTTAACGAGATAGGTGAGGGAAGCTTAGCAACCAGCTGTGAGGAACATTTGAAAGTCAAAGAGGTACCTTGCAGCCTTTTTGCACACCTTTCTCTGAAATTCCCCAAAGCATTCTGTGTTATTTTCAGAGTGCCAGCGTGCAGGTAGAGACAGGGAAGGTTCATTTAAGAGAGTTAAAAGTTGAAAACAAAAAGAGAAAAACAGGTGAAAGAGTCAACTGATGAGGAGAGACTGTTAACCTTCTGTACAACTGAACTATACACTAGGACTAATGTAGGAAACCCCGTCTGACTTAATAAATCCAACACTAGCTGCTGTTGTAATCTGCATTCTTATGCTCACATTTCCTGTCTGTGTTATTGGGGTCAACAGACCAACACAATGCAGTTCAAGTAAATTAGCCATAGAGGAAAAAGGTGGTGGGGCACTGAAAGGAAGCAGAAATGTGCACAAGGCAGGTAATTAGCCATGTAAATATCCAAAAATGACAGTAGGTTTAGAATTTCTACAATGCTGGAACATCATCTGGGTATCTGCAGGTCTTGAAAAGTCCTAAAAATGGCCTTGAAAAGTCTTGCATTTAGATTGTAATATAAACTCTTGAAGCTAGAAGTCTCACATATTTTCTCTTTGCTGTTGTAGACAGATGTTATGCACCCTAAAAATGGATTGTTTCAACATTAGATTGCACTGCAGGAAGCTGTTTAATCCCTTTTTGTGGAGTTTCAGTTGGTTTTTAGCAAAAACTTAAATGAATTAATCATTTTTCACTGGTCTATCCATTTTCTGCTGCTTATCTGGGTCCGGGTGGCATTAATTTAATTAATGATATCATTAGAAATTACTGTAAAATACTGCAGGGAAGCACTGAAAAAATGTTAGAAGAATTGTTGCCTCTACTTTGGCTGGTATAATTGTAAAATAGTTATTAAAATTTATTCTATGTGGTATTAAAAAGGTCTCAAAAAGTCTTAAATTTAACTTTGCAGAAACCTTGATCCTGGTTTTGCAATGTGAGACTATGGGAACCCTGAATTTGTGGAAAGTACAGATCTGTATCTAAGGAGACTAAGCACTGAAATTCAGAGTGACTCACTAATGTTTTACATAATAATGAATAAAAATGCAATTTCAGCATGCAGGCTGAGAGACCAGAGAAGTTAAAAAACACATTTTCTTGATTATGTCAACAAGAGAAATGTATCATAAGAAAAGTATATCTAAACATTTTTCTTTCCCCTTTCAGGTGTGTTACAGGCGAAACGGCCATAATGAGATGGACGAGCCGATGTTCACACAGCCGCTGATGTACAAGCAGATCAAGAAGCAGAAAGGAGTCCTGCAGAAGTTTGCAGAAAAAGTCATCGCTGAGGGAGTCATCACGATGCAAGACTATGAGGTAAAGCAAACTGCACGCCTGTAACTTATACAAGTTGTAGGAAAAGATGTAACAACGATTTGTAAAATTTAAGTCCTTTGGTTTGGATTTATTATGTCATAAATTTGAATCTGGCTCGTACATGAATGTGGTTGTTTTCTGCTGTCACAGTCACACAGTGCAACACTTTAAACAGTTAAATTCTGTGTTATTGGCACCACAAAAAAGCCTCTGTGTCACATTTACCTTAAGCTCACTTTCAATCTGAAGACGCTGTTTCTTTCTACACAGCGACAGCACTTTATACGAAGAAAGGTGATGAGTGAGGAAAACAGGTTTCATTGTGAGTGAGGTGAAAGCTGTCACTGACAGACGGCTCTGCTCTGTGTGCCATAATGGAGCATCTCAACAACCTGAATATTTAACTGCAAGGACAAGCTTGTGATCAAATAGTATCACACATTGAAAACTACAAAGTGAGAAGCAAATTTAAAACTTGCTCACGTTTCAGATTTTTCTCTTTTGTAGTAGCAGCAGGAACAAGACAGAATATTTGATTTATGTAGTTTCTGAATTGCTGTAAATCTATCTGAAATTGCTGTGAAGAGCTGCTTACTTTAAATAGAAGTAAACAAATAACAAAGACGGCTTTGTGAAAATGCCTCCCTTGTTTTTTAATCTGTTATGAGACTAATTTGCTTTGTGGTTCTTCAGATGCAGTGAAAATACAAACAGGAATGTGCAAAGAGAATTTAAAGTTCCTAGTTTAGTTCCTGTGGCTCCTCAGTTCCTGGAACTATTTGCTTGACGAGCTGTTAATCTGTATCATACGGTATTTAGGCATGTTGCACGACTTAAAACAAGGACAACAAGGGTAATATAGGACTTTGATGTCTGTTATTTTGTATTGTTAAATGCCATTTAAACAAGGCATGTCTAATATAATGTTATTTACTTCCTTATTGTGGGGCTCCTTTAAGATTTTCTCTTTCACACACCTAATTTGCATCCATCTCTTTCAGGAGGAAGTTGCCAGGTACGACAGAATCTGTGAGGAAGCTTACACTCGCTCTAAAGATGAGAAGATCCTTCACATCAAACACTGGCTAGACTCACCCTGGCCTGGTAAGAGCTTTTGTTTCCATCTGTCTGTGAGTTTGAGGAAAGGCCACAAAGAAAAAAGTAAAATCAAAAGTTAGGCACAATTAAAAACACAAAAAACTCATGCTAAATCAAAATTATTGGATAGATTAGAAATTGTGCGATAATTAGCCAAAATTATGAGATGCTTAGTACATTTTTTTTATATTTATTCAAAATTATGAAATACTTGGTTATAATTATGAGATAGTCACAGTTATGAGATACTTAGTCAAAATTTTGTCAGAATGATGAGATACCCAGTCAAAATGATGATACTTAGTCAAAATTGGGAGATATTAAGTCAATTATTATGAGATACTTAGTCAATGATATAATGTATTTTGAAAATTAAGATACTTAATCAAAATGATAATTGATAATATGATAATTGTGAGACATTTAGTCAATTATTATGAGATACTTTGTTAAAATTGTGAGATACTAAGTCAAAATTGAGAGATACTAAGTCAAAATTATGAGATAATTTGTGAAAATGATTATACTTAGTCAAAATTGGGATATTAAGTCAATTATTATGAGATACTTAGTCAGTGATATACTGTACTTTGAAAATTAAGATACATAATCAAAATGATAATTGATAATATGATAATTGTGAGACATTTAGTCAATTGTTATGAGATACTTTGTTAAAATTGAGAGATACTAACTCAAAATTGTGAGATACTAACTCAAAATTATGAAATACTTTGTTGAAATTGTGAGATACTAACTCAAAATTGTGAGATACTTGGTCAAAATGATGAGATAATTTGTGAAAATGATGATACTTAGTCAAAATTAGGAGATATTAAGTCAATTATTATGAGATACTTAGTCAGTGATATACTGTACTTTGAAAATTAAGATACATAGTCAAATTGATAATTGATAATATGATAATTGTGAGATATTTAAACAAAATTATGAGATACTTTGTCAAAATTATAAGATATTAAGTCAAAATTGTGAGATACTTACAAATTACAAAATTTAAGATACAGTTAGTTTTGATTTACTAATAAAAAATTTACATGGTATAGACTTTTCATGTGTATTTTTACTTTTATCTTCTAACCTGGCAGACATCGGCCTCCATAGTAATGTTTTTGTGTATGTTTGTGTGTTGATAGATTTTTTCACACTGGAGGGACAGCCCAAAAGTATGAACTGCCCTTCCACTGGCATCAGCGAAGAGGAGCTCAGCCATATTGGAAAAATTGCTTCCTCAGTGCCGGTGGAAGACTTCACTATACATGGAGGTACTCTCCTCTCTCCTGCTGTTTTGATGAATATTCTATGACCGTGTTCTCACTCGATTTCACATCTGTAAATTTCTGCCCGCGTTCATGTTTTAGGTTTAAGTCGCATCCTAAAGGGCCGTGCAAATATGGTGAGCCAACGAGTGTGTGACTGGGCTCTCGGGGAGTATATGGCCTTTGGCTCTCTGCTCAAAGAAGGGATCCATATACGCCTCAGTGGACAGGATGTGGAAAGGGGCACCTTCAGGTATGACCAAATACACCAACAGAGGAAAACAAAATTAACTTTTACCACTTATCCATGGTCACCGTCTTCTCTGTTTCTCTAATTTGCTTCACAGCCATCGACATCATGTTCTTCACGACCAGAATGTTGATAAGAGGATCTGCATCCCAATGAACCACATCTCCCCCAATCAGGCTCCTTACACCGTCTGCAACAGCTCTCTGTCTGAATATGGAGTATTAGGTGAGTAGCATGCACACACAAATAATCTCCTCAAATAATTATTGTTTGCTGCATTTAGCCCCTTTCAGACCTGAAATTGAACCTGATGGCAATTTAACAGGGATGTATCATGTATATTTCCAGGTCTATGTTCGTATTCTGGGGCTGTACTGGAATACATTTGCATGATTTCCAGTTAAAAACTCCTTATTTATCTTATACTGGCTCTTTATGCAGCCCCTCAGTTCAGCCTCTGTCTGAAACAGGCCGTTTTAGCTCCTGTCTCTTTAAGGCCCGTCTCCCGATGAGCCCACTCTGTTCTGATTGGTCAGCTTCAGGAAGCTTTGTAAGCTACGTCAACAAACTACAGTCTCAAAAGTGATGATTGGAAGCTTTTCTGTGTCATACATGATAGTAAACTGAATTTCTTTGGATTTTGGACTGTTTATTGGACAAAACAAGACATTTGAAGATGTCACCATGGGATCTTAGAACGGACATTTTCACTATTTTCTGACATTTTAGAGACAAACCAAGTCAGTAATTGATTAATCGATAATAAAAAAAAATCTTGCACCCCTAACTGTTTTTATAAGTATATAAGAAGCACGATTATGAGCCTTTTAACATCATTCAGTTGCTGAAATCGGAAACAGCAATGCTGCGGTTATTAACATGCAGCACACTAGAGCTGCAACGATTAGTTGATCGACAACTATTTTGATAATCAAATAACTGTTTTAGTCATTCCTTAAAGTAAAATGCCCAAAATTTGCTGGTTGCAGCTCCTCACATGTGAGGATTTGCTGCTTTTCTGTATCATACATGAAACTGAAGATCTTTGGATTTTAGACCATTGATCAGACAAAACAAGACCTTTGAAGACGTCATCATGAAATTATACATTTTCACGATTTTTCTGCCATTTTGTTGACAAAACATTTAATCGAGAAAATGATTGGCAGATTATTCAATTGTGAAAATAATTGTTAGCATGTCTGTTTCATTTGACACTCCATTGTCAGTGTCGGTTGTCCTGACATCACTTTACTGATCACTGAATGTATTCTTTCTCTTCTGTGTGCAGGTTTTGAGTTAGGCTTCGCCATGGCCAGTCCCAACGCTCTGGTTGTTTGGGAAGCCCAGTTCGGAGACTTTCATAACACAGCTCAGTGTATCATCGACCAGTTCATCAGCTCAGGCCAGGCCAAGTGGGTCCGACAGAACGGGATCGTGCTGCTGCTTCCTCACGGCATGGAGGGAATGGTAGGAACTGAGAAACTTGATCTGCCGCATTCTGCATTTATCTTTGTCTCTCAGAGGCTAATGTTTACACTTGGTTTTAAAATGAGTTTCGGTGACATATTGCCTTTCACACCTGTGTCTATCATGTGTCTCCAAGGTGTCCAGCTGACCACTTCTGTTCAGATTTTGTTACTGCCTACGTCACAGTTATTACGTCAGTGTGTCGCCAGACAAGCAACAGATTTGTTTCACATGGCTTAGCTAAGAAAACAAAAATGTCTCAAGAACTTATATACATGTACAGGCTTCCAACTGTTGAGATTTGCAGGACAAAGTCACCAAAACAACCACCACGTCCTGCATTGATGATGTATTAGTCTTTGTCGCTGACACATCAGGACGCATTAGTGTTTACACTACAAAAGATATGTGGTCAAATACATCTCAGAACACCTCCGTTAGTGGTTTAAGTGATCAGATCACAATGCGGTCTTGGTGGTCGTTTACACTTGTCCACTTATGATCCGATCAACCAAAACGCATTTTAAAACCAAGTGTAAACAGGGTCTCAGTCTGAATGATCTTAGTGAACTGATGCTGTAATGGCACCTTGTAGTCAGTGCCATCCATTTTAAATAAAATATAAGACAAGACAAGTCAAATTTATCTTTAGAGCACATTTTAAAACAACAAGTGTTGACCGATGGAAGAAGCTCAGTCAGCTTTGGATTAGATTGAGAAGGTGGAACAGAGAGAAGTAACTGATCAAAGGATCTGACGGGTCTGGATGTAGAATATCAACTGATGTGATGTCAGAATCTTAAAATATATTTTACTGGAAACCAGTGAAGGGAGGCCAGTACAGCAGTTCTGTGGTTTTTGTTCTTGGTGCCAGTGAGGAGTCTCACTGCTGCAGGTGAGACAGGGAACTGACTCCCACATAAAGAGAGCTGCAGTAGTCGAGACGCGAGGTAATAAAAGCACGTGAGAGGCTCCAGATCTTCAAAAGAAAGAAAGGATTTCATTTTTGCTTTTCGACCTTATGTGTGTGCTACTGCTGATTGTCAAATTTGAACACAGTCAAACATGACACCTAGATCTTCGGTATGTAAACTGAGATTAGTGGGTGTGAGGTGAGATTATTTAATATAACTAGTCAATTCCTGATTGTTTTTCCATCTTCTCTCCTTCCCTCAGGGTCCAGAGCACTCGTCTGCCCGCCCTGAAAGGTTCCTCCAGATGTGCAACGACGACCCTGATGTTTTCCCTGTGAGTTTGTGTCAGAAACATTCTGAATCCATGTGTCTGCAATCATCTGAGTGATTTCCTGTTAATGTGATATTATATACAAAAGTTTGTTCTTGATTGCATCTCATTTTTCAACCTTATTTCTTTGTCAGAAACTGTCAGAGGACTTTGCAATGCGTCAGCTGTACGACTGTAACTGGATCGTTGTCAACTGCTCGACTCCTGCAAACTACTACCATGTTCTCCGCAGACAGATCCTGCAGCCCTTCAGGAAGCCTGTGAGTGACACACATGAACCATGACTCACAATACACACACACACACGATAATTACAGGTTCAAGTCACTGAACTTGTTTTTACTCTTTCTTTATCTCCAGCTGATAGTTTTTACTCCCAAGTCGCTGTTGCGCCACCCTGAAGCCAAGTCCAGCTTTGATGACATGCTGCCAGGTGAGTACTGGCAGAAAAAAAAGTGCAGGAAATTCAGGATGAAAAGAAAAATTGTGCAGGTAAAAAAGTAAATCTCTCCTCTTCCTGCAGGAACCCACTTCAAGCGTATAATTCCAGATGACGGTCCTGCAGCTGCAAACCCAGAGAAGGTTAAGAGAATTCTTCTCTGCTCCGGCAAAATCTACTATGAGCTTACCCGCGAGCGCAACAACAGAGGCATGGATGATACCGTAGCTGTTGTCCGCGTCGAACAGGTAATGTTAGAGTGTCTGTGCTGCATCCAAGGGCCAACAGAAGCCCAAATACAGAATAAAAGTCTGAAAATATTGATTCAAATTTCAGAATATGGAGTAAAATGAAGGTCCTGATGACTCAAACTGCAGTGTCACAGCCAGTCACTAGCGGGGTTTCAGTTTTAAGTCTTAATAGCTGATTTTCTCTCTTTCTTTGTAGTTGTCACCGTTCCCCTTTGACCTGGTGAAAGCAGAGACAGAGCGTTATCCAAATGCTGATCTGGTGTGGTGTCAGGAAGAGCACAAGAACCAGGGCTACTACGACTACGTCAAGCCTCGCATCCGCACCACCATCAACCACTCCCAGCCCGTTTGGTAAGTTGTTTTGGTTCCTGGGAAGGTTCCAGGAAAATGATATCTCTGCTGTGAATGTATGTATACTCATTATGTGTGTGTGTGTGTGTGTGTGTGTGTGTTTGTAGGTATGCTGGCCGTGAGCCTGCAGCAGCTCCAGCCACTGGGAACAAACAAACTCACCTCACGGAGCTGCAGCGTCTACTGGACACTGCATTCGATCTGGAGGCATTCTCAGGAAAAGCGTAACAAGTCTTCTACACCTCCATCCACTCTCCCAACACATGCAGCAAGACTTCGGTGCAGCAAACAGACTTCCCTCTTTGCCTACAACCTTTTGCATTGATGTGTTTTTCCACAGTATTCACATATCAGGCCTGTTAACAGGTGAAATCTTCGAACAATACGCACAACGATCGACTACTTCTAACACTGTTACCATTAAGACCTCGTCTTCACAGTTATGGGCACAGATAGGAAGAAATTATGTAAGAAAACCTGCATTGAATGTATGACTTTATACAAAATTTATTTGTAATACAAAGAGTTTTAGCTTTAGGTTTAATTTGCTTTTATTTTAATAATTACAAAATAATCATACAGTAACTTGCTCTGCTCTGCACATCCAGATTACTAACCAAATACTGTATGCAATCACTTTCTCTGACCAAAGGTAATAAAAAACACCTACCAGCACCTCTAAAGTTCACTAAATAACACGTTTGTTTATGCTGCGTTCATGTTTTGTCGGATGGAAGGAAGAATTGGAAAGATTCCTGTTAAGGATTCATCTGACGGCTTAGGAAGGTTGTATGATAACTGAGTTGGTCGTATGTGGGTTTAAAATGCTGTGAATTGACAAAATTATATGCATCAAAGCTGGAGTGCAGGACTTTTGTCTCCCCCTTCTGGCAGTGAGAGTAATTACAAAAACACCATTGAGACACTGACGTCACAGGCTGCGCTGTAGCCTACTCCATCACTACTGTTGTGGCTGTAAAAGGATGGATTAATTATTTTTAGCATCATAATCCCTGCAAAATGACTCATTTGACTCTCAGTTGAAATACAGAGATTTATCTGGCGTTGATTAGGCTTAATCAGCATTGTGTGAACTCGTTTGGCAAGGGCTTGAATATAACAGAAGTTCATTTACATTTCACTAACCACGTCATTTGTGTATAGTTTAAATAGTTTATTTGATCAGCAAGATGATTCAGGAAGGAATAAGATGAGGGGCGATGGATGTTAGGATCGATGGGAGGCGATGGACACCGGATGTGGGTCGCCGTCATGGTGGAGTCGAATTGGATGGATAGTGACCGGTTGGAGTTGAGTTGAGGTTGGAGCGTCTAGGAACCCGGGGATGGAGACTCAGGGTGGGGGCACGTCTCGATGAGCAATTTTTTGCTTCATCATCCCCCGGTGGTTCCACAGAAAGGCCCCGGGACGGCTTGAGTTCGTAACCCAGGACCTTCTTGCTGTGAGGCTACAGTGCTAACCACTGAGCTACCGTGTCGCCCGCTGAGAGGAGAGAGGAGAATGGGGTTTTGGGGGGGGGGGGGGGGTTTGAGAGAACTGAGACGAACAGGAGAGGTGGAGGCTTATATATGCGCGCAGGTATATGGCCGGGAGGCACAGGTGATTTGAGTTAACGAGGCGCAGGTGTTGTGAATTGGTGAGAAGGAGCGGGGTGTGGTCTTGTTCCTTAGTTATTATAATAACTTCATGTAAAAGTTCTGCACTGCAGGTTTAAATTTGGGTTTAATAATACTGAACGTTGGACAACGTCCAGAAAGAAGCAAATTTGTGATTTATGATATTGGGCTATATAAATAAAATTGACTTGACTTGACTTTGGCTGACCTGAGGCGTCCATGTTTGCTTGGTTTTCAGGCACTTATGTTTTATTGAGTACCAAGTCGGATATATTGAAGCTTTCAGAACAATAGTTTCCCAGTCATAGTTACGACTTGGATGTTGACGGAACGCCATTTACAAGTCAGAAACTCTTAGTTACGGTAACTCCTCCTATGTGACATGAATGCGGCAGTAATCCTTACAAAAAACGTGTCAAAATGACAATTTAAGGTTTTATGGAAAGTTATTTGTGGGATTATTTCTTCGCAGGATGCAGTGACTTTTCTACGGAGACCCCAAAGTTCCAAAAGATATTTTTTTATCCATATCTTGTGTGCACAACTAAATAACTTGTGTGAACAAGATTTAAAAATCTCTCAGGACTTTGGGGGCTCTGTACTTTAGTGAGCTGTAGAGGTGCTGGTAGACAGAGCTAGGCTAGCTGTTTCCCTCTGCTTTCAGTCTTCTTTACTCTAAGCTAAGATAGCCACGCTCTTCTCATTCTATTCCTTTAAACTGGATTTAAATGTTTATATAAAACAATATTTCTTAATAGTGTGATAGTGACCACATGCAACTCAGCAACCCTGCAAAGCATCATAACCTGATATTGGTGAGAAAAAAACACATTTGAGATATTTGGGCTGAGCTAAAATCGCTGAATGGTTGAAATTAGGAATAGTATGAATATTTTTAAGCACCTTTGTGATGTGAGTTAGCTCAGATATTATTAGAGACATTGAAAAGCATTTTTTAAAGTGAGACTTCATGAAAACATCATGCCTGCTGTCTGCATAGAATCTGTATCAGCTGAAGCATGAAGAGAAACAGATCAAGATATTTCTGCACTTTTTTTTTATCAGCAGTCACGTTAAAGTGACCAGGGGTTGTTATTGCACATATTCAGAGAGAAACCACCTGTTTGAGGTTTCATCTTCATTTAAACACACACTCACATTCACTCACCGTCCTGCCGCATCACTGTCAGCATCTCTGTTTGTGCCAAATGTAACAGATTACTTGAAATTACAGTTTCATCTGAATAAAAATCATGCCATGCAGTGGTCGTTACTTATGTAAAGACATGATGATGAGATTCCTCAGCTCCTCAGAATTGAAGAATGTATTTATTTTCATATAGTGTTGTATGTTTTATTGTTTACAGCAAATAAAGATTATAGTTCCTGTTGCACAGTGCTGCTGGAGTATTTTTTTTTTTCATCCAATAGCACATCTGACATCAATCATCATGAATCAGCTCTGTAGTTTAACTCTTAGATGATTTGAAACAGGCAGAAATTTCACTTAAAGCAATAAAAACAGAAAACAGATGATTGGTTTGTTTTCAATTATCCTTTTTTGTTTGACAGTTTCAGTTTGATTAAAGAGTTCTCTTTCTGCCCAAACATGAAAATACAGACAAGAGAAGATAGAAGTTGATTAAAAACGTTACGATACATTCATCTTGCTTGACTTTAATTGTTTCAGTGCCTCATATTATATAAAGAGTTCTTTTCCATCTTTTAGTAATTTTGATCTGCCTGACTTTAAGGAGGTGAATGATATTATATTAAAATGAAAAAAATCAGCTCGATCATGATGAAATTTGCACCTCCCTAACCAGAGAAGTCATGACTCCTATCATTGAGCCTTTAACATTCATTTTTGCATTTTCATGGACACTTGCATCGTACCTTCTGACCTAAAAATGATTGAAGTTATTCCACTATTTAAAACAGGTGATCCAGGATCCCTTACAAACTATCGTCCAATTTCAATATTGCCATGTTTGTCAAAGATTTTGGAAAAACTAGTGTATAAAATAATCCTGGAACACTTGAATTCATATAATATTTTGTATAATCACCAATATTGATTCTGTAAAGATCATTCAACTTATATGGCACTTTTAGAACTTACTGGTAAAATTTATACAGATTTAGATACTAATGAGTAGGAAGTAAGTTATAGTTTTAGACTTTTTGCTTTCAAAAATGTATAGATATGGCTTTTATGGTAATGTTTATAAGTGACTCAGTAATGTTCTTAAAAGAAAACAATATGTTTTTATTAATGGTTGTGAATCGAAAAGAAATATAATGCAATATGGTGTACCACAAGGATCCATATTAGGACCTTTATTATTTCTTATTTATATAAACAATCTTACTCTTTGCAGAAGACACCAACCTTTCCGTCTCAAATAAGACATTGAATGACTCTCATTAGGGAACTAAATAATGATCTTCTCACTTACTTAATATGATTTCAAACAAATAAGTTGTCATTAAATGTCAAAAAGTGTAATTTTATGTTGTTTGCAGGAAATAAGAAATATGTGTGAGCAAATTAAACTTAATATTGATAATGAAGAAATGGTAGATGAGTATGAGAAAGCAGGTTGGTTTTGTCTGCAATAAAATCACCAAATCTCTCAAGATTCTGAGAAAAATTGAGGTTTTGTACACCATACATGTTTCTTAACATTATATTATAGTTTAATCTATCTATATTTAACATACTGTAATATTCTTTGGCAAGTCCTTTTCCAACTTATCTGTATTAACAACTTTTTCCAAATTTGTTGCACCAAGTGAATCTCTTTTTTAAACGGCAGTTATTGACTATTTTTGACATTAACATCCTTCAAATCAGTACATTTGTCTTTAAAGTGAGATATAAGAATGCAGATCTACATTACAGTTTTAGATATTATTTTATTAATAATTCACAATATCATAATTATCCAACTAGACAAGCTGAGAATCTTCATCTTCCTTTGAAATAAAACATCATGTTGTCAGTTTTCCATCAAATATCATGGCGTTATCTTGTGGAATGTAAACGTAAATTTAATAGATTCCTTTGTGTTGTTGTCTATGTACAAAAAAAGATTTAGAAATGTCTTGCTGTCAAAAACATTTGATTTGGAACAATAATGATCACTCCCAGTAACTGTTGTTCATACTGTTAATACAGCAAAACTCCTACTTCTCTACATTAATATAATCCTACACTTATTTTATAGTGCAATTTTTGAACACTAATATTTAAAATGTATTGGTGATTTTGTATGTTTGTATTTTACCTTTTGTGTGCCTTTTGGGTGTGTGAAACAAATAAAACAAACACTCACAGGAGGAAGTGCTTAAGATGTTTTTTGTCTTGTGGTTTTCTTCTCAGGTGAGCTATTAATAGAACTGATCAATCAAAACTAAGGCAGTAAAAGATAAAACTGTCACAGTCAAGATGTAATTACAACATTATAGATCATTACAATTAGGTCTCTGTCAATTAACTTAAATTTAACTTTAAGAACAGTTAGTCCATTAAAGATGAACTGATTTTCCACATCAAAGTGTGTTTCCAGGTGTTCTCAAAGCACAAATCAAAACCCAAAAACCCTCCAACGTCCTTGTTTGAGGCACATAAATGGACGGGTTCACAAGTTTTCAAGTTTGTCTTAAAACAACAGTCAGGTGCCCAAATGAACATTGAAACATGTTTTTCTTGCTGTAATCATTCCTCCTGTTCATAC
Source organism: Thunnus maccoyii (assembly GCF_910596095.1). NCBI lineage: Eukaryota > Metazoa > Chordata > Actinopteri > Scombriformes > Scombridae > Thunnus > Thunnus maccoyii. Next base: position 25,150,319 of record NC_056551.1, on the reverse strand, counting down.
TGACCATTAGAAGGTCCCTTCATAATGCACTTACAATGGAAGTGATGGGGGACAAAATCCACAGTCCTCCTTCTGTGCAAAAATGTATTTATGAGTTTATCTGAAGCTAATATGAAGCTTCAGCGTCCAAATGAGTCAAATCAAGTAGATATCTTTCAACATTACAGTCTTTTTAGTGCCAAAATTCCTCTTTTTGTTACTATACTTCCACCTGCAGCTCAACAGGGAAAAACTGTCTGAGGAAACACAAATAGGGAATTTGATGCTAAAAAGACTGTAAATGTGTCAGATATCCACTTGATATGACTAACTCAGACTGCTGAAGCCTCATATAAGCTTCACATCAATTTTTAAATGACTGTGAGGACACACTGTGGATTTTGGCCTCCATCACATACATTGAAAACACATTTGAAGGATCTTTTAACAGCCAGTATGAACAGGAGGAATGATTACAGCGAGGAAAACCTCTCTCACTGTTCATATGGACACCTGACTGCTGTTTTAAGACACACTTGATAAATTGTGAACCTGTCCTTTAATTCCAGCTTGGAACATTTGTTGCATGCTCTCTCTCTATAGACAATAGATAATTAAGTAGATACTTCATTTCTGTGATTTAAACTTTCCCGTGAGTTTTTAGTGCAGGTTCAGAAAGCAGACATTTTTCTGTCCTCACAGCAGACTCCGGGAACATCTGACAGAGTTCTTGATGAACTCAAACAGATCCAAGTGAAATCCATCAGAGCGCTGCTCTGCACAGAAGTTCTTCAGAAGTCCGTACAGCTTCCCTGTGAAGGAAGTTTGAGCATGAATCAAACCAAAGTACAGAGCTTGAGGAACATTCAACACTCCTAATGTTTTTTTTTACTCACCAACTGTAATCCCCTCTGCGACCAGCAGGTTGTAGGTCTGCTCCAGGCCTTGCTTCAGGTGTTCATCCCTAAAGGTAAAGAAGGCGACTCCTCTATTGGCCTTCGCTGCTGCCATCAACTGGATCACAGCTGAACATGAACAGAAAGCAAAGGCAAAGTCTTACATAGTCTATCATTTGTTCTTCAGTGAGAAATCAATAGATGGATAGATGGAGAAGAGGTGTACCTTTGAGCTGTGGGTCTCCATTGAAGGCTCCACAACCCCACTTCCCCGTGGCGATGTCCGGCTCGCTATGCCCATGACTCTTAAATCCACAGTATGCCTTCAAGGACACAATAAAATCATGTAAAAGTGAAAACCAAAGATGATATAAATGAGACAGAATTTTATCAAAACCAACACATGTCCCTCTTTTGCATTTTATTGCATCATCAATAAAGAAACACTCACCAAACAATACTAGTGCTGCAAATGATGATTATTTCATTATCGATTAATCTGATGATTATTTTCTTGATTAAAAGATTAGTTGTTTGGTCCATAAAATGTCAGAAAATTTCAATCACTGTTTCCCAAACCCCAAGTTGACATCTTCAAATGTCTTGTTTTGTCCACAACCCAAAAATATTCAGTTTATTGTCACAGAGGACTAAAGAAACTGGAAAATATTCATGACTCAGAACGATGAATCTGTTATCAAAATAGTTGCTCATTAATTTTCAGTCCATCAACTAATCATTGCAGCTCTTAAAACACTATAATATAAATACTCCAGACATACTGCAAGTATTAAAGGTACGCAGCAGTGCAGAATGTTCAGTCATGCAGAATGAATAAATAATTTTTAGAAAGAAATAAAAATTACATTTTATAGTTAGAGTTTTAACTCCTTTAAACAGCCATTTAGGGGCTGTTGTGAGATTTGTCGTTTTCATCCTTCCAGTAAATGTCTCAGATCTGCAGAAGTTCTGATTTATTGTATAATATGTTACAGCTCACCAGCTGTTCATAAAGTATAAACACAAAATAATCAGACTAAATAAAAAACCAGGCACGGTGGAGCACGATCAAAGACTGTATGACTCTTAAACAAATAAGCAACACACCTGAAACTGATCAACCTGACTTCCTTAAAGTACAACTTAACCAAAAACAAGGAAGCGCCGCCTGGTCGGAGGTGTAAACATAAACAACACAAACATACATTCAACTGAAAATGGCTCCTACAAGCTTTAATAATAATAATAATAACAATACATTCAATTTATAGAGCGCTTTTCAAGACACTCAAGGACACTTTACACAACAAATTAAAAAGATCCTTGTTAACTAAAAACACACTGAAAGCATCAAAACTTCAGTTGCATTGAGCGGAAAAATCTGACTAAATATAATTATTGATATCATTTATTTAGTTTATTATTATTGATATTGACATTTTAAATGTATTTTATACACTTGCATTTCCTTTTTATACATTTTATACACGTAAATGAAAATGCACTTTCTCAATTTTATTTTTATTTCTTTTTTTTTTAATTTTACTTCATTTTAATGAACTTAAAATGATTTATGATGTTGTTACTAGTAGTTGATGATGATGATATACTGCTAATTCATTCTATATATGTAATGTATTATCACAATGTTTTGTATTATAAGCTTATTATATGATTAATATGTCGTATGATAAAATTGTGATTTATTGTTGACAAACACACACAAAGAAAAGCCTCACCTTGTCCAGTTCCCGTGTAACGTTGTTCAAAGTGTACTGGTCTCTTCTGTGTTTGAAGTGCAGCGCGTCGATGGCGAGGATCTGCCTCTGCAGCCGATCCCAGTCATCCCTAAAAGGACCGAATCACATCTCTGAGAAAACGAATAAATAAATAACTTCAAATGTAAAATACACATTCATAAAGAACATGCACATACCTTCTGTGGTGGTCGTCACGAGGGCCGGCCCACTCGAAGGTGTCACCGAAGCCACAGTAACCGCTGAACTGCTGAGAGCCTGAGAGACGGAGATATTATACAGTAAGGCTGCTAATAATAAATCACATGAAAAGACCAAAAACCAACAATGTGTTAGTCAATACTTTCTGACTTCCCTACTCTGTATGAGTCCTACAAATCTTTAAAAACAGCTCATAAATATTAAGTTATATTTTTAAAAAGCTCAGTAATTTCCTAAAACAGCTGGTCACTGCAGTTTTTAATAAACATGTCTCAAACAGGAGGAAATAGTCTATTTGTTGGAGACTATTTTCACCAGCGGATGAATCCACATTTGGTGTTCTAGTGAGTATTTCTGGCAGCAGGACGGTGTGTGTGGGATTGAAAATAAACTACAGTGTGTGTGTTCATGTGTGGTGTAATTTCATGAAGACTCATGACCACCCTGTGCCATTAGGATCTTTTCCATTTTGCATCTCATAAGTAATAAGTAGCAGTGTGTTAAATTGTCATTGTAATAAATATATAACCTCACAGACCACATACAATCAATGAAAGGGTGCATAATGTTAAAAGAATCTCACTTAATGCATTGGCTAAACTAAAGGGCATGTTTATGTTACACTTCACTTTAAGTGTGTGTTAAACTTCACTTTGAATGTGTATGCATTAAACTTCATATTTTTTAAAAATAATCTCTGAGGAGGATCAAGAAATAAGGGTGTAAAATGACAAGAGTGAGCTGTAAAAAAAAAAATAGAGCTAGGGGAAGATCTGACAGTAATGGTGTAATATGATCCTTAGCAGTTACAAAAAAAATAAAAAGAGCATAACTGGATGGAACTGGTCATGCCAGATATGACCAGTTCAGGCCAAAACCTATTTTAGAGATTTTGGGCCAACAACAGGTGATGTAAAGAAATGATAATGGTGTAATTGGCCAAGAACAAAGAGGACGGACACTAGGCGTGACCTATGCCGACCCAAGGGTATTTAAGACAACGCCCTGAGTTGCGAAACTCAGAGCATTAGGGTGATCTACATATGAACACTGTATTGCTCTCCTATATTGCCTGACATTAAAGTACATTTTTGATGATCAGTACTCTGACTCCTTATTTTTTGAACAACAAAGAGAAGTTTGGCTTTGAGTTTTTTCAACTGCGATCCAGCGTAATTGGCACGATGCATGGTGATGAAGGAACACGTCACCCAGTGCATAATGTCGCTAAATGTCTTGTTTTGAAGCTAAATCCAGATAATGTTTGACATTTTTTCTTATATAGGTTTCTTTATAGGTCTGATAAATGACCTAATTTTGGTTAATTAGGCAGATATTTCAACATTCTGTCGATCTACTAATCCATTAATCGACTAATCATTTCATCTCTACCTGTAATGATCAGACACTCGTTGTCCCCGAGTTTCTCAGTGAAGAGGCGGGATACAATCAGCTCCGGGTTCATGAGGAACAGGATCTCTTCCTGCACCAGACCGGAGCCCAGCACACCTCCACCGATCCAGCTGGAAGCAAAATCCACCTGCACACACAGGAGCAGTCAAAAGTCCACTCTGGACTGAACCTGCTGATCATCGTTGCTTCGGGTCAGTTCTTACCTGTAGCATGCCTTCTCCTTCAGTCTCGATGTCGCCACATGACACAAACAGCTTAGGCATCGTCGACTTAGAACTACAACACAAACAACAACAAAAACAATTCAGAAAAGACTGATTTACACCAGCAAGAACTCAACTCAACTCTGTTTTGAACACAGAACGTCGGTTTTATTAGCTATGCTAGCAGCGATGTTTGTCTGTTTGTCGGTCAGTCAGTCCTAGAGCTGCAACGATTAGTCATTTAATTGATCAGTTGCCGACTAACAAATGACTCTCAAGCTATTTTGATGATCGATTAATCATCTTTTAAGAAAGAAATGTCCAAATTCTCTGATTCCAGTTTCTTAAATGTGAATATTTTCTGGTTTCTTTAGTTCTCTATGACTGGTCTGTACAAAGTAAGACATTTAAGGACGTCATCTTGCGCTTTGGGAAACAGTGATCGACATCTTTCTCCATTTTCTGACACTTTATGGACCAAACAAGTAATCGACTAATCAAGGAAATAATCAACACATTAATCAATAATGAAAATAATCGTTAGTTGCCGCTCTAATCCGTCTACCACTTTGATTCAGTCTGAAATATCTCAACAACTATCAGATGAATTGTGATAAAACATTCATGTTCCCCAGAAGATTAATAAACTGACTTTGATGATCTCTTGACTTTTTCTATAAAACCACCAGCAGGTCAAAGTTTTACACTTATTCAGTGAAATATGTCAACAACTACCGGATGGATTGACTCTAAACTTTATTCAGACATTGATGGTCCTCAGAGGATGAATCCTACTGATCCCTCAACTCTTCCTTTCAGGCCACCATCAGGTTTGTGGTTTTGAGTGAAAGGTCTCAACAACTATTAGACAGATTGCCGTTAAATCTGGTTCAAGATACTCATCTTCTCCTCAAGATGAATTGTTATAACTTTGATGACCCTCTGATGTTTCATCTAGCGCCATCATAAGGTCAAAGCTTCACTTCATCCCATATTTTGGTTTATTACAACTACCTGCAAATCTAGTGACATTTACAGCACCAGTCTGGTCGGTTTGGACACAGTTTCTAATTCCTTTGAATGAGAAAATGTGTCTAAACTTTTGACTGGTGCTGAACATCAGCTTCAGCAGTACTTTGTGTTTAGAGCTGAGCAACAGGGGTGAAATTAATATCTCAATAATAAGAAGAATTACATTGACATTTGCTTCAGATATTCATGTTCCCCTTTAAGATGAACTGTAATCACTTTGGTGTTCCCTTTATGTTTTATCATGCGCCACCATCTTATCAAAATTTTTAATTGTCCAATACTTTGGTTTATGACTAAATACCTTCAAAACTAATGACATTCACATCAGCTGTACTTTGCTTTGTGTTTCCTGCTAATTAGCAAGATTAGCATGCTAACATGCTAAACTAAGATGATGAACATGGTAAACATTACACTCTGAAGGGATTTTCCTTCATGTGTCATGTTTGAAACACTCTTTAGACAAGCAGACAGTGAGCGACAGACATCTGTTTTCTTCCCGGTCAAGCTGACCTGGTTTTATGACTGTTGCCATAGAGACAGCACTAAAGTAAACAATCTTATAGTGATGTTGTGACTGGAGACGAGGTCACCTGGGTGCTGCCTGAATAACTGAGAACGGTTCAGCTCTTTCCCTTCAGACTTGCTGTCACATTTCACTACAACGACACTTTGATTTGTAACTGCTGTCTCCTTAATCGGTCAAGTTTGTGTTTGTCAATAAATCTTTTTGCAGAAGACATCCATATCTCCTGGAGTTTCTGAATTGACAAGCTCAAGATTTCTATAACAATACCTGCTAAACATCAGCATGCAAATGCTTCATCATTTTGACATGATGATGTTGGAAACGTCTTTAAGCTCAATGCTATGTACAGTTTATAATGTGTTGATTTTAATTGGCTGTCTTGTCTGAAGCACTTTGTAACAAAAGTTTTGAAAACTACTCTATAAGTTAAGATTATTGTTAAAATCATTATTACCTTTTCCAGTCGGGCTTGTCTGTGTCTCGGAGGTATCGCCTCTCAAACGTCACCAATCCTCTCAGTTTTGTGTCTGCAACGAATTCAACAACAGTCACAGATTTACACTGATGCACCTGACAAACAGGAAGTAGAGGAGCTTCAGCAGAGACTTACGCTCATCTGTTACCACTTTAAAGTAATGCATGATGGCCCTCAGCTTTTCCTTCTTCCGGTCTGACCAAATCCCAAACAGACTGCAAGCAGAATGAGAATTAAGAGTGAACTCACAGACAAGAACACACGATGCAGAGAGTATTTAAAGGTTGCAATCGAACTGTGTTGCCGAACCTGCTGAAGTTAATGGTTGGGTAGTTGTGGTACTCTGAGTTGGGTGTGGAGGTGTTGCGGTGAGGGAAAGTGCAGAAAAATGCGTTGGCGAGCAGGCAGGATATCTGAACCTGTGACAGAGTGATGGATGAGGTGTGTCCCCTTTGAAGCAGCGGGATGGCCTGAAAACATGAAAAACACACTTCATCACCATCACCATCAATATGAAACAAACGCTACGTTCACGGGTTCCAGTAAGTTTCATACCTTCTGTACATAATCAGGAAGCTTCAGGGCCAACGCCGCGATCTTAGGGAACAACTTGTCGAAGTAGTTTTCCGTTTTCGGGACAGCCTGTGAAGGATTATAAATATATTGCTAGAGAGCATCACAAAACTGAAGATTCAATTATTTGGAGTGAACACACGTAGACACTGACCTTTACGAAGCTGGCGAGGGCATCAAAAGACCACTTGTCTTTATACTTTTGGTTATATTTCATGATAGCTTCCTAGTGAGAGAGTTTGAAACGTTGAATATTTCACATTTCTTGGAGACAGATGAGACAAAAATCTGTTTAAAAATGTGCAAAAATGATAAATTGTCTGTGGCTGCCAACGTACCGCCACATCATCCACATCCACTGATGTTTTCTTGGCGAGGCTGCCCAGATTTTTGGAGATCACTTCCCACCGCGACGTCTGGGTGGGATTCTATCACAGGAAAAGATTCATTCAGAAAAAAGTCTCTTTAAACTTGCAATAACTGATTTTTTTTTTTTGGCCACTTGCGGGACATATCATCACTTTTTAAGTTGATATGTTGAACTTGTTAGCAAAAAGTTGCTTATTTCCACATCCAGCAGTTACGGAGCAACATTATCATTCATGTGGAGTCGTGTTTCTGTCCACCTGGTGAATGTAAGTCCAATATTCACTCTCTTTTAGCTCTGTTTTTGCTCTCTACCAACTCCTGAGGGAAATATCTGGCTCTTTAGCTGCTAAATGCTTCACCATGTTCACCAGCTAGTCTACAGCTAACTGTGTCTGTTTGCTGTTTGGTGCAGGTAGTGTACAGTGGCTTTTTAGAGCTTTTTCTCAGAAAACGACACTATGAGAGCGCTGAGAGTGAACCAAAACAGTATAGTTGCAGTTTTAAAGTGCAAAGTAAAGTTTCTCTTTGACTTTCCCACCCATTAAAATTAAAGGTTTACAGTTTTTCAAGTCTGTCTTAAAACTACAGTCAGGTGCCAAGTTTTTCATTTTTATGATAAATCACAATATTGTGATCCCCTTAATCTCAGAGGAAGGAATTTCATTTCAATTAATTTGATATAATCCATTATTTCCTCAGGAGAAACTATATTTTTGCACCTACTGGTGTGCAGCTGGCTAGTTCAAGTCGGTTTCTGGAACAAATATCTCGGTTTTTGGTTTCTAGGTTTGGTTTCTTTCAAAAGGAACTTATCTTGTGCATAGCCTCAAACACACCTTGAAGACTGGAGACTTGACTATCGTGACACTGTGAGAGGAACACGGCATCTTCACAAAGTTACTGTGCCACAAGTCTCTCCCTTTCAGGGGCCTAAGTCCTGCTCTCTGGTTGAAAGCAAGCACCTGGGTAAAAAAAAAAAATCAATAGTTATATTCAACAACAACAACAACAACTGCTTTTTGCGAGAATTTTATATACTTTACTACTGTAAAAGTACCAACACTTTAATTTAAAAATACTCCATTACAAGTAAAAGTCCTGCATTCCAGCTTCTACATAAGTAAAGTATTATCGCAAAATGTACTTAAAAGTAAAATTACATGTTCAGAAAAACGTCCACTGTGACTGATATATTATTATATATTATTATTATTATTATATATTATTATATACATCATTAGATTATTAATAGTGAAGCATCAGTGTTAGAGCAGCATGTTACTGTTGTAGCTGCTGGAGGTGGAGCTAGTTTCAATTACTTTATATACAGTTAGCTAGTTTAGTCCACTGGTTCCCAACCTAGGGGTCAGGCCCCTCCAAAGGGTCAGCAGATAAATCTGAGGGGTCGTGAGATGATTAATGGGAGAGGAAAGAAGAAAAAACAAAGTTCTGATACACAAATCTGTTTTCAGTTTTTTGGACTTTTTGTCTAATCTTGAATATTGGATCGTTTGAAAGGTTCATTAAATGAAACCATCTGAAAATGTCTCCTACTTAGTCAAGGAATCCAAACTACACACTGCTGCTGCTTCCCAACCTGCAACAGTTCAACCCAAACTTTTAAAAACTTCTCAGAACTCACTTATGTTCCCTCACTTTTTTAAACTGATGTTTACTAATAACAGTAATATTGATTTTGTTGTTTTTGTTGACATTATTTCTGTTTTGTATGCTCTATTGTGAAGCACTATAACTTCTGTGTTGAAATAGAGCTGCAACGTTTAGTTTATTAATTGATTAGCTGACTGACAGAAAAATTAATCACTAGCTATTTTGATAATCAGTGAAAAAGATATCCAAATTCTCTGATTCCAGCTTCTAAAATTTTCTGGTTTCTTTAGTCCTCCGTGACAGAAAACTGAATATCTTTGGACTGTTGGTCGGGACAAAACAAGACATTTGAGGATGTCAGCTTCACCATTTTTGGACATTTTATACACCAAACAACTAATCAATAAGTAAGATTTGCGTGGCGTTTACTTGTAGTGGAGCATTTTTATATCGCTGTATTGGTACATGAAGAGTTCTTCTTCCACCTGTGTGATTTGCTGTCAGATAAATGTAGTGAAGTAGAAGAATAAAATAGCATCAAATGGAAAAACTCAAGTAAAGTACAAGTACAGTATTTGAGTACTTCCCACCTCTGGAGACAGACAGAAGGAGGGAAGGGACAGAGTATAACTGGAGAGGACGAATTCTTACATCTATGAGGACAGTGTGTGAACCGCTGAAGGTCAGACGTCCCAGTTTGCTCTGACACTGTGGAAGTCGCTTCAGATCATCCAGCTGACAACATGACGGAGCGTCGTCCTGCCGCTGTGTCGGCACCGGTTCATCCCGCTCTACATGTCGATCTCTCACATCCCCGTTACCGGAGGGTCTGGAGGAGGTGGAGGAGGAGGAGAAGGAGGAAGAGGGGAAGGAGGAGGAGGAGGAGGAGCTGGCTTCGCTCGTGACGTCTTTGCTGTTTTGCTCTTTTTCTTGCTCAATTTTCTCCTTTTTACAGTTTTTACAGAGGTCTTCATGTTGAAGAATCGCGCTCATCTGGGAACTGTCATTGCGGTTGTTATGATGCCCCGCCATCGCTGTGGGATTCAGAGACAGGACAAGGACAAGTTCACAATTACTCAAGTGTGTCTTAAAACAGCAGTCAGGTGTCCATATGAACAGTGAAAGAGGTTTTTCCTTGCTGTAATCATTCCTCATGTTCATACTGGCAGTCTGAGTTAGTCATATCAAGTGGATATCTGACACATTTACAGTCTTTTCAGCATCAAATTCCCTCTTTGTGTTTCCTCAGACAGTGTTTCCCTGTTGAGCTGCAGGTGGAAGTATAGTAACAAAAAGAGGGACTTTGGCACTAAAAAGACTGTAACGTTGAAAGATATCTACTTGATTTGACTCATCTGGATGCTGAAGCTTCATATTAGCTTCAGGTAAACTTTTAAATACATTTTTTGCACAGAAGGAGGACTGTGGATTTTGTCCAACATCACTGCATTATGAAGGGATCTTCTAATGGTCAGTTTACGGCAAGAAAAAACTGTTTACTCGTCATTTGACAGGCTTGAAAAATGGTGAACTCCTCCTGTTAGAGCCATTTGTATCTATGTGTGTGTTAAGGTCATTCCCTGGTTGCCACAGTAGGTGGCGTATTGGACAGCAGCATATGGAAATGCATATGTAGAAGAAGAGGTAATTACTCCTCAGGTGTGTTGCTTACCGGGAGAAGCACACAGTTTTTTGACCGTTGTTTAGAGGCTAATCTTTAAGCCTTTTTTTTTGTTTGTTTTCATGCAAGTTATTGGTGTAAGTGTGTGTATAGCAAAGGCTGTATTGGTACACGGTGGTAAATAAATACATCTGTTTTTTTGTTTTGTCGAAATCAAGTCACTACACGTCCTTTAAGGTGAGTGAATGTACGTCTGCGGTGAAGAGCTTTTATTTTCTTAGGTGACAGCGTGGAGGAGCAGGATCAACAGGTCGGACCAGATACTGACTGTTTGAAATCATAAAACTAACAGTTTGCACACGTGACTATAATGTCTGGATATACTGCAGGTAGACATACAATATTACAGTATATATACACACCCAGTTAAGCTTTGTGTGGACAGAGTTGTCTTTGACTCAGACTGAACAGAGCCTGACTGATATATCGGTCTGCCGATATTGGCCCTTCACAGATATATCGATATCGGTATATATGTTGGCTGATATTCGCTGATATTTTTTTTATTTTTTAAAGTTATATAAGCATCATTTTATGTATATTTGATCTTTTTTCTTATTTCAAGTTTAATACATATTTGTATATGTTTTTTTGTTCTATGTGGTTTTTTTATTTATAGTTATTTATAATTATTAAATTCCCAGTAAAGTTACTGTTTCAGTGCACTGATGTCATTTTACACAATAAAGTTTACTGTCAAGTGTTTCACAACCACATTTGAGGGATCATTTCCATCTACGCTTCTTCCTATTTCTCTTAGGGATGTCAATGATTAATCAGTTATCGATAATAATTTAACCGATTAAAAAACATATTAACTGATCATGCAGAAGATGACAAAACAGTCAAATGTCCAGTTTGAACGACACCCGTTCTGCTCATTATTTGAAGCTTCCTCTACACCACAGTGACTGACAAATGTGCTTTATCCAAAACATTAAATCATCATACTAGTTATGCTATTAAAACATTATGTTATCAGTTTGTGTAAATCTAAATCACTGTAACTAACAGATGTTACCAAGTCAGGTTATCTATTAAGCTAACAGTGACTAGCATTAGCTCATTAAGTCAATTTCACATACACAAAGCAAACTTTTCTATATATGTTGTATTAATATAAAGTTCTTTTTGGCAGATTTCTTATATCAGTAGAAATATGCAGGCTACAGTCTTTAAAGGTTGTAAATACAAGCAAAAACAGTTTGATCAATAAGCTATCGATTGTCAGCTTTTCATATTAAATTCACCTGATCACAGTTCAATAGTCTGTCTGTGTTTGTGTCTGTGAGAGACTTCAAACTATAAGCTGTTTGTTGAATCAATGAGTTATAGGTTATATTTGGTTATGAATCAATCAATAAATATACATTCAATATTTAAATAACATTGATAGCCTATAATTATTGAATCAATATGTATTGTTATTCATTATATTGGTGTGTTGACAGACTAAATATATACATTTAAAGAATTTATATGATACTATAATGTTACTGCATTGGCAGACATATTTAATAAATATCGTTAACAGTAACGTGTATTTGCTGATATTTCTGTGTGTTTCTTCTTCTTGGCAGCGGCGGGATCCTCTCAGGCGTTTTATTTTTATTTGGTGGCATTTCCTGTCATTTCCTGTGGAGCTGCCCTGAGAGCAGAGACCTGCAGGCACAATGTCCCGGTGCATTTAGCCGACAAAACTTCTGTTCTTGAACTCAAGTGGAATTTGGGATTCAGGACTTCGACTTAACACTTTTTCACAATGTGGTGTTGCTACTTTCACGTAAGTAAAGGCAGTGATGGACTTTACCATCAGGCAAGGTGGGCAACTGCCTGGGGCCCAAGAAGCTATAGATTCATTATGTTTAGATATTAAAAATATGAAATTATGTCACTATTCTAACTAACTGAACCCTGAAATAACGTACAAAAGGCCCCCAAAGCACTTAAAATATGCAACAGTTTACTTCTACTTCAGAGGAAAACACTGTACTGCTGCATTTACCTGACAGATAAATGTTACTGGTTACGCTGCAGTTTCTGAAACACGTCCCTCCAGTAAGAGGCTGCGGTCTGTCAGGACCAAAACCTCACACCACAAGAACACTTTCTTCCCGTCTGCAGCCTCATCAACAAAGCCCTGGACCCCCTACTGACACGGACTCTAACCGCCCCCCCTCTGACATATACTGTTATTTTAATATAACATCCCACAGTCTTGCATTTCCACACCTGTGAACTTTGTAACTTGTATTATTATTATCATCATAATAATTCACACTGCATACTGTCGACTGTTGAATATCTTGTACATTCATCTCATTGTTGTCTGTTTCACATTTAAAATTTTAAACCTGCAGCAGCTCCTTTCACTTACAATATATTTTACATTTTTCTTTTATTGTAAATTATTTCTTATATGTGCAAACCTACTTAGCAATAAACCTGATTCTGATTGATTTTACTCACAAAATATAACAATTAAAATATGATGCATTATTATTGATTAAACTATCCAGCATTATATAACATTAAAAGCTCCACCACCTCTCTAGAGCCAGTGTTTAGTCCGTTCCGGGCTACCGTACAAACATGGCGGTGCAACATAGAAGAGGACCTGCTCCCTCTGTAGATATAAAGACTCATTCTAAGGTAACGAAAACACAATGATTCTTATTTTCAGGTGATTATACATTAATTAAAACACACATTGTGAGTATTATATTCCATTTCTGCCAATATATCCCCCTAAATTTTACATACTGGTCCTTTAAGAAAGACAGTTTAGAGCAGTGGTCTCCAACCCCCGGACTGTGGACCAGTACCGGTCCGTAGGTCATTTGGTACCGGGCCGCCCTAGATGGGACCGTCTCGTTGCAGAGAAACAAGCTCAGCGTTATGTCGAGTTGTATTTTTCATGCACTTTATATTTGTTTTTGTGGTGTATCTTATTTTGAAGGCATGTTTAAACGTTACCATAGCGACCAGAGAGCATTAGGGGGGCAGAGAGGATGTTCCTCATGTTATATTGTTGCCGCAATGTTATGAGGATGCTGCTAATAAAGTTGCATATGAGTACACAGTGGATTCAGGTTTATTATTATATTTAATACAAAATACCAGAGTTTTTAAGCCGGTCGTATCATTTTAGTTTGTTGTATTTATCCGCCGCACCTCAAATGCTGGTCTGTGAAAATATTGTCTGACATTAAACCGGCCTCTGGTTTAGAGCAAGTCTTCTACCACTGCCATTACCAACATTCCCAGTTAGAGAAAGGGTGAAGAGAGTTTGCCAACGACCCCAAACAGGATGCAAACTGAAACATGATTTGTGAATTTGTCCTCAAAAATATTGACAATATGCTATTTTTGCCATGCAATTCAATTTTTCCATATCTTCATCATCATGGGTGAATGAATCATGCATGAGGGTGATGCATCACTTTAATAAAGATACTAACATGCTATTCTTACTATCACCATCGAAGTGAGGCGGCGTGATATCACAAACTTAACTCACTTTCACCCAAAGATCAGACACCCCCTCCACCCCCAAATCACTAAATCCGCCCCTGCGTAAAGGATCTGAGTATTCTTCCACTACTTACCAGACTGTTTATAGTTCCAGTATAGCTCCAGTTTAATATTTAAAAGCACCAAACTAAAAGATTAACACTTTAAACTGCTCACGGTGGTCTGACTTCAAGCTTTGGCCTAAATATCCGCCACCGTGTAGTAAAACCTGTTATTACGCGCGGACCCGCCTGCGTAATGAAGCTCATTAGTCTGACACTGTTGTGTAAACACTCACCTTTCACCAGAGACCCCGCTGACGCCGGCTGTGTTCAGATTTAACGGGATTATCGTGAATTACGTGGGTCATCAATGAAAAACGCAGCCGAGACGCTAAAAAACAGACGGACTGAAGTTTACTTTCACTTTGAGGAGAAAGCGAAACTGAAGTGAAGCGAGCGGAGCGGTGAAACAGCGTTTCTACTCACATTAAAGACTAAACCCTCCTTCCTGCTGAAATGAAACTGATGCAAAGCACAACACACTGTTTCTATATGACATAATGTGAAAACACTGAACGACCTCTTCAGAAGTTTATTATCATTATATAATAAGTTTACAAAAGTGTGCATTTTTTGTCAATACTTTTATATTTCATTAATGACGTCAGATCATCATGTTTTAACAGCTGTAGGTTCAGTATTATAGTCAGTGTTGGAAGAGGTACTTAGAGCCTTTACTAAAAGAGAAGAAGATTTGTGTCTGATATGTTTTTTACCTCAAAAAAAAAAAGAAAAAAAAAGTTCAATTATCGTGTTAAAATCCTTAAAATTACATCTACTCATCCAGAGTCTATAAATATGCAAATATATTTCATTTCAGAAGTTTAACAGCTTCTATTCTCAGTGTTTGTGCGCTGAAGGTTTAAAGTTTCCACATCACACTTGTGAATATTGGAGCAGAATTGGCTCCAAACTGTTTGTGATGTCACACATCATGCCCGTAAATGCCCTTAAATCGGATTTTCAGTGAGCTAAGAGAAATTTTCCATTTGCAGCAGATGAATGTGAAAACAAACAAAATCATTCTGCACAGTGAAGCTCAAACATTCAACTGTAGGAAACATATTTTCGAGTGGAGCAGGACTTTAAATAAAAGTATCAATACCACAATGTAAAAATACTCTATTACAAGTAAAAGTCCTGCATTTAAAATCCCACTTAAGTATAAGTATAGAGGTAACACCAGCTAAATTTAATTAAAGTACTAAAGTAAAAGTACTTGTTTTTTCAGAAAATCGATTCGTGACTCATATATTTAATAAATTTTAAAAGTACATTGTTAATACTGAAGCATCAGTGTATAAGCAGCATTTTATAGTTGTAACTGCTGGAAGTGGAGCGAGTTTAAACTTCTTTATAAGGGTCATAAGATAAATCTGAGTGGTTTTGAGATGATAGATCGGGAAGGAAAAAAGAAAAAGCATAGTTATGCATCATAAATTTGGATTAATTTTTAATGTATGTTCAATTTAAACTTGCTTTTAGTGTTTAGTTTTATATTTTCAACACAAGATGGCAGCAACGAGCAAGATATGATAAGTTTCTACAAAACCACCACAACTCATAATCTGTGTTCCTCCTGATATTTTAATATGATAGTTGTTCAGGATAATAAAAAAAACAAGCCTAATAATAAATTTAAAACAGGACTTAATGAAAAATGTCCCCTCTGACTGATATATTATTATATATGACATCATTAGATTATTAATAGTGAAGCATCAGTGTTAGAGCAGCATGTTACTGTTGTAGCTGCTGGAGGTGGAGCTAGTTTCAACTACTTTACATACAGTTAGCTAGTTTAGTCCTGTGGTTCCCAACCTAGGGGTCAGGGCCCCTCCAAAGGGTCATCAGATAAATCTGAGGGGTCGTGAGAAGATTAATGGGAGAGGAAAGAAGAAAAAAACAAAGTTCTGATACACAAATCTGTTTTCAGTTTTTGCATTTTCTCTCTAATGTTGATTTTTGGTGGAATATTGGATCATTTTACCTCTTTGGGCCTTAGATTCTAACTTGGCACTGATTTTTTGTGAGCCAAACATGTTTAGGAACTGCTGGTTTAATCTTTTAGTTGTGTTTTTTCATGTAAATTCTTCATCTGTAAGGTAATTATAGCTTTTCATAAATGTAGTGGGGGTAAAAAGTACAATATTTCCCTCTGAAATGTAGTAAAGTAGACATATAAAGTAGCAGAAAATGAAAATGCTCAGCAAATGTAAATCTAAATTGCACTTAAGTAAATGTACTCAGTTACTTTCCACCACTACACGCTCTACAGTCTATCTGGGGGCTTACAGCAACAGCAGAGCAGCAGAGCTCTGGTCCAGCTGTTCCAGATGTTGGGGTCAATGCACCTACATGAGTATTCAGTGGAGGAGCCTCGAACATTTCATCCACACGGCTGCATACACTCACTG
This sequence comes from Thunnus maccoyii, assembly GCF_910596095.1. Lineage (NCBI taxonomy): Eukaryota > Metazoa > Chordata > Actinopteri > Scombriformes > Scombridae > Thunnus > Thunnus maccoyii. The sequence continues at coordinate 25,133,608 of NC_056551.1, read as the reverse complement.
CCGGGATCAGAATAGAAGTGAAAGCTGAGTCTGTGGCACCAGATGGTCGTAGGAGTAACACGTAAAAAAAAAAGATGAAAATCAGAGGTCGGAGGACAGGAAGATGATTGGAGTTCATGCTAATTGTGACAAGCTGCTCTGAACCCGCTGAAACAGGAGTAAAAATACTCAGCACTGTCAGATCACCAGAGCAGAGGGTCACGCAGATGGCCGAGCTGGGGAAAGAGATCTGTCAGGAGAATTTCATGGAAAAGGAATCATCTGCCAGAACAGTGGAGGAGGAAGTATTCAGATCCTTTATTTAAGTAAAAGTAGCAATACAATAAAGTAAAAATACTGAATTACAAGTAAAGTTCTGCGTTCAAAATGTCAGTAAAAGTATGCAAACATGAAAATTTAAAAAGTGTTATACTATCATATCATTGGACGACTATTACTGATGCATAAATGTGTAATTTTACTGTTGTATTTTGTTTAGTTGGAGCTAATTTCACTATTTTATATTCTGTTTTACTGGTTCAATCTATCCCAAAGTATTATATTTTATATTTTTATCCTTAATTTTATTTTTTTAAAATAATTAATAGAAAATGTCTGTTGAATCTGGCTTTTAAATTGGGGTTAAAGTTTAAACTTTGGTATTTATATAATTTGTTCCTATGTTTAATGTTTTAATGCATTGTTATCAAATGTTTTATTTATTGTTATTGTTGATTTTCAGTTTTATTTTTGGCCTAACATTGTTTTTCTTTGCATGAAAGGTTCTACACAAACAAAGTTATTATTATTATTATTGTTGTTATGAATTTTGCATGTAAAATTTAAATCTCTGAGTAAATCTGTTAAATTAATGTATTGCAGTAAGAAGTGCAATATTTACCTGTGAGTTGTGTTACTTATACTATTATAATATTGGATTATTATTACTGATCTATGAATGTGTAAGTAGCATTTTACTGTTGTAGTTGGTTGAAGTGGAGCTAATTTTACTATTTTATATGCTGTTGTGTAGTTATGTCATATAAATGAATCCATATGTACAATTTTAATCTGTAAAGTTGAGCTGTTAAATAAATGTAGTGGAGTAAAAAGTATAATATTTGCCTCTGAACTGTGGTGGAGTAGAAGTATAAAGTACTTAAGTACAAATTTGTTCTTAAGTACAATACTTAAGTTTACCTTATGAACAACTATTTTGATAATTTTTAACAATTTCAGTCATTTTACAACAAATATACCCAACATTTCTTCGTTCCAGTTTACTCATTTGTGAGCATTTGCTTTTTCTTTGTCTTATGTGACAGTAAATTGACATTTTAAAGAATAAATGATTAATCGATGATGAAAACTGTCATTAGTTGCAGTCCTCTACTTGAGTTAATTACATTGATGGCATGATTGAAAATTAGGATTTGTATGGTTTGGAGTAGCTTGAGGGAAAACGCTATCATGTGCTCTCATGACAGTCATGTGTGTCCCTATCCCAGCAGCCTCTTGGATCTACACTGTGGCTGTCATGTGTGTGTGTTAGGTCAGGAAACAGCAGTTTACAATTGCTTGAGCAATAAAAAGGGTGGAGGACCTCGCTCTCGCTCACTCACTCACTCGCTCGCTCACTCACTCACTCAGTCATCCTGCGTCTGAGTGTTATTCTGGGTCAGCCATTTCCCAGGAATGCTCTGGCTCTTGCCAAAGAGAAGTCACTACAATGGAATGCACACATAACACTGCAGAAACACAAGGATGACTTAAAAAGGCCTGAAAGTGAGGAGACAGGGACTGTGTTACTGTGTCTCTCTGCTGTGAAACTGTGGCCGATGCTTGACAGCACATGTGTCTCCTCTCCGGCACTTTTACACATGAATATTCAAAATAACACTTACAGATATGGAATAGATGTGTGCAATATGATTAACCATCTGCCTTAACTCTACATCATATTCCCTTGAGCATAATCGATTTGAACATTTTTAGTGATTTTTTTGTTTTTACTGCCCACTTCTTTCTTTAACTTCAACTTTAACTTAGCTTTTACTTCGGTAAAAGTAGGAATACCACAGTATAAAAATACTCCTTTAAAAGTGAAAGTCCTGCATTCAAAAATGTACTTAAGTAAAAGTATAGAAGTAGTAGTTAATGGATTCACAGTATATATTTATTACACATATATATATAGATATAGAGTGCTTGTAAAAATGATTCACTCCTCTTGGAATTTTCCATGTTTTATTGCTTAACAATACTGAATCAAAGGGGATGTGGCGTTTTGGACATTGATCAACAACAAAAAAAAAACCTTTATATCAAAGTGAAAACAGATCTCTACAAAATGATCTAAATTAATTATGTAAAATCACCTGTTTTACTCATAATATCTTGATTTGAAAAGTGATATAGCTGTGAAGTAAATGTAGTGGAGTGGAAGTATAAAGTTGGATTAATTAGAAATACTCAAATTCCTGAAAGTTGTACTTTAAGGCTACAGCTGGCGATTTTCAATATTTCTCTTATAGTCTACAAATCTCATGTTTGGAACCGAACCAACAATGAACTGACCTACTAACAAGAACTGTGTGTGTATCCAAAGCCTGATATATCTTGTTTTCAGTCTCTGGAGAGTAGTTCTGTGTAAGGCTAGTGCTACATATCACAACCTCTTGACATTGCACTTAAGTTCTTTGAATAATTTACAATGTAATATAAAGTCAAGAGGTTGTGATATGTAGCACAACAAGCTAGCAAAGCTGTAAAGAGAACCACGTTCCTGCACGCGCTCAGTGGCTTCTGCCTCACATAGAACTACTCTCTGGAGACTGAAAACATGATCACTGTTATAAGTGTTTGGAGCCATTTCTAAACAAACTAATGTGACCAAACTCTTCATGATGAAGGAACATGTCACCCAGTGCAGTGTGATGTATTTTTAATGGTTTTTGGACAACAACGGAGGTCTACACCACAGAGGAATAAAATATATCAGACTTTGGATACACACAATACTTGTAAGTAGATTAATTCTTTGTTGATTTGGCTCTGCAGAAAAGTACAGAAAATCACCAGCTTCATCCTTTAATCGGGTAAAATAAGTAAAATACTTGTGGATCATGGGTAAAAATAGCTCAAATTAGCTCAATCTCAACCAGCTACAGGTACATTACAATGGTGCTTACATTTTAATGCTTCAATAACAATAATCCACATCAAATATAGAGCCCTCAAAGTCCCAGAAAATGATAAGTTTGAACTTGTAACTTGAGCACACAAGATAAAATTGTTAAAACAATGTAATCCTTTAAGACTTTCAGGACTAATTTAACACTCTGACAGAGGCAGTTCTGCATTATGAATACTCTACATTTGATACTTTTAAGAACAGACATATAAAAATGGGCTGCTTGGATTAATATGGCTTTTCTATAAAACTACATATGCCCTTCATTATCCTCGCCTTCATCAAAAAACACAGCAGATACAGTAGGAGCCACATTCTTAAATCTGAGAGAGTGCAGTCAGCTTTGCTTTTACTCCCACTACTCCTCGCTTGTTCCCTCTTTGTCTCCTTAAAACCCTCCCCGTCTCCTTGGTTTTTTTTTTGTTTTTCTTTTTCTTTCTCTTTTTCCTCCTGGAGGTCAGATATTTGCAGCAGTGATGGTTGTTCAACCTCAGAGTCAAAGCAGGGTCAACACTTCAGCGGCATGCACCACCCTCCTCTCAGGGTTTAACGTGTAGTTATGTGGCGGAGGAGTCAGTTACTCCGTCCTGTGACATTGTGAAATGACTGCAGTACGTAGGAATTGTGTGTACGTGTGTGTGTGTGTGTGTGTGTGCTATGTGTGTGTGATTGTACTATGCGGCAGGTCGTGGGGGAGGAAGCAGCAAGACAGCAGCAGCAGCAGCAGCGGCAGTGTATGGAGTGGAGAGGTGGTGGTGGTGGTGGGAGGGAGGGAGGGGGGTGATATGGATAGTGTAGAGAAAAATGAAGAAATGGGAAATCTCGGCACCTGTTTCCAGGGCAACAGAGGTCTGAAAAACACAGGCAGGTTGGACTTTTTATTCTCCACGCTGCACTGCCCCTCTGGCAAGATACCGCAGACACCTCTAATGACTCCAAAACACTCAGCTTGTCCTGCTGCTAAAACACTACCTGGCTTCAAGTGACACAGACACTGACACTACCTGTGTGTGTGTGTGTGTGTGTGTGTGTGTCTATGTGTGTGTGTGTGGGCATGCATGCATGTGTGTGAGTGTGTGTGTGTGTGTGTGGGCATGTCTGACACATACATACATATAAGTGTTGCAGACGACATGCGCTCCCATGCATGATGGCTTGTGAATGGAAATCACAGACCATATGCATACATGCATGGATCATACGTGATCATTCACGGGTGACGTCATGCCAGATGCCCCCCCACCACCAAACACACACATACACACACACACACATAAACACACACACTCACACTCTCTCTCTCTCTCCTCCACTTATTCTAAATGATCTGCTGCTCTGGTCTGCAGTCAGTCAGCCGCCTGACTTGTAGGAGGAGGGACAGGAAAATGCCTTTCTCTGTGGGAGACATTAGCCCTGTGATCTCATGAATATATTATAGAGGGTCATTGTGCAATGAGGAAGGTGTACTGAGCTGACAGGTTATCTATGTATGTATGACCTGCCCAAAAAAAAAAAAAAAAAAAAAAAAAAAAGTACTGACTGCAACAGTACTACGCTTATTGTAATTGACTCGGGTAGTTAGTCAGCTCGCTCATAGTTATTAGTTAATAACACTGTTTATAGGTGACACCGCACGGAAGTTTAACATAAAGAAGAGTCGCATTATAATTATATTAAAGTGTTGACTAGTGTACTTACTCCTCATCTGGCTTGCGGTGTGAAAACAACTAGAAAAAAAATGTTATTAATAGTGTAACTGACGCTCGACAACGCGGCTATCAAGCAGCCTTGTCTTGTTGCTAATAGCCCGACTGCGACACTAGCGAGCTAATGTGGCTAAGCTAACATAACTGTCTACAATCAAGCGGCTTCACCGTCGTCGTCTGTGGCAGCCGGAGCAGAGAGGCGAGCGAAAAGGTAAGCAGCTAACCGTCATTATTAGAGCTACCTCGGGTGGGCTCTTGTGCCGCTTTTTTCCGTTACCGTGTACTCAAGTGTAACGGGATACAAAGCTAACGTTACACGAACTTAGCTAAGTAGCCGTTGGTGGCTAACGGTGCCAGCCAGCCAGCCAGCCAGCCAGCGGCGTGTTAAAGACCCTCCACAGCTCCGTTTCCAGCTCTGATAGATCATATACACTTAAACGCTGCGAGGATACCAACACACTGCAATTTCACCCGCACGTTTCTGAATACTTTTTATTTTATTATTATTATATCCAACTCGTACGTTGCGTTTAACGGTCAACCGCAGCCTTCAACATTATAATCTGCGTTTATTAAAGAAGCAGCAGCTCAGACAGGTAGGTGAAACAAAACATCTGCTATTCTCATATTTTAGTGATGATTAACACACACATATACAGACAGAGAGAAAGAGAAAGAAAGAGGATGGACTCCTCCACAGTAACCACACTGCTGAAATGCTTTGTTCTGCTCTGCTGCATGTTTTGTTTTGTTTGCAAGGAGTAAGCTGCAAGATTGTGTGCACAAATTTTTTCATGCTACGATTATTACAGGTTAAAAAAAAAAGAAAAGAAAAGAAAAAAATCACGGTATTATCACGATATTTTCCTGAAATCCTACTATAAGTGCAAAAAATGTAAATGACTTCACAGCATGATTGCCTTTGGATTTTATTCAGTGAACAGTGTGTTGCAGCTTTGTTGGACTCTTGTGTAAGAAATAACATGTTTAAACTCTGTAAAGAAAAGCTTGAAATCACTTTAAATGCAGCTCAGTGTCTCTTAGATTCTATGCACACATTTATATCTTCTAAATTCGTGAGTTTTTCCTGATGAAATTGATTTCTGGAGAACTTTTTTAAAGGCAGATAAAACAGGATGCAATAACAGTCATACTGGGCTCTTACAGACCAGTAGCCCTGCACATCTTCTCCTCATCATCACTACTAACAAACCTTAGCAGAGATGAAGCTGACAGTGAGGAAGAACGTGATGTGTCGACACAGGGAGTTTGGACTATCTCTCACTGAACGTTAAGACTAAACACCTGTAAGTTAGCCACACGTAAGCGGGTTTGACGGCTACTGTTAAAGGGACAGTTCACCCCCTAAATCAAAAATCCTTCCACCTTGTAGATCGTTTTGGTGTCGAGTTGTGGAGATATCAGCCGTAGAGATGTCTGTCTTCTCTTGAATATAATAGAACTGGATGGCAGTGAGTTTGTGGTGCTCAAAGTGACAAATACATTTAAAAAAACTCAAGAAATCAGGACCTTGTTGTGAGCAGTTTCATGTAGGAACTATTTTCTTTCTACTGCCAAGCATCTCACCACGCAGAGGGAAACTTGCATCTGCTCATGGTTGGTGGGTGTAGATCTAGATGGATAAATAGCACTACAGGTAAGAGATTTTTGGGGGTGAACTGCTGTTGAAAGCAGGAGAGCTGCTCTGTGTTTACAAGTGTCCTCTGAAAACGATGCTAATCACAGTAATGACGTGATGAAAACGGTCTGTGGTATTGATTAGGTATCGTTGTTTGTTATGCATGTTTCACCACGGTATCATAGAAACGGTTTTACCGCCACATCACTAGTGTGCAGGTGGTTGGTTTGTTTTGAAATATCATCTTATCTCCAAGATGTAATTTTTCTTATGCAAGCTGAGCCTCTTCACAAAAGTCATTTTAACATGCGTGAGGTTGTTGTATTTGTTGCAATGTGGTTTTTTGAGGTTTTAGTCAGTGTCTGTTTTTCCCTTTGGCCATGATTTCCTGAATGTATCATGGGTACAATAACATGTTGTCTTGGCCTGCAGCCAGGCTGAGTTAGCTTTTACATGAGGAGACAAGAGAAGGTGGTAAATAAAAAAAGACTGAAAAGTGCATTAAATGCTTCCACAGCAGAGTGAGGTGAAGGGTCTGGGTTCAGTTTGCTGGTGTTTGAGGTGTTTTGCATTTGTTCAAGTTTTAAACATTTTTATAGACCGAACTAGAGCTGCAACTACTTTCATTATCACTAATCAGCTGATTATTTTGTCCTCAGATGTCTCATAACTCCATATATTCAATTTAAAGTGATATAAAGCAGAAAATTCTCACATTTGCTTAAAACATAACTTAAATGATTATTTTTTCTAATGATCTACTAATTGATATTTTGACTGTTATGGCTCTAGATAAAAAACAAACAAACTATAATTAGATATCTGGTTGTAGGTAGATTTCTGGTTTTCACTAGACAGCAACCATCAATATGAACTTTAACACATTTTGCAGTTGAGACTGAATTTACCAAAATATTTCATATCAGTGCTGTAAACAAAACCAAATATGATGTTTATTTCATTTGAACTGACCTTGTTCTGTATCTTGATTACTCTACTGTTTGTGTAATACCTTTTTTATTTATCAGGCTCGTTCACAGTTCCTGCTGTGAGACGGTCTTGTAATATTATCTTGTTCTCGTCATTGTTGCGAGTTGACATTCGCCTCTCACGGTGACTGCTGCTCTTTTGTATTTAAGAGAGGCTACTGGTAATCTCTCCGATCCTATTGAGCCTTTTAATTAGAGCTTTATTAAAGACAGGTGCTCCGCAGGTCAGCTGCTGTTTCGCACAAGATGTTTTCATTCAGCGGCCGACTTGTCTGGCAGTGACCTTCTTCACTGATTTGCTTATTTAGGAAAAAAAAACAACTTTTAATTTCTAAACGGTGTTGTGAAGAGATATTAGCAGTCAAGCACTTAACTATTTAAATGAGTTTTCATTGAAAGGAAAAGTGTTTTTTCTCTGTTTTCTGTCAAATAAGTTGCATCAGTACTAAACAGTAGACAATAGGGCTGCATCTAATGATTATTATTGATTAATAGACTAATTGTTTGGTCTATAAAATGTGAGAAAATGGTGGAAAATGACCATCACAACTTCTTAAAGTCTTGTTGCAACCAACAGTTTAAACCCAAATATATTCATGTTACTATCACATGAGACAAAGAAAAGCAGCAGATACAACTGAGAAGCTGGTTTGAGGTCATGTTTCGGCATTTGTGCTTAAAAATTATTTTCTGGTGATCGACTAATCGATTGACTAATTGTTTCAGCTCTTGGGACAGACACCTGAAATGCATCTGTAGCTTTGAGATGTAGGAATACGTGACGGACATTTATCATTATTTCCCGACATTTTATGACTAAATTAGAACTGAAACTAATAATAATTTTCATTATCAGTAATCAGTTTATTATGTTGTTGCTTTCAGCCTGAGATGATGAATTTCACATGTCTTTATCTCATATGATATTAAATTTCCATCCATGTGAAACAGAAAAGAAGAAAATTCACACGCTATGGAAGATGAAACATGCTTAAAAAAATAACTGAAATGATTAAAATAGTTGCTGATTCATTTTCCGTTGATAGACTCATTGATGTTCCCGCTATTTGTTGCAGCTCTAGATCAAACAGATAAACTATAATATGAAAATAATAACTGATTGTGGGAAGATCAGTCGGTAGATTCGCTTCATAACAACCACAGATGTGAACTTCAATACATTTTGCTGTTGAGAATCATCAAATTTACCAAAATAATTGTTGGAGAGAGCAGGAAGTTCATTAACTCTGCATTCCTTCTCTACATCCACTTCAACAAATAGTCGATTCATTGATTATTATAAAATAATTTTGATGATCAATTTATTGTTTAAGTCCTTTAAAAATGACAATAAACTAAACCTTGAACCTTAACGATAACACGCTATAGACAAGCCAACCGTGGTATGATAACGTTATTTCTTTTTTCCATGAGGCTACGCCCTTCTAGTCTTGTTTTATTGTTTTACACGAGCTAATTGGTGGAAAATGACCATCATAACTTCTTGTTGTCTTGTTCTGTCCAACCAGCAGTTTAAATGATCATCTGTGTGAATATTTTGTCTCGGTTAGATGTTTAAACTCGCAGCTGATCGTACAATCTACAGGTGCGTCCAGCCAGACTCGGTTCATAAATCTCAGGTTTAAAGGGACTCTGGGCTGTTGGTCAACGTTGTTTCCACTCGCAACACCATTTAAAGTGTTTTCTGTGTTCATCAGGTACCGCTGCTCCGTTTGGCTGACACATAATCAGACTAACATACCTTTAATTTCACAAAAAAAAAGAAAGAGAGGTGCTAATATTGCATAAATCGCGCCGTTGAGCCACTTTGAATCACCGCAGGCCTTAGTTCACTTCTTAAATATGAAGATTTGCTTCTTTTCTGTGTTTCATATCATTGTAAACAGAATATCTTTGTGTTTTGGACTGTTGGTCGGATAAAAATGAAGTCGTTTCTAATATTTCATTCACTAAATGATTAACAGTAAAACAATAATGATGACAATCATAAGTTCCCGCCCTTTTACTTAGCAAACACAAAAGTTAACTTTAGTTCATTTTTTTTGAGCAAATTGATTGTGTTTGAGACAGCAAAGTCTTTATTTCCTCCAGGGTTCTTTCTGTTTCCTGCGGGTTAATCTGATAAGATAAAAAACACAAAGACACATTTGTATTTACAGCAGGAATGAATCGGATTACATTGTTCTCAGCTCGGTGGGCTGTTTACAGATCTCACTGTAGTCAAAAACTATTGATAAAGTTAGTTTTTTTTGGTCGTGTTAGCTCTCACACATTCAGCTCTGTTACAGTTAGATCAGGCGGCCGCTATCAGAGCTGCAGCGATTAGTCCATCGCCAAGAAAATTAACTGCTTTGAAAGTCAAATTATAATCAGATATAAGCAGAAATTTCAGTTGCAGCTTCTCAAATGTGAGAATTTGAAGCTTCTCTGTTTCATACATGATAATAAACTGAATATCTTTCAAACAAAACAGGAGATTTGAGGACGTCTCTTTGAGCTTTAAGAGATTATAACGTAGATTTTTCTCTATTTTCTGACATTTTATCGACAAAACAATGAATCTAGAAAATAATCATTAGTTGCAGCATCATCATCTGGTGATGTTTCCTGTAATAAATGGACTTCTGTATGAATGTTTTTGAGGAATCATGGAACAAAATACTGATAACTTCTGCAACTAACAGATTAATTTTATCATGTGCTCATCTGCTGATTATTTCTTTCAATTATTCAAACACTTGATCTGCAGAACGCCCCGAGATGATGTCTTTAAATGTCACGGTTCAGCTGATCAACACTCCCAAAAGATATTCAGACATTTGAGAAACCAGTGAAAGTTTTTTCCATTTGTTCCCTGATAAAAGACCTAAACCATTAATCAATTATCAGAACAGTAGCTGATTAATTTCCTGTCAGACTGATTAACCCCAGTAAGCGTTTCAGCTCCGCTATGAGTTATGACACAATAGATTAAAACATGAGATCTAAGATAAGTGGATGACAAAACAAAAGAAGTAACTAAAGAGCGTTGATTAATTTACGTGACGGACCGGCAGCTAATAAATTATGTAAAGTGTGTTTGTTTTTTTTTTTTTTATTTAATCATCTCTACCTGACTTTACTGACTAGCTGCCAATCTCTCTTCCCCTCAGGCTCCTCGTTCATACTTCACATTAATACTTTCATACCTGCTCCAACGTTTATAGCTCTTTATTTTAATTGATAATCAGTTTAATTGATTCTGGCTTTTTTAGCTCCAGATGTTAATCAGCTGCTAATCTGTAGAGAATACAGTGAAATATATATTTAGATTAGTAGTAATAACTATAAGTGGCTTTTGTTTACATAAAATGATAGACAGAATTAAAATAATATCATAATAATGATAATTAGAGCTGGAAGTCAGTTAATTGATTAGTTGTGACAGTAAATATAACAATCTTTATAATCAAATAATCGTTTTAGTCATTTATTTTTTACAAAAATGTGAGAATTACACTGACATGTTCCTACATCATGACAATAAACTGAATATTTTTTGGTTTTTGGACGGTTGGTTTGACTAAACCACATTTGAAGAGTGTTAGGAACTTATTACGGGCATTTTTTTTTTTTACAATTTTCTGACATTTTATAGACAAATTGATTAAGAGAAATAATCCATAATGAAAATAATCATCAGTTACAGCCCTAAAAATGATCAAAGAACAATACAAATATAGAATAATAACAGTAATATGTGTGTGAATGTGTGTGTGTATTTAAAACTGGAAGAGACGTAATTAATGATTAATGATCTTGATTAATCAATAAGTTGTTTGGTCTATAAATTGTCAGAAAATAGTAAAAAAAACTTAAAGATACTCAGTTTACTGACACAGAGAACGACAGAAACCAGAAAATATTCACATTTAAGAAGCTGGAATCAGAGATTTTGGACATTTTTTTTTGGACTCAAGATGTTTAATTGATTATCAGAACAGTCTGTGATTAATTATCTGTTGATAAGTGTTGCAGCCCTGCAGAGAAGGAATATTAAGCAAAATGAAAAAAACTCAAAGTGAAACTGGCGTAATATCAATATTCTAGTTTAAAACAGTTGTTACAGATGTTTTTTATAAAACTAGGATTAAATGTAGCCGATCTCTTCATCTGCTTTCACACACGAAGCTGAAACCAGCCCTCAGAAAACAAACTAACTGAAAGCGTCAGTCGAGGGTTGATCGAGTCGCCTCCGGTTGTTTTGTTTTTGTTTACTGCCTGGGAGGTAAGTAGAAGGGGGGGGGGGGGGGGGGGGGGGACAGGACAAGACAGAGAGGAAGAGCAGGATGACGGCATGTGTGGCGGGGGGGGGGGATGACGACGAGAGAGAGGGAAGTGAGTCGTGGGTAAAGAAAAGGTCAGGAGGCTGAGGTCAAAAGAGGCGAGTGTGAGAGAACAGCGTGTCTCAATCGTTCCTCCGCAGGTACAGTGTGTACTGATAGAGACAGACATCTTACATGCCCCCCCCCCCCCTCTCTCTCTTCCCCTCCTCCTCCTCTTCCTCAACCCCTCTTGTCTTTGTGTGGTTTTTAGCTGCTCAGCTGTGATGGAAGTTATAGATGCTGTCTGGAGGCTGACGACGCCTTTTGATAGGAGGGAATTTAGGTATTGCGGTCATGTGATCCCTCCCATCTTCTTCGCAAAGATGTGGGGTGTCTGACCCAAATCTGCAAAGTGCAAAAAAAAAAAAAAAACCAAAGAGAAGAAGAAATTTTAAGGAGGGGGGGAGGGGGTGAGCTCTGATGTCGGAAAATGAGCATGTCAGTTGGTAACCCGTCAGATAAAGAAAATCATTAGTGGGGAGGTAGGAGGATGAGAAAACATCTGGTAGTGAAGGAGACGTGCAGGGGTGTTATTAAACGAACCAAATCGCACGAACAAGATGATTCGTCTCCGCAGCGAACAAGTGTGTGTGTGTGTGTGTGTGTGTGTGTGTGTGTGTGTGATTGTAAGTCGGTGTGCTCGAGAGAGAGGAGTCTGCCTCTTCACATCTCTGTTCTCTTAAATTCCTTTTGAAATCAGCAAGCTAAATTTAGCTCCCAGCACCCCTCCCCCTCCTCTGAGAGGTATCAGAGCTACAGCAGTCAGTGATAGGCTAACGTTTTGATGTGCACAGTCCACACACACACACACACACACACACACACACACACACACACAGATTAAAGCGAGTGGCTCTGAGTGGGAGGGCACTGTGTCTTTGTGCGCACAGTGTGGGCTATAGTGATGATAAATTGTTGCTGTGCAGCAAATGAGCTATGAGTAACCGGCTTTTTTATGTGTCTGTCTCTCTCTCTCTCTCTCTCTCAGGGCTGCCACTTGAGGACAGTAGGGGCTCTCTAATGATCCTCACGTTCATCCGATGAACCCCCTCAACTCCATGAAACCCTCCCTGCCTCCCACTCCGCAAAGGTAAACACATTATAGTGTCCTCAGGTGAACCATGTGACTCCTCACCTGCTCTGGCCGGCGGCATTGCGGTTTGTTGTGGCTGCCGAGGGGGGGCTGAATCACAAAGCAAGGTTAAAGCATCTTTTAATCTGTGTTATGAAATGACAATGTCAGCTTTATAGTGAGTTTCAGCTCATTGTTTATCTGTCTGGCTGTAACTTTACTGTTTTGCTTCACTCTCAGAGCTCTCATAGCGTAGTTTGGGTCGCAGCAGGCAACTGTTCAGCACCGAACGGCAAACAGACACAGTTAGCTATAGACTAGCTGGTGAACATAGTGGAGCATTTAGCAGCTAAAGAGCCAGATATTTCCCTCAGGAGTTGGAAAACAGAGCTAAAAGAGAGTAAATATTGGACTTACATTCACCAGGTGGACAGAAACACGACTCCAAATGAATGATAATGTTTCTCCGTAACTGCTGGATGTGGAAATAAGCAACTGTTTGCTAACAAGTTCAACATATCAATTTAAAAGCTGATGATATGTCAGTGTTGTCGTTGTTTCTGCTGCTCCAAAGAGGCCAAAAAATAATCTATTGCAGGATTAACTGGTTACTTGGCTTCAGATCCTCATGGTGTGTTCAATTTGAGCTTTTCCTCATTCTCGTGTATTTGACTACTGGACTGTTTTAAGTTTATTCACCTCAAACAGCACCAACTATACATTAGCTGTAAGCAACTGTGTCTGTACTAACCAGAGACTCTGGTTCATGAAGTATATTCTAAAGTTGTGTTATGGTTGAAAAGACAGTTGTTGTTAATGTGCTTTAATAATGTTTTCCACCGGTTGGGACTTGAATGTAACTTTTGAGGGCGTTTTCAAACCTGTAGTTTGTTTGCTCTGGTCTGAGTCAGTGGATGAGTTGGTAAATGTGGTTCTGTTTCTTTTCACAAGTAGAAAAACATTAAAGTGAACCAAAATGCATCACTAAAAGCCAGGTGAGAACGTTCTCTCCTGTCATTGGTCAGACGTGTTTATGGTGGGGGAGTGAGAACATAAACACAGGAAATAGGTCCTGAAGAAGCTCCTATCCGGATCGGACCTTGATTCACTCTCCAGCTAGCTGCTAGCTGTTAGCAACTGTTAATTTCACTCATCCACATCCCAGCATGCTAATATGGCTATGAGAGCCGCTTAGCTCAAACTTGGAGCCTTGCAGTCAGTCAGAAGGAGGTCTGATTTTGTTCCCACCACAAATGAACCGCTCAAGAACTTGTTTGTGACCGGCATGAGAACACTTCCTTTAAAGGGTGTTTGTTTTGGTCCGCACTCGAGTATGATAGCCGTGTTCAGATCTGCCCAAACGAATTGTGCCAAAGAGGAAAACCAACCAGAGTCCAATTCAACTGTGACTAAACTACACAGGTTTGAAAACACCCTTAAAGTGGGTAGAATTAGCAGCCCCCATAGGGTCCCTATTGCATTGACCTATCACTGATAGTTACACCCCTGCCTCTGCTCTCGGCTTTTCATTGGTGGTTATATCTTTATCAGTGTCAATGCCCTTTTGCAGTGTTACCACCAGTCACTGAAGAGCGGAGTGCACACTGTGTTATATAAACCTGTCCGCTGTAGCTGGATAAAAGCTGGATAATTTTCAATTTCAGCTCCACACACAGCCTCTTGTCATCTGCAGACACCGGCCATTCATTGAGTCTGACCTGCCTGTAGAGAGGAGAGGCTAATAGCTTATAGATTTTTGTATGCGTGAAGAGAAGATGAGAAAATTACTATGCGAACACTAACAGTAGTGTGCTCTGATAGTCTTTTATTACATTATGTTATTGTTGACTTTATTCTTAACTTTCTCGACCGGTTATGGGAAACACAATAATCATAGGTCCCTACTTACAAAGAAATAACAAGGACGGAAAAAAAGTAGTTTGTAATAGCTTTCATATAAATGAAATGTAATGAAAATGAACCAAAGCAATGGTACAATTTAACATTCATGAGAAGTTTGAGAGAAAATCTTTTCATCTGATCTGGTACCTGATTGCCTCGCCAGGTGCATTGATGCAATTTACCTTGAATTTACTGTAAAGTATTTGTTATTTAAAGGATATGACTGGTGATTTTCTATATTTTGCTTATTATCAACAAACAAATGTATACAAAGCCTCATATATCTCCCTACGTTGTTGTGAAAATACTGTAAAAAAACACATCAACTGGGTGACATGTTCCTTCATTACGAAGGGTTTCGTCAAGTTAGTTTGTTTAGAAACGGCTCCCAAAGACTAAAAACAGTGATCACGTTTTCAGTCTCTGGAGAGTAGTTCTGTGTAAGGTAGACAACACTGAGCATGTGCGGGAATGCTGTTTCATTTACAGAGCTTCACTAGCTTGTTGTGCTACATATCACAACCTCTTGACTTTGTACTACATTGCAAATTTCTCAAAGAACGATAATACAAACTTTGGGTGAAGTCAGATTAAACAGCTTTGAGATTTTTACTTGTTCAATTAAAAACAGCCTTAATTCACGAGTGCATGCTTGTCACAGCTAAACCTGTAGTTGAAGAGCAGAAGAGCCACAAACAGTTGCTTTGCAGATTTCTGTTAAATAACAAAGCACATAAACACACACAAAAAAAAGAATGAACCGACAGCCAACTTCAGACTTACAAACTGTGAAGGCAATCGATTGTTGAGTTTTCTCCGTTCAGCCTTTTTGGAGGCAACGTGATTAGGTTTACTCAAGCCAAGACATTCTTTAACTGAGCGCAGCCACAAAGCCTGACGACTGCTCCGTCTCTCTACCAGAAAGCGATGAAAGAGAGATGTGACACGACAAGCCGCCTCAGAAAATGTAGCCGATTGTAGAAGAAAAGTGTGAAAGAGATAACAACCCAGTAGATAAATTTGATCTTGTATATTTAAGATAAGATAAGATAAAATAACACTTAAATGAACGGGGGGGTAAGGTGTTACAGCAGCACAAGAAGAAACAGAAACACAAAAAGGATGGAGCAAGCAGAGGAATAAAAATCTAAAAATGGGTAAAAACTACCCATAAATCAAAATTAAATTAAAGACAATACAAAAAGTAAGTTCAGAACAAACTGTACAACAAATTGGAATAAGAAGCTATATGCTGAATGTGCAATAATGAGGTATATGTGCAAGACATAGTGCAGTTCTGCTGAGCAAGGTAGGTAGCAAGTGGAGTGGTATAATATAATATGATATAATAATAGGTACAGAATAATAACTATAGGATGATAGAATATACAGTAATTATAGAAATGGTATGATAAAAAGTGAAACAACAGAAATGTAGCACAGCACTGTATGTAAAGTGACAAGCAATACTGAAAGTGACAAGAAGGAAATATGTTGGACCATACATAGTATAGTCTACTGAGATAGTACGATAATAATTGTAGACTATAGGATAATGCTAAATAAATAGAAATCATATATAATATATAGGTTGACAATGTATTAATAACAGTAGGAAAGTGTAAAGTGTAGTTTTACATTGTATTGTACTAATAAAGTAATATCTCTTAACAACAACAGCAATAATTATGTCAATTATTATGATTCTTTACCAAAAATTGTGTAAAACGTGCAGTGAAATATTAATAAAACATCAGTTCTTGTGGTAAAGATTTCAATTTCAGTCACCCTGCAAATAATGTGGTGTGACAGTAAAGCTGTTGTGGTAGTTTCCTGTTGAGGAAATGGTTTACAAGGAGGAAGCAGAGGGTAACCTCAACTGTCGCATCAATAAACCATGCTGCAGCTGAATTAGCTTATTAGCCTACCAAGGTAAATGTTGTGCTGCTAACCTTTTGTAATCAACACTGTGTCTGCGCTGCTGCGGTACAAATGAGGCCTAATATGAGGAAATAATTAAACGAGCTCTGTGATATTTTGATGCTGAACGGTTATTGATTTACTGTGAATCTTGCCTGGATGAATGCTCTCCTGAACCTTTCTAACCATTGCAGTAACTCGGCTTCATGTCCCTCTGCAGCAGTGACGGCCCCTTCCTAAATGACCCAGTCTCCTGGCAACCAGGCACCAATCAGCACGCAGGATCTCTCTCTGTAGTAACCACAGTGTGGGGCGTGACCAATCCCACACATAGCCAGGTAACACATGACTCAATACCATGGGACTCTTTTTTTTCTCCATGTTTTATGTGCTGTAACTATACAAACCCACTAACAACAGAAACATGAAGAGAAGCAGCTTTATTCTGTATCTAGTATTTATTCTGCATCTGAGAGTAGAAAATTAAATATTTATCAAAATACTGAAAATAAAAATTTGGACTTAAGAGAAATATTTTTTAAAATCCCTTACTCAGACATCTATTAATAATTTTTCTTTACTCTTAAAAGTCCAACTGAAATTAAATTGCATGTTTGTCCACTACAGCATACATCTCTGCTCTATAAATCACTTGTGTTCTCTTTTGAGAAAAAAATCTGACATTTATATTTTAAAGGACTGCACCGATTCATTGATTCATCGTTTTCTCTGTAACATGTCAGACAAAGCATGGTATGATTCCCCAGAGCCAAAAATTATGCCTTTGAATGTCTTATTTTGTCTAAACAACAATCAATATAGCTTGTGTTTATTCAGCTTCAGAGAATAAAGATTCAAATATTTATCAAAATGCTAAAAGTAAAATTTTGGACTGGGGAGAAATACTGTATATAAAACCAAAAACCAAAGATATTCAGTTTACTGTCATGTATGACAAAGAAAAGCATTACATCATTACATTTGAGAAGCTAAAAGCAGCTAATTTTTAGCATATTTGCTTAAAAATGACTAAACCAATTCTTTGATTATCAACATAATTGCCAATTACTTTTGTGGCGATAGACTAACTGGCTGATTTTTGCAGCTTTAATATTTAATATATTTCTAATATTTTATATGCTATTGTAGGCAGAGCAGAAGGTCACACTGAGCCTGATAGCATCGGGTTAGTCAACACAAGAGCCACAGACTCTGAACAACATCCCACATTAGCTTTCCTGCTAAAGTCTCCTTCTAATCTAACAAACATGAACATGTCTTACACTTTAGCTTGTTGAATGAGCCACCAAACAAACATTCAATAACTGCTAACATCAGTTAGCAGGCTAGATAGCTAATTAACTACTCAGCTGCTGCACATTAAACAGCATGTAAACATACCTGCAAATGTCTCTTTGGGCCCCTTAGATGGTGGTTTGGTTCTTACACTTTAATACCACTGCTAACAACACACTGTCTGTTCATGACTTGTAGCTACAGCAGTTTGTTTCTGTTCACATGGAGAAACACCGGTAGTCTGCCAGCTGCTGTCAATCAAACTCAGACACCGACATGCCTCTCCAGCCAGCTGAGATAAAAAGGATCATTTCTGATATTTCCCCAAAGACCCTTTCTCTTCCTTAAAATAATACAGAGTGATTAACAATACATTTAAAAGACACTTTGACAGTATTTTTACTGCAAAAAGAGGCTAAATGTGATATCAGTTGGACTTTAAATATACCGTACTCCTTAATTAATTAGTAAACACTTTATAACTAAACTAAGTTTGAACTTGCGAGCAGCTCGTACACTGGCTCCTGGAGGTCTGGAGACGAGCACAGACCTTCTGAGACAGGAAAACTGTTTTTAAGACTTTTTACATATATAATACACACGTTTAAAAAAAAAAAAAGTAATCGCACAATTGAAATCAGCTGGTGTCAGTTATTTAAAATGAGAAGTAATTTGTGTAACTGTTTCTAGAACTGTCTGTCAGTCTTTTACACATCATAACACCTGACACATTTTACATTTTATGGTTCTCACAGTAATAAAACAGACATATCAGTCTCTTTCAAATGACAGTGATGTACTTGTGCATCAGCTTTTTGTCATAGGTTAAGTGTGACTCTGAATCTGACTGTTAAGTGTGCTCTTAACTTCTGTTTCTCTCAAAATACCCTTTGTCTGACTGACGTCATACTACTTACTTGTCACTTTGTGGTTCATATGACTGTTCTCTGTGATAACACCTCTGCTGTTTCCCATGTAGGTGTTTGGTGCACCCATGGGTCCGGGTGAGAGCTCTGGCAGTCACATGATGCCTGGTGGAAGCCCTGGTATGGGCGCTGGCATGGGCTCCCAGTTCATGGGCCAGCAGTCGTACGGAGACGCCGTATCGAAAGGATACGGCCAGCCAGTCATGTACGGACGACCCAGCGCCGCTTACAACCCGGGCTCAGCCTACGGCGGGAGGTACACTTCACACATTTCTGTTCACTAAATGTCAACAAAATTTACTTTACTTGATACACCTGCAAATGCATATAACTCGGCATGTTTTAGAGGTACAAGAAACTGGATTTAGAATCACTTTTCTTCCATATTGGCTGTAAATTCTCACGTAAAAGCATATTTTTGAGTAATGGCAGAGTCTCAAATAATACCAGGGGCATGTCCAGAACAACTAAATGAATTACCTTTAGCCTACAACGACGACTTACATGGTAAATTTAGTATAATGTCCGTTTCCACAGCACTTATTCCATCAATACAACAACAGAGTCGTGTCATACTCACCACTCTGCTGCTCTGTTTCTGTTTTAGACTTTTCTTTTTATCAGTGTTAAGTTATTGTCAACAGAAATGAACACTTCCTGGTGTTTTTTCATGATAAAAGATAATGTATTATGAGTCCCAGAAGATCATTAAGTTTAATAACTTGTGTGGTTTTTATATTCTTAACATGGCACAAGTTAATATCTTGTTCGCAGAAGATATTAATCTTGTGTGCACACAAGATTAATATCTTCTGCGAACAAGATATTATCTTGTGGTTATTTTTTTTTTTTTTTATATGGCACAAGTTAATATCTTGTGTGCACAAGATTCTTATCTTATGCCAACAACAAGATAATATTTTGTGAAAACAAAACATCATCTGTCAGGACTTCCGGATTCCTATGAAGGGAAGGTTGCAAAACTTTACATGTGAAAATTCTGAAAATGTTTAGTTTCATTCATGGTCCCAAAACATTGTTTGGAGAAAAAGGTTAAAGTGTAACACCTGACATGACTCTTGATGTACTGATGGAAATAGTTCTGTTAAAATGAACTTTTATACTGAACTTATCAAGATGTCATTTATTAAAACAGGCCAACATGGAGGACGTGTTGAGTTTGTATTAAGTTGAGAACAGTTGAAATTAGATATAAAGTCTTGGTCCTGTCTGCCAGTTAAGCTAATAAAGGCTTTTAACAATGTGAGAATTTACGGTGTATGTAGGAATACATATGATATACTGTGAAAAACATTTGTAATCATTAAAAACATCAAATAACGACAAAAAAATCGGAATTATACAGACTTCTCACAGGTAATCCAGATACCAAGATGCTATGGGCTACAGTTGACAGAAAAACAAACTATTGTGATAATTGGTTAATTAATGAATTAATTGGTAAACAGAACTACAGTAGGGAATACTGTAGTTCTGCCTTCTTAATTGTTAGAATTTGCTGCCTTTCTTGTACTTGTGTGATAGTAAACTGATTTTTAAAAGTGTTGGTTGGACAAAACAAGCAATTTAAAGGCATCAGGAAGTTGTGATCGGCATCTTCACTGACCAAACAATATATTGATTGATTGGGAAAACTAATATTGTTCCCTATTAGGATCTTTTTTTGCATGTAAACACTGACAAACTGGTTCTACAACTCAGCATTCGAACCAGAAAATAAACAAAATAAGAGCAATAAACAGCAGCTGATGACGTTTCTAAGAGCAGATGAAAAGACCACATTCATAATTAACATTTAGCTAAAAAACTGAGTTCCTGCACCTTTTAACACTAATCAGTTCTTGTTGGAGTGAAATTAAAGCCTACATGGGACGTTATTGTTCATCCCTGGCTTTGATGCTCCCATCATGAATGAAAATGAAAACCTCCTGAATATGATAATTGAACAGTCTTGTATATTTTTATGTTAGACTACACTGTTTATTACATGCTTACGTGCTTTTGCTGCGGGGGTTTTTGCATCAACATATGTCAGCGTGGCTGCTCTCACCCACTGTTCTGACTCACGCTCATGACAAAACACACACTCACACACACACACACTCGTACACTCAGTTCACCAAGTTCACATCCCACTCATCTCCCCGTCTTCCCCTCTCCCTACAGTTACTCTGGTAACAGTGGAGGTGCCGGTATGGGCGTTCGTCCTCCCTCAGACTTCACCCAGGCTGCCGCCGCAGCCGTTGCCGCCGCCGCTGCCACAGCAACTGCCACCGCTACGGCGACTGTTGCAGCCATACAGGAAAAACAGAACCAGGAGCTGAGCTACGGCCAGGTGAGCACACGTCTCTGCAGAGGGCAGCAGCGTCTTTTAACCACATCTCACGCGTCTCTTTCGGCTAATCAGCAAATTAATATATTTAAAACCTATTAAAGCCTGTTTGTTTAACATTATGAGACCAGTAGTCTTCAGTTCACCTTCTCTGTCACAACTTCAGTTTCCACCAGCCACTCAGAGGGAAATTTTGATTTTAACTATGTAAAAATTCCAAAAATTATGTAATTTTCCACTTATTCTTAGAATTAGTCAAGTCACTTTGTGTATAGAGCACATTTAAAAACAGCAGATGTTGACTAAAGTGCTTTACAGAGAAGAGAAGATCAGACGATCAGAAGAAAATTAATAAAAATGTAGAATAGAATAAATCAAATTTGGATAAAATCATAAAAACACAGCAGCACAGCACAGAGAAGAAATAAATAATAAAGCAGTCATGTCTTAATGATGACTATTAAAAGGCTGAAGAACAGAGAGACGGGTTGTAAAGATATCAGTTGAGGATCTAATAATAAGAAGCAAACTGTTCCACAGTTTGGAGCCAATAGTGGAAAACGACCAGTAACCTCTGGATTTTAACTGGGAGTGTTTTAAATGAAGTGCAGTGATTGGTCAGCAGGTCTGAGGGTGGAATAGAGGATGGGGAGTTCAGATAATCTGGTGTTGGTCCATGCAGCGCTTTAAAATCAAATAAAACAATCAAAGAATCAATTACACACAGGACTGAGTATCAATACTTGATACCTTTTAAGGTATTGACCAAAATAACCCAGAACCAAGTAGTATCAACACTTCACCAGTCAAACCGTACCTGCATTTGATCCTTTTTGTACCCAAATCTAGAAAAAAATGACTATTTGTGTGGTTTTGCTTGCAGCCAATCATCACAAGCGTTCTTAAATTTAACATGACGTGTGATTGGTTCACTACTGCAGCAGCTACGACCCAAACAGTCTGTGGTGATAATACTTCACTGTACAGTAATTTAAGAAATATTTCATTAATTTGAACACTTTCAGAATGTATTTGTGTAAAAATCATTTGGATGAGGAGGAGTGGCGGCATTTTACACAACTGAATCACATGATGGGTATTGAATGAAGTACTCTATTGGTATCGGTATCACTTTAATGGTACTGGTATTGGTACTGGTACTGTAACTTTTTAATGATACCCAGCCACTGGTAACCAGTAAAGAGAGGCCAGTAGAGGGGAGATGTGGTGTCTCTTCTTGGTACCAATGAGGAGCAGAAAAGGAAAAATTCCCCCAAAAAACTTTTAGCGGGTAAAAAACAGACAGACAGGAAATAGATGTTGTTTATACAGAATAGACCAGGTTTAAAAATGAAACTTGTATGAAATTAAAAATAGTCTTAAACTTTAACTAATGAGTCAAATGAGGAACACGCCATGTTAAGATTAATTCCATCCAACATTTGCATACTTCAATATATTCAATCAATCAATCAATCAATCAATCTTTATTTATATAGCGCCATATCACAACAGAAGTCATCTCAAGGCACTTTTCACATAGAGCAGGTCAAGACCGTACTCTTTAATTTACAGAGACCCAACAATTCCCCCATGAGCAAGCACTTGGCGACAGCGGTAAGGAAAAACTCCCCTTTAACGGGTAGAAACCTCAAGCAGACCCCGGCTCTTGGTGGGCGGCCATCTGCTTTGACCGGTTGGGTTGAGAGAGATTGAAACATGTAAAAAGAAAACTTATATAAGACATTTCCCCCATAGTCATGTTGACAATATCAGATACGCTATTTGTATTATTTGTGATATAATTCATAAAATTTAAAGTTTAAGTCCGGATTCAGACTGAAAACAGCAGGGCGTGAAAAAGTCGCAAAGGCTGCGGTGATGGAGGCGCGACAATGAAACACGATCCAGGAAGTCTAACCTGTGTCTCACAACACAGAGAAACGTTGCCATAAAAAGGTTAACGTGTAAATTTATTACATGTGTTCTTAGAATTAAGAGCACAAACGGTCTGAAGTGTTAAAAAAGGAGGTCAGTTTGGAGCGACCAGCTGTTACAAACTGTACATGTTTCGGAAATTTATGATGATAAGTTGATTAAAAGTTTCTGTCCCATCACACACACAACATTAAAATGTTTAAGACAGTATGATTCAATAGTAAAAAAGTGCAAAACATATAAATTACCAATTATACATTTGCTGGTAAACTTTATAGAAATGTTTCTATGTTCTCATTTTTGGAAACAAAGAATGTGAACATTGTATCGGACGACCACAGATGGTTCATATATACTTTATAAGTTATATCACAAATATAAATAAACTGCGAGGGGGAAATGTTTTAACGTAAACTTCTTGTTACATGTTTGGATATATTGAAGCAAACCTTGGATACGATGAATCACGCCGGGGTGTGGTCCTCCTTATTTTACAACACTGCAGTCAGCGCTGATAAGAACTTTTTGACTCATAAGTCAAAGTTCAGAACAGTTTCTCACCAGTTTAAGACAAGCTGCCGTCCCTGTTTGGAGCAGTGATGTGTAGCTGCGGGGCTGTGGGGAGCAGATTCATGACACATGCTTCTTATTAACAGCAGAGACATCACATAATTTAACACTGCTCTCTCCTGCCAGACTATTTATACTATAGACTACTTATTTACATAATAAGAGTCACTGTAGAAGCACACACTGTCATGTTTCCTGTGGAAGAGCTGTGAAACATAATGTTTCCAGCTTAAATTAAAAGTAAATACAGGCTGTATGAGATGATATCTATCAAATCTTTACTTGTTCTGAAGATTTTATGTAAATTAAACCCTCAAAAACAAGTTCTGAGCTGCTTTTCCCTCCCTATGAAACTGTTTTTCAGCCTCATGTACTCTCTGTACCGTCTGCGGTGTGTTTTTGTTTTCACTCCCGCTGTCGTACTTCCCTTTCCCTCCCAGATGGGTGGAGCATCCTCTTACAGCACCCAGTTCCTGTCTCATTCGGGCCCACGCGGCCCTCCTGGGATGAACCCTGGTGGGATGGTCCCTTCCAGGCCCGGACCTCCGCCTTCCACCACGGGCATGTATCCCTCTCACCCTGCCCAGACGCAGAAGATGCCCCAGCACGGAGGTTATCCGGGCGGACAGCAAGGCCTCAAACGGCCTTTTCATTCAGAGGTCAGTGTGTGTGTGCAGAGGGTTTATCAGTGGACTCAGTAGATCCAGACTGAAATATCTCAACAACCGTTTGATGGATTGCTATGAAATTTAATACAGATATTCATGGTTCCCAGATGATAAATCCTACAGACTTTGGTGTTCCCCTGACTTTTCCTCTAGTGCCACCAGCAGGTTGAAGATTGTGGTTTTGTAGTGAAAATATCTCAACAACTATCGGATGGATCGCCATAAAATTTGGTTCAAATGTTCATGTTCCCCTCAGGATGAATTGTACTAACTTTGGCACCATCAGGTTAAAAATCTTATGTGTCCAAATGCAGAACCAATCAGATAACAGCTCCACTGTCATGGCCTGTTTAGGGTCGCAACTGATGAGTATTTTTTATTATTACTGTCGTATTTTGTCCAAAACCCAAATATTATATTACAGATATTCATTTTATTATCATGTTTGACAAAGAAAAGCATTAAATCATCACATTTGAGAAGCTGAAACTGTAATTTAATTTAATTTCTTTAAGAAAAAAGAAGATTAAAATGAATATTCAATTATCAAAATAGTTGCAGATTAATTTTATGTCGGCTGTAGAAAAAGAAATATAATGACTGCATTCTATGTGTATTTTATTTCCAAATTTCACATAAAACATTCCTTTTTGTCCATAATCTGCAGTCATGACCGGACTTCTCCGTCTCTTGCAGGGTTTTCCGGGGCAGCAGTACGGCTCCGGCGGGATGTCGGCGTACTCTAACCAGCCTCTGCAGTACCCCGCCGGTCCGCAGCAGCGATGCGCCCCCTCGCCCTCGTACCCCTCCGGCCGGATGCCTCTCATGGGACAGTACGCACACTCCGGATCACACAACCCGGCGCAGTTCCCCCCCGGAGCCGGACAGCCCAACCCTCCGCAGTATTATAAGGTAATAATCAGTCACACTGCTTCACAGATTACATCCAACCAACACTGAATCAGGATGTGAGAGATTATAAAAACATACTTTGGCATTTCTGTGTTGACGTTTATTGTTATATATTACGATATACTTTACTATATATGTACAGTAAATCTGTCCAGAGAGTCGTGAATGAAGGCAGCTCATCCTTTATTCATGTCTTTAATGGCCTTTTGTGTTACTGTATTTTTTATTATTTCCATAGTAAACATATAAAGATTATACATACAAGACAACAACAAACATATTGACAATAACATCCAGACAACAACACAAATAATACATGTTCAGTCGATGCTCTGCAATAAAAACAAGACGAGAAAACAGCTGAAAATAAAGGCAATTATCTCACCAGCACACCCTTCAGCTTTTTATTCATCAATTGATATTCTTTTCTTATATAATAAAGAATGTGATAAATATAAAGGAAAACATGATAGTCAGTCGTTCCTGTAAACAAGTATTTGTCGGACTCTTTTCAACATCTATTGATTATTTTCATCACTAATCAATCTGCTGTTTTTGTCCTTGATTAATCCAATATTAAAAAATTTGTTAAAAATATAATATAATTTCTTTACTGTTCATGGTTCATGTTGATGTCTTCACATGTTTGTTCGGTCTGATCAACAGTTTAAAATCCCAGAAAGAAAAAGTTCAGTTTACAATCAAGTATGAAACAAAAAAGCTTTAAATTCTCACATTTAAGAAGCTGCAACCAGCAAAACTTTGACATTTTTGCTTTTAAAAAATTGTAAAACTGTCAATTTTATTGTTCTATTCTTGTATATAATGTTTGTAAACTTAAGTATTTTGTAATTTGGTTGTCCATCCCTTTTCTCCTTTTGAGTTAGTGATGTTTGATCAAAATAATCAAAGGGTGAAAAAAAATAAAAATGTGACCAAACAAGTCATCAAACAGGTTTTTAATTTCCTGGTTTCTCATGAAGGTTGTTGAGAACTTGGCGAACGCAGAGAGATCTAATTTCTACTCTTTTGGGTCCAGATGGACGGATCGTTAGCTGAGTGTCATGTTTCCTGTCTGTGTTGTGCAGTCGGAGCCGTTCAACGGCCAGGGCGGCCTGCCATCTGGAGGAGCAGGAGGATACAATGCCTTCACACAGGCTGCGGTGAGCGGGGTAAGTCACTTCAACTCAGAAGAAGCTTTTTTAAAGGATCGACGGCTCGGTAGATTTTGAAGTTGTGAACATACGTCCTCCTCGTCTCCCGTCTCTCAGCCAGGCCGGGGCGGAGTGATGCCCGGGTATCCCAGTTCACCGATGGGAGGGAATCCCACGCCTCCCATGACACCGGGGACCTCCATGCCTCCTTACCTGTCCCCGGGCCAGGACACGAAACCCCCCTACCTTCCCCCGGACACCAAACCCAACATCAACACCCAGCAGCCCTCTACAGGTGAGACCAGGAAACACTAACCTGTAGTTACAGGGAGAGAAAAAAGATACTCGCTCACACATTCCAGTGTGGCAGGATGAGATCTTTATTAATAAGCTTAAAATGCCTTTTACATATCGTTTGTGTTTCCACCACATCAGTGAAAGATATGATTTCTCATCGAGAAGCAGGAAACAACAGCAGAGAGTCGTCTGTTCTTTGTGTTTACTGCTGCGTAACGCTGATGTTTGAAAGGATGTAATGAATACCTGGTGACAACTTCCTCACACTCAAACACAGACAGACTCAGGAAAAATACTGAATGATTGAATTAGACTCTAAATTCATGAAGTTTGATCTGAAAAACACGTCACCTCAAACCTTACTACCTCAAGATGATACTTGAAGTTTCTTTTTCTCTTTTTCTTTGTCCTTTTATTCATTTCTGCTGCTGTTAATCATTTTCTTGTCCCTGAAGTTTTATCAGTTCAGTCTTTTTAATATTATTAACCTGTAAAGTGGACTGAACTACAACAGAAAACATTTCAGTGCCATGATTTACAACATATATTCGATTCATATGTGACAAATAAAAACCTTGAACTTTGAATCGTGATTAAATGAGAAGGAGAAATGCAGATGTGTAAAAGGAGACTGAAAACTCCAGAAGATCTGTGTCCAAATTCATTTCTGCTTTAGTACATCACTAAAACTCTCTTATCTCTCCCTTTTTAAAAACATGTCGGAAAGCTGACATCACCTTGTTTTAAACATTAATAACCAACAATAAACATCCGTCTCTTGTTCTAATATTGATACTAGTGACTCACAGTTTTTGCTTATTTTGTAGATGAAGAAATATAAAAGTTGTAGCAGCTGTTGAGTCTGTGTTTGATCAATCAGCCATTTTCAGTCCAACAAACTCTGCCTCAATAGTTTCTGAACCATCAGACAGTTTTACCCCCAGAGTAGGGACACATCTAGTCCCTCAGGGCATCTGCATGTCTGGAAAAGCCTTAAAAAGCATTTAATTCCGAATACTTACTTAATATTCTCCATCTCTCAAGCCTTCTCTCTCTCTCAAACAAAAGTAATCAGTTAGACACTTACAGTATTTGTTACTTCATACTCCTGCAGACTTGTATTACTTGTTTCAGATGGAACTGAGCTTCTCCTTGATCTACTGTATCTTGGATTGTAGCTTATTTGTATGTCGCATTGGACAAACAGCAGATCATGATCATAAACATAATGTGGACATTAGGAACTAAAAGTAAAGTGAGAATACTTACAAAAATATTGCTATAAATGGTTTTAATTTATCAATTAAATTCTTACAAAGTTGAGTAAACAGCAGAAAGCACAGTTTTTCATAGTAACTTGCAGGTTGTAGGTTGTTGTAACCATCCTGGAGAAAGAATCTTCTTCTTTGGATTTATTATTTAGGCCGTCTCAGGTGCTTCTTCATGTTAATCCCAGATTGACTCCATGATGTTGAGATCAGGGCTCTGTTGGAGGCCAAACCAAACCATCTGTTGCAGGACTCATCATTCTTCTTGTTGCTGAAAATAGTTCTTTATGACTCTAGCTGTATGCTCGGGGTCACCGATCAGACGTCTCGCTGATGGTATTACATAATGGATAAGAATCTAAACGTCTAGGGTGGCTTAAACTTTTGCACAGTAATGTAGGTCAGGAGATGTGAGACTATGGCAACCCTGAATCTACACATCAGTAGCTAGGAGTGTCAACTTTTAGCAAAAACTTTAAAACAATTCATCATTTTTTAATTGGTTAATCTGTCTGTCCATTTTCTGCCACTGCTCACAATCAGGACACGTTAATTTGATCCATTTTTCATCAGGAATTATTGTTTTATACTGCTGGGAAAGTACTAAATTAATAAGTCTTGGCCATATTGTCTCTACTGGTTTTCCATCATAGTTGCATACTTTGGCCGCTATGATTGTGAAACAGTTATTAATTGCAGTGTCTGTAGTGTTAAAAGTGTCTTATGTGTAACTTGGTGAATGCTGCAGAAACCTTGATTCCTCTGATCATAAACACAGATAACACAACAGAAGTTCCTGAGTTCCTCAGAAGTTCCTGTGGTGGAAACTCGCTAAACGTCGCCTCCTTTTTCCCCTCCCAGGTAACCCCAGCGACGACCTACGTCTGACTTTCCCCGTACGTGACGGCGTCGTGTTAGAGCCGTTCAGACTGGAGCACAACCTGGCTGTCAGTAACCACGCCTTCCAGCTGAGAGACTCTGTCTATAAAACACTCATGTTGAGGTACAAACACTGATTTCCAATCATACACATACAAAGCTGTGACTTCTTTATAACTTCCAGTGTAACATAATATGTGGCTTCAGTGTGTTTTCAGAGCAGCAGAACCCTCCCTGTTTGTCTTCCTGAGTGATAAAGACACAAATTTGAAGAAAAACAATTGAGGAATGTTTGATAACCCCACCCAGCCTCCTCCCCCCCCCTCATAGTTGTGTTGTGTCTCCCCCTGCAGACCGGATCTGGAGCTGCAGTTCAAGTGTTACCACCATGAAGACAGACAGATGAACACCAACTGGCCTGCATCTGTACAAGTAAACATCACCCTCTTTACTCTGTATCTCACTGCTGAGTCTAGATGGTGTCTGGTTCTTAAAGGGAAACTTTGGACCCTATTTTCTCATCTTTTTGTCTCTACGTGACTAATGGGGACAACAGTTTTTTAAACTGGTCCAGTATTGAGTGAGAGTGCTGCAGCTGGCAGCCGCAAAACAGGCTGCAGTGTAATCTGACGGCGGCAATAACGCCCCATCAATGTACGTCCACTAAAGCTGTTTTTACCACTGACAGACTCAGATTGTTATTACAAGTGTCTGACAACATTTAGGAAAGAACCATACAGAGAAATAAAATGTTTTTATTTACCTTTTGCTTGATCCAGTCTGTTTGTTATTGTGTCTCGCTCAAGGAGAAGTCTTATTCTGAAATCTAGCTAAATATTCAGCCATTACTTTGAAAATCTTTTAAATTACACTAAGCTAAACTTTCTGTACTCCAACGCAACAAAATCCTCCCGACACTCCTCTCTCCAACTCTGTCATGGCTGAATATTTAGCTGAGAATGAAAAAAAGTTTTATTTCTCTGTATTGTTCTTTCCAAACAAACAAACTCTTTTAGTGGACTTACATCGACGGGGCGCTATCGCCCTGAAGGATTACATTGCAGCCTGTTTCTCGCTCAATATTGGACCAGTTTCAAAAATCGTTGTCCCCATTAGTCACTGAGACACAAAAAGATGGTAAAACAGGGTTGAAAAATACCAAAGTTTCCCTTTAATGAGTATTTATGGTTATTTTAGGCTTTTTGGGACTTATTTTCATTGTTTTTGTCTTCAAAAGGCTTAATTGTGTGAAATATGTCTTCACCTACACGTACTGTAGAGATTTCATATCTCCTGGAACGTGCTGGTGTCCAGCATGCAGAGATAGGACCAGTGGAAATTTAAAAAAAAACCAGTTACCATAGTGTGTTACAGTGTTAAAGGTACATGTTGTCATAGCTTTTTGGATTCAACTCGTACTGTAACTTCGACAGCAGCTGGAAAAACTATAAAAACAGAAAATAAATGAAGTGTGAATCCTGTCTCTCCCGTGTCAGGTGAGTGTTAACGCCACTCCTTTGTCTATCGAGAGAGGCGACAACAAAACATCCCACAAGCCCTTGTACCTAAAACAAGTGTGTCAACCGGGTCGTAACACCGTGCAGATCACCGTAACAGCCTGCTGTTGTGTAAGTAGCCTTGAAATGACTCCTGACTGTCTCTGTTTGTGGTGCACAGTCAACTACAATGCAACATATTTGTGTCTTACACTAAACTAATAAAACCCCAGTTAAACTCTTTTTTTTTTCTCCCTCCTGTCTCTCCCCAGTCCCATCTGTTTGTGTTACAGCTGGTCCACCGGCCGTCTGTCAGGTCCGTCCTGCAGGGTTTGATGAAAAAGAGACTTCTGCCGGCCGAGCACTGCATCACCAAGAGTGAGTTCCAAATCTAGCGTTTTCATTTAAGAGCATGAGATGTTTAAAACACTACTGGTTCCTGAGGTGGGAGCCTTCAGGACGGGCAAAGATTTGTTAATTTCCTTTTTATATTGAGTATTTTTAACAATGATTCACCACAAAAACAAAACCATAGAAATGAAACTTTAATGCAGGTTTAAAGGTTTCCAGTCAGAAATGATCAGAGCAAGCGATGAAAATATCTGTTATTGTAAATCAAAGAAATGCTGATACATCTCAGCTCACAACTCCGTCTGAGACGACGAATTTAAGCTGACAAAAGAAATATCGTCCTGCTTATTATCTGTATCAACCTCCGTCCTCAGGGAGGCGCTGCAGGTCTCGTCCATCAGAACAACCAGGTTTAAAAACAGCTTTTTCTTTCCTGTTTCAATAAAGACTCTGAATTCTGCCTCTTAATCTGTATTTACTGCATCTTACATGCTGTTACATGCAGCTCTTCATCATCTAGGAATATTATTAGCGATTATTATTTATTGTGTAATATGTTATATCTGCTTATATGTCGTGCCGTTCTTTTCAACGCTGCACCGAAAATAATTCCATCGACTCAGGTCACATGATGATTAAAATGAAGTTAAAGTGACCGATTTTGCTGCTTGTGGTACAATTATTTTAATTATCAAACCACTTTTTCGATTAATCGTTTAGTCTACAAAATGTTGGAACACAGTGAAACAGTCCCCCAGAGTCTCAGATAACTTGTTCTGTTTGACCAAGAATCCAAAACCCAAGAGATTTAATTTACAGTGATATGAAACACCTTAAAGGAAACAGTTTTTCCTTGGAAAAATTGTCAATGATTATTTTTCTGTCAATCGACTAATCAATTAATTGACTAATAGTATCCCTGTTATACATGAAAAATAATGTCCGACTCTGCAGACCAGAGTGATTTTCAATGCAAGTCCATCGCACAACCCATCTCTAGTGCACTGCGTCTTATTCACCAAACGTTTTTGTCTGTTTAGATTAGTCATGTGACTAAAAAATCACCATAGATACCATGTATACAAAGCAACATTATCAGCATCCCTTTCTTACAAAGTACCGAGGTTAAAAAAGTTTTAAAAGTTTGGGAACGACTGTTCAGATCGTTACTGAGACCTGTCAGAAGATGCTCTGAGTTGTTCAGAATTACATTTTTTAATCAATCAGTGAGATAATTATGTTTCCTCCTTATTGTCTTTTGTTTCAGTAAAGAGAAATTTCAGTAGCGGGACAATCCCCGGGACCCCCGGTCTGAACGGAGAGGACGGAGTAGAGCAGACGGCCATCAAAGTTTCTCTGAAGTGTCCGATCACATTCAGACGAATCCAGCTGCCGGCCAGAGGTCACGACTGCAGACACATACAGGTCGGTCTCAAACACACACACACACTCACACACACACATTCACTTACACATCTATTCATGCACATCACTTCTCTCACACTGATTTCTGTGTTTTTACAGTGTTTCGACTTGGAGTCCTACTTGCAACTTAATTGTGAAAGAGGAACCTGGAGATGTCCTGTCTGCAAGTACGTATCAAGGATTCGTTGCACCTTTTTAAACTCTTTTCAGACATGGAATATATACATACATATATATATATATATATATATATATATATATATATATAAGGGAAGGTGTGTGTTGGTGGAGGAGGTCTGAAAGGTACTGGGGGGGCCCGGGAGTGGAGGGATTTGTCACAGGGAGCCAGTGTAGGTGAATGAGAGTGGGGGTGATGTGCTGCCAGGGTTCGGTGTGGGGTAAGAACCCTGGCAGTGGAGTTCTGGACATATTGGAGCCTGTCCAGGGTTTTACTGGGTACCCCGAACAGGACTCCATTGCAGTAGTCCGGACGATTTGAGATGAAGCCATGGATCAAGGCGGATTTGGTGACAGATTTGATGTGTGACTGGAAGGAGAGGGTAGAGTCCAGGATGACGCCCAGTAATGATATGAAGGAAGGAGAGTGTTTTCTGTTTTCTTGCAGGCTGAATCAGTGACGGATTGTTTAATTTTCTTTGTCCGTTATGAGTGTTTGAGAGTCTGACAGTGCACAAGCCAAGAACAACAAGACGTTTTGTTGGAACTCTCTTCAGTTTCTGTTGCTCACATGTTTTATGTGAAGCCTTCAGCTGGATA
This sequence comes from Thunnus maccoyii, assembly GCF_910596095.1. Lineage (NCBI taxonomy): Eukaryota > Metazoa > Chordata > Actinopteri > Scombriformes > Scombridae > Thunnus > Thunnus maccoyii. The sequence goes on along the minus strand of NC_056551.1, from coordinate 25,100,513 downwards.
TTAATAAGAAACAGAGAGAAAGCTGCTCTGATTACTCCTCTGTTTTACTTTTGTTTTGTTTTTATTTTTCCTCCTCTGTAGATTGATGGATAATTTGATTAACTCAGAAGGGAAACTAGTTTGGTTGCTCACGCACAATTACAAAAGACACACAAATCAAACAGCTCACAGCAGACAACATATAAAAAAAACAAACTTCCATAACAACAGTAACACTCGCTGAACATAGTCCTTTATGACTCTGGCTGGATGTTTGGGGTTGTTTTCATGCTGCGTCCCTGATGATGTTACATTATTGATAAGAATCTAAACATCTAAAGTGCTTTAAACTTTTGCACAATACTTTTATATTAATACACTCAGTCAATTAATAAATAAAGCTGCCCATAAACAGGACAAGTAATACAGGCAGTAAATATATATATGAAACAACCCAACAAACAGCTCATATCTCACAAAACTTGCAGAATGAAAATCAGTTTTTTTACTCTGAGTACACCAGTGTTTCATGGTTTATTAGATTGTTGTTGTTTTTGTTTGTGTATACGAGATGATAACAGGGTATTAAACGTATCATATTGCTTTTAATAAAGCAGATCTAAATGTGTGTTTAATGTTGTGCTGCTGTTGTTTTTCTTTTTTAAATGAATCTGATGGCATTTAATTCAGACTTTTGCCTTGTTGAAACAGAAATGTTATGAGGTCACATCGACTTTACTGCTTTTTCAGGCACTTTTTGGACATTTATTCAGACATGAACGACATGTTAAATTGTCATTGTATTTACATAACGAGGTGTCTGAAATGGGCTTTAGCATCAAAATCCACTCTGCTTTGCATACAATTTCACCAGCAAGTTTTCTCCTCTGGTTCACAGTAAAACAGCTTTGCTAGAGGGGCTGGAGGTGGACCAGTACATGCTCGGGATTCTCGTCTACATCCAGAAGTAAGTAAAGTAACTGTTGATGTGAATCTGATGTATCTGTTTGTGTCTTTCTTTATTTAATGTCCAGGTACTTTTTTAAAAGTTATTCTCTCGTCTTTCTTCAGTTCTGACTACGAGGAGATCACCATAGACCCGGTGTGCGGCTGGAGGCCGGTGCCCGTCAAACCGGATCTGCACATAAAAGAAGAGCCTGACGGTCCGGTGCTGAAACGCTGCCGCACAGTCAGCCCGAGTCACATGGTCCTGCCCAACGTGATGGAGATGATCGCTGCTCTGGGTCCGGCGTCCTCTCCTTACCAGAGTCTGACAGCAGGGGGCAGGAACACCCCCGACTACAACAGGCCAGGTAGGACTGAGGAGGGAAACTATCAGGATGAAAGAGCGCTGCTGCCGCCGACGTAGAGACTTTCTCACTGGATGTAGCAGCTTTTAAGACCCTTGAATGAAAATGAAATCTTGATTTTCGAGCTTTGGGGTGGATTCACGATTTTTTGTTTCTCTGCAAAATGCTGGATTGAAACATCATATTTTTTAGACAGTTGTGCTTAAATAATGAAAAACCTGCATCACCTGTAAGACTGTCATCATTGCGCATAAAATACAGGTTTTCTCACACAGCTATTGACTGTCAGAAACATGTTCTGTGTATCCAGTTTAATAATCAGTTTCAGCACAGATAGAGCAGACTGCTGCTAGCTAGCGTTAGCAAGACAGACAGAACAAAGTAGAATCTGGAAACTGTTTAATTAGATTTTTAAAAAACTTTTACAGTATATAAATACTTATGTCATGATGTCACAGATATGCAAATTAGACTTAAAAAGTATGACTTTTTGAGCAGGCTTTAGCTACTTTTCATTGTAAATAGTGTATTTTTAAATGATTGCACACATACACTACAGCTACTGGTGATCATTTTATTTCATTTTATTGATGAAACCACACCCTAACCCACCCTAACCCCAACCCCAACCCACCCTAGCCCTAACCCTAACCCACCATAACCCTAACCCCTAACCCACCCTAACCCTGACCCTAACCATAACCCTACCCCTAACTCTAACCGCCCCTAACCCCAACCCCAACCCACCCTAACCCCAACCCACCCTAACCCTAACCCTGACCCTAACCATAACCCTACCCCTAACCCCAACCCACCCTAACCCTCATCCTAACCCCAACCCACCCTAACCCTAACCCTGACCCTAACCATAACCCTACCCCTAACTCTAACCCACCCTCACCCTATCCCCAACCCACCCTAACCCTAACCCTGACCCTAACCATAACCCTACCCCTAACCCCAACCCACCCTAACCCTCATCCTAACCCTAACCCCAACCCACCCTAACCCTGACCCTAACCATAACCCTAACCCTAACCATAACCCTAACTCACCCTAACCCTGACCCTAACCCTAACCCCAACCCACCCTAACCCTGACCCTAACCATAACCCTAACCCTAACTCACCCTAACCCTAACCCTGACCCTAACCATAACCGTACCCCTAACCCTAACCCACCCTAACCCTAACCATAACCCTACATCTAACTCTAACCCACCCTAACCCTAACCCACCCTAACCTAAACCCAAGTTTTTAAGTGTTGAAATCTTAATAAACAATAACTCTGTGATAACTTTAATTTAATTATTGTCTACAATGTGTTAAATATTTATGTAATAGAGAAAAACTGTTGGTTTGAAACCAAGTTTTATGGGGCTTGAAGACGTGTACTGAGATAATGTGTGTAGATGGTACATTGACTCTACTTACATAGCGCCTTTCTAGTCTTCCGACCTCTCAAAGCGCTTTTACACTACAAGCCACATTCACACACACACTCATTCATACGCTGATGGCGGATGCTTCCATGCAAGGTGCCAAACTGCTCCTCAGGAAGAGTTTCTAATCATTCACACACATTTACACACTGATGACTCAGCCCTCAGGAGCAATTTGGGATTCAGTATCTTGCCCAAGGACACTTTGACATGTGGACTGGAGGAGCTGGGAAATCGAACCGCAGATCTTCCGATTAGTGGACGACCCGCTCTACCTCCTGTAGTGTATGTATACATATGCACATACAGCACACAATCACTGTGAAGCTCAGTCAGATCATCTGCTCTTAGATGGGAGGTGACCCAGAACGATATTTCTAAGACTACCCTCCCCTCCCCCAGTCTGTGTCGTATTGTTATTAAACTCCACAGCTGGAAGCTCTTTTCTCTCTGCGCTGCACTGGTCACCATTATCCAGGAGGAGAAAAAAAAAGTGTATACTGACCTGTTTTTATGTGCCGACTGTGATATTTCTGTAATATTTGTTTTGTTTTGGTCCTGTAGGGAGCCAGGGCTTCTCCAGCCAAACGGGATTCACAGACTTCCCCAACACTCCTGGCACCCCGACACTAGGAGAGTATTCCTCTTCTGGACCACCTCCTCCACTCTCCTACCAGTCTGACCAGGTTAGACCGAAACACCTTTTAAACCCTCTTCTTACATCATCCGTGTCCGAGCAAACACGCAGGAACATACTCTTCTTGTTTTTCTTGACGTCGCCTCCGGCCGCAGTCACAAAGATCAGGCTCAGAGCCTTTTCTGTTCGCTCAGGACATTTTCCCTTAATGGTTGAGTAAGCATCAATGACAGCCAGAGTATGAATAGACCACAGCCAGAAGGCAGAGTTTACTTCACATACAGAGCCAGAGTTAGACGTAACTGTTACGTAACTCAAACTGAGGCACACATCGCCTGAATGAGAAGAAGAGGTTTGTTGATTTGATCAGAAGAGGAAACACCAAACGATGTTTCTGATATTCTTTTTTTTTTTTAATCATCAAAAAATCCCCGTTGTGGCAGAAAGAGGTGGGCGACAGAGGAATCAGATGGTCGAGACAGAAGGGGCCAGACAGGGAATCTCTTTTATTTCACATCGGTACAACGTAGATAGACAAAATTCCAACATTACAAAATGTGACATGCCTTTTTATACTCATCCTGTATCCTGTCTCATCCTGTTCTGCCAGACTCTTTGGCACCCTCAAATTCTGAAGAAGAATAGGACATTTCTCAATTTCATTTCTTTGGACTTTTACCAAATTTGAGTAGGCATGTGTGTGGTATTCCGCCTCTTTCCTAATATCTCCAGATGTCTCCTGTTTTGGTTCGGTGGACTGACATGTTTGGCATCGGTACAGGTCACAGTTACCTGACCCTCGTTCCCCTACATCCCATAAAAAGACTAAAACCAACAATGAACTGATCTACTAGTGTGTATCCAAGGTCTGATATATCTTATTCCTCTGTGAAAAAAATATTTAAAAAAAACATGAATCAGTGTTTCCCCAGAGGTTGACGATTAGGCTTACCGATTGTCGCCAACTTTGGAGCTAACGCCCTTCACTTTTCCAGCAGTTGGGGAAACAACAGACGTGACTTTTCTTGGTCTTGAGAAGCTGCAGTGTTTATTAACTGACACACTGCAGTCTGTACTGTACATTAACTACCAGACTGACAACTTACTGCTAAACTTTTCTTCTGCTCCGCTCGCTTTGACCGTCACTTTTCTGCCGCTCGCTCAACCGCACACTCGATACGCAAACACATTACGCGCTGCCCTGTTCCTTTAAGGGAGCTACCCTACCAAGAGTTTCCAAGGCAACAACAAAGAGGTTGACTCACGTTTTGGAACAGCGCTGCACAGAGACACCCCCAAATGCTATTGATTTCCGAATGAATGGATATTTGGCTTTATTTTTGGTATTAAGGAAAGATTTATTTTAGCCTGGCGGGGGTTCTCGTCGGCCTGGTGGTCTGCCAGGTCTGTACAGTTATAGGGGAAACACTGAATGAACACTCAATCCCACACACACCTTCCTGCGGCCAGAAATACCCATTAAAACACCAAATGTGGATTCATCCACAGTTGAAAATAGTCACAAAGAAATGCACCATTTCCTCCTGCCCAGCTGTTTTGGGAAACGACTGTAACATTACAGCTACTAATCATCAGTGTGTCATTGTGTAAGTGCAGCCTCACAGAGCTGCTAGTTTTGCTCAGATCTTTACTAAGCCTGTTGCAGATTACCATCAGTATTGTTCCACTGCAATTTTTCAATTTAGCCGAGCAGTTATAAAGACTACAGATGTAAACGAGCCCAGACGCTGTTTATTTGCTGCTAAATAAGACCTGATGTTGAGCTCTTATGAAACTTGAATAGCCCGAAGTCGTCAGCTCAACAAGAAGATCAGTGATTGAATAACATTTGGTAAAACTTTTAAACTCCTCTGACGAAATATTTCTGTAAATGGATAAAAAATTAATCAAGTCTGTCCTCGACTCAGGATATTCACACTGACCTCCTATAACAGAGTCTCAGAGACTCAACAGAGTCTACCTGTTAAATCTGTGTTTTAGTGCCATTGTTTATCATCTGTGATGTGAAAACTGATGTTTTCACACAAACATTTACAGCTGTGCCGCTTTTCTTCTAATTTCTTCTCTGTGTGGTTCTTTAGTAAATAACAATAAATGTAATTTGACTGTTTAGTGTAGCGTTTTATCAACGGGGGCGATTCAGAGAACGTCGGGGGGCGCAGGAAGAAGTATTTTTGAAAGGAGGGCGTTGAGGTTCTTGGTGTCTGTTTTTAACACCAGTTTATTCCAACATTCAAATGCACATTTTCACATTTTGATCATTAGACTTCAGGGTTTTCCTGCGTTTTTTCATCGGTAGGCTGCTCTTGTTTTCTGTCGGAACCATTGATAAGAAAGCTTCTTGTTTGGCACCAAATTACCGCTTTCTGATTGGCTGCTGTTCATGATCAATAACGAGACCTAATTAAAGTTTGACTGTCAGATTTCTAACCGTTGCGTTTGTTTAACACTCATAAATATACTTTCTATTCATATGAGAAACTAATGATAATGATATTCCAACTGTCCAGTTAAATAAATCTGTTGTTTGGCATCTAATGAGATGATTTTTAATGATGTAACACGGAATAATAATCAACATTAATATTCAGGGGAGACAATTAGTCCACATTTTAATTGATGGGGGGGCGGTGAGGGACCTGGATAACGGATAGGGTTGAGAACCAAAGGTTTAGCACTTGAAAAGGGTTTCAAATCCTCAGTACGTATCAAAGATTTCACCACATTTCTCTCATATTTTGTCTGGAAAAACCCAACATTCACAGGGTGTAAAAGGGGCCTTTTAGTCAGTGTTACACACCACTGACTGTCTTTTCCTTCTGGCTTGTGAGTCGAGTTGAGAGCCTTTAACCGAACCTGAAGGAGACAGCGTTGAGAATATATATCGGCTCACACACATACCGAACCACTAAACCACATACCACCTGTCGCACGCAGCTGCTCGGCTGTCTGCTGAAGGTTTGTTAGAGGAAGAACAAAGTGTTCGTCCTCTACTGTCACACGCTTCTGGCGTTCTGCCTCGGAAGCAAACGTGGTGAAGATTACACCTCACGTGTTTTACTCACTGTGAATTTAAAGTGAAAATGTCGTGAAATAAAGCTTCGGCTCTTGTTTCTGTGTGTCTCTTCCCTCGCCGTCAGGGGCCTCATTCTGGGCGGCTGGAACACTCCCACAGCCTCCTCCAGCAGCACGGTGGCTCAGGGGTTCATGGTAACCAGAGTCTCGGTGACGCCGGCAGCCCGCTGCCACCGCGAAACGCCAATACCCAGAATTCCCGGCTGCAGGCCGATGGCTCCTTCGGTCTGGGAGGCCCGGGAGCGCCCGGAGGAGACGGAGCCGATCATTCGTTAGATGTGAGTGGAATCCTGTTGATCATGTGATCAGTTATGTAAATATACACACATGACTATCCCTCGTGTTTATCAAACTGATTAAAGTAAAAAATTGGACTCAAGTGAAAGAAAAAAGTCTTTAAATTTTAGTTTTACTTGCAAACCTAAGAATAAAATCTAATTATCAAACTTCTTAAAACTTAAAAATACTTTATGGGAGCTCCAGAGGTCTGACAGCAGCAGCAGAATTTATTTTCTGCTCCAGTTTGGTTTTATTTTTGTTTCCATTTTAACCAATTTCCTGAAATTTCATCCCTATTTTGTATTTTTACATTATAAGTATAATTTGTTGTTTATTTCACATGTTAATCACTACCGGAGCTATTTAAGTAAACTGTGAGGCTGAATCTGAATGTTCAGACCTGTAGACTCATTTATCACCATAATCCACAGCAATATGGACGTGACAATGTTAAAGAAATAATAATATCTACCATATTTATCTTTGAAGATATTAGAGCTGCAGCAATTAATCGATTACTTTTAAATTAACTGCCAGCTATTTTGATGTCGATTAATTGTCTGGAGTCATTTTTTAAGAAAAAAATGGCCAAATTCTCTGATTCGAGCTTCTTAAATGTGAATATTTTCTGTTTTTTTTTTAATCTCTATGACAGTAAAGTGATTATCTTTGAGTTGTGGACAAAACAAAACATTTGAGGACGTCATGTTGTTCTTTGGGAAACACTGATCGATAGTTTTCACCATTTTCTGACATTTTTTGGACCAAACAACTAATTGAGAAAATAATTGACAGATTAACTGATCATGAAAATAATAATTAGTTGCAGCGCTAGAAGACATTAGTTATATCTGATGTGCACAGCTTGAATAATTTGGATTTAATTTTAATCTGCAAAGTAATTTTTTCCACCTACAACTAGAGGACCCTTAATGCTTAATGTGAATATAAAACTGTATTAATAGTGTTTATCAGCTTGTATAAAGGGAACATTTTATTGCACATTCAGACCATATTTGTTTCGATCCTGCACATGTACATAATTTGCCAACATCGGTTCTGTTACGAACTGTTGAGAAACATATTAAATGAGTTACAGGGTCGGGTTTATCACTTCGGACCCTCGCAGACGTTACATGATGACATCCTTGTCTCTGATTGGCTGCTCTGAGCGTACATGTGATGAATCATGTGATCACCTGAGAGCTACTCTTAAAGGTTATTCTCGAGTTGCTTGATAAATGTGTTTTATCCTTCACACTTACAGAAATCTGACGTGTAATTCTTCAAATTTTGAGAAAACCAGACTTTTAAAACTAAAATTTTTGCGTTTTCAGAAACTTTAAGAAACTAATTTCTCTTCCTCTGTTTTTCCTTTTTTTGGCTGTCATCAAGCTTCTTCCTGAACTGACCAACCCGGACGAGCTGCTGTCGTACCTGGGCCCCCCCGACCTTCCCAACAACAGCAGCGACGACCTGCTGTCGCTGTTCGAGAACAACTGACAACCTTTCAAACGCTTTCAGCCATCTTTTCTGTCCAGTCTGTTGTTTCTCTGTTCGCTGTAACTCTGCCCACATCTGTTGAAGACAGCACCGTCTCTGTTGTCACCCACTACTTCTATGTGTGTGTGTGTGAGTGTGTGTGTACATAAATGCGTGTGAGTGAGTGTGTGTGTGTGTTTTTTTGTGTGTGTTTTTGTGTATCTTTGTCATGTTGACATTTCCTGCTGTACCTTGAAGTTGATTCAGTACAGTCTAGAAGAAGAAGGAACACTCTCTGTTGACTATGAAGACTATTTCAGCACACAGGCACTGACTCTGCAGACCAGCATTTTTAAACTATAGCACAAATCACAGGCTGAAGGATTCCGTATTTATAGATTTTTCATTAGTTGACGTGGGCGATAACAGAAGCTTGGATGTGTTTTCGAGGAGTTTACGGACACTTTTATCACAGTGGTTCCCAAACTTTTTCCTGTCCTTTGCAGATCTTTCACATTTACAAACACACACATCCTTTCCTGTTTGTAACATTTTACTACAAAAACGAAAGTAACGAGTGATTTTCATACTACAGGAATGATGTCTTGACCCCGTTTTGAATTAAATTATTTGTCTTGAAGGAAATTTAATTTGGGAAATATTGGCTTTCTTTCTTCTTGGCTTTCTTCGCTGCCAGTTAAAGGTACCCTGCGGAGTTTTCGTCCTCTAATTTGTTGTTTTATTTGTTTTACAAGGAAGGAAATTATTAGACGCAGTACACACAATGCATTTTGATGAGTATCGCTGAATGTAAACATAACTTTTGTTTGTTTATAAGAAAAACTCCACAGGCCACCTTTAAGTATGAAGCAAGAGACAGGAAATGGCTAGCTTAGCTTAGCTTAGCATAAAGACTGGGAGCGGATGGAAACAGCTAGCCTGGCTCTGTCCTTTTTTTTTAAATAGTATCTATCTTGAGCTTTATTATTAAAAGTTATTACATTTTTATCAAACGTTAGGCTTCAGGGAGAAACATCAGAGACACGACATCACACGCATATTTGATAAAGTAGGAGCTGACGCTGCCATTTAGTAACTAAATCGATAAAGAGACGATGATGTAACTCTCTTCATCACATCATGAGGTCACTCGGTGGTTATTAGACAGCCTGTCGTAAAGAAAACCTTATGAGTTCTTAATTGGTCCCGATCAGGTGAGGATGTGTGAGGAGGTCGGTTTAATAGCAGCGAGACACAAGATTTACCCAACAGTCTGCATCAAACCTCATCAGATTGTCTTGTCTTTGTTTTTGACGTTTGGAGCAGTCAGAGGTGATTCATTGACAGTCCTTTTTACAAACTTCTCCATGTTTTGCTCTTCTCCAATACAACCTCCAAGTTTGGGAACCACAAGGAAAAGACTGCTGATGTTCTACATTTCTTTTATTGTCAACAAATCCCATGAAAAGACTCAACACTGTGTTAGTCTTGTTAAAAACACCTCACAAATATATAGTTTCATTTTCAAATTTCCTAAAACAGCTGTTAACTATTGTTTTTAAATACTCAAATAGAAGGAACTTGCGCATTTGTTGGGGACTATTTTTAGCGGCGTATGAATCCACATTACAATACTTGTAAGTAGATAAATTTTAATGTTAAAGATCTTTTCATCGGATTTGTTGACGATAAGAAAATCAGAGAATTTCATCAGACTTTTCCTTTAATACATAAAACAATAATTATGTAAGATAAGGGCAAGTAAAAAAGTGAGTCAAATCTTTTATTTCTTTGTACTGATCGGTCGGATCAAGAGTAAAACAATCCGCGGGTGAGTTCGTCACACAGTAAACAAGTTAAACAAAAAAAAAATAAAGGTCCCACATGTACAATAGACATGTTTAATACCTGAAGACGGGAGAGCGCTGAGGTTCATCGTGTCTCCAACATCCTTCAGCACTGTGAAATGTATAAAATAAAAAACTCCCACCTTCCCCCCCCCCCCCCTCTGTCGGTTTACCCTCTCTGGGGGTTTTTTCAAGCATACTGTAAATGCGTACAGCTGTGTGTCATGGCATTTTCTGCCATTTCGAAAAGCTATTTGTATGTTTTTAAAAATTGTCTGACATGTATAACCCATCATGACACGGGTTTATGTACTGTATAATCAGCTGTTTTCATTAGAGAACGTGTGTGTATCAAAATGAATTGTTAATCATGGTAATTTTAATGTTATTAGTTGGATAATGGATCATCGTTGGCACTGTATACATACTGTATGTTAGAAAACTATAAAGCAATTGTAAAAAAAACCAAAAAAAAAACAAACCTGAGATCATACAAATGTATGTGTGACATAAAAACAGTCAGCTGACATTGTGTAATGCAGTTAAAGATGCCGAGATTGAAATTATTTACTTTTACCACTTTTTGAAGCTGACGATTTTTCTATGAATGATTTTCCGACTGAACCCTTTGTGGTCCAACATTGCCTTGACGAGGCAACAATAAATAATGTTCTTTGCCAATTGAACAACACAATAATGTTATATTTGGAAATTATGGACTATTTAACTGCAAATTTGCTAGAAGAAGAAGAAGAAAAAAAGTTTTTTAATATGTAAACTATTCGACATATTTTGTAACACATTGTAATTGCCATTATTTTCTATTTATTTTTTAATCATAATCGTCATTGTACCTACAGTTACTTTGTCCCTTTCCTGAAACTCTGAATCAGAATTAAAATCACTTTATTTGACAGAAAGAGTTTGTTTTGGAGGCTCTGAAGCCGAGTCGTGATGTCTGATGTCTTTGTATGGAAGCTAAGAAAAGACTAATATGTGTGAAACGTAAACATGACCGTATGGAGCCCAGGAGTTGTCATAGAGAAGAAGAAAAAACGTATTAGTGTGCACAATTTTGTAAATCATGCTCTTAAATTGATAATTTGTGCGCATGATTTATCAATTTACCACCTTCATGTTATTAGTGTTGTCGTATGTGTAAACGTCATTACGGGTCGCTTGGATTTAAGATGGTTTTCATCCGATCTTGGACTGAGATGTTCAGGTTTTGGCGGTTAAACACGACATCGTTTTACCTTTTAGATCCTTTAAATGTATTTTACAGGATAATATTTGCTGTAAAAATTTAGATGATGCTGCAGATGTCATCCTGTTCATAGAAACTAAATGTCTTCTTTGACGTCGTCTTCAAACTCCCGGAGTTTTCCATGGCAGAAGCATTCACTGCCCTCTGCTAGAAGAGCTCTCCTCTTCTAAATATTAATATGATATTAAATGAAGAGCACAAATGAAGTAATTTGTCAGCATGAATTATTATTTTTAAAGCATGCGCACATTTCAGTTTTTTTGACAGCTTTAGGGCTCCGTACCGCTGAAACTATGAATTAAGAACATTAAATTGAAATATTTTCCTTTACAAGTCATCTATTTTAATTCATGTGATTTGAATCGGCCTCTTTTAAATAACCTATTAAAGGTCAAGTTTTCCAATCTGTAAATATAACTTTTACGCCCCACAAAGTCAGATAGATATTTAAATGTTTGGGGTTTTCAGCATTTTATGTTGCAGCTGGTTGAGGTGGAAAATTAACCTCTAACAATATATTGTATTTTATAAGCTAATTATAGGTTTTGTACACAGTATAATAACTTTAATAATAAATGTAGTGGAGTGAAAAGTACATTATCCTCAGAGATGTAGAAGTGAGTAAAATAAAACATGAAATGGAAATACTTAAGTATAGTACTACAAATTGTGCTTAATTACAGTACTTGAGTGAATGTATGTAGTTACTTTCCACCACCTCTGACAGATGGGAAACCTACCAGTTTATAAATGTTCTTTAAATAAAAAGTAGTCATAAGAGCAGACAATGTTTAATATAAAATAACTTCCTCTGCAAAGTAACTGCAGATGTTTAATAAATAATGTAGTAGAGTAAAAAGTACATTATCCTCCAGAGATGTACTTAGATGGAGTAAAAGTGTAACTAACATAAAACATGAAATGGAAATACTCAAGTATAGTACTACAAATTGTGCTTAAATACAATATTTGAGTAAATGTACTTAGTTACTTTCCACCACTGCTGTCAGATAGTTCAAAATTGTTCTTTAAATAAAAATATAGTTTTAAATCGTGGGTAGAAATGCTCACGACAGCAGACAAACTGTATAAATCCACAACTCGTTTTATTTCCACCTTTTTTGACATAAAAAAACTCATTTAAACCACATTTCTAGCGCCGATAGTGCAGCTTCTGACAGCTAAGCCCGCCTTCCTTCATTCCTATTGGTCCGTTCTTGAGCTTTTTTTTAGAAGGACGTGGCTGTGATTGGCTCTCGGCAGCACTTACGTCACCGGCGCGTAGCCCCATATAAATACGGAACCTAAATAGACTCAGCGTTGTCTGGAAAGTGCGTTTTCACCGCTAAAACATCACAAACGCGTCTCCAAACATGGGAAACCCCAGAGTTTTCTTTGACATTACTGTGGATGGCGCCAACGCAGGCAGGATTGTAATGGAGGTAAGATAAATCTCACACTATTTACCCTCTTTTGTGTCACTTCCTTTTATTTATTTGTTAATTTAAAGGTTTAAAATAGCAAAAAATGTCTTTTATGTCCATCTGTGCGCTTTGCAAACGGCCTGCAGCTGTGACAGACTGTTCTCCCTGCAGCTTTCATTTTAACATTTTTTATATGTATCTCAAGATCTGTTTTATCTTCTTATAATGTGTCTAATTGGATAAATGCAACATAACAGCAGTTAAATCAACCAGATGTCCCACAGGATGATGATGGGAACGCCCAGCAGCAGCAGCAGCAGCAGTGCAGCAGTGCAGCAGTTAGACTGTAGTGGGCAGGTCAGGCTGTAAAACACTGGACATGCAGCTTATTTGACAGCTTATGTCCTCTTGGATGAACACAATATGTCCCAGACATTATGGGACCTTAAGGCCTAAAGTCTTAGTTAGTTTAATCAGCTGATATAAATATGAATGTGCCTGTAATGTTCCAGACATCTTGTTTCCACAGATTTAGCTTTCATTGTGTCCCTGATTCCTCTGTTGTTTATGTGCATTATGTGTCCATCTGCCTCCCACTTCTTTAGTTTCTTCTTCACTAATTGAAATGTTTGTATATTTGCAGCTGCGGGCTGATGCGGTCCCAAAGACTGCTGGTAGGTAAGCTTTAACAATAAGGAGAAAGATTTAAGTTTATAATTTATGTTCCAGAAAGATTCGGAGGATTTTGACTTATAAATATGAAATTTACTCATCACAAATCCAAAATATTAACAGTTAAACATAGAGGTTTAATATCACATATAAATTTGTTTATAATATCTGATGGCAGGATTGTTAAGCTTTTAAGTTCCCTGCATACGGCATCAACCTCACAGCTGCTCCGACTTTTTCCACAAATGGATTCATGTTTGTTTGGAGAAACTATTTGTCCCCATGAATCCTCCGCTGAGAATTTATTCTAAATATGGGTCGAGGCTGTTGGTGGTGACTCAGAGTGTGAGCGCATCCGTCGAGAGAGCCCAAAGAACAGCCACTCCCACGGCTGAATGTGAGTGTAAACAGTGATACGAGGAGGAGATGTGCAGCTGCTGATGATGATACGGTTAATAATAAGGAGAAGAAGCAGGAAATCTCTGTTTCCACCTCATGACAGTTTTATATAAGAGTGTGAGAAGGATATTTGTTGTTCTGACACATAAATCTTAATGTAACAGACAGACACAAAGCCAAACTGATGCTTCTCCTCATGCATGTTATGAATGTTCCTATTCTCTACAGCAGGGGTCTCAAACTACTGGTCCGGGGGCCAGATCAGGCCCACGAGACACTTTCATAAGGTCCCCAGATCATTAAATTTCCTGGCAAGGCTGAAAAACTGATATTTATGCTTATATTTTTATATAGTTATACATTTTAAGCACTTAAACCAAGATTTACATGACACTAAAATGTAAAAGAAGTACAGCAGTGAAGGAGATATTCAGATTTTTCACTTATGTAAAAGCAGTAATACTGCAATATAAATATACTCCATTACAAGTAAAAATAGTATTATTAGCGACACATACTTAAAATAACAGTAAAAGTACACATAATACAGGAGAATGACCTGCATGAGTGTTATACTAGCTTTATCTGCAACTAGTATTTATAGCTGGTCAATAAATGTAGGAAAAAGTACAATATTTCCCCCTGCATTGAACTCTGAACCTAAAATTTGGAGACGTGGACAGCCAGTTATATTTTCGTTGAGTTAAATGTGACTGTTTCTCGTCTCGTCTGCGAGGAGAAACCTGAGCAGCGTTACTCTATTAAATATGTAAAGCAGAGGAGAAGAAAAGATCAGCTGTTCGGCTTCAGAGATGGACGACATTTACTGATGGAAAAAAAATAAAGTATTCAAGAGGCTCCTGAAAGAGAGAATAACGTGGAGATTTGAACCTGTGGTTTATTTTTGGATGTTGGATGAAACTGTCTTTATTTTACAAAATAATCATCAGTTAAACTAATTTCTGTTGTCCTCTGATTGGATGATTGAGGCTATTTCTATGTGTATATATGGAAGAGTTGTGATACTTGTCTAATATATAGTAATAAATATTCCAACTGTAAATGAGATGCACCTGTCACATATTCAGATGTTCTTGAGACTTTTTGAGGACAAACTGTCTTTCTTTTACAGAAAATTTCCGTGCTTTGTGCACCGGAGAGAAAGGTTTCGGCTACAAGGGCTCCACGTTTCACCGCGTCATACCTAAATTCATGTGCCAGGTACAGTTAAGGCAAGGAATTTGTCCTGTTTGCTGTTTGCAATTTTTTTTATTGTCTGAACATGTATGAACATTAAAACATGTTTTTCTTGCTGTAATCATTCCTCCTGTTCATACTGACCATTAGAAGATCCCTTCATAATCGCACTTACAACTGTCTGAGGAAACACAAAGAGGGAATTTGATGCTAAAAAGACTGTAAATGTGTCAGATATCCACTTGATATGACTAACTGCTGAAGCCTCATATAAGCTTCAGATTACATTGAAAGCACATTTGAAGGATCTTTTAACAGCCAGTATGAACAGGAGGAATGATTTCAGCGAGGAAAACCTCTTTCACTGTTCATACGGACACCTGACTGTTGTTTTAAGACATATGTGAGAAATTGTGAACCCGTTTTTTCAGGGCGGGGACTTTACCAACCACAATGGAACTGGAGGCAAATCCATCTACGGAGAGAAGTTTCCTGACGAGAACTTCCAGTTGAAGCACGGAGGCATGGGGACTCTGTCCATGGCCAACGCCGGGCCCAACACCAACGGGTCCCAGTTCTTCATCTGCACAGCTTCGACCGACTGGTGAGAGCTCCACTTTGACGCGTGTGCTGTTTGCATTCACAGCTCCTGTTTGTTTCAGGTGTTCGTCTCACATACTAATCAACTCTTGTCCTCTGCAGGCTCAACGGGAAGCACGTGGTGTTTGGCAGCGTCGTGGAGGGCATTGATGTTGTCAAGGCGATAGAGAAGCAAGGCACAAAGAGCGGCACTCCGAAAGCCAAGGTTGTCATTGCCGACTGTGGTCAACTTTAATAGTGCGACAAAGCTGCTGCAGTTCTCCTGTTAGATGTATCCTCTATCATGCACATCCCAGTTCATCTTTTAAAATGGTGTCTATCTGCAGTATCAGTAGAAAAACACCCAGCGAACCTGCTCTCTCCTCTAAAAACGTTCGTCCACTGTGTTGATATCCATCGTGTTGTATTTTGTACCTTCTAATCTGTCCTTTATGGACCGCATTTGTTAACAAAATCTGAGTAATATGATGGTGATGGTGTAAATAAAGCAACTTGAAAGCTTTTGTCTTGTGTATGTCCACAAATTCAAGTTCTGAGTCTCACCTGGAAAACATCAGCTGTCGTTTTAATGTTTGTAAAGTGATAATAAAGGTTGAGTTATTAAATAATGACAACATTAGAATTGGGTTACTGCTAAGAGGATTAAAAAGTGAGTGTGTTATTGAGTGCTCTAATATATTTTTCATCATTGCAGTTGACACATTTTACCACTAGATGTCATTATTGGCATTAAAGAAATTCAGGGAAACTGATATTTGTTTGTTTTTCAGTGTTGATTCAATGAAATCTCAGTACACGTTAAGCAGGTTAGAAGACAGGTTCACAATTTTTAAGTCTCTTTAACCAACAGACAGGTTTCCAGATGAACATTGAAACATGTTTTTCTTGCTGTAATCATTCCTCCTGTTCATACTGACCATTAGAAGATCCCTTCATAATGCACTTACAATGGAAGTGATGGGGGACAAAATCCACAGTCCTCCTTCTGTGCAAAAATATATTAAAAGTTTATCTGAAGCAAATATGAAGCTTCAGCGTCCAAATGAGTCAAATCAAGTAGATATCTTTCAACGTTTCCTTGTCTTTGATATGAAATTAGTGTTTTCCTGTTGAGCTACAGTGGAGGGATAATCACAAAAGTGGGAAATTTAGACTAAAAAGGCTGTAACCCTGTAATCAAGGAAATGCAGCAGCGAGGGAGGAATGACTAGAAAAATACTCTAAATAACTCAAGATTCACTAAGTAGCTCGTCTGGAGCTTTTGATTATATCAGATGATATTCCTCAGCAGTTTTCATTGAATTGTAGATGTCTGAGCACTTTAAGAACACCTGATCAACATTTATGTTTCCTTGACAACTGACAAACGCAATATGCCAATGAAGATCATGGTTGAAAGCTCCAGAACAGCTACTGAATGGACCTGTAGGCTGCTGTCAGCTGCTGTTTCCAAGGTCAAGAAAAAACTTTGAAGCTACATTTTTAAGCCAACATGGACAAAAAGTCCTTGAAGTGCTCAACATTTTTTAAATTAGAAAATGTACAAATCCAAGACAACTCGTAAATTCTACCTCCTGATGAAGGTCATGATTGAAAGCTCCAGAGCAGCTACTAATAGATCTTTAGCTGAGATTGTCTGAACGACTGAGCCAAAATGGACGAGAAGTCCTTCATGTGCTCAGAAAAAAAAATGGAAATTTGAGTATCTACAATCCCAAAACCACTGGGCACTCCATCAGATGGTGAAGATCATGTGACATGCTCGAAAGCCCTGGAATGGCTACTAAATGGTCCTTGAGGTGAGGTTGTTTTGTCGGTTTCCAAGGTCAGGGTCATGAACTTTGAACATCAATAAAAAAATAATTTCTTGCTGACTTGAATAAAAGCATAAAAAGGAAATTATTAAAAATGAGACAATATAAAATACATTACAACAGCTCTGAGAGAAGGTTTTTATTATTTCTGATTAAGTACAGAATTTATCAAAACAAAGTTATCAATGCTCAGTGTTGTTCACGATAAAAACATAGAAACAAAAGTCCAAAAACCAACTTGAAGTACACAGATTAAGGCATCAACATCTCCTTTGCCAGTTTCTCCCTCAATGAACCTCAAAGAGAGTGATACAAAAATAAATTGAAAATAATTCCTATAGAAAGGTCTCTGTAAGAAAACAAAGATATTAATAAGAGAATATAAACAGGAATTGAGACCGACAACCAATCACGGCACAGTAAAACCACAAATACAAAACATACAGATCCAATACAGCAAAGGTAAAGATCATAATGGTTACAGAGGCCCTGTCCAGTAATTACACATGGATAGTTCCCTAGTTTATAAGTGTTTCCTCTGTGTTTTCACTGAGCGGATTGAGGAAAGCTTCTGAAAAAAGGCAGATTCTGCTGTCAACAGGACGCTGTGATATGTAACAGAGTAAAGGGAGTCTCTGTTTTCCTGACACGACATGTAACAAGAGGAGTTTTGACGGGCTGATTCTGAACTTTGGGAGTAACTTCATACCTTCAGAATTCAATCCAAATATTGTAGAAAAAGTGCCAATTTCAAATAACCAGGACCTCATGAAAATATCTTTCATGCTATAGGGATACAAGGGTCTGATGTGGCCCCTTGGGTCATCTATTGGTCCCCAAGTCACCAGCTATGAGGCAAATATTCTAATACATAATGTCAAATGCAATGCAAACAAATCACCTCTAAATTGACTCAACATAGTCTTGTCTGGATTGTTTGCTGCTCTGCCTTGCTTTCCAAGGCCACAGTGCAAAACACACTCAAAAAGAACAGTTTGACAATTTGGGAAATACACTTATTTGCTTTCCTTCTGAGAGTGAGATGAGATCATCGATACCAATCTCACATCTGTGCATTAAGTATGGAGCTAGAGCCGGGAGGCGAGCTTAGCTTGGCATAAAGACTGGAAACAGGGGGAAACAGCTAGCCTTGCTCTGTCCAAAGCAGTGTTCAAATTTAGGGGATGTGATGGAAAATATTCCCATTTTTACGATGAGCGATCACGTTATCACACAATATCCATAAAATTTGTGTTGAATCACCATGAACGATGCAGTTTGGCTGATGTGAAGCGTCCCTATTTGCTACATCTTCAAGTACTTCCATATTATGAAGTGCTGAGTTGGATCTGTCTGCACTTTCAGAAATCTCCAAATCATAATTAGGACTTTGAAGTTGTCGTGAACTCCATTAATAAGTCGGAATCTCGTAATTACAATAACTCCGATATGATGTGAACGCAGCATTAGCTCTCCAGAAAACACCTAAAGTTCAAATTTAGGGAGTTCTCAAAAAACTGACAAATTATGCTGTAATGAAAGTTAACCTTTAAGAAATTTAGGAATTGTACAACTGATAAGTTGTGAAGAAACTGGGTTATATCTTTGTATTTCTCTTTGTAATATTTGGTATAAGTCAGCAATAGCCTCTTTCTATGCTCTTGTGAAGCTGTAGCAATAGCAATAAGCTATTCTGTTTGTTAAATCCATACTTACAAGGTGTCGTAACATAGCGACATTCAACCACACATTCACCTAAAATAGTTGGTGCTAAAGTTTTGGTGACGGGGCCGAGGACTGCTTGCAGAGCTAGTTGGTGAACAACTATAGCTGAAGAGTTAACGGCTAACATGCTAGCAAGTCGGGAACATGCTAGCACTAGCCAGGCACAATAGCTGTCTGAGCTTATTTCTATTTTGACTTTAATGGGCTGTTTGCTCCCCCTGACATTGTATTCTCAGCTTGTACATCATTAAAGATTCAATTAACATTCATTAAAATAGGGAAAAGTTTGACAATTACTTTTACACATGCTAGTTGCCAGGAAATGGTTACAGCACGTAACTCACTACGACAAGTTTTTGCACGTTTGTTTGTGTGTGAATTTAACAAACAAGATAATGTATTAATTAGAGAGTTTTAGAGGTGTTGGCAGAAGTATTTTTTATCTTTGGACTTGCTCGTTTCCCCCTTATTGCAGTCTTTAAACTAAGCTAAGCTAACCGCCGCCCAGCTACACGTCCATACTAGCATGCCAACATGCAAGTGAGAGTGGTATTGATCTTCTCATCTAATTCAATTCAAAAAATTTAAGAAGCGTATTTCCAAAAACGGTTGAACTATTCATTTACATTTCCGTTCACTGTACAAATCCACAAATCCATCTTTTTATGTACATTCTAGCCGAGCAAAGTCGCCCAACTAATTTTCCTGCTTCTGTACTTGGTGTTGTTGAAACAGCACAGACAAAATCACAAAAAACTGTGTTTCAGACATGATACTTGAGGTAATCATAACACACACAAGGGTATTTGAAGAGCTGGTTCATATTTCAGCATTGGATCGTCTATTGTTTTTCTCTAGCATGAGAACGAAAAGCCTCATTTTGACACCAAGACAAAAGAGCTTAGCGTACAGCACTGAACACTGTGCACTCTCCTGTCCTCTGGGCAGTTTGTAGCTTTTTGCAATGGCACATTTGTGGTATTTTTTTCTCCCACTGCATGTCTACTTTAAATAACTCTTGTGCTGGCATATTACATTATCACTTAAAGGACCAGTGTGTAGGATTTAGTGATATCTAGTGGTGAGGGTGCAGATTGCAACCAACTAAATATCCCCCCCCCCCCTCTTCCAAGTATGTAGGATAACCTACAGTGGCTGCAAAACTCACAAAAAACGTGAAAGACCCTCTCTAGATCCAGTGTTTGGTTTGTCCGTTCTGGGCTACTGTAGCAACATGGCGGTGCAACATGGTGGGCTCTGTGGAAGAGGACCCACTCCCTCTGTGGATATGAAGGGCTCATTCTAAGGTAACAAAAACACAACGATTCTTATTTTCAGGTCATAGACTAATTAAAACATACTTATGAATATTATATTCCATTTCCGCGAAGTCCGTTTAGCTAGATGCTACAAAATTCTACACACTGCACCTTTAAGAGTGCTACTCTGAACAGCTAACACTGTAAAGTTGAAGTGATACACCAGACTGGAAGCTGTAATAGCCTCATTTAGATTCTAAGTCTGTAGACTACTGGATGAATTTCAGTTCATCACACTCAAGATATCCCATAAAAAGTCAACAAGGACCGTGATTATTTAAAATACATCAGAGCGAAACAATACACTGAACTTGTTCGACACCCAATTGAAAACAAAAGTCATATTATACAGTATGCTGTATGTTGCTATTCACAAATCCTCCACAGATAATAATTGTGTACAGATTGTGACAACAATGTAATGCTAACCAACAGGCTACATAAGTGTGCTGGTTTAGACCTGGGCTACAACTAGAGCGCAACTTTTTCAGGGCACTTAATGACACTTACTGAATGTAAAAGTCGAGGGAAGACCTGCAAAGACTGAAACTACGGGGAAAAAAATCACCGAGAGCGAGAATCTTATTTCCTATTTATTACAAAAGACAGCGAGGGTGTAATTTCTACTTTTCAAAATGCTAGTTTTTTAGTTTCAGGTTGATTTTTTCTACCTAAAATCTCTCGGAACATGATCCTCTTCCTGTTCTGCCACCACAGTCCAGATGAGAGATCTGAGTCGCCTCCGGATATTACCATACTCTCAGAGCAATAAGCTTAATGAGCAGCAACAACTGGTGCAACCAGTAATTAGTGGACTATATTTCCCTGTGTTTTGCCTCTCAGGCGACATACAGGCTGCCCTACATAGCTTGTTGGTGGAAGTTGATGGCTGTTGCAGCTGTATGCAGCCTAAAAAGAAGCTGGAGACACTATTGAGGGCTGAAAAAGTACCTCTGTAATCTGTATTTTTAGTAACAGTTAATACTCTCTTAAAAGACGATTGAATTAACCATCAATCAAAGATAAGATAGTTAAGGACAGAGCTCCTTGTTATAAAGATGCAAATAGAAAATAATCATCTCTATCAAGGTCTAAACATGATGATAAGTATGGTTTTTATTTTATGTTATCCCACCATTATAATATGAAAAACACAATAACTAATTTCATCATAACTTCTTATAAGATTGATTTAAATGTGACTAAAAATACAGATTAAATTATATTTTACTGTAAAAAAACAACAACAACATATATATTTTTCTTTTTACTTCATTGTAAAACACTGCACCTTGATCCCTATATAAGAAAACGGTAGCACTACAGATGAAAGAATTAGTTGATTAATCAATTATTTCATCGACAGAAAATTGTCAACAATGATTGATAGTAGATTAATCATTTTAAAGTCATTTGTCAAGGTGATATATCAAATATTCAATGGTTCCAGTTTCTCAAATGTGAGGGTTTGCTGCTTTTCACTGTTTTATATCTTTGTAAACTGAATATCTTTGGACTGTTTTTTGGAATAATTTGAAGATATTACACTGGTGGTGCAAGGAGGCAGTGGCAATACTGTCATTAAATCTCATTTTATCAAAACAGTTAAAAAAAACAAACATCTGCCATAGAGATTTAATCTATTTCCAATATAATTCAGATAATCTCAAGGCTGGAATCTTCTTGATACCAGTGCAGTGATCTGAGACATACACACTGACAAATTTCTAGATATTTTAAGAAAAAAATGCACCAGAGATTAAACACTGATTCTGTTAAAACTGTTCAGAAAGCTTTTAAGTTTTCTGTAGTGTAGTTTCTCTAGTAGCTGTTGGTACAGTGGCAATATAAATAGGCTTCAGGTTAACTGGAATGGTCTGAAGTTTTACTCTTGTTTTTCAATAAGCAAATATCTTCTGAACCAGTGGTTCCCAACCATCTTGGCTTGCAACCCTTTATAGCCCAGTTATGCCTTCTTGGGACTCTCATCATGTGTCTCTGAGCTGTAGGTCACCCAAAAACTGATGCTCCCATTTTGAGACATGATAGTTGATGGTAGAGATGCAGACATTAATTACGGTGAGAGACACTGGGTCGTCTCAGATTAACCTTTGGAGGTTCAAACCCCAGGATTGGGAACCACTGTTCTCAACTGTTCAATTATAATTCGTAAATCCATCCTGGAAGATGGATCCTTCCTCTGTTGCTCTTCTGAGGTTTCTTACTTTTTTTCCTGTTAAAGGGTTTGGGTTTTTTTTGCTGGGAGTTTTTCGTTATAAAAATCAAGAGTCTTGGCCCGGTCACACCAGAAAGTAGCACATAAAGTGGTGCAACACAACCAATAAGCTACGATAACTTCACCAATTTTAGACTTTCCGTTCCCTCAAAGAACATCACTGCCAAGACGATTGACAGAAAATTAACTGCCAACAATTTTGACAATTGTTTCAACTTCTCAAATGTGAGGATTTAAAACTTAAAAATTGAAATTAAATTAAAAATTAACTCTCTCTCATTCCCTCAAACACTTGTCTATACCTGTGACTGAATCCATCGATCGTGGCGTTGAAATCGATTGACTTTGCTGCACAATTTCACCATTTTAAGTGCTGGTGTGACCGCGCCTTTAGAGGTTGTCACATGTTGTACAAATTGTAAAGCTCTTAGAGGCAAATTTGTGATAAATGAAATTTGATTCAAATTAATTCTTAAACATATGTGTGGGCCTTCATATCTTAAAGATTATGAGCTTCAGTGCTCATTTGTTTCAGAGGCTAAAAGACTAAATACATATGATTAGAATTAATTAAGATACTGATCTCAGTCTGCCACAGTGTCAGAAACCCACAGGTTGCTCATATCTTGGTCCCGTTACCTCCCTCGGTGTAACCAGACTTGCTGCTACCTCAGGCTGTGTGTGTGTGTTGCGGGGGGGGGGGGGTTTTCTCAGCTCTGCGGTGACGTCTTACGGCTCTCTCTCAGGATGCCGTCCAGGCCGTTGAGCTGGCGGAGGAAACCTCGGTTGGGGATGACGCCGCGGTGGTCTTTCACTGTTTTGATGGCTTCCACCAGGGTCAGGTTCTGTCTGATCATCAGGTAGGCCAGCACCAGCGTGGCCGAGCGGCTCACTCCCACGGTGCAGTGGACCAGCACCTTACCTACACACAGACCACAGTATGAACCAGTATGCTCTGGTCCAGATGTTTTCCACATGTACACACATTTCTGCAGCCAGTAAAGTTCAGATTTAGCTAATTTATGACGTATAATAAGATTTACACATCAATTATAACAGTTTGCATCATATAGTAAATATATTAGTAAATATTTACATCAATATTAACTGCCAGGTGTAACTGACTCATAGCTGACTGAACCAGCTAACAAAGCTAACGTTAGCCTGCTAATATAATACCAGTCAAATGTTTGGACAAACCGACTCATTCATTTTTCTTCATTTTTACTATTTTCTACATTGTAAAACAACACTGAAGACATCAAACTATGAAATAACAAATCCGAAATTATGTAAAACCAGAACATGTTTCATATTTTATATTCCTAAAAGCAGCCACTGTTGAATCTAAAATATGAAACACATTTTGCTTTGTTCAGCACTTTTTTGTTTACTACGTAAATCCATTCTGAACTGCATGAACACTTGAAACACATATTTTTCCATGTATGCACATATAAAGAAAACAAAGTCATACCTACATTTAAAAATCATTAACAGTTAAGTTTAATATTTCTGATTTAGCACCTAAAACTGTACTTTTTGGAGGTTCTGCTACAGTTTGAGATACTATAATGTCTTTCTGTTTACATAGCCGATTCCTTTTGATTTGACTGCGCAGTAGATGTTTCCTAGCAACTGATTAACACATTACTTAAGTGTTTACTGGCTGCAACATTACTTAAGTTTACATTTAGTAAATCACTAGTTTAAAACTAGCTGGTGGCACTGAGAACTTCTATTTAGTGAAGGATCAACGATTAACTGATGCAACTCAAATCTGTTCTGTAATATTCCTTTTATCTTTCAGTGCAGTCGGTTGAGATCCAACAAAGATGATGGAATGAGTCTTAAAATCCATTCAGACATTTTTCATTAATAGAAAGGGGCTACTGAGCAAAACCTCAGTGACCTCAGGGGTATTTGGGGGTTTTAATGACTTGAAGAGGATTTATATTCTACAATTTTCTGAGACAAAAAAACCCCCCAAAAAACAAACAAAAAAAAAAAACGATGCACTTCCAGTTTTTTAATGACTTTTTTTTAAAAATGGCAATTACTTTGATCTTGTTCCTGATTTTGAATGCATTTATTGTAAGTTGCTTTGGACAAATTTCATTCATACCATTACAAACAAATTACATATGGTTGATTTTTTAGAACTAAAATCTTGTAATTTATTATTTTCAGTTAAAAAATGTCTAATTACATTAAAATATTATAACAGGATTTATATTTTATCTACAGATATATATCTTGGGAGATACAATTTACAGAAAATGTAACTTGAACAGTTAAATTAATGACTTAAGTGGAAATAAAGGTTCATTAATTATGTTTTTTGTGGCTAGTCAAAGATTTTTTGGGGAAATCTGGATTCATGACCTCAGTATTTATAAAATCCTGGCTACAGCCTTGTTATTATATGCAATTATCAATATAATAAAGGTTTATGTGACCTTCAGGATTTACTTCATTATTCACAGACTGACCTCCACTTGTCAGGGCTTTGTGGATGAACTCGGCAGCAGGATAGAAGTTGACACTCATGTCGAAGGTCGGGGAGTCGTGAGCCTCGATGCCGTGATAAGTGATGCTCATCCCGGCGTAATACTCGGCCCCGCCGCGCCACTTGCTCTGTGCACAGTTGAGGATGTGTGTAATACCGAGTTTGGCCAGTTCACGCCGATCTGATGCGATATCTCTGCAGAGAGACGAGGTTTAAACAGTTGGACTGATTTTAACTTCTCTACATGTAGACATTCGCATCTGACTAATACTTTACAACTTCATGTTCCAGCTAATCAGATGAAGATTTGACACAATGGATAATATAACAAGTTTTTAAAATACAACACATTGTTAAAGATGTAACCAGTGGTTTCCAACCTTTTTGTCTTTTGACGTCTTACAAAAAGCAGTGTGTAGTCGGGGTCACATTTCACATGTCTATGAGTTGTTAACAGCTCCACCAAATAGTGATTTTTCCCTCTAAACTTCTCACATGCTTTCATTTCAATAAACGTTCAAATGATCCAATATTTCACCAAAAATCAAAGATTAGAGAAAAAGTCCAAAAACTGAAAACAGATTTGTGTATCAGAACTTTGTTTTTCCTTCTTTCCTCTCCCATTAATCATCTCACGACCCCTCAGATTTATCTGCTGACCCTTTGGAGGGGCCCGACCCCTAGGTTGGGAACCAGTGGACTAAACTAGCTAACTGTATATAAAGTAGTGTAAACTAGCTCCACCTCCAGCAGCTACAACAGTAACATGCTGCTCTAACACTGATGCTTCACTATTAATAATCTAATGATGTCATATATAATAATATATCAGTCAGAGGGACCAAACCACTACTTTTACTGCAATACTTTAACTACATCAAGCTCATAATACTTATGTACTTTTACTGTAGTAGGATTTTTCATGCAGGATTTTTACTTGTAATGGAGTATTTATACATTGTTGTATTGGTACTTTTACTTAATTACCACCACTGTTAACTGTTAACTAGTGATTTGGTCACTTCTACAGCAGGAGTTATTGATCATGCATTATGTGTTGTGACCCTTATTATAAAAGTGTTACATGTAAACACTCACTGGTCCCCAATGTAAAGTCGCGGCCACACTTCATCCGCATGGTTGCAGGCAGTTTTTCCGGTGCACAGCAGTCTCTCCAGCTCAGAGACGGTCAGGTTCGGGGAGACCCGCTCGGAGTCTTTTCGGTTCGGAGACCTGGAGCTGCTCCGGGACCGAGAGAACCGGGACATGAACGCCATTTAATCTGAGAAAAACAAAACAACCATGATAAAAAAAAAAATTAGAAAATGAGTGATTTCTCTCGGGCATTATAGACAATAACAAAACAGAAGGATGGAAAAGACTAGAAATAAGGAATAATTACAATAAAGAGAATAAAAAATGATCTTTGAAGGGAATATTTACAATAAAAGGAATAGAAAATGATCTATGGGGGGAATAATTACATTAAAAACAAGAAAAATGATTTTTGGGGAATAATTACAGCCTCCATGGTTTGAATATCTGAGATTATATAACAAATATACCTGTAGCTTTATGTTGGTAAACAGTAAACTGAGTCTCTTTCGGAAATTGAGGCTACAAACCTTTAAAAAAAAACATAAAATAAAGCCTCCAGACTGGGTGTTTTCCTCATGCTGGACGTTTTCTTTACCTGTTTTGTTGCTGTCCGTGTCTCAGTGCTGCTGCAGGGCGAGCTGCTCCGCGGCCATGTTGACTCATTTATTTGCTGTGGGAGGAGGAGGAGGAGGAGGAGGACGGATGGGATGAGGATGAGGATGAGGATGAGGAGACAGCCGCTGAGCATCCACCAGACGTCTTCACCTCCCGCTCCAGCATCCTCACAGTGTCTGAAACAGCTCCACACACACACACACACACACACACACACACACACACACGGACCAAGGTTTAATACAGAATAAAGAGCTTCATTCCCCCCGCTTCTTCTGTGTTGTTTCAGTCTGCTGTTTCTGCTGAAATTATCGTGGCTATTTTTATAATTAATTAGTTAATGGTGGTGTGTGTGACGTTGATTCAGCCGCTGGTGGAGTTTGACGCCATCTGCTGGTTAATTAAGGGAGATTAATATAAGGTTAAAGGGTGAGTTCACAGTTTATGGGGGACAAAATCCACAGTCCTGCGCAAAAAAGCATTAAAAACTAGATGTGAAGCTTATATGAGGCTTCAGCAGTCTGAGTTAGTCATATCAAGTGGATATCTGACACATTTACAGTCTTTTTTAGCATCAAATTCCCTCTTTTGTGTTTCCTCGGACAGTGTTTCCCTGTTGAGCTGCGGTGGAAGTATAGAAACAAAAAGAGGGACTTTGGCACTAAAAAGACTGTAACGTTGAAAGATATCGACTTGATTTGACTCATTTGGACGCTGAAGCTTCATATTGGCTTCAGATAAACTTTTAAATACTTAAGTTTGTTTAGAAACGGCTCCAAAGACCAGAGGTGGAAGAAGTACTCAGATCCTTTACTTGAGTAAATACAGCAATGTAAACATGCTTAATTACAAGCAAAAGTCCTGCATTTAAAATCCTACTTAAGTAAAAGTATGTATGTATTATAAGTTAAATTTATATAAGTAAAGGACCTAATTATGTCCTCTATGATTTTAGGTGAACAGACAGGATTCTCAGTTGATAGAGTAACATTCATAATAAAAGAAATGTATTCTGCTTTGACTTAAAAATAAAAATATCACAAATCACAAACTGAGAAAACAGCTACCATCAATTTCTATCAAGAATAATGTGGCTTAAACCATTACCAGGCTTTTAAAGTGTAAACATTCTTTTTAGTAATAATTTCTCTCTTTTTTTCAAGCAGAATAAAAACATATCAGACAAATCAGTCAACTAATTTTGCTAAATGGGAGTTGCAAGGATATATATTATGAAGAATCTTAAAATGGACTCTTTGACCTTGTTGGGAATTTAATATTTTCAGGGAAACAATCAAGCTTTCTTCCAGCATACAGAAAAAAAATAACTCCAAAAGAATTTTCCTGAAGTCTGAGTCTATATTGTTAATGAATTACATCTCTTATATGGCTGTTGTTAGAAGATTTATTTTAAAAAGGGACATTTTGTTAATTTTCATATTCTGACCTTTACAGTATGGAGTCATTTTTGATACAGCTCAACTATCCCGTCATAATTAGTCACTATACCAAATTTTGAACCACAAATGTATTTTGCATCCATATATATGTTATCAGTCATTAATAAATTGGTGATTAATCCTTCATGAATGTTTCAGAGAGCAGAGAGAGTGTTTTCTTTAGATCTGACACTATTCGTTTACTTACTTTAACAGTTACACTACATTGTGTCAAGATCCCCATTGAACTCTGTCCTGACACACACATGACAATCTATAGTTTCACTGTTTCTAGATTCCCAAAAACCACTCTTCACCTTGTTTGACCCTCTCTGGTCACTTTAAAATCCTTTTGAATAAATACGGATCAAATGTGACCCAAAACACACTCTACATGCAAAAATTCATACCAGGTGCACAGAAATAATTATTTGTATATTCTGGACCACTTTAGGAAAAGTCCAGGATTGAAAAAAAATGTAATTTAGGGTGTTTATATTGCTTTCAAATGTCAAAATGGGTCACATTTGACCTGAACAGTACGTAAGGGTTTAGAGAAAAGTCGGAACTTGAGAAGCAGTACTAGAAGGCACCATGACGTCACATCCTCGCGACGCACATGTGAGTGTGGTGCGAGGAGGAGAGATGGCTGCCGACAGGCTGCAGTTTCATGAAATGGGTTTAGACGACCGTCTGTTAAAGGTAACAAACCGCTCGACACTTTCTGTAAATGTGGAATAAAATGTTGGAGAAGCGACGAAGCTTCAGCTGGAGAGAAAACACCGCAGAGAAGCGAAGAAAAGTCGATAGAAACAACTGAAGTTACAGGAGGAGCTAACAGAGCAGCGTGTTTCTACAACTGTTTACTGAAGATTAGATATTAACATTAAAACCAGCTCAGTTCTATATACGTAATATAGTTTATCTCCTCCTCAGGGTGACATAAATAAACATTTTATTTTGTGGTTGTAATCACTGAAACCAGTTTAATAGTTTTAGTTTAATGTAACATTGTCAATCTGGAAATTAACATTAAAGGACGAGTTCACAGTTGTTCAAGTGTGTCTTAAAACAACAGTCAGGAGCCCAATTGAACAGTGAAACCTGTTTTTCTTGCTGTAATCATTCCTCCTGTTCATACTGTCCATTAGAAGATCCCTTCATAATGCACTTACAATGGAAGTGATGGAGGACAAAATCCACAGTCCTCCTTCTGTGCAAAAAAGTATTTAAGAGTTTATCTGAAGCTTAAAATCTAGATTTGCAAAGTAACTGAGCTGTCAGATAAATGTAGTGGAGCAGAAGTATAAAGTTGCATAAAATGGAAATACTCAAGTAAAGTATAAGTACCTCAAAATTGTACTTAAGTACTTGCTTAAATAAACTTAATTACATTTATGCCAATCAGAGACCAATCAGAGAAATGTCAGTACAGTAAAGTGAAGCTGTTATAATTAGTTTAACCAGCTGTTTTACTGCACTGTGTGATGGATCACTGTGATCTTCCTGCATCAGGCGGTGGCAGATCTGGGTTGGTCCCAGCCGACTCTGATCCAGGAGAAGGCCATCCCGTTGGCTCTGGAGGGGAAAGACCTCTTGGCTCGAGCCCGGACCGGATCTGGAAAGACGGCAGCTTATGCTGTTCCTGTTATACAGAGAATCCTGACGTCCAAACAGGTGAGGACGACACAGAGAGAGAAGCTTCCTCAAGAAGGTTTATTATGGAACAGGATCACAGATCAGTTTTACTTTAGTCAACAGGTTGTTCTTGTTGCAGTGAGGTGCTGTTATTTTGAATTATGGTGATGTGTTTTTGGATTTCAGGATTTTATTGTTTAGCTTTATGTGTGAATGTTTATTTTAAGATTATTTCCCAGAAGTGAAAACAGAAAACCATCAAACAAAGCTGATGTCATGATTCAAAGCTGGTCGCGTCTCTGTGATGATGATGTACATGCCGCGTGTGTGGATCCTCTTCATCCTTCTGACCTTTCACCTTTTGTGTTTGGTGTCTTCAGAGCGTTCGTGAGCAGGATGTGAGAGCTCTGATCCTGGTTCCCACCAAAGAACTGGGTCAGCAGGTCCAGACCATGATGAGACAGTTAACGGCTTACTGCTCGAGAGACGTCCGAGTGGCCGACATCTCCGGCAAAGCCGACCTGTCGGCACAGAGGTCAGTCAGAGGCTCTAACCCTGACCCACATACTTTATATACATGTTCACAATAACTTATAAAACTCTCATAATTAAAGTGTCGTCATGTGTGAAATGTAACTAGAGGTGATGATGATATATTGTGTCTGAACAGGCCGATCTTGATGGAGAAGCCTGACGTGGTCGTGGGGACGCCGTCCCGCGTGCTGGCCCACCTCAACGCCCAGAACCTGGTCCTGCACTCGTCCCTGGAGACGCTGGTGGTGGACGAGGCCGACCTGCTCTTCTCTTTTGGCTTCGAGGCAGATCTGAAAAACTTGTTGTGGTGAGAAAAACAAACAGATGTTTTATCAAGTTACTTCACTTAACTTACTCTAATTACTCACCAGACGGATCACGGTCCTGTTTAGGGTCGTCATGGTGATTCAGGGAGGCTCAACAGCACAGTACACGGTCTATGCAATATTTTTTTTTTGGTATATTAGTCTGATTATGTGTCTGGAGCAGCAGCACCTGATGAACACGGAAAACACTTTAAATCATGTTGTGGCAGGAAAACAACAGCTGAGTCTCCTGAAACCTGAGATTTATGAATGAACACCGTGTTTGACACGATCATCACAACAAAAGATAAAACCGTTGCTGCTGCAAACTTTACTGAGTTATAAAATGTTGCCTGTGAGTGTTATAAACTGCTATGAAGCATTTTAGCATGTGCTAAGTGTTTAAACGTATTAAACTGTAGCTCTAACTGGGACTTCCTGGATCATATTTCATTGTCTCACTGGTGCCTTAAACATGTCATCACCACCGCAGCCCCTTTGCATTGTTTTAACCCGGGACTGTTTTCAGCCTGGATGCAGCTGCACATCTTCTGTATCTAGTAGGGGTTCGTATTTCCATGTAAATATATTCTAAACATGATCTGTTCTGTCTTTTAACAGCCATTTGCCGAAAATCTATCAGTCGTTCCTGATGTCGGCGACTCTCACCGAGGACGTTCAGGCCTTAAAGGAGCTGCTGCTGCACAACCCTGTAATGACATGTTCACATTAACGTCATATTCATAGTCCTGCTGATGTTACAGACATAACAAACAGCTGCATGTGTCTGTTTCTGTTGGACGCTGATGATAGTAGAAGCTGCACTGTATTGATCCGTGTGTGTCGTCTCAGGTGATCCTGAAGCTGCAGGGCTCTCAGCTGCCGGACAGCAACCAGCTGCAGCAGTACAGCCTCAAGTGTGAGGAAGAGGACAAGTTCTTGCTCATCTACACGCTGCTGAAGCTGCGGCTGGTTCAGGGGAAGACGCTGGTGTTCGTCGGAGCCGTAGACAGATGTTACAGACTCAAACTCTTCCTGGAACAGTTCAGTATTCCCGCCTGCGTCCTCAACTCGGAGCTGCCCGTCCACTCCAGGTGAGAGGAAGCTGAATCTGTTAGATAAATACTAAACGTTTGTTTTGTTTGTTCACTTTGTGTTCATCAGATTATCTCACAGCAGATACTTCACTGCTTTATATTCTCAAATAAAAATCTGATCTGTGAATACACTGAGCTTGTTTTATTCATCGTAACGTAACTTTATTGGTATATCATGAAGAGACAAGCTGAGACAACCAGGTGAAAGTGTTGATGCGGAGCTTTAACACAGTGTCTCATTTATGTCAGCAATTTACAGCTGCATAAACTTACTTTCAATGAAAAAAGGCACAAAAACAAGTTAAAATCACTTGTAAATAGACTGTATATATAACTATAGTTAGATTTTTCTTACATCTTTCTGCTGTATTTGTGTTTATGGATAGTGAAACTATATTTTTTACAACCTTGAACTGTATAATAATATTTTCAGTGTACATTTTTACAGTCGCCTGTGTAATTTTTCTTGTAATTTGGCTTCCTGGTGGTTTTTGACAGAATGATAAGTTTGACTTCTTGCTGAGTTTGTGCTGAAAAAAATGAATCAAAAATGAAACATGTGGGACGAGGACAGTTTTTAAAGATGCTAAACAAAGACAAAAATGCATTTTAAAGTCTGTAATAATTAACTAAAATGAACGTGGACTCTGGTGACAGACGACTGAGAAGTTTACAACAACCTGCAGTTAATTTTACCAGAGTCACAGAAGAATTCACAGAGTCACCATGAAAAGTATATTTATGCCAGTAAATAGTAAATTATGTCAGTTATATTCAACAATACAGAATATTTAATATTAAAGCATTTAAAACAAGTTATTTAGACTCCATTTATCCTCCTTGTTCATGTCACATAGTGTAAATATGAGTACAGTTTTACAACACGGTGTGACGTGTTATTTGTTTTCCTTCTGGTTCACGTCGGTGTTTCTTCTTCTCTTGTTTCAGGTGTCACATCATCACTCAGTTCAATCAGGGCTTTTACGACTACATCATCGCCACGGACGAGCAGAGTTTAGCCGACCCGACCGGCGCTCCTCAGACTGCTGCAGGCAAAGGGAAGAAGAAGAAGAAGACCACAGAGAGAGGAGGAAAGTGAGTGATTGATTTTCTTTACGTGGATCAATCTGATGTTTATCAGTTTGTCCTACAGTCGTCGCATCGTGGGTTGTTAGTAGCGAGTTTCTATCAGTCTGTTTTTTTAATTTTATTTATTTATTAGTTGACAAACAGACACAGAGATGTTATTTTTATTGTCTTCTACAGTTTTCTTAAAGAGTTTCTGTGGCTCTTTGGTGACATATTGACTCTTAACGTCTGCTAAATGTTTTAAAGGGCGAAGGATAAGGAGTACGGCGTCTCCAGAGGCGTCGACTTCCAAAATGTCGCCAACGTCATCAACTTTGATTTCCCCACGACCGTCGAGTCCTACATCCATCGAGTGGGAAGGTAAAAGCAGCTGTTTCAGTTGTTTATGAAGGCTGGTCGGTAAACTTCAGCTGTGATATTAATCAAACCCTGATAATCGATTTGTTTGATCGTGTAGAACGGCGAGAGCAGACAACCCCGGCACCGCTCTGTCCTTCATCTCTCACACTGAGCTTGCTCTGCTGTCGGAGGTGGAGGAGGCTCTCACAGGAGGTAAAACATACAAAAAGTACTCAGTTGTACTATAATCAGGTTTATTTGTGGTTACAGGAGTCATAACTCCCTTTAAAGTCACCGCTAGAGCTGCAACTAACAATTATTTTCATTATCGTTTAATTGGTTGATTATTTTCTTGATTAATTTAATTCTAGATTAGGTGTTTGATCCATAAAATGATGAAAAATGTCGATCAGTGTCTCTCAAAGCCCAAGATGACGTCCTCAAATGTCTTAATTTGTCCACAATCCCAAAAGTATTCAATTTACTGTCGTAAAAGATTAAAGAAACCAAAAATGATTCATATTTGAGAAGCTGGAATCAGAGAATTTGTGGGGTTTTTTTCTTAAAAATGACTTAAAATGTTTAATTGATTGTCAAAATAATTGGCAACTAATTGATTAATAGACTAATCGTTGCAGCTTTGGTCTCCACATGTCTGGAAATAATCGTGTTTTAATTTGCTGGTAATAAAAATGTGTTTCATTTATGTTTTCTGTGTTTTTAGAAAACGCTGATTCTGCTCTGAAACCGTATCAGTTTAAGATGGAGGAGATCGAAGGCTTCAGGTACAGGTGCAGGGTGAGTAACGTCCTCACAAACACAGACGTGTTTATGTTTATAGTGTTCATAAGAAAAGTTAAGAACACTTAATGAAGTACTTTAATGTAATTGTATTTTCACTGACCAGCTTTGGCAGCATTTATCCACTTTTTCTTTTGCGTTTAATCAAACCCGTCTTTATCTTTTACGTGCTACATTTCCACTTGAATCTTCATGTCAACACTGCTGAATACTGTAAATATTTGGATGATCAATAGTTCTGTTTTGTACCCAGGATGCAATGCGTTCAGTGACGAAGCAGGCAGTGAGGGAGGCCAGACTGAAGGAGATCAAGCAGGAGCTGCTCAATTCAGAAAAACTCAAGGTGACTGATCCTCACTGATCTACACACACATTCTGTACATAAATAATAATAATATCATATATATAAACATCGGCTGTATATAAACACGAAGTGGAGACGTGTCGTCCATCTTTGTATTCAGTCTATGATATAAATAAAGATGGAAGTGTCTGATTGGATGTTTCTGCTGTCACTCAGACGTATTTTGACGACAACCCCAGAGATCTGCAGCTGCTCAGACACGACAAAGATCTGCATCCTGCTGTCG
Source organism: Thunnus maccoyii (assembly GCF_910596095.1). Taxonomy (NCBI): domain Eukaryota; kingdom Metazoa; phylum Chordata; class Actinopteri; order Scombriformes; family Scombridae; genus Thunnus; species Thunnus maccoyii. The sequence continues at coordinate 25,065,734 of NC_056551.1, read as the reverse complement.
TCAAACCTCACCTGAAGAACGTCCCTGAGTACCTCAGTAAGACACACGTTCCCCACGTCAGCATTAAATCACGGGAACATATATGTCCGTCATTTGTAACGATCATTATCGCTGATTTCTTCCAGTTCCTGAGACGCTGAGAGGAGCAGTGAATCCTCTGCTGAGCAGGAGGAGGAGAAAGAAGAAAGATAAACCGAAACCAGAAGGAGGAGTCGTCAAGACCAGTTTCAAGGTGAGACTCAGAAAAAGATGTAAACAGGTGGTTAAAATGAACCGAAAGACACTCAGCTGACTGTGGTTTAACTGAGAAACTGAGATTTTACAAGTAAAACATTTTAATTTACAACTAATGAGCAGTATGATGAGTTCTTGTATGAAAAGTCATAGAAAGTAAACAGTGATTTGTTCTTTACTGGGAGGTTACAGCAGTGTTACAGTCATAGATTTAACATCATACCATTATTACAAGCTCATGATAAAAAAAGGTATTTATATATCTGTAAAGATTTGTATATATTTCTATACTTTCACATCCCTGAACATTAGATTTTAACATTAATATCTAACAAGAGTTGAAACGATTAATAAAGTCCACTTTCATAATCAGTTCATCTTACAAGTAATTGTTTAGGAACAGATGTGAATATTTTCCAGTTTTCTTAGTTTTATTTGATAGTAAATTGAATATTTTGGAGTTTTGACAGTTGATAAGACATAAAAAGACATTTTACGATGTCAACATGGACTCTGGGAAACTGAGTCGGGCACTTTTTGTTTTCTGACATTTTATAAACTAAATAATTAAAGGATTTATTGAGGAAGGAATCAGTTGATTCATCTGTAATGAAAACAGATTTCCTCTCTGTATAATTTTTCTTTCAAGTCTATAAAGTACTTTTTGCATTTGTGTCCATAAATATGAGTTTCTTCTGTTTTTCCTGGTTTTTAAGAGTGTCAGCTGGTCTGTGTTGATATATTTTGTAATTAGAAGTATGAATAACTGAAGTGATATATTAGATGTTAGTTACAATAATTGCTTCTGTCGTTGTAGAAGAACATTCAGGGGAAGAACCCGCTGAAGAGTTTCCGTTACACCGGAGGAAGAAACAGAAAAGGCAAAAGCAGCTAGTCGTAGCTGCTGCTGCTGTTCACATGACTGTATCAGACCTGGATGATTTCACTGTGCAGAGACTTTATCTGCAGCTCTGTTGGGTCGACAGTATAAACTATACAGTATGAACTCTGGATGTGACCTGTTGAAGCTGTTTGGGCCAACGACAAAATGGACTACGAGCTCTGACTTACGTGGACTTTGGAGGAAAATGCAAGAAACATCAGTTTGAAGCTGGATTTTTCAAATCCAGAAAGATTATGAGAGGAATAAAGTGTCTTTATTATCTGTTTCTTTAATTCTTCTGTTCTGGAAACATTGAAAATGTTTATTAAAATAAAATGATTTCTTCTCAAACTCTGAGTGTTTGTATTGTCGTTCCAGTGGGTCATGTTTACAATGCTAACATGCTAATGTGTAGCAGGTATAATGTTCATCACTTTAGTGTGTTAGCATGCTAACATTTGCTAATTAGCGCTAAACACAAAGTGCAGCTGAGGCTGATGGATCATTCATTCTGTAGACATTTGGTCATGAATCAAACACAAAAACTAAAATTTTGACGTGATGACACTAGTTATTACAATTGATTCTGAGGGAAATTTCCATCTAATACTGAAGATATTTCACTCTAAAGTCAGCAGGATTCATCCTCTGGGGAACATGAATGTCTATACAAAAATATTTCATCACAATCCATGACTGAATTTTTTCATCCTCCAATCAGAATAACACACAAAGCGTCGTTATCTTGCATAAAATCTCTGCACATAGTCTGAGTCTGAGTGTGACATCACAACTAGTTTTTAGCCAATCGTGGTCCAGTGTGCAACTTACACAAGTGTGAAGTGGAAACTTGAAGCCTCCAGTGAACAAACACTGAGGATGAACTTTACAGTGAAGGAGGAGACATCTGGTGTCCAGCAGGAAAACTTTAGAAATGAAACATATTTGTATATTCAGAGATTCTGGATTTTATAATAAGAGAAGAGGAGTAGATGTCATTTTAAGACTTTTCAAGCAGGTAATTGAACTTTTGAAGTATTTGAAGTATTTTTATATGTCTTAAAACGAGCTGCAACAATTAGTCGATAGACAAAAAATTAATCGGCAGCTATTTTGATAACTAATCGTTTTTAAAATACTTTTTAAAGCAAAAATGCCATTTTTTCTCCTCAAATGTGACGATTTAATACATTTCTTTACTAAACATGATAATAAACTGAATATATTTGGTTTATGGACTGTTGGTAGGACACAAAAAGAACGTATGAAGACGTCACCTTTGACTTAAAACGGTCATTTTTCACTATTTTCTGACATTTTAAAGACCAAACAATTGATTGGTCAGAACAATATATAATAAAAATAGTTGTTAGTTACATGTCTGGAGGAGATCTTTAAAGTTAATGTTCACCTTCATTTTTCCTTTATAATCCACAGTGGAAAGTTGTTATTTTTGCATATTTATATCTGCTTTCTTCCACATGTAAATAAAGTATCATCTTATTAAAACTCATAACTGCACCAAATGAGAGATTTTGGCGGTTGTGGTGAGAATCTGTTTTCACTTCCTGTGGCTGAGCATGAGGAACACGCTCTGCTGCACATGATATGATATATGTGATATGTTTTCTGATCGTCATGACAGAAAATGATGGATTTAGCTCTTAATTTCTATTTGGCTATGAAAAGCTTTTCAGAAACGAGGATCTGTCAACTGTAAGATGTCAACATTTGTTGACTTAAACCTATTGAATTACGTGTTTTAGACCCAAGGAGGGTTGAATCGAGGGCAACTGGACTTGATTGTAGATACTTGAAGACATCTGGCCTTTCATCCAAGGGATAACAATGACCTGGATGACTGAGAATCTTCACAGATATGTTTTAGAGTCATTTCCTGTTTGATTTGGTCAAGTGAGAGCGCTGAGAGTGAACCAAAACTGTAAAGTTGCAGCCGGACGGTTAAACAATGAGCTGAAACTCACTGTAAAGCTCCGTAAAGCCGAGAGGAGCTGCAGAGTCAGACAGATCATTATTACATTATTACTGTAAAAAATATTGATCATAGCCGCTTTAATTTGAACCACAAAATAACAGATAGACTCAGATATTGTAGAAAATTATTTAATTTTAAACAAATGCATTCAGCAGTACATTATCAGTTTATCTGAGGCCAGCAATAACACTGAAAAGCCATTAAAGAAACATAAGAAGATACATAGATTTCTTTATGGAGACAAACCTAATAATAACCTGTTGTGATGTACAGAATATTGTTGTATTGATCATCTATAGTTTCTGCTCAGCAGAGGCTTTTTTTTTCTAGATTAATTCTATGTAAAGAAACAAAAAAATATTAATCTCACAGATATTCCCTTAAAAACAAACTTTAAAAAGTAAACCCTACAGGTGAAAACTCTCTGGGATCTAAACCATTAAAGACCTACAGTACTGTACGTATTGTGTGTTTGTATAGCTGCAAAAAACTGAAGTGGTTAATAAGATCTTTGTATAAAAATGATTTTGCTTCACTACGTGTGCTAATCAATCAATAGTGAATTCAAAAGGATAGTCCTGTGTGGGGACAGAGTCAAAGATGACGCTGTCGAAGGGGTTCTCCGTTGACCAGCTGTCCACAGGAAACCAGGAGTCATACCAGGAAGTCGTACTCTCAGTTTCACGTATTGTTGTGGGGGGTGTTGTTGTTGTTGTTGTTGTAGTTGTTGTTGTAGTCGTTGTTGTACCAAGACCGGCTCGTATTCTCTGCAGACGCAGCCTGCGTAAGCGCATGATCCGTAGCCGCCTGAGTCGCTCTGCTTTCTGAGCGTTGGCGTGAGAGTCTGTCCTTTCGTCTTCGCCGGTGACCTCCACGGTGGCTGACGTCGCTTTCACCACGTTGGTTTTGGGGACGAGTCGAATGGGCCTCTTACCGTTGAGAGCCATGATCTGTTTGATGCGATCCCAGTTGGATTTGGTCAAGGTGAAGCTGCAGGAAGTGGCTCCGGAGTCGTAGCCCACCATGCAGAGTCTAGTCTGAGGGGTGTAGCCGTCGGCCTTCGCCGTGACTCGGTACTCGCCGGGATTCAGCAGCCGCCAGTAATCACCACCTGCAGCTGAAACCAGTCACATGGATTTTAGATCCTTTCTTCAAATGTTACGAACTTTAAAATATACAGGAATTTAGTGGGATCGACTAATATTTCATCATTAACTGTACTTAAATATTTAAGTTTTATATATTTCAAGTCGATGCAACCTAAAATTTATTGTTTTTATTCCAATACCATACTGCTAAATATTGCATGTTATACTGCTAAACTCATGCAGAGGTCTTTCTTTTTTACAGTTTGATGTAAAACAGACAATACCAACCTTCATCATGCAAACCATGATGATGCAGGTTTGTCCCCCCCCAACACACACACACACACTACAAAGATAATAAGGTCACTGAGAGCAGCTTTGCATGTTATCTTGTATCGACTCTACAGAGAAACAGCAGCAACCAAAGCTGCGAGTTCTTGAAAAACTGACTCTTCAGATAAAGAAAATGTAAATGAAAACCAAAATTAATCTGAATTAGATTTACAATGTCAAACAACAACCTGACCGGTTCAATAGATTAACAGATCTAAATCCTCTGAACAAACACAAGACATAAAACACTTTATTTGTCATAGTTGGCACACGACGAAATTATGTTTGCTCTCTATGTGGCAGAATTATGGTATTAGTATTACTGAATCTCAGTGCCGCATTTGACACGATCGACCACAACTTATTACTAGACAGACTGGAAAACTGGTTGGGAATTTCTGGCACAGTATTAAACTGGTTTAAATCCTACTTAAAGGACAGGGGCTACTTTGTGTCTATAGGTAATTACACATCTGAGTGGACAAAAATGACATGCGGAGTTCCCCAAGGCTCCATTCTGGGGCCTCTTCTGTTCAACATCTACATGCTCCCACTGGCTCAGATTATGGAAAACAACAAAATATTGGATCTTAACTCATGAACACCAGAGAAAAGACTTAGAAATTAGATCTCCAGAAAAAAAAAATTCTCACTTGTCTTTCAGGGCTTCCGTAATTTGTATTTGTTGACTTAATCTAAAATTTCAAGGCTGCCCTTTCATTCATATTTTTAGGTTGAAACAAGTTACATTTTAGTATCTGTCATGATACCCAACTTACCAGTTCTGACGTCATGCCGTATTCCGTCCACAGATATGGTGGCATTAGGCAGCGGATTCCCCTCCACGTCTCTCACTAACCCTTTTATCCCTCGATGTACCTGCACAAGAAACAGTCACACTGATCTTTGCTTATTTGGTTGTGAAATAAGGAAAGTTTGACTTCTTCAGGCTTCTAAAATGAACTTCTATGCAGACAGATAGTTAGCTGTAATGGCCTTTCCAGACGGCTAGTTTCTGTGTTTACTTTTGTTCAGACTTGGAGACACATGTTTATCTTGAAAGCTTGCCCAGAAACACGTGGCTTTGCGCAAGTCCACATTTACTGCAAAGCTAGCGTGACATTTATTGGAAATACATCAGGTTGATATAAAGAAGTATTCTTTAAAGTCTGGAGGGGCTGAGTTGATGCTCAAAAGATAGAGTTTGGGTCAAGTCTGTCTGTCTGTCTGGTTCTCACTTGTTCAATGAAGGACAGCAGAGCCTCGCGGTTGTTCTCCCACTCAAGAGGAAGTTCACTCTCATGAGGAAACTTGTCACAGCCCAAGAAGATGGAGAGCTCGAAGCAGTTGGTGTGCAGGTAGCTGAAGTCGTTCATACCTGTGGAAGAAGGTAGGTTCAGAAGAAAGACCCCCTTACTCCTCGTTGTATCTAGCTATGTGTACCCATCCCAGCACAGTGCAGGTGAATGGAAAACTCAACTTTAAACCTGCATTAATAGATTTTTTGGCTAGTTGGTGGCTGCAGAAACAAGCAGTGAACACAACTCTGACATATAATCAGCTTTTAAGTTGATATGTTGAACTTGTTAGCAAACAGTTGCTTATTTCCACATCCAGCAGTTACGGAGCAACATTATCATTCATTTGGAGTCGTGTTTTTGTCCACCTGGTGAATGTAAGTTCAATATTCATTCTCCTTTAGCTCTGTTTTTGGTCTCTACCAACTCCTGAGGGAAATATCTGGCTCTTGAGCTGCTAAATGCTCCACTATGTTCACCAGCTAGTCTACAGCTAACTGTGTCTGACTGTGTTTGCTGTTTGGTGCTGAGCAGGTAGTGTACAGTGGCATTTTACAGCTTTTCCTCTGAAAACAACTGCCTGCTGTGGCCTGAAACGATGCTACGAGAGCGCTGAGAGTGAACCAAAACAGTAAAGTTGCAGCCGGACAGATAAACAATGAGCTGAAACTCACTATAAAGCTCCGTAAAGCCGAGAGGAGCTGCAGAATCACTGATAATCCTCTGTAGGTTCATCATTATGAGCCACGACCAACACATTACACACTGACAGATCAGGCATAAGCATTATAAAAATATTGTATTACAGCTTCTTTAAAGGATGTCTGGTGATTTTCTGCAGTTTATTGTTAATAAATTCAATGAAAAGACCAAAACCAACATGTGCCGTAGAACTCCGTTATTGTCCAAAAACTATTAAAAACACATTAATGAGTCACACTGCTGCACTGGATGACATCATTACCTTTGTTGGCGTAAACACAGACATTTTAGTTTATTTTGACTCAATCCCACACGCACCGTCCAGCTGCCAGAAATACTCACTAGAGCACCGAATGTGGATTCATCCGCCGCTGAAAATAGTCCCCAACAAATGCGCTATTTCCTCCTGATTGAGGAACGTTCGCTAAAAACTACAGTGACCAGCTGTTTTAGGAAATTACTGAGCCTATTTTAAAAATTAAACTATATGTCTGAGAGTTTTTTTAACGATCTTCAAGAGGAACCAATGGGCCTTAGAGCCTTATCCTTTAAAAACATTTCAGAGCAGCCGGAGCACATTTTTCTCATTTTTCATTCCTCATGTACTCTTTACTTTAAACACCATATTTCTTCTCTTTATGTTCTCTGTCAACACTTACTGCCCACCACTGGCTTCCAGCTGGCTCTGTTGGTGATGCCCTGTCCGCCGGTGACATCATCCCCGTGACAGGAGCCTCTGTAGGTCTCCGTCATGGTCAGGTGACTGTGGGCGTACGACATCGCCAACCACCGAAACATGGTGTCGTCTGGCGTCTCCCTCAGAGCTCCCTCGTTCTGTCGCTGGATGCGGGCCCACGTCTCCTCGTTCATCTCGGCGTTCGTTCTCCAGCGTCGGCTGTCGGTCAACTGAAACGAGGCGAGGGAATAAAGTATTATGGGATGGGTGTACAATTGCTGAGGTAACGTGTAAAAGTATGTAAAACTGCCTTACAGTAGACGGGGGACGCTGCATGTCAAACGGGTACGCGACCAGTTTTTCTCCTCCTTGCAAATTAGCTCCCAGCACGAACGGGTTGCGCTGCATCCAGGAAATGATGGATTTGGTCTCAACACCGATCTATAAGAGCAAGAAACGCACTTGTCAATACATTATAACTCGTTATTTTAGTAGGTAAATGGGGCCTCGATGACGTTAAAGAAACTGACAGATCCATTGAGGAAGTTTTCTGGGAGGGGGATGTGATGGTTGGGTACAATGCGAGGGACCCAGCCTCTGTCCTCGGCTCCCCACAAGACGCTGTTGAGGTCTGGGAAGTTCTGGAAGATGTCGTAACCTTCTTCAGTCCAGTGGCCCAGCGCCCAGTTCCCCATCTCCGAGCCCTGGAACGACAGGAAGGAGGTCCACGTTAAAGGACGGGTTCCAAGTCTTTTTTCCAAGTCTGGCTTAAAACAACAGTACTGTAGTTACACCAACGTTTTGAAGCTACTTTTAATGCTGAGCTTAAAAAAATACTACTGAGGAGTTTCCGTTCCAGCACTAATCAACCGGTGACATCATCGTACCATCTCATAGGCCAGCTCGTAAGCGTCGGGGTTGAGCGAGGGCACCAGGTGTATTCTCACTCCGTCCACCAGGCGGCGCACTCTGGGGTTGTCGTCGTTGTACTCCTTGCACAGAAACTGCATCAGCAGGAGGAGGAGCTCTCGGCCCAGCGCCTCGTTACCATGGAGACCGGCCGTGTAACGAAATTCTGGTTCACCTTGAAACAACACAACAAACCAAACAGCACACAGATTTATTAACACCATGAAATATTACTTTTTTAAATGTATTTTGGAGCCAAAAAACCTGAAAATGACAAATTAAAACGTCTGGAGCTGCTGGACCACAGCGACTGTTTGCATAAATAAAATCTTTCCAGAAAGGAAACCTCCCAAAGTCTCTTGTGAAAGTATCAGTGAACTCTAAAGTGTTTGTGTCATGGAAAGGTTCAGGCGGATTTCCAAGAAGGAGACATTTGGAGACTAAATATTTCTGTAAACACACAGTCTTCCTAATTAAAAAACCACAAGAGACAGAGTGAAGGCCAACTAGCAGAGTTAATGACGTTAAAGATTTGAGACATTTAGACATGTGCATGAAATTACAGGCATTACTTTGTGCAAACTATACATCTATGACTTTCATACATCCCAACAGCTCAGCAGGACATGCTCTGTCAATTTGCAGACATCTGTAACAAAACATCATGTCTCATGTCATAAAGCAAAATATGTACAATTTCTGCAACGTTGTGAAAGCTGTTCCACTTAAGAGAGAGGTAGGAGGTAAAAATAGTAAAAATCATTTTTATAAAGAAACATTTACCAAACAAGAGTGATCTGAGGCTAGCATGGGTAGCAAGATTCAGGTTAGCAAGATGTATTCAGGCAGAAAAATTAAGTTTAAAGTACAAATTGCTCAGATTTTTCAGACAGGGAAGAAAAAAAGGAGCAAAAATGTCACTAAAATATGAAGAAAACACACAAAAAAAACCCCACAAGGCCTGAGATGATGTGATTTCTATGTAGTTAAACTTTCCATGTTTTGTTACTAATTCTTGCAATAGTATAAATGGCTGAAAAACATTAAAATGTTTTACACAGGTGGAATTAATTTTAGCTTCCAAAGAGGCAATGAGAGAGAAAGAGAGAGAGAGAGAGAGAGTTTGAAAACCACTACCAGACATTTCCTTTGTTTTTAGAAAAAGTGAGAATATCTAATATTTAAAGAGACACACCAGCTGCACCTCATCTCAGTAATCAAGCCCTCTTCAAATCCTCAGCCCTGCCGCTTCCTCTCCGTCAGATCGGAGCCTCCTGCTACTAGTTTTCTTGTTTTCCATTGCCTAACCCTGTTTTCTGTCTCCTGCAGTTCCATCTGCTCTGTCCTGTATAACAGTTTTCCCTCATCAGAAAATCCAGAATCTATGAATATGCAAATATAATTCATTTTAAAAGTTTTCCCGTTGGACAGAAGATGTTTCCTCCTTCATTGTAAAGTCCATTCTCAGTGTTTGTGCACTGGAGACATCAAGTTTCCACTGTTATAAGTTAAATACTGGACCATGATTGGCTCCAAACTAGCTGTGATGTCACAAATCCTGCTTGTATGTTCACGTGTTAAACTTAGATTTAAAGTGAACTCAGAGAAACTTTCCTCCTTCAGCAGATGAAGGTGAAAACAAACTCTGCACAGAGAGGAGATCAACATCAAAGACATGGTGACATGTTGTTGACTCTTCTGTCACATGATTCCTGCAGGTATCTGAGCCGGTGTATCTTTAGCTCTTGCGTGGTTGTACTCTACCTGTCTCGTGCTCCCCCGGGTTGTCAGAGATCTCCATGGCGTACATCTTCAGGCCCTGAGAACTTTTACCAATGTTGTAGATCCTGGTGATGTTGGGACACTCCTCATTTATCACCTTCATCATCTGGAAGAGAGAGAGAGACAGGAGGTGAAAACACATACTGTGATATCATTGTTTGCAGGATAATCTGTTAATAAAGCACAATACATCTCTACAAAGCCAAAACACAGAAACTACATATGTGGTTTGATTTAGTTAAGACCAGAATCTGACTTTTTGACATTTGTTCTACCAGATCAAACAGACCCCAAAATCATTTGGTTGCCAGGTTGTGAAAAATCCCCTTTTTCTACTGTTTAACCTCCTCCAGCATGGAACTTTCTTTATCTTTTGGATAAATAAAGAGCCGTCTAATGACACGTCTGATTATTTACATTTGGGACAAAGGCTGCATTTGGTAAAAATCAGTTTTGATGCTCCAACATCGAAGTAAATTAGTTTGTTAAACCACATAAATAAGGCAATGGCTAAATCAAATTATAATGAAGAAAAAAGATAAACTAGTCTAGCTTAGATCATCCAAACACAGAGTGCTGATTTTATAAGACTTCTTTCTGTTTTGTTGGGGACGTTAAGGCAGCTACATGCTTGTTGAACACCCATTAAATCACATTAAATTGTAGTTTGTATTCATGGAGTTCTGTAATGTTTATGCTACTTTATACATACATTTATATTGGCAAGATTTCAAATTTGCAATATTTCCCTGCATAATGAGGTTGCTGACATATTTTCAGACTGTTTTTGAATGTCGTAGCACAGGAGGAGGTTATGTAAAGCTTTTACACCTGTTTCTATAGTTGCTGTCTGTGTTTGTGAGGCAGAATATTCTACTTCTCTTGTTTCTATCCCTTAAAAAAACAGACCTGTCTCATCTCCTTGTAGTTGTGGTGTCTGTAGTCCAGGTCGTCTGATGGGTTGACTTCATTCTCGCTGCGGTAGCTGCCTGAAAAAACGTAAAACACTGATTGTAAACTAGACTTTCTGCTGCTGAGAAGATGTTGGTGTAAACAGTGCGTTTCTCTCTACAGTAAAACTGCTTCTTTATGGGGAAACGGTGGAAACATTTAGCAGTTATGTAAGTTTTTTATGCTGAGGTTATGAAGTTCAAGTCGTGGAACAGACGACGTTTTGTTTTTTCTTCCATTAGATGACATATTCCTTGATGGAATGAGAAAAGTCTGTGACTCATAAAGTCTCTGAACAACAAACACATACTAACAAATATCCAGCAGGTTGGAAATAATAATAATAATACTTTTTTTATTTATAAAGCACTTTTCAAAACCCATGTTACAAAGTCCTTCATAAAAGGCGTCAAATTAAAACTGACAAACTATAAAATCATCATCAGTTCCAGCGATGCAACATGAAAGAAAATTAAGTAGTATAAGTGTCAGTGTTGCTGTGATACTAACTGGGTAGCTGACAGGCCAAGATCTCAGCTCTGATACATAAGCTGCCGTTCCAGCTCTGAGGAAGGATGCGGATGTAACGCGCCACCACGGGCGAAGAAAACTGATTCATGACCGGCGTGTCTTTGTCCACATTCCCGTAGAACAGCTGCAGGGGATAGAAATGAATATCAGAACATGTCTTTTTTTTGGTAAATGGTGGATTTTTATCAGGTATGTTCAGTTTCCACTCACCCACTCAGCGTAGCCGTCGTGAAGTGTAGTCCAGTCACGACTGTCGTTACTGAAGGCCACAAAGTAGGACGACATGAAATCCTCACTGGGAAATAAACAAGATTAATTAGATCATGTTTGTATTGACCTGTATGGAAGCTCATTTCTGCCAGGAAAAGAAAAACATTAAAGCTGTAATGTAAAAGGTGTTGTTCGTAGTGACAAACCCACAGAAAATTATAAATATACTGCATTTATATAAAGCTTTTATCTAAAGCACTTGACAATTTGTCTCTCGTAGCAAGCGATCATCCAAGGTGCTGAGCAGTGATGGAAAAACAAGTAAAAGTCCTGCATTAAATATCCAACTTAAGTAAAAGTACAGAAGTGTAATTGGCTAACTTTACTTAAAGTATTAAAAGTACTCTTTTCTCAGAATATCTATGTATGAACTACTTTATATACAGTTAGCTAGTTTAGTCCAGTGGTTCCCAACCTAGGAGTTGAAAAAACAAAGTTCTGATACACAAATTTCTAATAATTTTTTAGGTGTTTCTGTAATCTTTTATTTTTTGTTGTGAAATATTGGAAAGTTTGACCTCAAACAATTAATTAAATGAAACCATCTGAGAAGTTTAAAGGGGAAAATGTCTCTTTGGTAGAACTGCTGACAACTTATAGACATTTAAAACATGACAAGGAGACACAACTACACACTGCTTTTGTACAAGAGCTCACAAGACAAAAAGGTTGGGAAACACTGGTTTGAATATTTAACAGTATAGTGCATTTTATAAACTCATCATATGTCTTTTATGTAAACATTTTATCTCAAAAGTAACGAGTAAATAAAGCTGTCAGATAAATGTAGTGTAGAGGAAGTATCAAGAAGCAAAAATTGAAAATACTCAAGTAAATTACATTTAAATTGTACTTAAATACAGTACTTGAGTAAATATAATTAATTACATTCCACCACTGGCTAGGTGGGGTTGAATGTTTTGCACTTTAACATGAGGACAGACTGTGTATCAACAATCACTTAGCGAATGATCCAGTCTACTTCCTGAGCCACAGTGACACCATAGATAGGCAACGGTTTGCAAACACGTTCACCACATCCACTTTCTAATGTGATTATATGTCAGTTTTGAGTCTACGGTTTGTTTTGTTGCCTGCAAGTAGCAAAAAAATCAATTGTTGTCAAATTATGAGATTTACTAAGTCAAAATTATGACATAGTATCTATTTTTGTCATTTTAACATTTCATCTATTTATTTATTTTCTTGCCAGAAATGGACTTCCATACATCCACAGTCCTGAGACGCAAAAAAAGTGTACGAAGCCACATCAATACAAGCATTTTAGGAGGTGAAGCTTCAGTAGGACTCACACTGTCTCTGAGTTTCTTCCCTGAGTGATGACCCCGGAGAACTCCACCTCTCGGCGGGCATCGACCTCAAACCAGTGGTTGGTCTCCTCTGGCTCTGCGCACCAGGCACCGCCGTACAAATCCTCCTCGTTATCAGTGCCCTGTAGATAACCACAGATGTTTTTTATAGGTCAAACAGACTCCTCATGTTTCCCCTCATGAACGCTGGATGGAAAGACGTATACCTGCATGTTGAGGCGTCCTCTCTGAGCCGTGAAGCCATGGTGAGACTGAGAGGAAGCCAGCAGCTGGTCGTCTTCCACCCGGTGAGACTCCAAACCCAGAGGAGGACACTCTGAGAGGAAAACACAAAACACACATCAGGATCTGTTCTACAAATGCTCCAGAGAGACTAATTCACAACACTCATCAGCTTCGCCCCTTGGGAGCAAGACTGCAGCCGTTAACAAGTGATTCTTTCTTTTTAACGGAGACAGACACCGTAAAACAAAACCTAATGTATTAGTTTAAAACAGTCTCAGTAGATTAAAAGATGAAAACCATCCTCAGACTAAATGAAAACATTCATCTGTCAACTATTACTCCAGCCTTAAATTTAAAAAAAAAAAGTGAGAAACAAATGGACGAAAATTTAGCAGTAAAAGCGACTTTCTTTACTTTTTGGTTCCGCAGGTTTCTGCTGAATCTGCTTCAGTCTCTCCTCTTCCTCCTGCTCCCACTGCTTCCTCAGCCGCTCAGCTGCGGAGTGTAATGAGAAAACATTATGTGTCAGAAACATGTTTTCACATGGACCATGCTCTCCAGCAAAACCACCACCAGCACCACCAGCACCACACACACACACACACACACACACACACACACACACACACACACACAAAATATTTCCATGTGTGCTCGTACAGTGAGCCTTCATTTCCACTCGTACATTCCTCATGTGTTTTCTATCTAGAATATAGGTCAGTTTTTAGTCTGTTGGAGTTAATATCTTCAAGGTCCGTCGTACAGAAAACAGACCGGATCTCAGAGTAGATGTTTTTGTAACTTTTCATTTGGTTTTACTGAAGACTGAAATGTTGTGTAAGATTTTAATAGTTTTCAAACTTAAAAAAAAACCCATTTCAAAGCATCTCTCCCCCTCCCTGTCCCTTGATATCATGATAACATCAGCCAGACAGTCTCGGGGCTTTATATAACGATCCATAACAGGACACTGAGCAGAGCGGCTGTCAGAAATCCTTCCAGCTTTACTGTATCTCCACTTCCTTTTTTCATATCATTCTCATTATTAACAAACCACAGAAGGATTAATCACAGGAATGTAAAAACAAACTAGAAACGGTAAAAATTTCTGAAGATATCTTTGGTCTGCTCGCGATCTGACGCCAGCCGTGACACTCGCACGTCTATTAATAGAAATACAGTTATTTTAAAATATTTAAGGTTATTGTTGCACCAACAAAGTGAAATTCTATGAAATTTTATATGGTTGCTGTGTGCACATATCACCTAATTTTGGCTGAAATTGAACATTGCATTGAGGAGTTATTGAAGTTTATTCACATTCACCTCGACTTTGGTAACCAACTGTAGGAAATATCAAAAAACAAAAGTTACAGACATTTATATGTATGATATGACCAAGTTTAGTGAAGATTGGATGAAATATGTAGAATAGGAAGAGAATTTTGTGTTTTACAAAAAAAAATCAAAATGGCGGGAACATTTTCATGGTGCAGATGGGCGTCGTTTATATCGATCTTGTTGTGTTTATCCAAGGAATTGGGAATTTTTTTCATCTGAACCTCAGAGTTCATGAGTCATAAATAAAAACTTGAAACTTGGTCAGATGGTGGTGGAATTGTTGCCATTTTTTAATAATCTGGCGGCACATTTACAGGGTCCCTGTGCACCAAGTTTGATATCTGTAGCTTTTATAGTTTTTGAGAGTTTTTGGGAAAAGGCGTCCATGTTTTCTATTGATCCCTGTGTGCTCGTACTTCACAGTATGAGCACACAGACGGATCATTACTAAAAGTCATAGCACACTGCCATGGCGGCCACTGAATTTATGGTATTTTTTTGTATGTTGCTCCCCTCCTGTGGGAGGAGTAGCTTGCTGAAAAATGGCCGAAAAAATGGCTTAAGTATTATAATAAGAAGTCTGCAGGATTATAATAGTTGTGCTTTTGCTCCTTCAAGGATGAAAGACTCAAACCAACATTGTGTTAGTCCGTCTATCAATACTTTCTAACTTCCCTGCTTGTCTGTGTTTCTCATACCAAAAATAAAGAATATTAGCAGTTATTGGTCTTAGCCCTAAACTCTCCTGACCAACAAGATCTCCAGAAAAAGAAAATAAAAACCTTTTTCTGCCTTTTCCTTTCGAGCTCTCTCCTCCTCTTCTTCTTGTTTCTTAAGTGCCACTGTGGACGGAGAATCAGACACAGAAAACGACTCATATCAGTGCCACGATCAAGACCTGCAGCACACGTCGTAAATGATAAATAATTCAGTTCTTGGTAGACCGATGGTAGACTTACAGTCAGTGTAATCATATTCTTCATACCAGGGACCCATGAATGGGACGGTGGTGGCTTCCTCTGAAACAGAAGCAAACAGATGTTTACAGCTGGAAATGTAGACTCTATTCCATGAAAACCAGCCAAGGAGGGACATAGTTAGATACATTTCATAAGTGCAGTTTTTTGAATAAAATCTTAAAATAAATAAAATACGTCTATGGCAGACATGTGTGACTTTGATGCATTTTTAAACATCAGAGCTGCAGATGGATGACGAGCTGCTGGCGTCTCTGCTCTCATTTACTTTTTTCTATTTTCATCACCACACATTCACCTCACAGTCTGACAGCCTCAAACTGATATTGTGCAGTCTGACAGATTGTGACCACGATTTTAGTGTGTGTGTCTCGTGCAATGTGACATGATGTAATAATCTTACA
Source organism: Thunnus maccoyii (assembly GCF_910596095.1). NCBI lineage: Eukaryota > Metazoa > Chordata > Actinopteri > Scombriformes > Scombridae > Thunnus > Thunnus maccoyii. Next base: position 25,049,803 of record NC_056551.1, on the reverse strand, counting down.
CCATAGGTGCTGTTGTGCCGTCTGAAGTCCTTTAAGCAACCTTCAGTTAATACACCAAAGGTTACTATAAACCTAAACCTCCAAATCTTTGAGTCTGAGGTCAACTTGAACTTTAATGTATTTCTGGATCGATTGTGACACAAACCACCATTATAGAGTTTCTGTAACAAGTTAAACACAGTAGACAATATCTGTCTTTGGGCACCACTTGTTAAAGTTCATCATAACATATATAATAATTCTTTATCTCCCCAACTCACCATTTACAAAGCAGTTTTCTGCATTTCTGTTTACATACAACAAGCCCTTAAAAAATTAAACACAACCTGACATTGATCAACAGAGCAGTACCTGGTATGTACATGATGGTCTCAGTAGGTTTGACCTTGTTTTTATCAGGATATCCACCAGGCACGTCCTCTGTGAGAAAAAACACATAAAAACACATTAAATCTAGATTGCATCTAACTAAGATTAGCATATTAAAGATTTTCTCCACATTTAAACAAAGAAAATCTGCAGGTATAACGGCTCATTAAAAAATAAATATAAATGGAAATCAAGCCAAAGACTCTTGTCAATATATATCTGAACAGTTAGTTACAGTGAGTTTTAGAACAAAAGAACTAGAAAAGTGGAAAAAAAAATCTGTGCATTCTCATCTTTATTACTTGATTTACTCAGTAGTCTTCATTTATGTGCTTGTTGAATCTGTTTAACAGCAGTATTTTGCTCTATTTGTCTCTACATAAAATCTCCCAGTTTCACAGTTCTCATAACTTTCTGGAACCTTTGAGCTTTGTCATAAAAGGATTCATAAAACATCTGGCTCTGGATGACAGGAAGTTGATGAAACGGACGTCAGACATCCCAGCAGTCAACATCAAGCTCACTGAGGGTTTTGGTTGGAGATGTCAGCTTTTTGGAGATGTCAAGCATGTGTAATGCTCGATGAGTCTTAACAGCAACCACAAGCAGGAGTTAAACCTGCATTTTTTTTGGCCACTTGAGGGCAGCGGACACTGACATCATCAGCTTTTAAGTTGATATGTTAAACTTGTTAGGAAACAGTTGCGTATTTCCACATCCAGCAGTTGCCAATATTATAGCCAATATTCACTCTCTTTTAGTTCTGTTTTTGCTCTCTACCAACTCCTGAGGGAAATATCTGGCTCTTTAGCTGCTAAATGCTCCACTATGTTCACCAGCTAGTCTACAGCTAACTCTGTCTGTTTGCGGTTTGGTGTTGAGCAGGTAGTGTACAGTGGCTTTTTACAGCTTTTTCTCTGAAAACAGCTGTCTGCTGCGACCCAAAACGACACTATTAGAGTGCTGAGAGTGAACCAAAACAGTTAAGTTGCAGCCGGACAGATAAACAATGAGCTGAAACTCACTATAAAGCTCCGTAAAGCTGAGAGGAGCTGCAGAGTCACTGATAATTCTCTGTAGGTTCATCACTACAAGATATGCCTCTGACACACTGTCAAAATACTGATTATAGCCAATTTAAGTGACAATAGTAAATGCTAAAAATGAACAGCCTGTGTTGATTTTGTGGGCCACTAGGTGGCAGCACAACAAGCTGTAAACATTGACATATAACCACCTGCTAAAGATGTTATGGTGAACGTGTTAGCAAACAGTTGCCTATTTAAACATCCAGCAGACACGTAGCCCTGTTTGAGACCTCAGCACTCATGATTCGGTCCCTACACTAATGTTTGTTTTGTTCTAGTTTGTTGTATTTTCAAAGGTATTTTCATGATCCTACAGATGTCTTCTGTCTGCTTGGAAAGATAAAATACTTTTCCTGAGCAAAACCAATGTTTAAATTCAATATTCTGTGCCTGCTCAGGGGGCTTAATATATACACTCTACTGAAAGGAAGGAAATATTACATCTAAACACTAGTTTTGCCCAAGGCAAATATTTTATCTGTCTGGGTGAGACTGCAGACACCAGAGAGATCATAAAAATAAGTTTGTAGAGGCAACCTGATGCTGGAAAAATGTACTGTTCTGAATCTGTTTTGTTTTCCCCTCCGATTTGTGCAGGAAACACTATGTGACCAAATCACATAGAAAGGTACGAGTGCTGAGGTCTCAGGTGGCGCTAACAGACACGTACCAACATAAGCATTCATTTAGAGTCGTATTTCTGGTCACCTGATGTATGTAAGTCTAATAGTCACTCACTATTCAGCTCTGTTTTGGTCTCTACCAACTCCCTCTATCTGCTGTTAGTGCTGGACATGATTCTGTTGCTGCAGTCAATTTCACCAAAAAGTTAATTTCTTCCTTGTGTAGATTTTGTATAGATCTACTCATATATATCTAACACTAAATCTAATAATAAAAGTTAATAAATCAAATCTTTACGATTCAAATAGACTACTTTAATTTTAGTCGTCCTTCAACAGCATATAAGTGAACTAGGAATGTTTTTTTGTCTGTTTTAATATGATAAGAGTGCTCTTTTCCAGCATTTACAGCTATGAATCTACGTTGCGAACAAGCACTGAACCCAGTTCACAGTCCTACCAAGGCCTGGCTCAATAGGCTCTTCCCTTCCAGTCCCAGGCGTCACAGGTCGAAACACTGTAAAGACAGATAAAGAGTTAAATGGAGTCCCACCATCGCATGTGATCAAAACAGACAGAGAAAGGTTTACAAGTTACATGATATTTATAATAATTTCCAATAGATCATACACTGTAATGTGAATAGATGCCATATTTATTTCTGAATTTCAATAAGAAAAGAATTGCAGCACTGACGGCAATATTCCTTAATTTTATTCACATTTCAACTCAATCACAATGTTCACGTTAATAATAACATTTATAAGAACTTGTATTTGTAAAACCATGAATCTAGAGTTTACATACATGTGTCCCAGCCGAGTTCAATCAGCAGTTTCTCCTCTTCCTCGTCCAGAGAAGGATTCCTATTCATCGGCTGTGCTGTGGTTGTTGCCTTTGGTTTCTTGGTGGATTTGGGCGCCTTTGGCTTCTTTGTGGGCTTTGGTGGTTTGGGTTTCTTGGTGGGTTTCGGGGGTTTGGGCTTTTTGGTGGGCTTAGGAGCTTTCTGCTTCTTTGCTTTGGCCTCCTTCTCTGCTGCTTTCTTTGCCCTGGCTTTAGAGAGACGGGTCAACAGAGGAAAACATTCAGTTATTTGAAACCAGTCAGCATGTGTTTATAAAAGAAGGTGTACCACATGAAGCAGCTTTTGAACATTTTATTGTTGTGTTGTATGAACTTTTATTGCCAAATGTTTGTCTTTAGTTTTCCTTTATAGCGTGTTTTATTGTTTGTCAGCACAGATGTATTTACTGCTCATGTCATGCCAACAAAACAAGTTCAGACATAAACTCTGACAGACAGACAGACTGTGACATAGCACATAAGGGCCTGGTTCTGAAAGAGAATTCAACCAGGACATTGGTTTGTTTTGGTCTGAGACCAGACAGGAAAGAGGAAAACTTTGCTAAGACCTAATAATCTCCCCAGCTAGCTGTTCCTTTGACAGCCAATACAATGACAGAATAGTTATATAAGGGTGGACAGATACCCTTTTTCCACCAAGGCAGTTCGAGGGCCGGTTCAAAGCCGGTGCCTAATCTTGAACCAGGTCTTCATGTTTCGACAGCCAAAGAACCGGCTCTCGGCCAGGAGGGCTGGTTCCAAAGCGGCACCAACACATTGCTAGTCTAGAATAAAGAACTGCTTGCGTCAGAGGCTGGGGGCGGGATTGTATTGGTTGTTGATCAACCAAAACCAAAATGCAAAATGCATCTCCTCAGACTGCACAATGGCGGAGATTTTGAGCCAGGCTAAAAGCTGTTATTATGTCACTTTATTAAGCTTTAATAGTTTTTCAGGTGAGAAAGTAACCATTTAGATTCCCAATGTGTGGTTAGTTTATCCAAATAACGCCTGTTATTTAAATCTGCTGCAACCTTTTCGGAGATGTGAGGAGCTGCTGGCCAGGCGAGACCATGGATGTATTAAAAGAACTGGATACGACTTCCAGCAAGATGGCGGACCGGGCAAGCAGCTGTTTCTAAGCTCCCACTCAACTGCTGTGAAATTTACATGAAAACTTCAAATTTTATCAGTCGAACAAGATAAAAAACAGAAAAGTGAACATTTGAATAAGTGATTGGACCACCTCAAAGTACAAATTTGAACCTGAAAATACTTTAACCTAACATGCCAAAGCAGAAAGACTTAAGCTAGGCTAGGTGCAACCTCAGGCCAAGCACAACTACTCACAGATGGATGTTACAACCAACAGCGGTGTGAAGAGAAAAACTTCTGTTATGAAAATTATGGCGCCACCGTCAAAGATAAAAACCCGCAGTCCCAAATGCGACTCTCGTTGAAGCTATAGAAAAGCTAACCTCAAAAATTGACAACTATGGTGACCAGTTGAGAGAAAAACTCATGGTCATGATGGCTAATATCACCAGACAGCAGTGGAAAAAGAAATGCCATGTCTCATCAAGGAAAACGAGGAGCTGAAAGAAAAAGTAATGGAGTTGGAGCGGTACAAGAGACACTGGAACCTCAAAATAGATGGTCTGAAAGAAAAAGACGACGAACGCATCCAAGATATTGTCATAGATATCCATTGGGCTACATCAATGGAAACAGTGGTTGATACCGTTTGCCACCTTGGAAGGACAGAGGAGACCATCAGGTCATCAAGCAGTTCATCATGAGATACCATTGGGGTGCCTTTTGGAAGCTATCCAAAAACTCCAAGATCTGCAAAGACTTGGGGATTCGCTTCAAGCAAGACTTCTGCAAAGCTGACAGAGAGACTCAGGAGGCTGCCTGGCCGAAGATGAAGCAAACCAGGGCGGCAGGAAAGAATGTATACTACAGAGGACATGAGGCCTACATCAGTGGTAACAGGGTTGCTCCGGATTAGATAGGCTAAAGATAACAATGTGTCATTTATTTTGCACTCTCAGACATTTGAGAGTCCTACCACAGAGGTTCTATGTTAATACTCACATCTTAAATGTTCTCTTTTGAAACTGTGACAATTTTCTAAGGTTTTTATTCTGTGTTGTAGTTAAAATAAGTTTTTTATACTTTAAAGGGATCTCAGTTTGATGGTCAAGGTCCTTTCATATGAAGATTTGTACTCTAAAAGTCAGCTTTCCGTGAGATTCTGTTTTTTGCGCATGTGGAACAAGGTGAAACTAAGCTGTAAAAATATTTGTTCTCTTTAGATACATTTTATAATATGAGGATAAGAATGTTTATTTTGTAGTAAGATTTTATTGTCTTCAATAGTGCCAGATAGAGGTTTTGCAACAGTGATTAGTTCCAAAAAAACTAACATCCTTAAATTTTTACTTTAAATTTATACTCCTTTTTGTATATGTCTTCCTTTAATCTTACCTTCTCTCACTTAATACTAGGGGTCTAAGAAATTCTATAAAAAGAAAATCCACCCTCCTGTTTTGTAAAAATGAAAAAAGCACAATGTTTTCTTCTCCAAGAGACTCATTCTAATGATATGGACGACAAATTCTCGTCAAACCAGAGAGGAGACAAGATACTTGACAGCAGACATTGCTATACTTTTAAACAATTTACCTGGGAAGATTTTAACCACTAACTGGGATACTTTTGGTCACTGGATAATTTGAGTCTTTGAAGTAAATGATACCTTTCTGATCCTGGGAAATATATATATATGGGTATAACCACCTTAAACCAAACAAAACTATGATTACTGAAATTACAAAGGCTATAAAGGATCTACGTCAAAGGTATCACACTGAAGATTTTATATTTGGAGGTGGTTTTAATATGGTGATGGATGAATGGCTTGACAGAAATATCAGAGACACCATTACAATCCTGTATTGCACCGAAAATCCTGGTACCCAAATTTTCACATGGCTTAAACCTGATGGTTCAATCAAATCCAGAATAGATTTGTGGTTATACTGTCTCTACAATTTCTGTAGCATCTCTAACAGATCATTGTATGGTTAAACTTATGCTTAAACCCATAAACATATGTCTAAGGAAAAAAGGATACTTGAAATTTAACTCAAACCTGCTTAAAAGTGAACCCACTTGTCAAAAAAGTATAGCATCGATCAACGATAGAACAGAGGATTCAAATTTTACAACTTACAGAGATAAATGGGAGTATTTAAGGTCAGATTTCCATATCAAATAGTAAATTATTAAGCAGGGCTAGTAGTAAAAAGAAATGGAAATCATTAAAGAAATAAACTATACCCATAACAAATATTCATTAAGTGAGAATAACAAACAAAAACTTATTGTCCTGCATTCCTCACTAGACAACCTTTACATTACTAAAGCCAGAGGATCATATATAAGATCAAAGGTGAAGTGGATGGACGAAGGTGAAAGGAGCTCAGCATATTTTTGTAGACTGGAAAAAAGAAAGGCACTGCTAATTAGTAATCAAGAATGTACGGACCCTGACAAGATTTCTAAGGAAATCTCCCAATTCTACATTAAACTGTACTCTTCCTCTTACTTATGCTTAGATGCTGATGCTTTCTTTGAGGACATTAAGGAATGAATCCATAAAGTGGATGAGAGTTTCAAAAGCATATGTGATACAGACATCAGTATGGGTGACATGGGAAAAGCCATTAAATGCTCATTCTTAGACAAATCTCCAGGTTTAGATGGTCTAACAAGTAATTTCTACAGGAGTTTTGGGAATATCTTAAAGACCTTATTTTCAATATGTTAAAAGAAATATCTGAAACTCACATTCTTCCAACTACTATGAAGCAAGGGATCATCACTCTCATTGCCAAACCTGGTAAAAAGCCAAAATTAATTGACAATCTTAGATCTATAACCCTGCTTAATACAATTTATCTTTGTCAGTTTAGCTAGTGTGCTTACTCAATGTCACAAATACAATAAAAGTTATAACGCAGGTTATCTATAATTATACAGTAATAAATTGCTGTAAAAATACATCCAAATTCTAACAGTATGGTACTGTTCTTTTTAAATACAGTAAAACACTGTAATTTCGATGCTTTTTGGAGCCAAAACCAAGAACAGACATTAACAGTAGGCTGCTGTGAGATGTGACGGTAAAATACAGTATTTTTATTTTCGCCACCGCAGTAATGGAGGGACAGAAGTCACATGCAACCATCGACATCATATAATCATCGCTCATCCTCCTTTGTTGAATCAAACCAAAAGGTCAGTAACATCTTATTCAGAAAATAGATTTACATTTGTGCATCTGGTTACCCAAATAGAACTAAAAAAAGAATTAAAAATTAAGAATTAAGAATTAAAACTGGTTTAATCCTAGAAAATACCTGGCAGGTGCATGAAAGCATTTTCAAGTAGTGTTCTTCAGTAGCTGGTTTGAATTACTGGTGTTTAAAGATTATTTTTATATAACTGTTGCTTGCAAGTCTAAAGATTATTCCCAGATGACTGCTGTCTCTTGAACTACACACCAGTGAATCCCAATGTTAGTCCAGCCTGATCTTTACCCACACCTTGTTTATCCCACTTGCATTTCATAATTTATAATAGCCTTCTATCTAAAGCACATAACAATTGATGTTTATTCAAATATGTAGCCAAGTTGATTAAGATATGCTGGCTGCTGAGCATCAAAAGACAGAATGGTTATATTGGTTATTTTAGCTCAATCCAAGTATGTTTCTAAGCTGTAGGTTGCTGCAAAGATACTGTAGTTTGTTGCCAAGCTGCACTAAAACCTGAGACATAATAGGTGATTTGTTACATGTTAGATTCCTCCCAAGAAAAACAACACAACAGGTCGATATGTCAGTCGCCCAAAAACGACCTATAGTTACGGTTGAGCGACAGCTGCCATCTAGTGGCCGTAGTAATTATGACATATGTGGACAGAGGCTTTAACCCAACAGTGGACTTCACCGCAAGAGACCACTGTTCCTTTCTTGTTTCCAACTGCGAGTCAAGACAGTTTTTAAAAAAGTGGAACTACAATCGTCCCATAATTTTAACCCCGTGGTTATTATTGTAGCCATGAAAGTGGCCTAACTTTAAAGAGGTAACTTTAACCCACACCACATGTTTCTCAAATTTTAACAAAGTGATGATTTTAACCCAAGCCATGATCTTCCCCTAAACCTAACCAGACCTTAACCACAGTGTTGTCGCATCATTAAACATCATTCGTTTTTAACAGTGATGTGTAACGGTTTTGGAAAACACAGACAAATGATGTCGTCCTGCTGATTAAAGTCAACAGAAGTGCCAGATTAGAAAACGTTCCTATGTGTCATTCTGGAGTCACGTGGTCAAACCACACATCTGGTTGTGTAATTTGAAGGGCTTGTTGGTTTTTTACATATTGTACACAGCTAATATAATGCTAATCCTCAATTTATTTTCCCAAGATATGAAGGTTCATGGATGGATGGATGGATGACAGAACCTTCAGACTCAAGCTGTTTTGATCTTCAAACAGCTCAGCATGTAACCACACACGCAGGAGTAATGCAGAGGTGTTGAGTTACTCCCCCTCGAGTGTCTGATGAGAAACTGCTTACGACCTTTAAAGTATAAAATAAGTGGTTTCATGTTGAACTACATGGAATATTACAGATGAGAGATCTTCAAAAGGTTTAAGGGCTCGTTGTTTTTAATCCCCCGTCGTTATACAACCATCGTCAGACTCCAACGCACACACAGAAGGCTGCTTGTTTTCCTCTGCTAGACATGTTTCCTGATGTTCCACCAGTTCTTAAACACAACAATCCCTCACAGCCAATTCATTACTCACCCTCGCTGTTCCGTGGGGGAGGAGGGATGGAGGTAGGGGAGGTACTCTTTATTACACTCAGTCACCTCTTCTCGGTATTTCTGTGACTATACTCAGAAATAACATCATACAACATAAGATTAGATTGAAGGAAGGTTTTTTTAATTCCTGAAATGTTCCAGATCTGACCTCAAAACTTTTCCTGTTGTGTTTTTTCAAGACACAATTATTCCTGCAAATGGTTTATTTGCTTATTGATGTATCGTGATGGTAACATAAAACCCCTTGGGCCCCAATAGTCCCAGGTTCACTGCGTGTCAATTGGTTCTCTGTAATTTACTGTAAATAATGCACAAGTAAAATACAATATCAAGAAAGACGGGCCCTTCATTATTCTTTCATCTTGTGGCCCTTTCCTTCAATCTACCCTGTGTGGAAATGTTAAAGGGGACATATTCTGCTTGTTTCAGATGTTAAATATGATCAAAGTTACAAAACTTGAGTTGGACGTATGTAAAATGTTCCCTGTAAGACAAAGCCCAGGTTTTAGCTGCCCTGACGTTTCTTTTCAGATTGTTTTACATGCCCACAAACAGCTGTCTGTTCTGCAATCTTTGTCACTAAGGTTGTTCCAGGGGTTGGTCACATTGTTTTGGATCTGATTTCATGTACGGATGTATTAGAGATATTGACATTTGGAGTAAAGAAGGAGAAAAAGAAGTGAAATCCTGCTACTTTTGTTAGTTTATGTAGCCTTCGGAGGTGAAGGAAGCTTCCTGAAGCTGACCAATCAGAACAGAGTGGGCTCATCAGGAGGCGGGGCCTTAAAGAGACAGGAGCTAAAACGGCCTGTTTCAGACAGAGGCTGAACTGAGGGGCTGCATAAAGGACCAGTAGAAGATAAATAAGGAGTTTTTAACTGGAAATCATGCACAGATATTCCAGTAAAGCCCCAGAATATAAATATAGTGCTGGAAATGTGCATGATACATCCCCTTTAATTATTTTAGTTTATATTCTGCTCACATGGTGCATATTCCTAAATAAATCTGTGTTCAATTAAAATACAAGAAAGTAATTGAAACACAGCTGGTATTATTCTTGCAAAGGAGAACTGGTTGTTTTTTGGTGTTCTGGGCATGTAAAGAGGCTGCCATATATAATCTACTGTGTGCGCTGTACTTAATGGGAACTTCAGCAAGTAAACTTCTGCTGAGGGGTTAATCTGGCCATGCCTGCAGTAAATGTTACCAGAAGTAAACAAAAGATAACAACATTCATTTACTTGATAAGCTCCAAAAATCAGTGCAGAAAAAGACAACGATTAATGTCCACATTCTTGACTCTCTAAGCTGCCACTGAAGTATCCCCCAAAACTGTGAATGTCAAACAATAAAACGAGGCTGATAAAGATTTTGCACATTCAGCAAAGAGTTCCCCGAATAAACAAAGCCTGAGGGATGAAAAATTTTTTTGGACCTTAGGTTTAGTTAATTATGGGTTTTTATGTAACCTAAATCAGCCACACATGAAAACTCTGACTGCGAGGGTTTGTGGTTTTGCTTCAAGCAGCGGAAAGTTAACATTCAGAACATCAGCGCTGCTGCATCAATGCTACTGAAACTGGGCCCTCTCGTAAATCCTGTCCGCTCACTTATGGAAAATCGTAGTGGAAATATTTCTGCTGTTGCTCATGCTTTGTATTTTTCACAGATGTGCTTTTTCTTGCTGACTTAACTGAAGCGTGGATGCCGCTCTCACGATGAAAAAAAAAAAAAAAGGGATTTTCTGATGGTTGTGCTTGACAAAACAAAGCTGCTAAAAGTTTTAGAGTTTTGTACATGACCTGTATTCCTGGCAGAGAAAGCAGGTCATATAAGCAGTGGTTTGGTCAGGCTGCCAAGAAAATGTCAGACCAGCTGCAAGTTTCCTGCTCCGTCATCTTTGAGTCACTTTGATACTTTCATTAAATGAAAAACACCCAACTGTGCTGCTTTTCTTTTGTGACCACAAAGAGGTAAACAAATAGTGATCTCTGGACGTGTTCAGAGAAAAAGCTGGAGGAAGAACACTAGATAACAGTTGCTTTCAGTCCAAACCAAATGTTTTCTGGTCTTGAGGACTGATTGCACCCTTTCATGTTTATGTATCTTCAGTGTCTTGGCTGCAGGCTGTGAGCTGAGAGCTCAGAGAGGAGTAGAAGGTAGGAAAGGTCAAGAAAGAAATTAAAGCAGCAGACTCTGTAGATTGATTCAGTTGAAAACATCTGCGCTGACAGCTGTGAATCTCAGTCATATCGTGGCTCCTTCTTACCTGCCTCAATTTCCTCAGGTGTTTTCTTCTTCTTTGGTTTTGTCCTCTCCTCTTCCACCACCTTAGCGGGCTCGTCTGACATTTCAGCTTCTCCTTCCTCCCCTTGTCTCCGGTGCTTGACCAGTCCTCTGGCTTCTCTCACCTGAACTCGTCCTCTGGAGAGTTTGTTCTCTTTGACATCTTCACTGGCACAGACGAGGACGCAGCAGAGGGTCAAAGCCACCCAGACGACAAGGACTTCAGCCCTCATTTCTCTCCAGTGGAAACACAACGCTGACTGGGATGAAACAGACCAGACGTACTCCAAGAATAGCTGTAAAAATAACTGAAAGTCCTTTTAAAGAGCACTCACGGTAACCAACATCTGACCTGCAGATGCACAGATATCTCGGGTCAGCAGACTTTGAGAAGTCTCTGAAGAAATGAAAAAGGGATGGAGAGAATCAAAAGGATGAGCTCGTGGAGGTCTAGCGAGCTTCCTCCTCCCTGATGGAGAGACAGAACAGAGAGAGGAAGAAAATGCGGAGGGCTGGAAGTTTTAAAGCAGCCTCCTGGTCGTGTTGGAGCGGAGAAATGCAGCAGCAACAGCAGAGCAGCACACCTCCCTGCCTCGTCCTGCTCCCTCCTCCTCCTCCTCCTCACTCACTCACATCTCTCCCTCATGGCCCTTCACCCCCTTTTCCCCTCACCCATCTCTGAGCAGAGGGGAGGAGCGTCTGCCACATGTGACATTCCTGTGAGGGAGGGAGGAAGGAAAGAAAGAAAGAAAGAAGAAACAAAATCAAAGAAAAACATTTTACTCTGGTTTGCAGTTTGTTCACAGACGTTTCTGCAGGACCAGAGAATGATTTCTGATCAACTACAGTGAATGAAACAGTGAGGAAATGAAAAGATAGAAAACAGAACCTGGACTGAAACACATTCAAAGAGCTTGAGGCTTCACATGTCATCAGAGTAGAAAAAGAGACTTTAACAACCCTTCTCTCCTCTTACTCGCCTAGAGCTGCAACTAAAGATTGTTTTCCTTGTCAATTAATCTGTCGATTATTTTCTAGATTACTTGTTTGGTCTTTAAAATGTCGATCACTGTTTCCCACAGCCCAAAATGCAACCTATCATCCTGACCAACAGTCTACAACCCAAATATATTCAGTTTACTGTCATAAAGGACTAAAGAAACCAGAAAATATTCACATTTAAGAAGCTGGAATGAGAGAATTTTAACATTTCTTTCCTAGAAAATGACTCAAAGCGTTTAATCGATTATGAAAATAGTTGACGTTTAATTTTCTGTCCATCTACTGATCGATTAATCAGCTAATGGTTGCAGCTGTTCTGTACTAGACGCTCAAGTGAAAACAGAAAAGTGAACAAACTCAAGACAAAAGGAGTGAAAATGATGTTAGCTGTGCAAACCTTCAGTCGTTTGAAAGACTTCTGTCACATCAAGGCCATTTTACACAAGATTTTCCCAATTCAACACATCCAGGGGTTTTGTTGGTGCAGCCTTACTCGGTCTGGTGTGACCAGTAACTTATGATGGTGTAAAAACAGACACAGAGAGCAGAGCAGAGAGAATGAAACTGGAACTTCTGAGTTTTGTTCCAGAAGTAGGAAAACCTACTTTAAAAATTCCACTGACATTTGTAATAATGCAAATAACTAAACATCCAACTCTGGAACAAATCTGTTCTGTTGTTGAGACTGAGTTTCTGTTAATGTGAGACAGGACAGAGCGGAACAATGTAGACTTTTTTAGACAGCGGAGATTAAAGTTTAAGAGACGGAAAATTTACTTTAGACGAGAGTGTTTGTGAATATCACTGATATGGAGGGAATCAAGTACTTTTTCCTATGCTAGAAAAGTGTTTTTGAACAGTTTTAACTTAAAATTTTACAGGTTTCCCCTTCTAGTCGTCTCAGAATATGGAAAGTAATCTCCAGGAACATGCTGCCTGCCATTGAAAGACTCACTTTAGTTACACTTTGTTAGTAAGACCTTGTATTATTTACCCGCTCAGGCTGCAACGTCACCTTCAGATTTGTCCAGAATCCAGTCGTAAAAAACATCTAACATGCTTGATAGGCCATTGAGACGGCTCCGACTGGTCTGACACTCAGTTTAGAGGCAAGAGATTTGACATGTCCTAACAGTCAAAGCCAGTGCAGACTCTCCAAGATCTTAAAAGCCAATGCGTCACGGCCAAATGTAGGGCCTTAAATCATGAAGTGTGTTCCTGGACTCCATTAAATTTTATTCACTAAAAGAGGCTTGTAAAACATGTATGTAAAGTTTAAACCATCTGATATCAAAAAGCTGTGAACACAACTGTCTTGAGTGAGATTATACAGTAATATTTAGATGAAGAAATTGTATTACGTAACAGATTGTGATCTTCATATCGGTCACCAGAGGGTCAAAAAAACATTACCTCAATCTGAAAAACTGTGAGCAGATGTTGAGAATTGATGTATTTATTCCTGAGTGAGGAAACTGAGTCATGTTCTTAAGTCAATAGAGAGACTTTGCTCGATCATCTCGCCTCCGACAGATGACAGACAGTTTTTTTTTGCTGTGTTAACGTTGTGGCTCCAGGGATGGCGATGTCAGCCACCTCTTTGGTCAAGACTGAAATATCTCAACAACAATAACATGGATTGGCATGAAATTTGGTGCAGACATTCATGTCCTCCAGAAGACGAATCCCACTGACTTTGGTGATCCTCTGCCTTTTCCTCTAGCGCCAACATGAGGTTGAATTTGTGACTTTGTCCAATAGAAACTGGAAATCTGCTCCAGAAGTAAGAAAACCTCATTCAAAATCACACTGACATGCATAAAATAACTAAAAAATGCAGCCTCAGATCAGAATCTTTCTCAACAGCATGCCGTGTTGGCTCGCCTCGTATGTTTAGATAAGGACGGGAGTTTCTTGAAAATATGATATATCATTGTTTATATAATATTTCTGTTTTTTAGCAGCCTTTAATTAACACCATAAGCCCCAACTGTTGCAGGTTAAAGGTCATGGCTTGACAGAAGAGACGGAGGCAAGTCCATGAGCGAGTCATGTGTGTGTGGTTAGTTCAGACGTGTCTGTAATAACATAGAACATGACATAAGGAGCCTTTTACATTTTAATGGAAGCTGTGGTTTTCTCTGTGGTCTCTAATTTCTTGTGTAATAACTGAAAGTAAAAGAAATAAACTGAAAGAAAGATAATAAAAGAAAGATCATAAAAGTAAAACCGTATTTTTTGAGATTAAAAATATCTTTGAAGACGTTCAAGAGGAGAAGAACATGATTGGACTGACAGCAAAACATTTGTAACTAATGATTCTTTTCATTATTGATTAATCTGAAGTTTATTTTCTCGATTTTTTTTGTCTATAAAGGGACAGAAAATAACAGTTTCCCAGAGCCCAAAAACATGTTCTTGATTGTCTGGTTTTGGCCAACCTACAATAAAACCCCAAAACATTCAGTAAAGTATTCATGGGGAGTTTTTCCTCGCCGCTGTCACCACGTGCTTGCTCATGGGGGGATTGTTGGGTCTCTGTAAATGAAAGAGTGCGGTTTTGACTTTCTTAACTTCTATTGTGATTTGGTGCTATATAAATAAAACTGAATTGACTTGAATTGAGTTTACAATGATATAACAACAGAAATAAGCAGCAGATCTTCTAACTGGTGATACTGGAACCAGCAAATATTTGACGTTTTTGCTTGAACAATGACTGAAACTATTAATCGATTATCAAAATAGTTGCCAGCACCATCTTCAGGCTACTATTATATTTACTTCACCACAACCAACAGTTTGCATTTCTTTACAGTGAGCATTACAGCCTCACAGAGGTTTATCAATTAAGAATCAAATCTGATCAGATACCTTTGAGACATTGATCGCTCTTGTTGTTTATGGTTTTATGATCTTAATTCCTGCAGAGAAGAACAGAAGAACTCTTGCTGTGAGTCACTTGTCAACCAGATCATTCGAGGTTTATCACACATGCTTCATGGAAAAATCCAGTAGATGTTGACTCATGTCATCTCTCGCTCGCTCTCATTATTTTGGTTTTGCCTTTTTTTAGATGAGGTTTCTTTGTGTTTACACACATGTGTGTGAGAGACAATAGCAACCTTTATCTCCCGTTTCGTCCACACTGCTACTTTGTTTTGCCTCCATCTGTTTCCAATACTTCATTGATAAAGGTGGTTTCAGATTTGTTTGGTTTAACCAGCCTGCCAGGAAAAAAAATCCCAACAGCAGCTGATAAAACTTGACATTTCATCCTCTTAAAGTTTAGTTTGGATGCTACTTTTTGAGTTAATAAATTTCAGAATTTGTGGCACTTGAGGACAATATAATGCAAAATGTGCTGTTTTTCTCCTGTGACATTTACTCTTCTTTGTTTTTCCATTCTGTCATTAATATCTTGAGCTTGTGAAACGGTTCGTGAATGTGCAATAAAGTTTTGCAGCTGTTGAAATATTTTGTGCATCTGTGAAAAAGTTCTGTGCGCACAGATATAATTTGCACATGTGTAAAAAAAAGTTTTTGTAGATGTGGAAATATTTTGTGCATGTGTATTTAAAATTTGTGCATGAATATTTCCAACAGTGAGAGGCGGACACACAAATTTCCTACCTGTGTGTGCAACACTGCAGTTACAAGCTACAAACTACAAGTTGTGAGTATGAACTTTGACCCTGTTTTTAACAGCTGATTCTGATTGGTCAAACGCAAAATCAATCTGTCCAATCAGAGGGCAGATGGTTGCATTGTATTTATCCCCCTGCAGGTCCTGAAAGATGGACGACGGTGCGGCTCTCCCGCGACCCAGGTGGGTTTAATTGTACTTAAAGGTGCTGTAGATATTAATGGTGAATATTTAATGTTGTGTATTTAGCTTGTAGTTAGTTTGCTGTTATTGTAAAGCAACACAGTTGTCCAAATATATATTTTTCGGTCAGGAAGGCTGATTTATGTACCCAGAATAGAACAGTAATGTAGCTTTAGGATGTTAACAAATGTCTGCTAGTGTTACCGAGGTAGCAGCATCAATAATGGCGGGAACTTTTCAAGCTGAAGGAATGATGATAACCAAGAATGATGATATGTTGCATAATTACACATAGTTAAAGATCTTCTTTGTATTTACAATTTTGTGGATTTAGGACAGTTTAGCTCCTGTGGGATTACAGAAGCTTCATTCTTCTAGTAGTATCGGGTTCATATTGATTTGCTTACCAAGATAAAGTTAGCATTAGCTATTAGCTCAGGTAAAGTTGATGGTAACAGTAAGTCACTAAATTAGCAGGAAGTTGATTAAATTTTCTGCGCTGTGATTGGTTTGCATTTTAATCTTATTCTGTTTGTTATTCTGTTGTTGAGCCGATGGTGAATTCATCGCTGTGGGTGTTTCTACGAGCCGATGTAGGCCACATAGGCGGCCGTCAAGGGCACCAAATGAGGGTGGAGGCACCAGATGAGTGGGAAGTGGGGTTGTTTGGAAATACGTAGCGTACATGTTCTCCCTTCTTAACATTTTTCCTGTCTTTTCCTATTAACTTGCATGGATTTTCATCAGTTTTGATTTTCCAAAGCCTTACTGTTCAGTCAGTTTTCACACGACAGCCACCAAACTTCATGTGTTACCTCATGTAGAAATGTCACTAAACACTCATTGAATGGCACCTTGACCCCCTCTTGCCTTTTTGTCTGGAGGACGGGGAAGACTTTGTTTGGGCTTGAGGAACCATTGCGGCAGTTGATTTTAGCGTGAATTCATATCTGAAGTTCTTGGACTGGAGGTTGGGCTCTGATCTAAAACCTCGCCTGGGGCACCAACATAGTCCGAGCCAGCCCTGGATCCTGCTCAGTTGGTTGTTGGTCAGAAATGAAGGGAAATACCAACAGATGTGGAGAGGAAATGCTACAACCAACGACTAGAGAGACAATTCCAAAGCTGCTGCATATGGAGGCTCATATATGAGGGATGATACCCAGATAACAGCTGACCTGCCAGAAACAGCAGAGGATAACAGACAGTATGTATTATATGATGAGTATCATATCCAGAGTGTCACAGAAAGCAGTTCCAGCTGTATGAGGATGTAGCTTCCATTTCAATTGTAAATAGTTTAAGGTGCTTTATACTTATGGACGTTTTATTTGCTATGTAATATTTCTTGTGCTATTGTTTCTTTTACAATAACGTGAATTGTTTCTGAACAAATACATGTTTGTTACATCATTGTACCTTAATCTATTTTCACAAGGCCCTCACCTTCATTTAGACTAATGCTATGAACAAATCAATCAACAGTTAATCATCACATACAGTCTTTAACAAGCTAAACAATATGAGTTATGACTTTTTAGAGTTGTAAGAATTTATTTGGCTCAAGAATAAATGTAAACAGAAGGTTGGATTACAAGTGACAAATATAAATGAACAGCTATATAGAGGCATATTTAATATGGCAGATATGTAGTTTGATGTGTTTACTGTGGATCCTTCATCTGATGAAGGGGCATCCACTGTTTCTGTGGCCTCTAGAAATAAATACAATTAAAAACCTCAAATACTCCACATATTGAATCCTTACATGCAAAGAGAGAGAGAGAGAGAGAAAAAAAAGTTACTGTTTGGAAACATTAATAATACACAGATGTGGCCTGTAACGCTTTGAAATACTTTTCTGTTTTCAGAAAGCAGCAATGACAATTTGACCAGAACTGACGCTCACGCCAAGCAGATTAACTGGATGAACGATATTCATAATTGGTATGTATGACTTCAGTGTAACAATCACCTCTTGTCACGATGAGCAGCAGGAACGGACCCAAACGGAGAGACCGAAGGCGAAGCAGGTCTGAAGAAAAACTCTTTATTTAGCAACAAAAACAAAAGCTGACGGAACAGCAAACAGGAGTGCAGGCAGGGAGACTACCAGTGTCGGGGTTGTTACTCAAAAAATGTAATGTATTACACATTACTCGTTACTTTTTTAAAAAGTAATACATTACTTTACTTAATAACTACCTGTGAAAGGTAATTAATTACACTACTCGTTACATTACTTTTGCATTAACGCCTGACATGCATTGTTGTGTAATTTCCAGTTACCAATATAACGTTAAACCTTACAGTAGGGATGTGAAGAGAGCCCAGTATTTGTATTTGTATCTGTATTTGTTGAGGCAGTAAAATGATTTGTATTTGTATTTGAATAAAAGTGGACAGAGGCTTAAAAATCCTGTTTTTGTTTTTATTAGGCTTTTAATTTTAGAAAATTGTTACAATAAGTGCTCATGAAGCGTGTGTCAGTAGTTCAGCTTTATCTCTGGGGAACACCCCCAACTCTGGAAGTGATGTCCAAATTAGGAAATGTGCGTCATGTAACAGGTGGATGTGACTCCCCTCACTGAGACCTACTGATCAGAGCAGAGCAGAGGAGAGACACTGAGATAGTGATGTAAATGACCTGCATGCTGGTATTTGACATGGTTTATTTTTCTTCCTGAAAACAAATAATTTTTGAAATATTTGTATGAAACAAATATTCGTAAAAAGAACCCCACTATTTGTGCTTTGCCGAATAATGTATTTGTATTCAGGCACACCCCTACTTTACATATGCCCACATATTGGAGCAAATCCCTATCTTAATAAGGAGGACATACAAAAGAAAAAGTTTTCCTGTCTGATGATGGTGGCTGTCCGTTCCCTGTTATCGGTATTTTGCTAAGAATGTTTCTGAAACAGGCAGCATTTCCTCTATTATGTACGATGCTACAAGCCGATTCATTTCTGCTTTTGTTAACGTTACCTGTTGAAAAATCAAGCTTTGGCTGCTTGGTTGGGGTCGGCATACACTCAGCTTGAGCATCACTCTGGGTCCGGGAGTCTTTGGCTACTAGCTTTGTGTTAGCATGTTGCCTTTGCAGGTGCTGCTGTGTGATGTTGTGTTCACAGCAGTGGATAATTGTTTCTGGCCTGGACACAGTTTGCACTTTACCGTCACATTCTTGTCCTTTCGCGTAACAAATTCGAAGTAGTGTGCATACCTCCGCCACTCAAAAGTTGTAGACCGCTCTGCCATTTTTGTCTTTTCTCCCACACGTGTGTATCTGTGTGTCAGAACCATAGACTGTATAAAAATATGGACGTAGTTACTGTGACGTCACCTGTTGGTTTCTGAAGAGCGGTTTTGAAGCTCAAAGTGAGCCGCTCCGGCTGTCGCCAACTTGGCAGTACGTGACTCTGTGTAACTCCCAGCCAATCAAAAATGGGCAAAGAGGCGGGCTGAATGGCTGAAACAAGCCACCTAGAGGCATAAACATGTTTATTTCTGCTGTAAAGTTGGACATTTTAACATGAGGGTCTATGGGGATTGACTCGCTTTTGGAGCCTCAAGTGGCCATTCAAGGAACTGCAGTTTTTGGCACTTCTGCAGTGGCCTCATTTGTCAGCCCCGGAGTTTGCAGCTTGGTCTGAACTCAAGCCAAAGTCACGTCATGAGAGGTCAGTCGATTGTTGCGCAAGCGTGCATGAAAGGCACCTTTGATTATTTTTTAATGCAGATAATTGAAGAACCTGTGTAACGCAAGTAACGACAGAATTTTTTGATTAGTGACTCTAATGTGATTACTGAATGTAGGAACAGTAACATGTTACATTACTGTGTTACAGACACCCAACACTGGTGACAACAACAGAACAAATGATCCAACAAAGACTGAACAGAAAACCACGACTTAAAAACTTTGGCTGCATTTATACTGCATGTCTTGATGCCCAGTTCCGATTTTCTGCCTATATGCCAATTTTTCTGACCTCCTGTTTACATCTACTTTTACAAGTGACTGATATCCGATACCTTTGTTTACACTTGCTTAACACTTGAAACAACCCGCATGCATAAACAAGGGTTTGCTTACCGAAAAGGTACATGAAAATAACGTTATACGTCATTAAAATGTGAAAAAGTATAAGATGGTCGCATTTTCAATGATGTGTGAATCTCAACAACAGAGAATATCCGATCTGTCCGTTTAGATGACAGTCGCATTGGCAGATATCTGATTACTATCAGATTTATTTCCCAAAACGGATCTGAGAATATCTGATTCCATGTGCTTTTTTTCCTGTTTACACGTTCATAATAATACATATCCGATCTGTGCCACATGTGAGCAAAAAATCAGAATTGGATCACTTGTACCAGGCAGTGTAAACGTGGCCTAACTGAACTAACGAGGAGACGAGGTGCAGGAGGGGAGATGGGTGGAGAACTCAGGAGAGGTGAAGTGAGGTGATGAAACAGGGGAACAGGCAGGGAGCCGATTGGCTGACGAGTCTAGACGCAGGGCAGGTGTGGAGAGAAAAACAGACCAGCGAGGAACTGCAGGGACACAGCAGGGAAACACAGAACAAACTGAAAACCAAAACCCAAAAAACACACAAACCTCTCGATACAACCGTCCAAGAATAACCATGATCCCAAACCAAAGTACACGACACCCTGACTAACCGACAGAGACAGTTCCTCTAAACCTACCACACAAATCATGTCAACAAGCAAAAACCATATGACCAAAAAGGACTGGACAACAGAAGTGTAACACAGGAAACCACAAAGAGCACAAAAACACAAAAAAACAAACAGAAAGTCCTGGCAGGGCACAGCAGTGGAGTCAGTGATACGTGTTCATGCCTCCTGCTGATGATCTGTGTGTTTACGATGGCTCCTGACTGGTCGAGGCTGGTACAGCAGACTGTAAACCAGGCTGATGTGGATCATCTGGTCTTCTGTAGTTGTACGTTACGTGTAATGATCGTTCGTTCGTTCGTTTCTTCTTGAGGTGTGTTTTGTTCTTATGTTAACTTTAACTTGTGGCATATGTTTTTGTTGTATGTATGTTTTTATGGTCTTAATTTTAAGTTTTTATTCCTGTGAAACACTTTGTGAACTTTATTTCTGTGAAAGGTGCAATACTAAATAAACTTATTATTATTATTCTGGATCAAAGTTGTGGCATCCTAGACCCTGATAACACTCATTTTATCACCACGGCCCTCTGAACAAGTCTGCTCTTGCCCTGTAAAGCATTTTTTCCAGCCTAATGGTCTTTGCACACCAAGTCCGTTTTTGTTGTATGCGTTTTTTTAATCCGTCATCTGACAAAAATCGTTACGCACACTGAGTCCGATGCGTTTTATTACTATATTCATTGCGAAAATTCAAAATGGAGTCATCAAGCAGTGAAGGTCTTTGCACACCAGGTCTGTTTTTTTCTTCCGAAATTGTCGCACGTTAAAAAAATAAATACGACGTGACGTTGTGTCAATCACGTTTACACACCGACTCCGACAGTTTCGTCCGTCATTAAAGTTTTCGAAGCAGGTTCGATTTTCCGCGGTTTTTTTTTAGCATCCGTCAAAAGCCTTTACAGAGTTTTTTGACCACTCAGAGCCACCGTACACGCAAACAACACAGCCTGGAAACACTGATACTATCAGCTCCAGCAGAGAAGTTAAACACAGACTGATCACAGGACAACTATTGATCATGATCTTGTCTGTATGTTGCAGCGTTTTGAGGCTGTGCCCTGAATATCTGCGGATCCAGTCAAAAGGCTGATCACCGGTGATCACCTGTGATCAGGTGTGTGTGTGTGTGTGCTGCCAGCCGCTGTTCAGGATCAATTGGATCGTGGAAATTGGTGGTCTTCTTTTTACTGTGTGGTTCTCTCTTTTTCTTTCAAGAACTTAGAGGACCACAAGATGTTCACAACTGTAATACGAGACAAATGTTTACACCGCACAACGTGATTTAGCCAAGTAGAACGTGTTCCTGGATCAACATCCACATTGCGGTCCTGGATCAACATTGTGAGAGAATGACAGGAGCAGCACACTGATGATGTCAGAGGGCTGTGATTGGTTGATCACAATGTTGATCCAGGACCACAATGTGGATGTTGATCCAGGAACAATTTCTACTTGGCTAAATCACATTGTGCTGTTTACACCTCCCAGTGATCCGTACTGGACTCTGTCAGTTTTCTATTAGATCTATTTGGGGGCTCAGCTGTGGAACAGTTACATCAAAATTGCATTTCAGTTTATTTCTCTCAAGAATTTAAAATATAAGCTCAGGACTTGTCTGATAAACCAAACTTGACTATTCAAACTGATCATATCTGATAATAATTGGCTTCTCTCTCTCTGTCTGTCATAAGGAGTTGACTTAACACAAGTGTGCTTCAGTAAGCGCGCATACACACACCCTCATTATATTTTATTTATTTTATGTCTTTGTTTGATTTTTGCTGTTTACTTTATGTTTGCTTTTTGATTCTCGGGTTGCTTTTTGCGGATCACATGACTTTTTGTATTTGCTTATGAAACGTAATGAGGTGAGATTCCTTCAATAAGCCTCTACTGGTTATAAATCTCACCTGCACAGTTTATTTCTTCTCTTTTGTTGTTGTGTTTATGCTGCTTTGTTTTACTGTGCGAATAAATGAATTTAAAAAGTTTAGTCTTTGGCCTCTTTCAGTATGTGAAATATGAGGATGACAACTTAACCAGCAAATGTGTGCTATTATAAGGTCACACAAAGCTGCAGATATGTCTGCTAATACAGAGCTGCTTCTCATGGATGTATTTAGCAACTATACACAAAGTGACTTATTTAATTATTGGCACAAAGAAGACGGGATATATTAAAAGAGATGTTAGAAATAAGGCAGCTCAACACATTATAATCATACAATTACGTCAACTGCTGATCCATCTGGGGATGCAATGAGCTCAGGGCAGTTTCTCTCAGACGCATGTTTTAACGGTTGCCTAGCAATGCTTACATTATTAAATCAACATGCTACAGCAGAGCGACAGTATGTATGTAACACTGCCGAGCGACTGGTTTGCCTTCTACATTTTGACACGTGTGCAAATTAAACTTTTTCACACATGCACAAAATATTTCTACAGCTGCAAAACTTTATTACACATTCACAAACCGTTTCACAATCTCAAAATATGAATGATCCTTTTTTTTTAATGATTTATTAAAACTAAATACTTCATTGATTTGTCTTATCCAACATAATGGATGGACATGTTGAAGAGTTGAGATTCCTCTGACATCTGAGGATAAGATTATGTGCTAAATTACATACAGATGTGCTCAGGCTTGTGTTTGCATATGTGTGTGTGTGTGTGTGTGTGTGTGTGTGTGAGTGTGTGCGGAAGAGAGACTTCGAGAACAAAGATTAAAGCAGAGAGAGATGTTCTTTTGAAATACTTTTAGTATGAGTTTAACTTGGCCAAAAAAGTGTTGGAAGGAGTTTGAACCAGGTGGGATGTCCACTGCAGACCATCTGGTCATTACTATTTCTCTTACACACACAAACACAAACACACACAGGTTTGCGCAACTATCCTTGTTAGGACATTGTAATGACTCATTGACTTCCTTTCATTGTAGACAGCCTAACCAGAACCTCACAAATGATGTTTTGTCTCATTAAGACCAGGCTTTGGTCCCCATGAGGACTACTGGACTACAGGGTCAGTGTTTAAGATCCCAGTGGGGTAACAAACACACACACACACACACACACACACACTCTTGTGAAATATTTCAACATCTACTGGATGAACTGACACACAGTTTTGTACAGATGTTCATGGTGCCCAAATGATAAACCATAAAGATTCTGGCGATCCTCTGATTTTCCCTCCAGCACCACCTGATCAGATACCTTTCTGAGGTCGACATTTGTGATTTATGTGTGAAATATCACAACAATCGTTGGACAGATTAACATTAAATTTGTTTCAGACGTTCATGTTCACCTCAGGATGAACCGTAATAACTTTGGTGATCCCTTAACTTTTTATTTAGCGCCATTGTCAGGTCAGATATTTTGGTTTATAACTAAATTCTTCCTAAACTGATGACTAGAGCTGCAGATCAGATCAGTCAAGTAATTGATCTGTTGATCGGCCAAAAATTAATCAGCAACTATTTTGATATTCGATTAATAGTTTTAGTCAATTTTCAAGCAAAAATACCAAACGTTTGATGGTTTCAGGTTTTTAAATGTGAGAATTTGCTGCTTTTCCTTGTCTTACATTATAGAATATCTATTTCGGACTGTTAGACGGACAAAACAAGACATTTAATGACGTCACTTTGAGTTTAGGAAAGTATGATGCTTTTTTAACTATTTTCTGAGGTTTTACAGATCAAACAATTATTGATTGATCAAAAAAATAATCAGGAGGTTAATCAATAATGAAAATAGTTGTTAGTTGCAGCCCCACTAATGACATTCCCATCAGCCTCAGCTGCACCCTAACATGCTAATCTAAGATGCTAAACATGGTAGACATCACACCTACTAAACATCAGCATGTTAGCATCATAACTGTGAACATCTTAGCATGCTTGTTACGTTCACTGACTTTTCTCCCAGCCTCTTTTTTTGGGGGGGGGGGGGAGCTTTCTGCCTGCTTGGATTGCCTGCACCTGAACTGCATCTGATCATCAGTGGAGCTGTATATCAACCCCCCCACCCCCCCGAACCAGTGCTTCTGCCTGTTTTGCCACTAGGCTGCTGGTTGGGCTGGTGCTGTCGAGTTTTTGCTGTTCATATTCTGTGTTGCTGTTGATAGAGCTCTGTGTAACTTGTAGATGGTTTTCAGGAAGCCTTGTAGGGGTTTTCTGCCTTTTTATTTTGCTCTCCTTTTTTCTCCCGTTTTGTGGCTAGCCAGGGAGCGTAGCGTTGTCTTTTTGCCCCATTCTGTAGCCCAAGTGAGACTTTTCTTTTCTTTTCTAGTTAGAGTGGGATTTTGTTTATTGTTTTGGCCTTGGAGACCCTGATGCATAAGTTACTTCCTTTTTTTTTTTTTTTTTTTTACTATATCAGTCGGTTTATCTGTTAATAATCCTTTTTGTTAATAAATGGTTCTCCCTGTTATACTTTGCAATTGTTTTAGTGGCCTTTTTCTTACCATTTTTACAAAGGGCTTTCAGTCACCTGATTATGTTACTCCTTGTGTTCCCCCTAGATATTTGAGGTCGTAACAATGCTGAATGTTAGCATTTAGCTGCTGTGCTTCACAGAGCTGCTAACATGTCTGTAGACTCTGAGTCTTGTGTGACCCTCAGTCTTAATTTTCTAGTTTCTCATCCTGACTGAAACCTCAGGAATCGGCTGCTTTTTAGTCATAAAACTAACACATTTTCTGCACAATGTCTTTGCATGAGAAGTAAAAAGTATAAGAAATACAATAAACCTGTATTTCTATGCCTACATGTTATTATCTCCTACTTGCACCCTATCCAGCTTACACTTGACAAAATACTAATATCCAATATATTCTACCTGGATCAAGAAGGTGTATTTTCTGTTCACCAAACAGCCAACATTGTCCTATCAGCAGGAAGAACCCTGTCAGGTTCCTTTCACCTCATTAAATCATAACATGAACGTGTGTCTATTATTTCTTGTGACTATTAAAGCAAAAACATTGACCAAAGTCATAATTTTACATCATAATACATCCCCATGATTTGAGCATGAAGCTGTAACTGCACAACGTTATCTCGAGGCTGTGGAAGAATAATTTCCTTGTGTAAACAGTCGTGTCGGTGTCAGCACGGGGGCAGCGTGCAGAGTGATGTCATTTAGAGTCACGGACGGGTCAGCGATCACGATATTTGATTACCGGCCGATGAGCACGTACGATATTTGAATGATTTGCCTGTAACTTTTGATTATTAAAGGCCACCGGTATTCTTTTTGTTTTCAGTTGTAGAGAGGTGTGAGACTCCATTGTTTCTAAATTGAATCATATTTGGATCGTTGCCAAAGTGTTCAAGGTCACGAATGATGTCATTATGGGAGGAGTTTTACTGGAAGTGATGGAGAGATGAGACTTAGCGACAATGGAAGAAAACCCTGAGATTTAGTGAAATGAGGAGGAGCCCTCACTAGGAGGAGTTATGAAGAGTATATAAGACGATGTTTTGTGATCTTGCATTAGGTTTTTCATCCATGGACGAAGCTTCGCTTTACTTGTATTGCAGTTGATGCTTTTACATTGAACTCTGCTTGTTTCAGTGTGTTTCTTTGAGTTTGGATCTTTTTGATTTTTTTTTGGAACACATATCTTGTGGGAGACTTGAAGATTTATTGGCTCATCTGAAGATTTTCCACCACACAGCCACAAATGGAAAATCACAGTTTAGGAATAAATATTGAAAGATGTGTTTGTGTAGAGATTCATACACATGCTTATATTCTGATTTAAAAGGTGTTTCTGGCATTATGTGAAGGTCAAACAGACTCACTCTCAATGTATTTTAAGCAGCAAAGAACAAACAAGAAGATTTTCAGTATAAATGTTTATCAAAATAAGTTATAGCATAATTACATTAGAAAATATTTAGCATTTTTATCCATTTTCATTATTTAAACTCAGTCCTGTTTGGCACATTAACAGCTCTCCTGTAAGTGTTAATAATAGTTTTGCTTCAGTACATGTTGGTCCGTAATGTTCTCAGTGCATCATGTGTAATAATGGTGAAAAGGCACCAGAGGCAGAGGTGCAAACAGCTGGAGTGGCGTGCGCTGCTGGCAGTAAAGAGGACTGTAGGTCAGAGACGAGCAGACTGCAGGATGTGATGCGAAGCCAAACTGCTGCTGCTGCTCCTCCTCCGCCTCCCTCCCCAACTGCCGCTCCTTCTTCCACTTAGTGCGTCTGTTCTGAAACCAGATCTTGACCTGAGTCTCGGAGAGGCGGAGGGCCGAGGCGATGGCGTGCCGCTCCAGCACCGACAGGTAGTGGCACCTCTGGAAGCTGTGCTCCAGCATCTGCAGCTGCTCCAAGGAGAAGGCGGTGCGGATCCGTCTGCTTTTGCCCTTTGACCCCTGACGCTTCTCCGGACCTGAAGCTGCCTCCTCCGGGCTTCCACCTGCTGGAGGAGGATGCTGCTTCTCTCTGAGTTCATCTCTGACAGTAGAAGCTCCTAAAAGAAAACAAAGTCATGAATGAATCAATTCATAAACTCATACAAGTAAATTAACAGCTGAGAAAAGCTAAATCTATAAAAATACTCCACATAAGTAAAAGTCCTGCATTCAAAGGTTGTATAGATGTTTATACAGCAGTCAATGTTACATTATCAGGCTGAATATTACAGCTTTAATGTTGTAGCAGGTCATGGTGAAACTAAATTACTTTATATTTGGACCTATCGTCTATAAAATGCATCATTTTGTACGTAAAATCTAGATAAGTGGAGTAAAAAGTACAATATTTCCCTCAGAAATGTGATGAAATATCTGTTTAATACGCTACAACAAGCACAAATAACTCAAAATTGCATTTGAGAGCAGGATTTGACTAACAGCAACACAAACAGGTTGTTTTTTAAGCTTGAAACAGTTTGATTCTTACCTGCAGCTGCTGCATCATCTGCACTGATAATTTTCCTTGTAAATTTTGTGGGGTCCAGAATATCCTCCACAGAAAACGGTGTTCTGTGGATAAGCGGTAGTTTGGCTGCAACTGGCTGCATGTCAGCTCGCTGTGGGGCCGATGAGGACGCAGGTATCAGTGTCCCTGCCTGCGCTCCTCTGGGGGTTTATATATGCGGCTTCTGCACACGCCGCCACATTTACATTTCATTCAAAAAGTGACCCAAACGAAGCGATGCGTCTTTCAGGAACAATCAGCAGCCTCTGTGCTTCCTGTGCGGACACGCTCCGGCCCCGTGAGACCCCCCAAAAATGTAAATGATGCGCTCTCAGCTGGGGGGCATCGAGCCTGTTATTTATTGCCGGGCATCTGGTTAAAATGTGCCCCCTTTCTCATCCTCCGTGTTCCTTATTGTGCTTTAGCTTGTCATTATTTGCAAATGTGAGATTTTACGCTGGTAGGACACGTGAACGCCGGTTGTGATGCTAATTGATGGACTCATCAAAGGGAAAGTCTGCGCCTTTTTGTCTCCTGTGTGCCAGTTTCCATAGCGCCGTTTGTCATGTTGAGTGAGCTTTGGTTTAATTAGAAGCCCACTTACAACTTTATGAGAGCTGTTGACCATCTGATCACTGCAGCAGCTCAGCTCTGCTGGCGGAGACACACAGAAGGAAAATCAGATAAAAGGTTAATAATTTTACACATAACCTCTTCAGTGAATCACTGCTGAAACAATGACCGGACTAATCAATTCATTGTTGGTTCCAGCTTCACAAATTTTCAGTTTTTCTGTCATTAAGTTAATTAAAACTGAATATATTTGGTTTTATGAATGTTTAAAGTGACAAAACAAATAGTTTAAAGAGTCACTCTGAGCTTTGGTTACTTCATACATTTACAATTATTGACAAGAGTTCAGCACTAAAGTTGTGGTTATATTACAACCAAACATAAAGAAAAGCAACAATTTAATGTCTTTATGTGACTGTGGAGTGTTTATATTCATGCAGGTGGATCCATCCTTCCTTCCATCCATCCATCCATCCATCCATCCTTCCTTCCATCCATCGTTCCTTCCATCCATCTATCCATCCGTCCTTCCATCCATCGATCTGTCCTTCCATCCATCTATCCTTCCGTCCTTCCATCCATCCATCTATCTTTCCAGCCATCCATCCATCCTTCCATCCATCCATCCGTCCTTCCATCCATCCATCTATCTTTCCATCCATCCATCCATCCATCTATCTTTTCATCCATCCATCTATCTTTCCATCCATCCATCCATCCATCCGTCCATCTATCTTTCCATCCATCCATCCGTCCTTCCATCCATCCATCTTTCCATCCATCTTTCCATCCATCCATCCATCCATCCATCTATCTTTCCATCCATCCATCCATCCATCCATCCTTCCATCCATCCATCCATCCATCCATCCGTCCATCTATCTTTCCATCCATCCATCCGTCCTTCCATCCATCCATCCATCCATCCATCCTTCCATCCATCCATCCATCCATCCATCCATCCGTCCTTCCATCCATCCATCTCAACTATTAATGTTATTATTTTAAGAAGAGGGCAGGTATTATAAGGTTTTTTCTTCTCCCTTCTCCTTTTTTGTGTAAAAAATCTTGTTTTTTAGGTATACACTGAAGTGATTGAAAAAAGAAAAGAAAGAAAAGACAAACAGCTGAAGCAAAAAGAGATATTTGATGTTTTCCCTCCCTGATGAACCATTTCATCAAGCAAACTGTGACCTTACTGTCAACCACAGTTTATTCCAACTCTCAGGACTTTATTAAATTCTACTGTAGATCCCAAAGATAACAAATATGTCAATTTTGGGGGTTAAAGTGTATAAAATGTTCCACAAGACATCAAGAACATTTCATTTTGGAGGACTGGTGCAGCCATAAAAAGATGTTTTGATTATTTCACTCAGCGTTAACATCATAAAGCTTCAATTAAAATGCTGTAACAGCTAATACAGAACATGTACGATACTATCAGACAAAGTTGAATAAAATACATTTTCCAACCTTAAAACTACATAAAGAAACTGGATGTTTTTAAGGAAACAAGATGAAGTAAAAACTGTACAAATAGTAAGAGCCAGAGAGATGATTTAGAGCATTAACAAGGATTATTTTGAGCTTTATAGAGAATTAAACTGTTTTCTGTGACAAGAAATAGATCTTCAATATACAAAATGCACATCTAAAAGGACTAAAAATAACTTTCCTCCACATGTGTTCATGTTTAACCGGCTGCATCCACAGTTTTAGCTTCATTAACATTAAAAGACCCGTAACAGTCGAATCTTTAAATCCACATTATCAGTTATAGTCTCCTAATACCCAGAGTGACCGTTCCTCACAAAGGGAGGGAGGGTTTCAGAGTCGGGGGGGGGTTAAATGATCATGTGGAGGTGAGTCATGAAGGTGGCAGCTGCTGGTTTGCTCCCAGCTACAGACACCTACAGAGCAACTGGTATTGAAAAGACACGAGCGGCCGGCCCATCAGGACAATTAGCAGATGTCACCGGTAGGCTTGACCCTCGCTGACCCGGCGGCTTTGTGTGACAGGAAGAGGAGAAACACATCGATTCAGATGAAGAAATGATGAGGAGAGATACTGTAAGTTGGAGCAGGTGGGATAAGAGAGAGAATATTTTTCTTATTTGTATTATTGTTTGGATCCAAACCAACAATGAACTGATCTACTAACAAGTATTGTGTGTGTATCTAAAGTCTGATATATCTTCTTCCTTTTTGTTGTACAAAAACTATTAAAACCACATCAGGGAGTCATACAGCTGCACTGGGTGACATGTTCCTTCATCATGAAGAGTTTGGTCACGTTAGTTTGTTTAGAAACGGCTTTAAAGACTAATAACAGCGTCATGTTTTCAGTCGGTGTGGATCATTGTTTCAAGTTTCTACATCACACTTGTGTCGGTTGAATACTGGACCACGATTGGCTCCAAACTAGTTGTGATGTCACAAATCCTGCTCACGTGTTAAACTGAGATTTAAGGTGAAAACAGAGAAACTTTTCCTCCTTCAGCTGATGAATCATTCTGCACAAACACGTCTTTGAGTGGACGGAGACTTTACATTTACATTAGCAGACTCTCAGACTTTAGCATCAAGGTCATAAAATCGACTCAAAAAAGAATAAATGACTAATAAATCATATATCATTGTAACCTTTGAGAGAAATGAAAGTAAAAACAGGTTGATTTTATCTCACAAATCACAAATTTGCCTCAAAGAGCTTCACCATCTGTACAACATACGACACCCTCTATATGATTCAGATCAGGAAAAACTAAACCCTTTATATTTTTATTGTACATTTCTATTTCCTTGATTTTTGCATATATTTTGATTGTTATGCACCACAACACCAAGGAAAATTGGCGGTAAACCTGTTTCTGATACTGGTTCTGATAAACACTTACATAGTAAATCTTTCCTTCTTTCTCTTTTGTCAGAATCAACAATCATTCCTCTCATTGATCATTTGTAAACGAAAATATTTCAGGCTCGACCTGCTTCATTAAAATCTGACACTCTGAAGTCATTGTAATAATCTCCCAAATCAAACAATGTTTATCTTGTGAATATGTTTGAAAGGATGAACTCTTCAATGAGCAACTAACAGCTTTGTTGCCTCCTAATAAACACAATGTTACACATGATTCAGGGATAAATATGCAAATATGTTCTTAATTTATTAAATGAAATATGTTATATGAAATATTGTTTAATTTATGTTATATACAGCAACATATTACTGTAACTAAAGGTTATAGAAAAGCAAATATCCTAAATTGACAATTATGCATTAAACCCAGTCCTGCAAGAGAGTATAAAGGGAAGTTAGCCAACCTGAGATGCTCATCGTATCAATAATTGATAGAAAAAATGACATGAGACAAACAATAAAGGTCAAAATCCACTGAATACAACTGAAAATATGGAAAAAAAAGAAACAGATTAAACAGGTAATATGTGATACTTTTTGTTGTAATGTTTATGTTTCAGAAGTTTATTAATGAAGAGAAGGAAATAGAATCAATTATCTATTAAAATATATTATTATTATGTGATGACTGTTATATTATTAAGAAATAATCAAAGAAAAAAGTTTCATGAATTCCTTTACGTATTCATAACTTCCTCCCACCATCCCGTCGTCACAGATGTGTCTCCACTGCCGGAGGAAAGAGGAGGAGAAAACACGACTATTATCTTCCAAACAATGGCTTCAAGGCATTTATTGCATCACCCAGGGGTGCTCTTAGCATTCCCCTGCTCTTTTGTGACACGTCTGCCGGCACACTTGCCTTTTGTGCTCAACGCATCTTTACTGGTGCAGGAACGACCCCACAAACCGTCTGAGCGTACGTCGGGGTGGTCTCATCTCACCACAAAGCTTCTCATTATGGTTCTTTACTTTGTAAACAGAGAGCTGATGTTAAAGAAGAGAAGAAGACATTTGCACATCAGAAAAAAAAAACCCTGATCAGGTGCTGGTTATAAATGTGAGGACGGTGATAAATACCGAATCCATGATTATTATGTAATCTGTCTACATTTAGTTACTTTTTCAAGCACATTTGGTGCAATTTACATTTAACAACAGTTGCTAGAAACTATGAACATAAAAACCTCATACTGAATTATTCTCATCTACAGCAGATCTGACTATAGACGAGTAAAAAGAGGGTTTTATTATTTGAACATCTGTTTCCATATACAGATGGTGTCATGGATTATAGGATTATAACTGTAGGTCTCTCTATTACATGTCCAAACATATTTCCGACACACAAAATAGGTTTTTTTTTCAAGCATTTCTCCAATTTTTGCTTTTTTTTTTGTGAATTACTGTATTTTATCTCCTCGAGACTCTTAACCCTCCTTTTTGTCCTCAGGTCAAATTTGACCCGTTTTCAAATGTTTTTTATATCAGAAATATGGATTTCTCTCATCTAATTGCCTGAAAATCACATGGATGGTTCCATACCACACACTTTGCAAGTAAAAGTAATGATCACTGCTTTCATTGAATTTTGGGGTGTTTTATTAAAATTTATATGGAGTCAAAATTGACCCGGGAGGACAAAAGCTGCATGGTCAACAGGAAGACAACAGGAGGGTTAAAGTTATTCAAATTAAACACAATAATGTGACGAGACGTCCCAGGTAGACTTTGCTTTATTTTAAAGTTGCAATGAAATGAAAAATGCCTTTTTAAACACTTTTAGATCACATCCTCGGTAATAATGTGAACATATTTAACAATATGTGCCAAAAAAATGCATCAAATTCCAAGCATGATTTTTTCCTGTAAAACAAAACATAACGTGCTCACGTAAGCTCGAACCAACCGATTTCAAACAATAATATCACTTTTAGCGGCACAGAGCAAAGATTCATTATGACACTTCCACTTATTAAGAAGTCAGAGGCCAAAAAGCTTTGGAACCACTGCTACAATATTCAACAAACATATTAAATAGAACTGATATGAAATGATTAGATTGTAGTCATTTTAAATGTGACTCTAATAAACGGCCTTTGACTCTACATATTTATAATGAAGCATAACCTCAAAGAGCAGTTAACTTCCTGGGCTTCATCTGGCCAAAACTTACATGAACAATCAAATAATTAAACAGAAATCTTGTGACTTGTGAATGTAGATTTTGGCAGCAAAAAAACCCCTCACAGAGTTCTTCTCCTGCTGTCACATCATGTGACAGCACACAGCGCCATAAATTCAGAGTCTGAGATGGATTTTCATTCTTTGGAATCTACTACGTTTTCAGGTTTCAGCCAGAACCGCTGTTTCTGGCTGCTTCAGAAGCTGCAGAGATCCCGACCACCAATCCGTCATCCTGAGAGGAAACGACGAGCGGATCTGCTTACAAATCCAAACAGCGACTCAGCTTCCGCAGAGCAAACCCAGACTTCCACCGTTACACCTAAACATTATGATTCTGTCTGACCGAGACATTTTAATTCAGTTTCCACCACAGTGAACATTTATCCAAAATGTTGTGAACTGTCACTCTGAAGTAAATTATGTTCATTCTCAGACACGAAACTTGTCATCAAATGACTCTTTGAGGTTATGCTTCATTATAAATATCTAGAGTCAAAGGCCTGTTCTTAGAGTCACATTTAAAATGACTACAATCTGATCATTTCATATCAGTTCCATTTAATGTGTTTGTTGAATATTGTAGCAGTGGTTCCAAACGTTTTTGGCCTCTGACCCTTTAAAGTCCAGATGAAACAGCATTTCGAGAGCATCTAATTTCCACATCGTGACGTATTTCCGACTGAAACAGGGACGTTACGTTGGGAGGATTTTGATTTGAACGTTGATATGTGGAAGAGTCATAATGAATCTTTGCTCTGTGCCACTAAAAGTTGTTTGATGGGTGGATGTTGTGATATTATTGGTTGGAATTGGTTGGTTCAATCCTTTTACAGGAAGAAATTATGCTTGGAATTTGATGCAAGAATACAAAGAAATAGATTTTTTTGTATTTTTTGGGCACATATTGTTAAATATGTTCACATTATGACCGGGGATGTGATCTAAAAGTGTTAAAAAGGCATTTTTCATTTCATCACGACTTTAAAATAAAGCAAAGTCTACCTGGGAGGTCTCGTCACACGTTGCATCGTCTACTAGTTAAACAGTAGAGGACTTATTGTGTTTAATTTGAATAACTTTAAGAGTCTCGAGGAGATAAAATACAGTAATTCACAAAAAATAGAGAAATGTTTGGAAAAAAAATCTATTTTCTGTGCTGGAAATATGTTTTATTCTGTATCCTTTTCTGTCCTGACATCTCATGACCCCTTAGATTAATCCAGCGATCCCTTACAGGGGTCCCGACCCCCTGGTTGGGAACCACTGACTTATTATAAAGTTGACACAACTACTGACACTTTTTATATCTCTATCTGAGTACATTATACTGCGTATATATGTCCCCATTTAACAAGACTCTGTCTCCCCCCAAAAAATTAACTCCTGGTTTTCTTCGTCTTGGATGACAGAAAACTGAATATCTTTAGTTTTTGCTGGTCAGACAAAACAAGATATTTGTAGACGTCACCTTGAACTCTGGAACTTGTGACAGGCATTTGTCCCAATTTTAGGACATTTTATAGACAATTAACAATTTATAGTTTTTCTCAGTTGCTAAGACTCAATTCTTGTGAAATTCTTCACAACATGTTGTTACTTATATACAACAAAAATACTATTTCTCATTCTTTGTTATCATTTGCAAATGTTTAAGCACATTTATGCAAATGACAATGACAAGTTAAACAATTGTTATATATGTCTTTGTGATCAAAATAGATAATGTTTCTTCTCAGTTGAACAGTTTGGTACAAGACTGTTTGGAAATAAGGAGCAGAGGAACTCAGAGTCCAATGTCATTCTGACAAAGCATCTTAACATTTTAACCACCATGGTTTTACACAATGTAAAAGCAACGTGTCATTTTGGTGGCAATGACTCATTGGCACAATAACTTAATTTTGAAACATGAATAAAGGTTTTGCAGGTTTACTACAGTGTTTTGCTGCACGTATGAGCTGTTTTGGAAAATGCATCTGAGAACTTTAAAAAGCCCTGGTCATGTTATGTTTTTAAATGTGATATTTTCCAGGAATATGTCGTGTCATCGTTTTTATCCGTTGTAGTCTGTCAGGGATCATTATTGTTGTCTTTAAGATTGTTTCAGCCCTGAGGAACCAGACTGGCTCAGTTCATTTTGAAGTTACTGCAGGCAGGACAGACTCATATTACAGTTATTATTGTGTATAAACAGCTGATGTCAGCGCTGTATTACAGACAGTTTTTGTAAAACCTGACCTGTCGTACCGCGGTTCACCTGCGGCGTCGCTGTGGAGCTTCGCGGCTTCAGCAACCCGGAAGTTGTTCTCTCAACCGTCTCTCGCGATGTTTGTTGTTTTCATTGATTTGAAACATGGCGTCTGAGGGAGAGGCGGGCAGTGCTGCAACGACCGAACCGGAGACCGGAGAGGGGTTTGTCTGCTTCATGTTAAATATTCATTACTTTCACAAGGCTGCGGGACATATTTGTTATTAACTGTGTAAATATAACTCGCATATGCGCTGTTTTCTAGCCGCAAAAGCTGTTAGAAAGCTGGCTAGCTACCGTTAGCGCGTCCAGATAACGTTACAGCTCTGTTGCTCTTTGTAATGAGAAAAACATCTTTACAGTTAAAAATTGACAGTTTAAAGTTATTCTGTTTATCGTCAAACGTATTAAGTATATAAGGAATATTTTGATACTTCTTATGTATTATTATGGACTTCTAATTAAGCAACCAGGTGTTCAAATATCTTAAAGCGGGACTCCGTTTGAATAAAATGTCAGTTTCAGCTTGACTTAATTAAACAATATGTATTTTTCATCATAAACACGCCACTTAACATTAAAGCATACCTCCTTATGCTGAGTTTAAGTGCATACTGTAAGTGCAAACTGCATATTTGGTCAAAATATGAACAAAATACTACATTTTCCACATTTGCTTTGTTACATAAACAGTATTTTGCCATACAAATGTATATTCTACCTTAAAACAGTACTTAAAATGTGCACAAAAGCCTGTAACTCACAATATTTAGTTGTGTTTAAAGGACAGGTTCAAAATTTTTCAAGTGTGTCTTAAAACAACAGTCAGGTGTCCATATGAATAGTGAAAGAGGTTTTTCATACTGGCTATTAAAAGATCCTTCAAATGTGCTTTCAATGGAAGAGATGGAGGCTAAAATCCACATTTTGTGCAAAAATGCATTTAAATGTGAAACCTATATGAGGCTTCAGCAGTCTGAGTTAGTTATGTCAAGTGGATTGACCTCCTTTGTGAACAAAAATCAATTTTGTTTAATATTTTGTGTCCAATATTGTCTCTGTCAACCCTACAAACTAACTGGAATATATGAAAACTTGGACATTATTACACCTTGTATCATTTTTGACTGTACAGAACCTTTATACAGCTGTGTATAGCTGGTTAATTATCTGATTAATCTTCTTGTTTACTTCCAGTGATGCAGCATTTGGGGAAATACCCACCAACATGGATACTGAATCTTCAAGCGGCAAAGAGGGAATGGTAACCTTGCTTTAAATTTCCTTTTAACTGACAATGCAGCTGATTTTATTGTTAATTACATCACTACATGCTCTCCATGACTTTGTTACAAATGATCATACAGGAGCTGTTTTAATGAAGAGACTCTCTTTGTCACAGGAAACAGCTGGCGAAGGCTCAGAGGCTGCTGATGCTCTGACTGGGTCCGGAGACGAGGAGAGCGGGAGGCAGCTGGGGGAGGTGGAGCTGCAGTGTGCGCTGTGTATGAAGTGGTTCACCGCAGACACGTTTGGCATCGACACCGCGTACGTATATTCAAAAATGATGACGATCAGTGAAATATCAGCAACTACAGCACCAGTCAGAAGTTTGGACACACCTTCTCGTTCCCTTGAATGAGAGAGTGTGTCCAAACCTTTGACTCGTACTGTTTACTGACAGTTTTCAAGACACAGTGGTTGACCCTCGTCTTTCTCTACAGGACCTGTCTTCCCTTTATGACCAATTATGTGTTTCACTGCAACGTGTGCCATCACAGCGGCAACACATACTTCCTCAGGAAACAAGCGAGTAGGTGTTTTGTGTGTTAAAAACCTCCTGAAATTAAATTAAGAGTAGATTTAAACTTTGTGACACTTAATCTTCAGTAGCGGTCACACAAACTGATGATAAGTTTTGTCTTTTAGACCTGAAGGAGATGTGTCTCACAGCCCTGGCAAACCTGACATGGCGGTCCAGAACACAAGACGAGCACCCAAAGACCATGTTCCCCAAGGACAAGGTGAGCGTAACACGGTCACACAAACTTGTGATGGTGCTTATGTGATAAATTGTGTGCAATATTAGGCTTTTCAAATAAACTTAACTTGATATTTAGTGGATATTATGTCAAAAATTGAGGCCAAATCTTGACCAATAGTCAGGAAGTTGCAACAAATAAAGAGCAATCCACCATAAAGAGGAGATTCATGCAATTTTTATTAAATTACCAAAATAATCAGTGTTTTTCTGCAGGAAATTTGTTTGGAATCATAATAAAAACTTCATGTGAATGAAAAGGAAGGCATTAAAAAACCACAAGATATAGAAAGCTAGATTTAAGATTATTGCTATCATGGTCTGATACAGGTGCCTCCTCAGGGGGACGCAAGGGAGTTGAGTTCTTTGAGTGTGACTTACATTTCCCGAGAATATCATCATCTTTGATGTGCATCACCAATAAACCTCCATAAATCCACTTAGAAATCATAAACAAAGACACTTCAGAACCTGCCTAAGAAGTTTTCTTCAGTATCACAGTGATCCAGTGATAGTCGTGTGTACATCCATGTTACGCTGCAAACAGCAGCTGCTGACAGCTGATTCACATGACTTTTAACAGCCACTTTGCAAAAATGTAAACAAATATCGGCTAATGAAACAGGGCTTGTGTTATGAAACACAAAAATCTGCACACTCATGATGATTTGACACACTCTACTCACAACAGATTGGTGCATCTCACACTATGTAATTTCATTATAATTTCTGTGCAATTTATTTATTTTCATTGCTCCTTGTGGCTTAAAAAGGTGACCTCAGGTGGAATTATGCAAATATAAAGAGTGTCAAGAAGGTGAACATGTTGTGTTGTAGTTGACTGTGTGAAAACTTATGAAAATATTTGTCTGTTTTTTTATTTTTGTGGCAGGATATCATACCATTCATTGATAAGTATTGGGAGTGTATGACAACTCGTCAGAGACCAGGGAAGCTCACCTGGCCCAACAACATAGTGAAGACGATGGTAATGTTGTGATGAGGAAAAACAGTCCCGTACACAGAGAATTAAGTAGATAATAAAATCAGCATTATTACTTTTATTCTTTATCAGTAGTTTAATAGTACTTGTGTTTATTTTGCAGAGTAAAGAGCGAGATGTTTTCCTAGTGAAGGAACATCCTGATCCTGGCAGTAAAGACCCGGAGGAGGAATATCCCAAATTTGGCCTGTTGGATCAGGTTTGTACCTCCCTGCTGTCACATGTAGGACAGAAGAATTTGTTTACATGAATATATATATAATTAAAGTTATTTCTCTGCAGGACCTGGCAAACATCGGACCTTCATATGACACACAGAAACAAACCACTGCAACTCCCACTGCTGGTGGGCTGAACGGTAAATATATAAAACACATAAAAATAAACTATTTGATATCAACAAAGGCCAAAAGAGGGGAGAAAATATGACATAAATAATGTCCGTATAAAGTCCAAACTGAGCGTGAGACGGTGTTAAATGTCATGTGACCATGGTGATTCTGTGCATTGTGTTCCAGGTGGATCTTCTTTCTCAGGTGAATATGTGGTATTTTGGCATCTGGGGCTGATCAGTGTGTTTTTTTTTGTCTTGTAACCCTTCTGGATAGAAGTTGGCCTTGAGGTTCCAATCAGACTTCAGTTTGCCCCCCACCCCCCCCCACCCCACCCCCGACCCCCCTCCCTCCACAACTCAAACCAAAACACGAGCCAAACTGATCCTCAATAAGCATCTTGTGGGCAACTTCATCCACGTCCAGTTGTGACCCCCCCTTACCCCCTCTTCCCCTCCCCCTATGTCTGCTCTCTGCATCTGTTTGGTGCGTCGCCCTTCTCCCAAAAGCTTTGCCCCCCCCCCCCCCCCCTCCTTTTTTGATCGGTGAACATATCTTCCTCGTCTCTGGCTTGCTGCTAATGGGCTCTGAACCCCCCCCCCCCCCCCCCCCCCCCAAAAAAATCTCCTCACTGAAATGACGCTCTGTCCTCTGAACACGTGTGAGAGCAGAACGCCATTTTTTTGATTTTTGTCATCGGCTTTCATCCAATACTAATTAGCCTCGTCCTCCTCTTCTTCTTCCTCTTTCTTCTCCATTTGTAGTTTTTTGGGTCAGACCATCATCAGCCACATGCTAAATAATTTAAAAGTTTAAAAAGTGTTCAGTGTTGTAGTCAGGAAGGATGATAGTGATGTTTTTGAAGATTACGAAGGATTTTAAAGTTACAAGATATCACATTCACAAGATATCTGCATTTTCGCTTAAAAAAAAAAGCTCTAGTGATCAGATGTGGTTTTACATACAAAATAGAAAAACAGATTCAACAATTAATCAGCTGCTTTTCTTAAAAATGAGAAGTTTAATGTCGTCAGCCAGCGCTTTGCTTTTTGAGTTCTTAATAAACTGGTAGAAGTTAATTAGTCAAATTTTTTTTGTCTGAAGGAATAACTGCATGTCATATTTTTGTGAGGAATCTGATTAGTATCAGTTTTACTGGCTGGGTCACATTGAAGAGGTTTTGTAAGAGGCTGATAGTGTTTGGAAAATGCCATGCGGACTAATTCCTGCCTTTATGTGCCTGCTGTCTCCTCGTGTACACCGAACGCCTAATAACCTGCTTTCACTGTGTGTAAGTGTGTGTGTGTGTGTGTTCAGTGGCGGTCTTTACAGTGTTGGTTTGTAAAGCTTATGATAAGACAATTCTTAAAGTATATCTGAATAAATGTACCTGTAAACAGGAGCAGGAGATAAAAACATTGATAAGGTTTTGAAGCTGTAAAGATCAATTAACACAGTTCACCTACTGGTAGTAACGATGCCACCTGGTGTAAAATCATGTGACTCAACTGTTGTAGGACTGACATTAAATGTTTTGTTGATACAGCAGCAGAGTGTCTCTCCTGACTCCAAATTCAGTTTTTTTTTAAAAGTTGCTCTCCAGAGTACTGCTGGTCTTGGTGGCTAAAGAGGCACCGACTATGTGTGTGTGTCTGTGTCTGTGTCTGTGTGTCTGTGTCACTGTGTCATTGTGTGTCAGTAGTAAAACCTGTGTCGTGTGTTTGAAGGTGCTCTGGCTCCAGGTCCAGGAAAAGGAAGAGGAGCTAAACGTAAACAGCAGCAGCAACAGGAGGGAACAGCTGCAGGAGCAACCAAGAGAACCCGAAGGTAAAAGACCTGAAAACACATGCGCGCACACACACACATACACACACGCGCACACACACACACACACACACACACACACACACTCAGTTTATGTTAACAGCAAATATTCTGTTGTGCCGGTTTAACTCAAATAGGAACTCCACTATTTTTACAAGCTTTGTATCACTTAAACTGCCTCAAGTGATGTCACTTGAGTCAGTGTTGGTTGAAGACTACAAGTTTGAAAATGACCTCTGTAGCTCCTCATATCTGCTGGAGGCTAGCAGCCCCAGGCTACATTAGCCGCTACTAGCATAACACACCTGAATCACAGACATGACTGATGGCGGTTGAGTTGCATTGTGGGTAATGTAGGCACCAGGTTTTGACACTGAATACAAATGTGTGGAATAACAGATGATGTATAACCCAGTGAGGTACTCTTCCTCCCTCGTTGCAGCGACCCCCTGTTCTCGGCCCAGCGCCTGCCTCCCCACGGTTACCCGCTAGAGCACCCCTTCAACAAAGACGGGTACCGTTACATCCTGGCAGAACCGGACCCCCACGCTCCGGACCCGGAGAAGCTGGAGCTGGACTGCTGGGCTGGCAAACCCATCCCTGGTGATCTGTACCGGGCCTGTCTGTACGAGAGGGTGCTGCTGGCCTTACATGACAGAGGTACTCCAGGGTCAAAAATACGGCTAGAACCTGTTTAACCTTGAAATGGAGAGATAAAACAGTTTAATGTCCAAATGAAGTTACTTATTCTTTAAAGTCATGTTTATACTTTAGAGGATTGTGTACAAAGCTGCTACACAGTATGTTCATGTTGCAGCGCCTCAGTTGAAGATATCTGACGACCGTCTGACGGTGACGGGTGAGAAGGGTTACTCCATGGTGCGAGCCTCCCACGGCGTACGGAAAGGCGCCTGGTACTTCGAGGTCTCCGTTGAGGACATGCCTCCAGACACCGCGGCCCGGCTCGGCTGGTCTCAACCGCTCGGTCAGTAGTTCCACACACCTCTTTAGGAACAATATGATCACAACAGAGCTGCAACCATTAATCAATTAGCCAATCGACAGAAAATTAATCGGCAGCTATCTTGATAATCGAATTATCGTTTTAGTCCTTTATTTATGGAAAAATGAGACATGTGAGGACCTCAGCTTGGGCTCCAGGAAATTACATTACATTACATTTTTCATCATTTTCGGGCTGTTTATAGACAAAATGATTAATTGTTCTATCGACAAAATAATCAGCAAATTAATCAAAAATATACATAAATCATCTGCAGACACATTCAGAGATGCAGCAAACAACAGAAACACCTCCGTGTACATTCATTTATATGTCAATGAATAGTATATGAATATTCCTATGAAAGATATCAGAATAGTTGTGGACGACTTTTTAATGTTTAGTTTTAAATAATTGAAATAATAAAAGAGGAATTTACATGATTTGTATGATTCTGCACAACTGATCTGATCTCGTCACTTTTATTATTCCTGATCTATATCAAGAATAGATTATAGATTAAGATTCTATATACTAGCTTCAATATGTGTAAAGAGCAGAACAGGTAAAACTTATTTTATACATCCTGGCACTGGGTGTATTGTCTGACAGTACCTGAGTTTCTGTGCTGAACACCAAAGTGACTTTTTCCCGTTTAACAAGTACGTCAGAATTATTGAAGCACGAGCGTTAAACAGCCACACAAGAACTTTGTCCTATATAAAATGCAAAGTAGAAAAACTTCCTGATTTAGATCAGGAAGTCAAACACGACATCAACAAAGAAGAAGTGCGAGACGAAGAATCTGACCAAGTGAGAAACATTTTGCTCAATACTCAAAAGATATCACAGCCGATAGCCGGCTATAATGACAGTGTGGAAAACGGCTGCAGAATATACGACATCTGTCAGATGACATATTAATATAACATATGACTTCGTCCACTGCAGTTTTCCCATCATTCCACCCTGATCCTGACAACTTAACACCTGCTTCTCACGTAAATACTAGATTGCTTAACTGATGTCACCCTCTAGTATAGATGAACTCATGTGTCATTTTTTAAATGATGTTTGGTGTAAATTGACTCCAGCTGAACGCAGGTGCTTCCTGAATATGAGACTCTCTGCATGCATACATACTCACTCTGAGTTGATAGTTTAGGCTCAG
This sequence comes from Thunnus maccoyii, assembly GCF_910596095.1. NCBI lineage: Eukaryota > Metazoa > Chordata > Actinopteri > Scombriformes > Scombridae > Thunnus > Thunnus maccoyii. The sequence goes on along the minus strand of NC_056551.1, from coordinate 25,006,881 downwards.
TGTTGATATTTTCCTCATTCCAGTAATTCTTTAAATGTTAAGACATTTTTTCCCCCTTTTCATATTGTAGGTAACCTGCAGGCTCCTCTGGGTTACGACAAGTTCAGCTACTCGTGGCGTAGTAAGAAGGGAACGCGCTTCCACCAGTCATTAGGAAAACATTACTCCTCAGGCTACGGTCAGGGAGACACGCTGGGCTTCTTCATAGAGCTGCCCGACGGCACAGAGACCTCCAAAGCTCTGCCGGATACATACAAGGACAAGGTAACGCCTGAGACATGATGAGAACGTCTGACTGCCCACACATCTTTATTCTGACATCTAATCTTTACTGTGTTCTCTTCTCAGGCGCTAATTAAGTTCAAGAGCTACTTGTACTTTGAGGAAAAGGACTATGTGGACAAAGCAGAGAAAAGCCTGAAGTCCATGAGCCCCAGCAGGGTTAGAAAACCTCTCGAAATAAAATCCAGTGAGAAATGTTGACAAAGTTCGCTGCTGTTAACTCACGGATCCTGTTTTTTCAGATGATCTTCTATAAAAACGGAGTGAATCAAGGTGTCGCCTTTGAAAACCTGTTTGAAGGCCTTTACTTCCCCGCCATCTCACTCTACAAGAGCTGCACGGTCAGTACATCTGTTGTATTAATGACGCTTTTTGTGCTTTCTTATAGTTTTTGTTTGTTTGTTTGTTAAAGTTTACCGTCTCTCTTTTAAGGTGTCAGTCAATTTTGGGCCAAATTTCAAATACCCTCCGAAGGATGTAAAGTACCAGCCGGTGAGAGCTTCTTCCTCTTCCTTTCCCAGACGTTAAAAACTTGACAGGGACTTCCACAGATCTGTTGTTTCATTGTTTTTTCAGATGAGTGACATGGGCTGGGGAGCTGTGATCGAACACACACTGGCTGATATGTTGTACCACGTGGAGACGGATGTGGACGGACGACGTAGCCCTCCATGGGAAGGATGAACACATGAAGATACTGACTTCAGTGCACAGAAACCCCCACCACTCCCCCTTCCCCCCCAAGTCCAAACTTTACTCTGCCTTCAGACAGTAAAATCTAAGCTCCACACACCGCAATAAAGTGTAGGTCGAAAAAGCTCCTGTGATGTTAGTTTTGCCAGACAGGAAGTTAAAACCTCATGATTTTGTGCTAAAAAATGATCACACAAGCTAATAACGGATGGCAGCATATCATCATTTGTTAGCGTAGCATCAACAGACATTCCACACCGAACGTCGGACGACTAAATCATCTTATTTCTGGTGCTCTGCTTTAAGATATGTATATTTTGAAGTCATAGATATCTCACTTGATGTCAGTTATCATGTTAAAGCCCACAATGCTCTGCAGCCAAAACAGACCCACGTAACTAATTCATACAGTTCTTCTGTAGACAGGAAGTGGTTCTGCAGTCTTTAGTATATTCTGTCTTTTTGCTAATTTTATTTGTTTTACAATGTGTGTCACTTATTTACTGTTTTATACTCTGGGTTAAATAAAAAAAAAAAAAAGCAACACGGATGAAGTTGAATTCATTAATGGAGTCTGGATTTCACACAAAGATTCAGAAATACTGAAGAATGATCATAACATTATTTAAACATTATTTAATGTTTATTTGTGTAGGGACAAATATATAGCATGAAGTAATGCCACATAACACAGCATTTACAGCCTGGTGTGCGATGCTCGTCCCTAGACTGGCCTTTAATGAACATAAAATACACACAAAACTCAACAATACATATATGTACATTAAAACACATCAACAAGAAGGTTCATACAAAACAGCACAAAACACAAACAAACATTTAATTTACTAACATATAAGAAGAGAATCAGCAAATATTCACATTTGTAACCAGAAAGGAACGTGAATTACATTTTTTGCATTGTTGCTTAAAAAAAAAAAAAAATTACAAACTTATACAATAAATCAATCATCAAAATTGTTGCTGTGTTGAACAACTAATTGATTAATCAACTCAAATGAAAGAGTAATGTATACATATTCAACAAGGAAAAAAAAGTCAGGCAAACTTCATATCTTGGGTTCCGACCGCCAGGTTGGGAACAGCTGCGTTACATTAATGTTAAATAGCTTCATGTGCCGTGCTACCGATATCAAAATTCAAGTACTTAACAAAAAGCCACTGACATAATTTGTTTTTAAAGTCCAACTGAAATTAAACTGCATTTCTTCGTCTGCTACAGCAACATGTCTGCTCTGTAAATCATTGGAGTCCTTCAATACAGCAAATCAAATCTTTTAAGTGTCATTCTATCATCACAGAGCAGACGGTCACACTGAGCCTGATTGCATCCGGCTACTCAACACAAGAGCCACAGACTCTGAACCCACATTAGCTTTCCTGCTAAAGTCTCCCTCTTATCTAACTTACAAACATGAACACACATATTGTCCTGCAGCTTAGCTTGTTGAACAAGCCACCAAACAAACATTCACTGTGGAAAAGTGCACGGCTAACGCTAGTTAGCAGGCTAGATAGCTAATTAGCTGCTCAGCTGTAGTTCATTGAACAGCATGTAAACATACCTGAAAATGTTACGTCAGACCTGTTAGATGCTGGTTTGGTTTTTACTCTTTAATACCACTGCTAACAACACACTGTCTGTCCATGACTTGTAGCTACAGCAGTTTTTTTTACTTTGTAAGGTGTAACATAGCCTGCTAGCTGCTGTCAATCAAACTAACACCGACAGCTGGCTGAAAAAGGAGCATTTCTGATATTTCCCCAAAAGACCTTTTTTGTTCCTTTTTATTAATAATAAAAAAACTATTAACAATATATTCAAAAAACATGCTGCCATAATTTTTGACTTAAAAAAATGAATAAATATGATTTCAGTTAGACTTTAAAATGGATGTGTGTATTGGTGTAGTATTGGTGTGTGTGTATAACTGACCCAACAGTAAAATTAAACTGAGAACAGATGAAGGAGAAAGTGCTAATATAGTGTAGCTGTCAGTGTAAGGAGAACAAAACACAAAGAAAAATGCTATGCTGTGATTTTAAGGGATAGTTTAGATTTTGAAGTGGGGTTGTATGAGGTCGTTATCCATAGTCCGTTAGTTACCTGAAGTAAATTTGGGTCGGTATTCCTGTTTGCTTCTCCAAACTGGGAGTGTGCCGACCCAAATCTACTGCAGGTAATACGCAGACTCTTGATAACTACCTCATACAATCCCACATCAAAACATCCAAACTGCCTCAGCTGTCCTTTAGTGCTACAGCGGATGCTTGTTGTTTGTTTTTCAGTGTCTTTAGAGCAGTCTGTGCTGTGACGGTCCTCACAGGGCAGTGCTGAGTATTTCTGACGTCATGTAGGTTTCATTGGACACCAAATTCTGTCTGCTTTCCTCTGACGGCTCTGGAGGATGCTACGGGTGGAGAGAGGAATACACAGTGTTCATATAAATACACATATACACGCTGTGAGAAGCAGTAGACTGTGTTCTTACATGTCTGCGGAAGATTCGGTCCAACAGGCTGCGTTTGGGGTTCTCGGGGGTCTGGGAATAGTCCAGGTCTGGAGATCGAGACCCCTCAGGGCCAAAAACATTCAGCTCCTTGAAACATCCCGTCTCTATCATCTATATATGGAAGTGAGAGAAAAGACAGTGAGCTTTGTAGATTATGTTTGGACAGATTGTACGATGTAAAGTAGAAATGACTTCACCTCGTTCTGCCAGCTTATAGGAACGCTGCCTGTGTTGAACTTGGAGTAGAAGTTGTTGTCTGTTTGGTCCAGAACGACTCCCTTCACTGTGGAGAACTCATCGATGTCCTGCACATCGCTGCAGTACACCAGTCTGGGCTAGAGGAGTAAAAGCACAGGACGACATACAGTGAACATACATCTAAATTCAGTTTTTCTGTCATTTATCACCCACCTCCACATTTACTCAAGTCCAGTTTTATAGATAGTTGCACTTATTTCACATCTATAGTTATGAGTTACTGTGAATATTAAGATTTCACAGACAAAACATTTGTTGAGCTCATAAAATACTGTGTATTAAGTGACCAACAGTATATAAAATAATTAAAATTACAAACATTGAAATGCAGGATACGTCTTTCCAATAAAGCATAATTTAGGATTAGGATTTATAAGCTATTAAGTCTACAATTTATTTTTATTTAGATGCCTTGAGACTTTTTCCAGAAGATATAAAGTGCTCAAACCGTCTATTTGAGGTGAATTTCTGAAGAATTAAAGAGCTCAAGAAAAAGACAAAGCTAGTCATGTTTTATGCAGGATGTAAACCAGCAACCCAAAAATTAATATAGGAATAATGGCTTTTTACCAATCTATAAAGAACTATAAAATGAGTCATTAACAATTTAAAGCTATGAAGGTTATAGTGGTAAAAATGTTATATTAATGTGTAATTTCCTTGGAAGCTCATTGAAAACAATGTATGTAATTTGGTACTAATTACTGCAAAATTAGAGATAAAGTTCAGTTGTTGCAGTGATAGTTGATGTAACCTACAAAGTCTTTTAGTCTGTACACAGGAGGTCAGCTCAACATGTGAAATTTATCTGCACAATTCAGCATATATGAAGAATAAAGTTGAGAATAATGTTGAATATTTCGGTTTAAATAAAGCAGTTCTGTCCTCTAGAAATCAACTGGCTTATAAACACAACATAACTAACTAAACTGTAGCTGAAATAACAGAACTTTGTCTCTATTTTCTATATAATTAATAGAAAATTATTTTTTTTCCTGGGAAACTTCATAGGAAACTTGTAAATGTAGTTTAAATTAAAAAATTGTACATTGTACTAATAATACTTCCATACTTTCACTTGTAATGGAGTATTTTTACACTGTAGTATTACCACTTTTAAGAAGTTAAAAACCTGAGTATTTCTACCACTGCCCACGTCAGACTACGTAACAGCACAACAGGTAAAAACACGTGTGTGTAGAGATATTGTATGTTTGTGTCTAAACAGTTTGGGATACTTGCATCAGGTTTAAATGAAGGCTCAACAAGTCCCGCCTCCAGCATCCTGAAGTTGATTTTTCGGAAGAAGGGATGTGACTGTACTTCTCTTCCTCCTGAGCCCCGGGAGCCCAGCCTCTTTCTGGGGTCCTTGATCAACAGCTACATCACAGGAGAGAAAAATAAATATAAATATTCATGTAGCTGCCCGTTGAGCAGTTCCTGAGGCTTTCTAAGAACTCACCAGTGAGCAGAGGTCTTTCACCTCCTCGCTGAACTTGTCACCGTATTCCTCCTGTTCCATCTGAATCCGTCTCTCCATGTCCGGAGCTTTCGGATGTTCTCCTCGGGCTCTGAACGGCGGCTGTCCTGCGGTCATTTCATAAACCAGACAGCCCAGGCCCCACCAGTCCACATTCATCCCGTAATGCTCGTGGCCGATCACCTCCGGAGCTGCAAACAGGATGCAAATCAATGAACTCTGTGTCCGCTCTGCTGCTAGAAGCGGTGTTGTTGTTTCATTTCCCTCCTTTTTTCTGATCTTTTCTCCACACAAACCTCTACATTCCCATGACCACGCTCACACATACATGCATTTATCACGCCATCAAACATGGCAGGTCTTAATGCTCAGTTACAAGTTTTTTTTAGCCAGATCTATTGTTGTGATCTGATTATGTTTGTAAGTGACATGTATCTGGTTCCAGTTTGAAGACAAATAATGTAATTTTTGCAACAGTCAAACTCTAAACATGGCTGCTAGCGTTCGGTTACGATAATCTCCTTCCAGTTTGGTTTCAATAGAAGCTTCTACATAAATGTCTAAAACTTCCTGGTCTCTCCATTGACCGCCGTCGCTTTGTTTTACTACCAGGGCTGCGAGGTGTCGAAACTGAATGATGACGTCAGTATGTGCAGAGAAGCAAGACGTTCAAGAAACCACACAGACTCCAATCTGATCGTCATGACAGCAGTCGCACAGCCAGAGATCAGATAAAACTCAGGTCCAGGACCACATATGCAAGTGATTTGGTTTGTTCACACTTCAGTGAAAAAATCTGATCTAAGTAAGTTGGAGGTAAAAAATTTGGATTCGGCCAGTTCAGCATGTAAAGTGAACGTAGCCTTTGTTCTAAAGGACTTTAGTATTTCTATATTATACTGATCTGATAGCTCTGCTTTACGCTTCTGCTTTGTTTTCTTTGTCACACTGCACTTAAATTCCTCCTCAAAACTCACTTTTACAGGATGGCCTATACTTAACAACCTTTTACATTAATGCATCACTTTTATATTTTGTTTTCATTATTATTATTATTATTGGTGTATGGTGTTTAATTTAATTTTATTGTCATCACAATTTTTTGCTTTTATTTAGTATCATTTTACTATTTTTTATATGCAAGCTTCCATATACTTTGCACTTTTATCTGTTTAATATTCAAGGTTTGTTCTTTTATTGGCATTTTACCTGCTTTATATGAGCTTATTTCTTTTATTTTACTTGTTTATATATGTTTATATATACTTTTACTTTGTACTTATTCATTTTAATCTGGAGAGCACTTTTTGCTTATGCTTGAAAAGTGCTATTTAATAAAATTATTATTATTATTATTATTAAAAAAAAAACAAGGACTCGGAGCAGAGTATGTAAATTACATGAGCTACGGAGGACAAAGAGTGCCTACTGCTTTATATCTGTGTGTGTTTGTCAGGTCAGTTTTCTTTTATGGTTCATTCGGTGAAATCAGCCTCTGAGGTGAAAATCAACAGATTGCTGGTGACATCAGTACATCATCATTAATGTGAGTCACATACGTACCCATATATCCCAGCGTGCCCACCCTGCCTCGCACCAGACTGCCTTCATACAGCCTCACAGCCAGGCCCAGGTCAGAGATGCGGATGTGTCCTTAGGGGGGGGAAAAAAACCCAAAAATAAAAAACTGAACTGGTTTCCTGGTTGCTTTCCCTTTTGCCTGATCAATTTCCACTTCCCTCCCCTGCAGCTTTACAGTATGCCTAACCAGTTTCTGAGGATTCCAGCTTACTGTCTCTGCTGACTGACAGCGATGACCCCAGACTGAACCAGTGTAATGTTGACTAGCTAATTGAATGAGTGACAAAAATGCTCTTATTATCAATACTAATAAGACAGAGGAAATTATTTTCTTCCTCCTGATTGTCAGCTGCCTTTAGTGACAATCCACAATGTAGAAGTTAAGCAAGTCTCTTCATACAAATACCTCGGTGTTATGATAGATGCCACTCTATCATGGACTCCTCATATAGGGTTTATTTGTAAGGAGATACAGCAGCGTATTTACTTTTCTTGTAGACTCAGACTGTTTGGACCCAGTAGCCAGATTATTTTCTATTTTCTGTTATTCAGAGTGTTGTGCTGTCAATTCCAAATTTGTGCAAAGGTTATTGTAGCTCATATCAAATAGCTCACAGTAAGAGCGCGCTTAGACTTGCTAACAGTATCTCTTCTGATTCCTCACATTTTAAATGGACAGCACCAACTTCTGCCCTCTAATGGGTGATTTAGAGTCACTCAATTTAAATGCAACAGGCTGAAGAATTCTTTTATACACCAGTTTGTCCTGTTGCTAAACCAATTATCAATGTGCTGCTAACTGAGATCTGATGTGATATGTATGTTTTGTGTCATATGTGTGACTGTATGTTTAATCTGTGTGTAAATCTCTTGAACTAGAACTTGCCTAAAGATGTAAAATGAGTTTCAGTTTATAAACTGATGATACAAGTTGTATTGTATTATGTAAAGTCAGAGTGCACGCTAGTTCCGTGTGACAACCGTAAGTATATTAACTGGTCATTTTGTAATTACCGAGGCATGTAAAAGAAAGCTGGTTCCAAGTCTCCAAACATGCTGCCAAGAATGAAGGAACAGGTGCAGAAGTTTCTTAAAATAGACGACACCACACCTGATTCCCACAGACTCTTTACTTCCTCATCCTGCCTTTGTTTGTACCCATGTCAAAATACCATCAACACTATTTCCTTCTCTAAAGCAAGCAGACGCATCTGAGGAATGAATCTGATTGGACAAGCAATTGTGTGGCAGGACTGTTATCGTATGAATCATTCAAATGGGCGGCTGTCAGTAATTTCATCATGTTCTGTCTGCAGAGGTTGGAATGTGATCTGATTCTAGGTTATTATGGTGTAGCAGTCGTTGCTATTTATTGCACACTGATCACTAAAACAAACAAAAGGTGTTGACTGAGGTCGTACATACCGTTGTCATCCAAGAGAATGTTTTCTGGTTTCAGATCCCTGGATGATAAAACACAGCACATTAGAGTCTGTAGAGGTGTGACTTATTGCGTCGCTGGTTTGTAAATACGCTTACCTATAAACTATTGACTTCTGGTGGAGGTGGATTAAACCGCAGCAGACTTCTGCGGCGTAGAACTGCACTCGGTCAATATCCAAGCCGGGCGCTCCGATGTTATAAATGTGAAACCTCAAGTCTCCTCCACTCAACATGGTCAACACCATACACAGGGCGTGTTTGGTCTCATAAGCGTACGCCAGACTCACCTAAACAGAGGACGAGAAAGTGAATGTGAAGAGTTGAACCAAACTCCAAACTCAACAACTGTTGGATGGATTGTGATGAAATTTTGCGCAGATATTAGGGATGTGCAGAGATCCCAATATTTGTATTTGTATCTGTATTTGTTGAGGCCGCAAAGTTATTTGTATCTGTATTTGTATTTGAATAAAAGTGGAAAGAGGCTTAAAAATCCTGTTTTTGTTTTATGACATTTTTTATTTTAGAAAATTAAAGTGTTACAATAAGTGTTCATGAATAAACTACCTTACAAAGGAGGTCCCCACATCAGGTCTTGAACTGGAGTCTCCCAAATCATAGATGACTGTGCTGACTACTGAGCTAAAACTTTACTCATTGCCTCATGCAGACACCCATAACACAGAGACAGCACACCATGCAATGTGTAGGGAGGAACTTCAAAGGCAATTCTTGCTTTGCACTTTTCATTTATTGCCTAGTTTTTACAATCTAACTTTGTGGAAAGGAGAAGGTGAACAACAGGCTATGGAGAGTCCATTGGGAGCACTTTGCTTGTGTCAGTAGCTCAGCTTTATCTCTGGGGAACACCCCCAACAAATAATTTCTTAAATATTTGTATGAAACAAACATTCGTATAAAACCCACTATTTGTGCTTTGCCGAATAATGTATTTGTATTCGGGCACACCCCTAGTAGATATTCATGTTCTCCAGACGATGCATCCTACAGACTTTAGTGATCCTCTGACTTTTCCTCCAGCGCCACCATGAAGGTAACATTTTTGGTTTTTTAGTGAAATGTCTCAACAACTATTGGATTTTAGGGTTTTTTAAGGTTTATCTTTGAAGACTTATTTAAAGGAAAGATTTGCAAAATTTCAAGTAACAAGTAAACAGGAGTCAGGTGCCAAAATGGACATTGAAACAAGTTTTTCTTGCTGTAATCATCCCTCCTGTTCATACTGACTAATAAAAGATCCTTTCATAATGCATTTTCAGTGTAAGTGATTTCGGCCAAAATACACAGTCCTCATTTTATTCATTGTATTCAAACATGTTTATCTGAAGCTTCAGTCATCCAAATTAGTGAAAACATCTTCCAAAGTTGGTCTTTTTAGTACAAAACCCCCTCTGTGTTTTATTATCCTTCACTGTTGCTCAACAGGGAAACTCAAAGGAGGGAAGTTTTGTAATAATTAAACATATTTTGGAGATTATACACTTGATTGTTTCCAGACTGAAGCCCTCATAGTAGCTTCAGATAAACTTTTGAATACAATTTTGCACAAAATCAGGACTGTAGGTCTCGGTCCGCATCACTTACACTGAAAGCACATTACACTGTTGTTTTCAGACAGACTTCAAAAATTGTGAACTGATCCTTTAAGAGTAGAAGCACATGACCTGAACATTGCTATTTTGCTATTACCATTTATTACATTTATTTTTGCTGTTATCCATCATTACAAATAAACTACACTTTACCAGTTTTCTGTTTCTCCTGTACCAGATGATATGACAGCAGTTTCAGAGGAGAAAACTAAAACAACCTCTTTACCAAAAAAACCTCCCAAGACAAAGCCAAACATCGATGAAAACCGTACAGAAGTGACAACCTACCTAAATGTTCACAGAAATAAAGACTGTATTTCTTACGTCTCGCTCATTTTTCCACCTTATTTCCTCTTTAAACACACGTCTTTGACCTCTTTGAACTGTGAAACAGCATTTGCCTATTAAACTGTTTGTTTTTTCCTGGCTGTAGACTAAGCCTTGTGTAAACTGGAAAACGGGCAGAAAACCAAAGGATTCAATAACAAAAGCCTAACTGCGGGAATCTTACCACAAATCGACTGTCCAGCCCCTCCAGTATCTCCTTCTCATTGAGAGCCATGGCCTCCCCTCTCCTCTTCTTCACGTGGGTCTTCTCCAGTTTTTTGCAGGCGTACATCATTCCTGTGGCTCGAACCTGACAAGCCCACACCTGGAGAGAAAACAGAATGTGATCAGTAAAACTGTGGCATGTGTGTCTTTGAGACTATTGTCGGTATCAAAGACGAGTCAGGTGTTTAAAAGGAGCAGTGATCCAGTGAAGTGCACTTCCATAATGTTGGGGGACGTTTGAGAGACAGATTTAAAGAAAAATAATCATCATATTTTAAAATAAATATATTTATACTTAAAAATATATATAAATGTAAAAAATAGAAGCGACAGAGGCCAAGATATCGTGACTATTAAATATCTCGACAACTACTGGATGGATTGCCATGATATTTGGTAAAGATGTTCATGTTCCCTGAAGGATGGATCCTACTGACTTTGATGGTCTTCTGACTTTTCCTCTAGCACCACCATCAGATCAAAATTTTCATTTAAACTGTGAAATATCTCAACATCTACTGGATGAATTGGTACGAAATTTTTGTACCGACATTCATGGTTCCAAGATGATGTATCCCAATGACTTTGATGATTCTCTGACTTTTCCTACAGTACCACCATGAGGTTCACACATGTAGTGAAATATCTTGATAACTATTGGATACATTGTGATGAGTTTTGGTTCAGACATTCATGTTCCTCTAAGAAATAGTTGTAGTAACTTTGATGATCCTCTGACTTTTCATCTAGCGCCATCATCAGGTCAAAATTATAATTTGTTCGATATTTTTGTTAGTTCCCACCAGCATCAGCTGTACTATGGTGAGCATGGTAAACATTAGGCTACACATACATCAGCGTTGTCTCTGTGAGTATGTGTGCATGCATGTATGTGATTGGCCAACGCGGCGCCTTGATAGGTGACGTCGGCTTGTGTTGCAGCAAAAGTTAAACCAGTTTCAACTGTTTTGCTGGACGACCCTGCAGTGTTTCGCCACGCTCTCTGCAGTGGTACCCTTGTTGCGTCAATGCATTGCTCCCGTTCAAATGAATGACAGGCTGCGTTTTTTCACACAGAGCTGATGACGGTCTGAACGCCAACTTGAGATACTAAAGTTAGCATCAATAGCACAAAGCACCACTATGCATAAGCAGAGTCTCTCAGAGCTGCTAGCATGGCTGTAGACTCTGAGTCATGTTTCGATATCAATGTTTGTCAGCCGCAAATATCTTCCTTTGGCTATGAAAAGCCAGATACCACTAAAGGTGAATGTTTGTTTGTTTTTTTTCTTTTCATTTGGGTAAACCAATCCTTGTGAGTGACCATTAACAAAGCACTTCACAGATTAACATTAGATTCTTATAACATTGACAGACTCTAAGGATCAAAATCAACACAGCAGAACCAGAGATTTCCTCTTTTTTATTCCACACATTCTTCTTCATTGTTAAAATCTGGTGCCCTCATTACTCACAATGCAACTTGACCGCTGTCAGTTTGCTCAGACGTTCAGGTGTGTTATGCTAATAGTAGCTAATGTAGTCTGGAGCTGCAAGCATCCAGCAAAGATGAGGAGCTACAGAGTTCATTTTCAAACTTGTGGTCAACCCCAACGGATGCAGACTCACTTGAAGCAGTTTATCAGATTCACACAGCTCCCTCTGGAGACACAAAAGGCTTTATATTACTTTTTTCACCTGGAAACGCGCTGAAATGGAAAATCTCCACTTTAAAAGAAAGCTATGTGTACTTGTGACCCCTCATCACTGGATGCCTAAGCCTTAGCGACCCTTCCCACCAAAAACTGTTTTCCCCCTTGTTTTATTTAAGTATTTATTGAGTTATAAGTACTAGTACTCAACAAATACCAATATGATAGTTTTGAAGAAGAAAAATCATCCAGTAATTTAAGAGAAATGATTCTGAGGAAATTCTTGTGACCCCCTCAAGGAGCCCCGACCCCCAGGTTGGGAACCGCTGCTTTAAGTAACAACCATAACAGAAATACATTTGTCTTTACGGTGAGGTGACTGCAGCCTTACCTCTCCAAACCCTCCTTTCCCCAGCAGTCTGTACTGTCTGAATGTCTGCTTGGTGATGGGCTGCCTTGAAGAGAAAGATAGGTTGTTTTCATTTTGATTAGAACAAATTTTTAAAATATAAAATCTTGTTCTACAAGAAAACCTGTGACACAGAGTCAACAGTGTTTGCAGTGGAGTGTATCAACTACAAGCAGATAAACCAGCTACCCAACATACTGACCTCTCCAACATCTTCCACTGCAGAAAACGGTCAAAAAACATGCTCTCCTGGTACTGGCTGAAGGGATCTCCACTGAGGTATTTATGTAGATCTCTAATCCATGAAACAGAGAGGTTAGTCATTATTGAAGCACACAAAAATGTGTTTTGTTTTTTGTTCCTTCAGTTGGATGTTGCTCTCTTCTCTGTGTATGTTGGTGTCTGTGTTTGATTGACAACAGGTAGCAGACTCCTGGTGTTACACCGTACGAACGGGGGCAAAGTATATTAACTGCTGTGTCTACAAGTCATAGTGTGTTGTTAGCAATGGTATTAAAGCATAAGAACCAAATCACCAAAGTGACATTTGCATTTATGTTTACATGCTGTTTCATGTGCTGCAGCTGAGCAGCTAATTAGCTACCCAGCTGCTAACTATCATTAGCGGTGCACCGTTCCCTGGTGAATGTTTGTTTGGTGGCTTGTTCAACAAGCTAAGCTGCAGGACAAGACATGTGTTCATGTTAAATGAGAAGGAGACTTTAGCAGGAAAGCTAATGTGGGTTGTTGTTCAGAGTCTGTGGCTCTTGTGTTGTGTAGCAGGATGCAATCAGGCTCAGTGTGAACGACTGCTCTACCTACGATAGAATGACATGTTATTGCTTTATGGAAAGATTTGATTTGATGTATTGAAAAGGACTCCTGCTACGTAAGTGGATGATGGAAATGATGTAAAACTAGGGGGCGCCATCATGAAATCAAAGAACTGAAATTATAGATTTCTCTCTTTTAGTTTGGATTTTTTCTCAACAAAGGACAAGTGATTTACAGAGCAGATATTTATGCTGCAGTGGACAAAAAAGGCAGTTTTCAGTTGGACTTTAAATCTCAGTTTAACATATGTACCTAGCAGGATTTGTGACATCACAACTAGTTTGGAGCCATTCATGATCCAGTACGCAACTTACACAAGTGTGATATGGAAACTTGAAGCATCCGGTGCACAAACACTGAGAATGAACTTTACAGTGAAGGAGGAGACATCTTGTGTCAAGCTGTTAAACTTTCGAAGTGAACAGTATTTGCATATTCATAGATTCTGGATTTTTCAGACACAAATTATGTCTTAAAACATGTCTAAATTCACATATATATACACACACACACATATAACCAGACAGCATGTATGGACTTACTCCCTGCAGTAATAAAAGACGTCCACGCAGGGATCGAACTCCAGATTCTTGATGCAGCTCTTTTCACGCCTCAGCAAGATGGGCACACACTGAATGGACTGAAGAAACATGGATGCAGTATTAAAAACAGTGTGCAGAACACCAGCAGTGATTTATTATGTTTAGTACCACCAGTTAAAATCAGCATTTATGTCTCTCGGTGGATTTATATGGAGATGTATTACTCTGGAGTAAAAATAAACATTTACAATTAAAAAAAGATCCATTCGCATAAGTATTTGTAACTAGTAAAGACTTGTGTTTTCCGTGTAGTTGTCAGACCTGACTACTGAGGAATCTCTTAACGATGCTGATGCCAAAGTCTCTCCTCTCCTCATCGGACTTCTTCCCAAATACGTCCTGAAGGAGACAAAAAAGAAATAGATACACATGTACAGAAAAAAACAAATCCCAAACTTAAGCTCCAAAACATTTTAATGTATGAAGTATATAGTTGTAAGCAGATATTAGGGCATTTTAAGTGTTTATCAATTTACATTATCTTCTCCTATGAAGACATATTTTACATTATTACAAATGTGTTTTACTATATTGTCATTCATTATCTGTTTATACAGCAACACTTATGTGTGTCCACAGGAGGAGTTATAGTTATATTATATATATTAACAAACACTTATATCTGCTTATAACTACATTATAAACATTATAAACCAGTGTTTATATACTGCTTATTAATGCTGAATAGGAGGACTTATAGGAAAATGTCATTAAAACTGACTAAAATAACATTTTTGCACTGATCACTTCCTGTGTACTGAAGCTGTTCCTATTAATGAGGGCATCAGACTCAGAAAACTGCATCCTGCACCAAATGCACCAAAGACACAGCAAAGCAACACGTCTGTCCTACGACTTTTTCCTGCATGTTACTGTTCATACTGTATCCAAATGTTGCTCATTTACCAACGTTTTCATAGTTTTTGCTTCATGGTTAATTTGTCCAATACTTCTACTGTCCTTATTACAGATTTGCTTATGAATATATATATATTTTTATAGTTAATCGTGACACTAAAAATGTGCCAAATTTACAGCAGAGTTTTGTAAAAAGTTTCATAATTCAACTTATTTTGCTTATTAAGTCTGTTTACAATGAACATTATATTTTTGTCCCACATGACGGCCTTTATTATGTTTCATTTTCATACAATATTTCCTTTTTCTTTTCCTCGTTCTTTTGCATGTTGCATGGTCATGTTTGGGAAACTCAGTCCATGCTCAAACTGTGTTGTATTACAGACTACATGACTGGACTTCATTAAATTGCTTTTACTTCACTACCCTTATAAATAATGTTGTGCAATTTTTGGACTTTGTTCTCCCAAATTTGATGCATTGTCTTGTCATCTTTTCAGTGCTTTTTCAGTGTTTATTCTAATTGTATTCTGTAAAATTACAGTCTGACACAGTTTGCATAAGCATGTACTTCTTTCTGAGCATTAACTCACTCTGTATTTCTTACAGTAGAAATATTAAAATCATATTTTTTCATAGTTTCAAGTGTACCAAAGCATCCTGGAGGGATATGTAGTTCTGCAGATCAGGCCGACTCCGACAGAAGAGCTGAAACAGTTTCTTGCCAATAGGCTGCTTCACACATAGACTATAGTAGTCTCGTTCTGACGGAGAAAGGTAAAAAAAAATAAAAACATGATGTGAAATCACACAACAAACCACAACATGCATTGACTTATAAAACACACTCGTGCACACACCGATGTTCATGGCCAGGTCCGTACACTGGGTGATGTGAGGAAAGCGAAGCATCTCTTTCCATTTCCAGCTTCTGCCTTTACTGCCTCCACCTGCAGCCAGACAGGACAGAGAACGGGGGAAAAAAGAAAAGCTGTTTCAGGTGGAAATGTTGTGAAAATACATTAGTAAAATGATAATGAATAACTCGTCTATCAGCAGTGTTTCATAAATGTGTACGCGCGTACATGCATGCCTAGCCTGTCAGGTTTCAGACAATAGTATGCTCCAGTACAGTGAAGCAACTATTAATAGCTCTGGGAACACGTAAGCAAAGCCTGTGGGACCACATTACTCTGTAACTTTCTTTCAGATTTAAATGGCCATGCTGTCACTTAAAGATTACATCTTAATTTCCACAAAACAGCACATATAGTCTATTCATGTTGCTTTCAGGGAGACTTCAATAGTTCAATATGTCTCTAATCTATGAATGAGTGGCTTTCTGCTCAGATTTTGTTCAAAGGCAGTGAGATCTTCTCTGTGGAGAAACAGAATGCTTAAACCCAGAAAGGTTAAAATTAAGGTTGTTTTGAGGTAAAACTGAACCAGCTTTGCATGGCAACATGTAAACAGAGCAACAATCAGTTCACTTGTCTAATCTGTGATCAGTTTCATCATTCCTCAGCTCTTGACACTGTGTTGTTTAGGGAAGTCACCGTCCTCTGATCACACAACCAAAACATGACTGGAGATAGACGTCTACACCTGTGATCCTGACTGAGATAATGTCACTGAGTGCGTAAGAAAATTCTGCAAAATGAAGTCTAAGTGTTATTGATCTAAAACCATATGCAACGCATGTTTGTTTGGTCTAGATGTGACGATATAAACATATTATTGGTATAATACTGTATATACAATAATAATAAGCTGTCCTCCTCTTACATCATACATACATAATATTATATAATATTAAAACTTTGTCTATTACTCTTCTACAGTTACAAAATGCTTCACAGAGAAAAGAAAACAAGCAAATAAAAACAAACAATGAGACCATAAAGATTAAACAAAAAGATCATTAAACACCGGATATAAAATTGCAAAGATGGAAAGGTAAATCCACAAGAAAGTTTTCTAATAAAATCATCTTTTAAGGAGGGATTTGAAAGATGTTGAAGAAGATGTAGCAGGTTCCAAGAACTGACATTTCTCATATAAAAACATGAAAAAAGGCCTCTTACCTTCTCTGGCTTTAATAAGAGCACTATTTGCCACTATGCTTTCAATCTCCATGAAGAAGTGTGTGTGTGTGTTCTAAAAGTTGTCCTTCTCTATTTGTCCGAAGCTGCAGTAAATCCAGTTTTCATGCACTGACTGTAATAAAATCAGAATTCAGCAATTTCAATAAATAGCAACAGTCCAGTTTGTTGAGTTGGAATAATGAGGTGTGCCGTTTGGCTGCTGTCTAACCTGCAGTGCCTGTGACTCACTAATGAATGGAGATGCAGGTATTTGACGACAGTTTACTCCAACTACAGGACACTCCCTCGTCACAGGGGCGGGACAAACGCTGAGACTCAGTGTGAGGAGACGTTACAGAGTCTGATGGGCATGTACTCTGAGTTTTCCATCTCAGGGATCATCGACTCAGAGTTCAGGGTTACAGTCAGAGTTTGTTAAACCTGCTGTCTGGAATAAACCCCACAGATTTTTCTTATCTTCTAATAAACAAACTGAATGAAAGGGATGGATTTACACATAGGTATGGTGGCCTTGGTGTGCAAACAACATTTCAGAAAAAAACACCATCAAAACAGAAAAAAAAACCCCAACTAAATAAAAAACAAACAAACCAACAAAACAGAAAAAACAACATATAAAAAACACCATAAAAACAGAATATTTACTGTACTTTACAAAAAAGTTTTAAAATTTTTTAAAAAGCATACCAACCAAACAGAAAAAACATTCCAGAAAGCATATCAACTAAACAAAAAGATTTAAAAAATCAGAAACAGAAACACAACAAAATTAAGAAAAACACACCAACAAAAGTACCCCCCCTCAAAAAAAACCAAAAACATTTGTATTGTTGGTGTGTTTTCTGTTTCTTTCTTTTGTGTTTTTTTTCCCTCCAGTTATGGGCGTCCACAGGAGGAGTTATAGTTGTTGACTAATACATTAATAAACACATCTCTTTGTGCAATAAATGTATTTAAAAGTTTATCTGAAGCTAATATGAAGCATCAAATTAGTCGTATTAGTGCCAAAGTCTCTCTTTTTGTTTCTGTCTTTCCTCTGCAGCTCAACAGGGAAACACAAAGAGGGAATTCTATAATAAAAACACTGAAACTTTGGAAGATATCCACTTGATTTGACTAACTCAGACTGTTTAAGTCTCAAACTAGCTTCAGCATATCCTTCCTGTGAAGAGAGACCTCTCCAGGTGTGTTTTTACTCCACAGCTGCTCAATCAAGCAGTTACTGTAACTCAAAGAAAAGGTAAATACTGACACCTGGTGGACATGTGACACCAGTGCAGCTTCTCTGATCACATGTCCTGTGTGTGTTTGTGTCTTCAGAATAACAATGTACCAGTGGTGATGCTGCATAAAAAATCCTACTTAAGTAAAAGTATAATTAAGTATTTTACACTGTAGTGTTGGTATTTTTACTTAAAAATTAAAGTACAGTTTTGAGGTACTTACACTTTACTTGAGTATGTCCATTTTCTGCAACTTTATATTTTTATTCCAATACATTGTAAAAGCAAATATTGCACTTTTTCTACTCCACTACATTTATTTAATAGCTTCAGGTTACTCACCAGATTAAGATTTAACAAACAAAACACAATTAACTTTTAAAATATGATGCATAGTAACAGATTAAACAGATGATTTATCCATAACAACATTTTATTGTGGTAAGTATCCTTGATCAGCTCCAACTTTAAAATGCTGTTTATAAAGTTACACGTCAGTAATAATAATCCTATAATATAGACAGTGGTGGAAGAAGTATTCAGATCCTTTACTTAAGCAAAAGCATCAATACAGAAATATAAAATACTCCATTACATGTAAAAGTCCTCCATGAAAATATATAAATACCTAAGAAAAAGTACATAAGTACATGTATTACCTTGTATGTGTGTAAGTTACTCGGTAGACGCCATTGTAGCGGACAAACACAGCGCCGCTGTATGCAGCTTGTGCATGTTTACTCTTTGGTAGAGGAGGTATGATGCCACTGACAGGCGACCAAATGAAACGGTCCGTTACTTTGATTAAATTACAGATTTCTCTGGGTTTGAAAATTGTTGGAAACATTTGGGATAATGTAAGTGCACAACTCAACAACATATATAACATAGGTCTAGTTGTTCTTAGACATTTTAATGTGGAATAATTACATATTATACCTTTAAAACCATATACTGGGTTAGTATTTCCACCTAAAAAAAATCAAATTCTACAGTTCTCATCAGGCTCAGAAGATACTTTACATACACAAGCAGTACATGAGATATATAAATGCAGGAAATTATTTTTGGTAGGAAGTAATGTGTGGGGCAATGCCCTTTATTATATGAAACCCATGTATCTTCAGCCAGAAGACCAGGATGGCGGAGTTATTACCTCAGGGATCCCCAAAAAATAATTTTTTTCTACCCTTTGCAGGTACACTGATTTGACAGCAGATGGTACTGGTCCCATTTATCAGACTTTAACATGAACCGAGCCAACTGTTACACAGTGATCCTTGAACAGGCAGACCTCGACATCAGCTGAAATTTCTACAGAAATGTGTTGCCCTGAGCAACAGTATTCCCATCAAAAATCTATGAAATCCTTTATAAACTTTTGATGAATACATCTGACCTCTCTGCTTACTTTAAAAGCTCCTGCAAGTAGGTTGAATTATGAAAAAGTATCCTCTTTACAAAGAATTACAACTCCTTCACTCTATTTGAATTATATTTATTGTGCTCAACAAATGCTGAGGACCAGCTCTTTGTGGAATAGAATCAAATTATCTGCATATAAAATATGATTCGAGGCATTAGTGACACTACAAGCATTCAGTTGTTCACTCAATCATCCACATATTAGGTGAATAAGAATTCAAATAATAATCCACCCTGCCTAATTCTGTTATTAACATTAGAAGATACAACCTGCATCATCTGATACTAATAAAGACAAGAATATTGAGTAGATGTTTGTCATCTAGCTTTCTCATATTTTTAGACACTTCATCAGACCTCACTCACCAAGTGAATCAAAATTGTCAACAGCAAAGATTTTGCAGTGCAGTCATCATACATAATATTCCTGTAGCAGTCTTATCTATGCCATCCACAACATCAGTATCACGTGATTCACTCCAAAAATCATAACTATTGCTTTATAAATTCCTGGGAATTAAAGCACAGCCCGTTTCTATCATAACAGAAATATCATATCACAGAATATCATAAAATAATTTTGGGGGGTAAATTGAACCATTGACTCAACTTGCCCCAACATCACTGGCACGTTTTACCCCACAACCTCCATTTTCACAAAACTGTTTCATACAGTGGCTCAGATCCACAGTTATGCTAAGTTTATGACCCTGTTTTGTAGCTTACACTGACTTAAATTAACATGTAATAATGTCCAAAACTTTTCAATCAAGATACAAGACTGATAACTTTAGTAACATGATGAATTCACTTGACATGACAAAATTTTTTTTTTGCTCTGTTTTGCTGACCACTCTCTCCATGTGCTTGAGTCCAAGATGGATTGAGTAATGTGAACTATACTTTCTTAATTTGTGGTCACATGATTACTTTTGTTTATGGTTACCTAGATAAAGGGGGTGGGCTCATGTTACCCACAGGCTCTATTCCCCCCGTTCTCCTCTTTGCTTTAGGGCATGGCTAATTTGTGATTGACAAGTCGCTACCACAGCGACAACGTTGGTTATGTAACGTAACCCCAGATTCACAGAGTATAGACGTAGCTGCTGCTATTTCACAGTGTGTTTTCAGTTCATTAAAGTTAATTGCAACATTTTGTTCGCCCAAATAAGTCTGTTCAGCATTTGGCTGCACTAAAAGACCCCCTAAGGAGTCAGATTTTCAGCTTTTTCTGGGACGTACATTTTGTTTGAATGGTTTTAAGCCCGTTTTTCGCTAGCGATAATTAGCATTAGCATTATCACAGTTAACCATAGACTATAAATGCACCATGCTAACCAAGCTAGCAGCTAGCATTAGGGTCAGCTCCACCCTCTCATCCAAAAATGGTCACTTCTGGCTCTAAATATCAAAGATGGTGACAGTCAAATTCAAGATGGCGATGGTCAAATCACTAAACTCAAGGCTTCAAAACAGCAGTCCACAAACCAATGGGTGACGTCACAGTGACAACAGTCTATGGTTTAATCAAAGATGCTCTATAACAAAACCGTTTCTAAACTGTCTCTGCTTGCAGCTTGTAGCTTGTAACTTCAGTGTCGCATACACAGGTAGGAAATCTGTGTGTCCGTCTCTCAGACTTTGTGAAACCTCACTGTTGAAAATATTCCTTCACAAATTTTAATTACACATCGGCTACACAAAATATTTGAACTTTTTACACATATGCAAATTATTTCTGTGTGCACAAAACTTCTTCACACATGCATCGTCACTGTAGATTTCAATCAAATAAATATGTAAAAATAACTGCAACAACAAGTTGAGAATGTTGTTTAAATAACACCCATGGCTCATGGAACAAAACTTCAGCTGAATATTACAAACAGCACCTTGACATGTGAAAACTAACAGAGCAACACAGACAAAATCTACTGCAGATGCATCTGTTGGCATTGTTCAAACAGGAAAACCACATCAAGAAAAGGAAGAGAAGCCACATGCTGAACAGGCAACAGGCATAGTACGAACAAACACTGCTGACATAACTAAAACCACAGTTATAGCAGTGTATATGATGGTGATTCAATATTTTTTATTGATTTCTAGTCAAGTTAGTTTTACAGCTCAAAATCACAAATTTGCCTCAAAAGGCTTAACAATCTGCACAGGATAATTATCTTTTAAAGTTGTTGTTTTTTTTTTTAAAGCGGCGATAATCTATGTTTTCATAATCATGTCTGAGCTGTCAGTGTGTGATGTGTTGGTTTTGGCTTAGTGACTATTATTATCAGTGACTCTGCAGCTCCTCTTGGCTTTACGGAGCTTTATAGTCAGTTTCATGTCATTGTTTAGCTGTCTGACTGCAACTTTCCTCTTTTGGTTCCCTCTCGGCGCTCTCATAGCATCGTTTCGGCCGCAGCAGTGTAACGGGGCGAAACCATGGTTTGTTTCTTTTCCCTGTCCTACTGGGGAGCTCTCTGTCAAAACTGCACACAGGTTTGAGTCTTTGGAGAAATACACTTTATTAAAACCAATGGATAAAAAAAATATTATAAAATAGTTCAGGCTTAGAGTTTCTTTAAAATCACCGTCCACCAGCACATCAAGGTGTTAAGAGTCCAGGGAAGATACTCACCTCCTCCTCCTGTGTGATCAGGTCGGGTTGTCTCCAGGATTTAGGGATGGCATAGAGCGTATGTTCTGAGAGGCCAAGTTAAGGGCAGAATAGTTGCGGTCTTTAAAAGGTGGGTCCTAATGCCCCAAATATGTGCGCTAAATAACAGCCTAAGGACACAGCCGGGATATTTCCCTCAAAATGCAGCGGGTCAATTAATTTATAATTAAAAATCAAACAAACAAACACGCCAAATCTGGGAGCAAATGAATCACGTGGCCACAGCAAAGCCAAACTAATAAAGCAAACAAAAACAACTATTTGACCCCAGCATAAAGTGAATTTAAGCAGCTGTGTATATTCCCTTGCGGCTGTGTTGAAGAAGACTAGCACAATAACTTCAGGAATCACGTAGAATTAGGGAGATTTACTTAGCTGGAAGGAGGTGAAGCGTGTTTCACCCCTCCATGGATCCCACAGCGCCTCCCCCTCCATCGGCCCCCACGATGATCTGCTGCCAAGCCTCCATTACTGGGGGGTCGTTGCTCAGTCTCAGCGAGTCTCAGTCGTTCAGAGAAAAAGCTGTAAAAAGCCACTGTACACTACCTGCTCAGCACCAAACAGACACAGTTAGCTGTAGACTAGCTGGTGAACATAGTGGAGCATTTAGCAGCTAAAGAGCCAGATATTTCCCTCAGGAGTTGGTAGAGAGCAAAAACAGAAGCTAAAAGAGAGTGAATATTGGACTTATATTCACCAGGTGGACAGAAACACGACTCCAAATGAATGATAATGTTGCTCCGTAACTGCTGGATGTGGAAATAAACAACTGTTTGCTAACAAGTTCAACACGAAACTGCTTACGTACAGCACAGATGAATGAATTATTAAAAAATGGTTTTGTCTTATACATAAAAAGTGCAATTTGCATGTAAAAACTATTGAATGACTGCAGGAGGATGTGGTCCTGGTGAGGCCACCAGTGTTCATTGCATGTGGGATGACTGAAATGCCAACAGCAGGTCTGATCAGCTGGTTGTTTCTGCTTCAATCAGATGCAGGAAAACTGGTGGTCTGTTCTTTGTGTAAATGCTCTGAATCTGAAGCAAGTTCCTATTATCCAAGAAAGTTCTGAAGCAAGTTGGGAGCCGTATCAAACTGATGCTAGGCCACTTCAACGCCTTTCGTTTTCCTCGCAGCGCTTTTAAAACAATGTGCTGCCTGTCTGCCCAGAGCGCCGAGCGTAATAAGGCCAATACAAGCCTACTGATTGTGAAGAAATACTCAAAGCCTAAAATAAATTCGAGAAAATGTTTGTAGTTTTATAAAAAAAAAACTTTATTTAACCAGGAGAGCCAGACTGAGGTTAACAAACTAGCAGGTCTGACAGGCTCTGACATGCTGTACTTAAGCTAAATGCTAACATCAGCATGCTAGCATGGCAACGCTAGCATGCTACATTATAATGTTTACAACGTTCACCATCTTAGTTTAGTGTGTTAGTATTTGCTAATTAGCACTAAACACAAAATACTGCTGAGGTTGATGGGAATGTCATTAACTTTGCAGGTTATTGATTAATCTGTTGATTATTTTCTCAATTAATCGATAACTTGTTTGGTCTATAAGACTAACAGCAATAAGTTCAATTCCTCCTGAATTGACTGGGTAGTTTTTTGTTTTTATATTTTGATGAGCTCTTGACAATTTGAATTTCCCTTCAGGGATCAATAAATAATATCTATCTATCTATCTATCTATCTATCTATCTATCTATAGAATGAAGAAAATGAAAAATGTCAATCACTGTCTCCCAAAGCCCAAGGCGATGTCCTCCAATGTTTTCTTTTGTCCTGACCAACAGTCCATAGACAACTAAAGAAAGCAGAAAATATTCATATGTAAGAAGTTTAAACCTCTCTATCTCTTAAAAGATAAATCAATTACTGAAATAGTTGATGATTAATAAAATGATATTTGCATATAATGAGATTTGGTATGGCATCTCTCTCAATTTGAGTTGTCTGAAACTAGTAAAGGGTTTTTTCTCTCTTAAAGAGATAAGAGATGAAAATATTTCTATTTCTGTTGTACAAGGTACCTTTTGAAATTACTTTTTGCCTTTTTCTTTTGAAACACAGAATTTTTCACCTCTACAAACCTCTACATGTCTCTTAAAATCCAATTCTTTGGTTGAACTGCTAATAACTCACATCCATATTACAGGACAGGTTCACAATTCTTCAAGTGTGTTTTAAACCAGCAGTCAGGTGTCCGTATGAACAGTGAAAGAGGTTTTCCTCGCTGTAATCATTCCTCCTGTTCATACTGGATATTAAAAGATCCTTCAATTGTGCTTTCAGTGTAAGTGATGGAGGCCAAAGTCCACAGTGTGTCCACACAGTTGTTTAAAAGTTGATGTGAAGCTTATATGAGGCTTCAGCAGTCTGAGTTAGTCATATCAAGTGGATATCTGACACATTTACAGTCTTTTTAGCATCAAATTCCCTCTTTGTGTTTCCTCGGACAGTGTTTCCCTGTTGGGCTGCAGGTGGAAGTATAGTAACAAAAAGAAGAACTTTGGCACTAAAAAGACTGTAACGTTGAAATCTACTTGATTTGACTCATTTGGACGCTGAAGCTTCATATTAGCTTCAGATAAACTTTTAAATACATTTTTGCACAAGGAGGACTGTGGATTTTGTCCCACATCACTTCCATTGTAAGTGCATCATGAAGGGATCTTCTAATGGTCAGTATGAACAGGAGGAATGATTACAGCAAGAAAAACATGTTTCAATGTTCATCTGGGCTCCTGACTGTTGTTTTAAGACACACTTGTGAACCCGTCCTATAATGTGGATGAGGAGTCACATGTAGATATTGCTTCATTTTAAAGGGTCACAAGTCAAAAAGATTGGGGAAAAAACGCTTTTTAACTGCCAAAACAGTTTTAAAAAAACCCCTTCAGATTCTTGGTGTGAAACTTGTCAACAGCTTGGTAACTGTAAAACATACTACATGCTCTGTGATGCATTTAAAGCTCTGGCGAAAAAAAATCCCAAAGTTGTCATTTGTTGCACATGAGTCAGTGTGTAATCTGGAGCGAATCAGTTTCTCGTGTTCATTAGTGTGACAGAAAGTGACAAATTCTCTGAAAGTTTTACTAATTGATATGCTGCACGACTAAATCTCCAATCACCTGGATAATTAGTGACTTAATATGTGATAAAGTGCCTTTTTTAAAATTTAATACCATACATTGGAAACACATGATTTTGAGTTTTGAAGGCATTTGATACAAGGGAAGTGTCAAGAGTTCCTTTTTCATGAAATGCCACCCTCAGCATTCAGGAAGTGAGGCATGTGAGTAAAACTCCACTTAGGGTTTGTGGTAAGTCAGGAGTACAAGTTGTCCTTTTCAAGCCTTAAATGATCTGAGAGATTTCACAGACCAGTCAGATGAGAAGCTGTGGTGGGCTGCTGCTCTGTGGACTTTGTGTCCTGCTAATGCGTATAAAGCAATCATGTGTACGCTCAGTAAGAGAGAAACTCTTCATCACCCAAATTCACCAAATCCATGAATAAAGATATGTGAGGCATTCAATATCATCAAAGGTTAAAGATTTTAATGTTTTTGTTTTTTTTTTACAGGTCTAGCTCCAATCCATATGCCTCATTTGACTTTAACTGTCTCACAGGATAATTTAAGAACCAACAAACATACAAAAAGACTTTGACATGACTGACAATGACTCACAGAGTTCACGATTATGGAAAGTCAACCATCTGACAGTGTGCTGCAGTACAACGTGATCACTTCCTACAAAGGGTGCCCCATTCATGGATGCACAGACCCAACGTGAAGTAATGATTTTTAGCCGGAGGCATGACTCTATGGATATCAGTGTCAGTCAGTCCACCAACTACTTGATTGATTGGCGTGAAATTTGGTGCAGACGTTTATGGTTCTCAGATGATGTATCCTGATGACTTTGGTGATACTCTGACTTTTCTTCTAGCGTCACCCTGAGATTGACGTTTGTAGTTTTGAGTGAAATGTTTCAACAGCTACTGGATGGATTGCCATGAAATTTGGTACAAACCATGGACTGATTATAAAGATGGACGTGGCGAGGTCTGTATTCCCATTTAATTTGATTTTTTTCAAACAATATCATTAATATTACTTAACATAGACACTTAGGACTCTCTCGGATACTGTAATGATACTATAGGTTTATATTATGACCACCAGTTTCAATTATTTCTACTTTGTTTCTGCCACATCAGGTACTACGATACCCATGAGCCTCAGCCATCGTAGCTATGGAGAAGAAGCCAGTCAGAGGTGTCAATGCTTCATTGTTAAAATTGTAAACAAAACGCACGCGCCATAGTTGCTGAATTCACTCAAAAGTGACCCAGAAATGAAAACTGACTCATGCTACAGATTGCAAAATCTGTTTTCTCAACACCGTTATCTTTAGCTTCCCTCTGCCGTGAGAGGCACATGTGACCACATGTTGCTCCGTAACTGCTGGATGTTGAAATAAGCAACTGTTTGCTAACAAGTTCAATATATCAACTTAAAAGCTGATAATATGTCAGTGTTGTGCTCACTACTAGTTTCTGCTGACAACTAGTGGACAAAAAAAGTAGTTAATACGAGTTAGTTCTTTGCTTTGATTGTCTTGTGTGCACACTTGCAAAACAGAGTGAACTGCTTTCACTGACAACCTGTATAAATAAAGGTTGAAACATGTCCTCAAAATAACCTTCAATTAAAAAAAATGTGTAAAATCTGTGGATTACTCCTTTAATGAAGAACAAAAAAAGGACCTGACCTGCACTTTTCCTTTCAATCAATAGCACAGAGACTGTCAACAACCTGGGAATTGAATTGCCTAATCATGTGTTCTCCACTAAAGGAACATCTCCAAAAATTAACACTGACCTCATCCATGCCCTCATCTCCTCTAAACCTGAATGCTTTCTCAGTTTCTTCCTGATCATTGTCATTCATTGGATGTAGTTTAAACATTTAATAACCATCAGACACAAATTATTACTCAAAGTGGAGGATTTTTTTATGTATTAAAACCTATCTTGAGGGTATCTTTAAGTCTTGCTTGATAGAATATACATCTTACATGGTCAAAAGACACATTACATTACATTGGATAACGCATTTAAAACAGTCTGATTCCTCTAAAAACCTGATTTACTTGCAGTTGTCAGTTTTCAGATTGAACTCCTACATTTAGCTTCGCAGGCTGTTCAGTATTCTCTGACTAAGGAAGCTCTTTTCTTTTATAACTGACAGAGCATGTGCATCACTGTTCTCTGCACCGAGGGGGACTGATTGTTCATTTGCTTGCCAAGGAGATAATACCAGCATATAAAAACCGAGCCCCCCCATTTGTTCCTCCCATGTATTGAATTTCGAACTTCCCAGTGCTGGAGGGGCCGGGAGGGGGGTGCTCTGGTGCTTCGTCTGTGGGAGTATCCAACAGTACAGGAGCTCTGGATCACAATGTTCAGAGGACTGTAAGTACACAATATCCATCGTCAATCAGAACCAGAATCAAAATCATAAACAGGTTTGTTGTCTGGTAGGTTTGAACATATTTGCCCTTGTGTTGTGGTGCATAACAATCAAAATATACAAGTTTCAAGAGAATTTTACAATAAAATATGTCAAATATATTCTGAGTGATTAGAGCTGTTGCAAATTTAAAGTTTAAATTGAAGAGAATGAAATGTATTAGATATTGACCAGGAATGTGTAAACAGTACATGTAGTGTGCAATTAATAGTAATATAAGTTTGTAACCCACCATGTTAGATGTGATGGGTAAAAAAATCACAGATGTGCAAATATAAGATTATAAGATTTTTCATTGATATATGTGTATATTATATATATATATATATATATATATATATATATATATATGTATAATGTCCATAGAATTCTTGCCAGAGGAATGAAAAATTGTTTTTTTCACGATAAAAACCACAAGGCCAGGCTTCATCATGTTCATTAATGGATGATAATGTTAAATATTAATTATACTTTATGTCAGCAGGGTTATAAAAATAATTCTGATGAAGCCAATAGGTGGAAATGAGTTTGATTCCACAGAACATCAACTTTCCATCTTTGAAATAAACAAAACTTGAGGTCTGATACAAAAATACAAAGACTCGCGTACATAAACAGACATGACATCTTGGTAATTAACCCTCTAATTGCCGAGGTCAGTATTTTGCTTTGGATTGTACCTGATTGTTCCAGATATAACACGGCTAATCAGTCAATCAGCAGTGTACTGATGACAGCCGACGCCGCATAGGCAACACAATGAGAACGGGCGTGACCCCCTAAAAAGTCACACTTGCAAAGAAATGCGTAGCGAAACCAGAGACAACAGTTGTCATAACAACCAGCAGCAGAAAATCACCACTTAAGTATCAACTTCTATGGGATGTAACCAAGTACGTTCACTTAAGTACAACTGAATATTTCCATGTGATGCTACTTTATACTTCCACTCCATTACATTTCAGAGGTATATAATATTATATTATAGTTTTAGTTACTAGTTACATTTCAGATTAGAATCTTACATTAAATAACATAATGATGTGTAGTGTTTTAGATGTCTATGTGTTGTTAGCAGTTCCACCAAAGAGACATTTGACCTCCAAATTGGTAAAATGGTTTAAGACCGAAAGAGGAAAAACTCTCCAATATTTCACAAAAATGCAAAGATTAAAGAAAAAATCTGAAAAATTAATCCAAATGTATGTAGCAGAACTTTCTTTTTTCTTCTTCCCCTCCCAATTTATCATATCTGGTGACCCTTATATAGAAGTTCAAACTAGCTCCACGTCCACCAGCTAACCAACAATAAAATGCTGCTTATGCACTCGGTATTAATAATGTGCGTCTTTATCTTACATTTCAATCACAGCCTGATTTTCTGCAAAACAAGTACTTTTACTATAAATAAATTTAGCTGATAATACTTCTATACTTATAATGGAGTATTTTTACATTGCCGTGTTGATACTTTTACTTAAGTAAAGCATCTGATTACTTCTTCCAGCACTGGCTCCACTTGTGTTTGTCGTTAAAGTTGTACTGAAATGTGTCATTTTTGCGAAGGGAAATATAAATTATGATGACACTGTAGCTGTTTTTCCATTTTTCAGAAGAGAATAAAAGCTTTTTTGGACATATTTATGGAAACTGTCTGCATGTCAGGAAACATGCTTCAACTTCCATATTTCACCACTGACTGCAGCACGTCATCATAACTGAGTGTGTAGTTTGTTCACTTTTTTCTAGGCTGGTAATTGCATCACTGTTGAAACTCCCTTCGGTATGTTCTTTCGTTCTTCAGTATGTATTGCATGGAGATGCCAAATAGTAAAGGGAGTGCTCAAATCACAGATGGGACTTAGCAACACTTATGAAGTCATTCCCCAATTATTTAACTGTCTGTGTGTCCGTCCTCAAAGATAATGAACAAATAAAAATGACAGTAGAATGAACTCCTCCTGGAGAGAACAAATGTAGGTGGTGCTGTGTTTTTTTTTGTGGTAATTTTGACCAAATAAATACAAAACCAACACCTGCAAGGATATATGCAGTATACTGAGTTCATAGCAAAACAGATGTTTCTAATTCCAGTTTGGCTTTAAAGTTTGAACTATAGGGAAACATTTTAATACATTTTCAGTGCAGCGTTTGCAGTTTGTCCCCAATATTAGCAACACAATGAGAGTTGGTGTGACTGAGTCACAAAACTCACACTTGTGGAAGAAGTCTGCAGTGAAACTAGAGACAATAACTATCAAAACACCCAGCAGCGGTAAAGTAGCAGCTGTAAGAACCAGGAAATCACCACTGAAGAATATCTCCAGGCCGTCATGTGCTCGTCCGGTCCTGAGAAGTAAATCAGGTTCAGGTGGTTACTGATGAAAGACACACAGCTTTATATCAAGGACCACATCAAGGAAGATCAGTCTTGGACTCACTTTGTTATATTTTATGTGTGATTTCCTCCTTCCTACAATGTCAAAATAAACTAAACAAATACTTTTTTAAAAAATACCATACTGTGGATTATATTATTGGAATACTATTATTGATGCATTAATATTTAAGCATCACTTTTAAGTTGCAGCTGGTTGGGGTTTATATTAGGGGTGTGTTCGAATACGTTATTCGGCAAAGCACAAATAGTGTTTGGTTTTTTGTTTTTTTTTACGAATATTTGTTTCATACAAATATTTTAAAAATTATTTGTTTTTGGAAAGAAAAAAAAACGTCAAATATAGTCGCTATCTCAGTGTCTCTCCTCTGCTCCGCTGTGACGTCTATCAGCAGGTCTCAATGAGGGGAGTCACATCCACCTGCTACATGACGCATATTTCCTAATTTGGACATCACTTTAATTTTCATCTTTAATTTTCTAAAATTAAAAGCGTAATGAAAACAAAAACAGGATTTTTAAGCCTCTTTCCACTTTTATTCGAATACAAATACAAATAATTTTGCTGCCTCAACAAATACAGATACAAATACAAATACTGGGCCCTTTTTATCAAACTGCACACAGAAAACTGAGGAACAGGTTATATTATTCCATCATAGGAGTACTGTAAGGCTGCAGTCAACTGTTATTTTCTTTAATGATCCATTGATTGTTCAGTGTATAAAATGTCAGCGAGTGAACATGTTCAGATGACTTGTTTTATCTCACCAACAGTCAAAAACAGAAAGATGCTGAGCTTATTATCATGCAGATCTGTTTAAATGGAGATTTTTTTGGTATTTTTGCTTCAAAAATGACTTAAAATGTCATCAAAACTGTTGCCAATTAACTTTCTGTCAGTGCTAATTGATCATTTCAGCCCTACAGTACCACCATGTATAGTGGACATCAGTGGGGGCCCAACAACAAACTTTTGCCACGGGGCCCCGTTAGGAGGTTAATCCGACCATGACTGTTGGGCGTTTGATATTTGAACTTCCCCAAAGTTCTCACAGAATTAAGTAAAAGAGTTTTTATACATAAATGCTGCCTGGAACCGTTTGCAGCTTTATTTTAAATGGCAAAACTTGGTTCCTCTTTGGGGATTGAAATCACTGCTGCATAATCTACCTGTTTTCTTGAGGGACAGGTTCACAGTTTTTTAAAATCTGTCTTAAAACATCAGTCAGGTGTCCATCTGAACAGTGAAAGAGCTTTTCCTCGCTGTAATCATTCCTCCTGTTCATGCTGACTATTAAACCTGCAGTACGTATCTTTTACATGTTAGTGAATGTCCGTTACATTCGAGCCAAGCGAGCTCACACAATGCGGGTTAAGCCTCTCTGTATTTCAGTATACAAAGTTTTTAAATCTGATGCTTTTTCTTGTCCTTTAACTGGATGTCAGTGTTTTTAGGAGTATTTTAGAACCTAATTAGTAATTGAGTCACTGCTTTAGATGATCTTAGTCAAAACGTAATATGTTTTGGATGGAAATTTAATCATAAATGTAGAGCAGTCACATAAATGTGCTGGATTAAATGTATAAATTGGAATACTTATTTGAGTAAATGTGCTTAGAGTAGAGACTGGAGTCTGTCAACCTGATCCACACTGAAAAACGGAGCCGTCATCTGACTACAATGTGACTTCCCACAAATAAGCATGGATTCTCGATGGAAATGTGGGAGGTGCACAGTGTGGGGAGGGGTCTGCAGAGTATATACAGCTGACACGCTGGACTGCAGCTTCATCTGAATCCATCACTGTTCATGGCGGGACTTTAATTCAGCAGCACTCATTTTTATTCAAGCTGTTGGATCTGCAGACACAGAGACAGTTGGGGGAAAAAAAGTCTTTTACTTTTATCATTATTAGCAACTATGGCCATCAATAAATCCAAAGTAGCTATCGGGTTTATGGTGACAGGGACTCTGACGGTGATTTTTGGAGTGATTCTTCTGTTTGTGGGATCAACTGTGATGAACGACCAAATAACAAAAGTAAGTCATAATCTGAATACTTTAGGATTATTAAGTCATAATTGATCATATTTCCTGCATTAGGATTTATAACAATTTCTTAATTTTCTGTTTTTCTTTCTTTGGGTGCTTTTTAAAAAAAAAAAAAAATCCACTGAAAAAAGCAAAGGAGCATTCAATAGAATCTACTGAAGTTGCATATTTGCACATTTTGTGGCCAGTCTTTGCTCATTATAGACTAAAAAAAGATAAATGCATGTGCTGTGGGTTGTGATTTTCTGCAGATTGGATTGCTGCATCTAAAAGTACAGCTTGTAAAATAACTCGTGCGACTCATTTGGATCTGTTGCTAAAATATTATGTCTCACACATGGATGACAGCTGGTGCGTCTGGATGACATGCTTAACTGGTCCAATAAAAATGCAACTTTGAGCTATTTGCAGCTACGTTATTTATCCAAATTCCATTTTGGGAAATCCTTCTGCTCCACACAATGCAGCCAGAAATGGTGAACCTTTCATTTCGAACCTGCCAGTAATAACAGGATCATCGAAATCTGAGGTTTTAAACAAAATGAGGCTTCACTGACATTTGAATTTTGTTAAAAGTGACATCTAATATCACCTACTTAATATCATAAGTCATTATAAGTTATAATTTCACCATAACAACCAGTCTTGTGCTAAAGATGTGTAAGTTATGACCTCAGATTGGAACCATTATAGTCTGTTTTATGTCAAAAGAGAATCTTTTTATTACAAGTTCTACATTTAAAAATACATTGATGTTTTTATTAGTGGTGGAGGAAGAATTCATATCATTTACTCAAGTAAAAGTAGCAAAACCACTATAAAAATATTTCATTTTTCAAGTCCTGCATTGCATTTTTTTACTTAATTACAGAGGTAATTAGCAACAAAATGCACTTTTAATGACTAATTATGCAGAATGATTCTCAGTGTTACAGATGCATTAACATGTAAACATTGCAGCATTAGAATTGATGTAAAATACATTGATTGATTTGTTTATTTGAGTGTCCATATATTGGCATAGACCACAACAATAACCAATGATAATATAGAATATGATATTCAGATTATAAGATAAAGAAGGGGTCACAATTTTTTTTTTTTTGCTGTGACAGCACACAGGGCTGCAACTAACGATTATTTTCATCATTTTAAACCATCTAATATGTTTCATCTCAAGCAGTTACAATATTAAAATGCTGCTTAAACAGTTGATACATCAGCTGGGTGATATTTGAAATCTATATCATGATATTTATGAGTATTTTCCATAAATGACAGAAATATATGCAAAGATACGTCTTAAATAATGAACTCATGTTCAGTATAATGTTCTGTGTTCCAGTTTTATGAATTAGATCAGACAAAAAACTCTCCACACATGTAAATCAGAATGTTCAGAAACAAATTTAGTCAATTTTATTTATTTATTTTGTTATTTACTTTTTATTAAGAATTCTTTCAAAGAACATATATAAACAGAAGTAGTACATATGTGCAAACCTGACTCAAAACACACACTTTAGAGAAAAAATACACACCTACACATTAATATCAAGGCATAATAATTCTGCAATTTAGTTAATTTTTAATTACTCAGCTATAACAATTTGTTTTTGCTGCCTAATTATTGAAAACACTTTATTATGTGAATTTGACTTTTTCTCCCGTCTTGAATAATGTTGATTATTTTATGCTGGAACCCCGGGAAGACTGTAATAAACAGTGATAGTAAACAAATGAATAATAATAATAATTACTTGCAATCTACCACAATCCAACACAACAGCTTTGCCATAAATTCTACTTTTACGAAGCTTTTACATTTTCAGTTTTTGTTGACATTGTCAGAAAGGTGATAATTCCACTTTATGTTGTTTATGTTATGATAAGTGTTCCTGATAATTCGTGTTGGATTACATTAGATTGCACTTGTGTTCCTAATAAAGTGCTCAGTGATTGTATAACACTGAAAAGGGGTCATTCTGTGTAAAGACCACTCTTATTTTTTAACACTTTTAAGTAAACTTTGCTGATCTTAATTTTGACTTTTACTATATTTTATATTTTTATGATGTTACTTAAGTAGATTATTTGAATATTTACTGCATGTTAAACATAAAATATTACAATCAGAATGTGAGTCATAAGTGAGCACTACAACTCCCACAATCCTCGGCGCGGGAGGGGGCGTGGCCATCAGACTATAAATACAGCGACAATAGAAGCAGGTCAAACGACATCGTCCAGAGAGAATAAAGACTCGTTAGACCCGAAGACTGTAACTTAACGTGACCGTGTTTCATTTGTCAGACAGTGTTAAAGTCATTAACAGTTAGCTAACTGTCTGTAGTTGCTAGGCTACATCTCTCTCTGAACGTAAACAAGCTAAGTGTCAGCTGTTCATAGGAAGCGATGGCACTCAATAAATCCAAAGTCGCTGTCGGATTCATAATCGCAGGTGTCCTCGCGGTGTTTTTTGGGACGTTTCTTACTTTTGTAGGACCTTTAATTATCGACGACCAGATAGTGAAGGTAAGCTGCCGTCCTGACTCTTGTTATTTAGACCTTTAGTCGTGTTTTAATGTGCTGAGTCAAGTTTGTTATCACAGCTGATGTGTCAAAGGGCTCCAAGAAAAACAATCAATGATAATATGCGCGTGCATGCAGGGAAATAAACAAGATTATAATTATGTAAACTCCCATTAGTGTCAATATGCGGCTTTTCATTCACTAAAACTCTATTCTGACATCAGAAATCCCGCTTTTATTCAGCTTAAAGTTGAATTTTGGGTGAGTTATTGCAGGAATTCTGCAGTATTTCTATGTGTCTGATCTGTTCTGGTTTAACTGGGAATATTTTCTATTCTGAGACAAAGCTGTCCTGTACAGAAAAAATGACCAAAACTGTGCACATCATCACTTATGTTCTTTTTATGTCTTTTTTTTATGTGAAGCACTTCACATATGTTATTTTTGTTGTTGTAAATCACTTTGAGCTGCATTTTCTTGTATGAAAGGTTCTATACAAATAAAGTTATTATTATTATTAATTGTAATATTATTTAATGGTGTGTTTTCAGACTGAAATGTTTGAAGTCATGCCACAGAGACAATCTGTGTTAAGTAATCAGATGCAAAAGAGCTACAGATCAAATCTAGTGCTGAAGATTTGTTGCTTTTCTCTGTTTTAATATTATTATTAGTTGAATTATTTTTTTTGTTTTGAGCTGTTAGTCAGACAAAAAACAAACAATTTGAAGACTCTGCATGGTCATTTTTCACATTTCATGTGGCATTCTATACACTGAACAATCAGTGCACTGAAAAAACATGAATTATAATGAAAATAAGCTCTAGTTACATTTACTGAACTTATTTTCTTTCCGCTCCGGCTGATTTCCATCAGTCAGGGTTGTGTCTACATCCAAAAAGATGCAGATTTAAAGAAAAGGCTACTTAGGAACAGAGATGATGGTAGAAGAAGGAGGAATTTAAGTTTTGGGAAGTGAGATTGACTTGTGCTGACTGCTACGGTACAAGGAGCAACTTAGAAATTAAAATAAAGGTCAGTGACAGAATCTTAAGGACTGGATGGTAAAAATAATGTAATCGACTAGTTAATCAACAGAAAATTAACTGTTTTGATAGTCGAATAATCCTTTGAGTCACTTTTTGAGCTAAAATGCCAAAAAATATTCTGGTTCCAGCTTCTTAAAAGTGAATGTTTTCAACTTTGTAACATTTAAATTGAATATTTTGGAGATTTTTACTGTTTTTATCAACAAAATGATCCATTTATTTAATGAGATGTGACACCATTCAGCTCCACAAATATAAAAAAAAACATTTATTTAATATGTTCATCATATAGATTCAATTATTTTCCTTTCATTTTTGAATTTTTCCTTACTATTATTATTATTTTTTTCATTTTCAGAACACCGTGATCAGCCCGAAGAACGAGCTGTCCTACACCATGTGGAAGGACGTCCCCGTGCCGTTCTACATGTCCGTCTACTTCTTCCACGTCCTCAACCCGAAGGAGATACTGAACGGAGAGAAGCCGATGGTGGAGCAGAAAGGCCCTTATGTGTACAGGTAAGCAGCAGTTATAACATTATCAAACATATATAATGTATGCGAACATACATTGAACTGTCACCTGAAAACACACGTTATTGCTGTATTGCATCTCCACTATCAGTACACTTTGTCCTGCAGCCTGCAAATGTGTCGTAAGATTTATTTACCCCGTCGTCTTCTCTGTTTTGAGCTTCTTGTCTGAAATATTTTTACTGAACTGAAGGTCCATTATAAGATAAATAAGGAGTTAAATGTAAATCATGCAAATATATTCCAGTAGAGCCTCAGATTTAAAAAAAAATATAGAGCTGGAAATGTGCAGAATGTGTCCCCTTTAATTATAGATGAATTACATGTACATGCACACACTTAATGGCTTTTTATTGGACATTTGAAATAATAATAATAAACTTTATTTATATAAAACTTTTCTTAACAATGTTACAAAGTGCTTTACAAAGAGAAAATTAAACCAGACAGATAAAACAAAGTAAAGACAATAAAATGAACAGGATCAAATAAATAAAAATCGTATATCAAACATTTCCAAAAAGCTTCTACAACCGTGGCGTTGGAGTAACCAGCAGGGTTCCATCCGTTAACGGCCGCAAGGGTCAATAAATCAGAGATATAGTCAGGCGCGGTGCTGTTT
This sequence comes from Thunnus maccoyii, assembly GCF_910596095.1. Taxonomy (NCBI): domain Eukaryota; kingdom Metazoa; phylum Chordata; class Actinopteri; order Scombriformes; family Scombridae; genus Thunnus; species Thunnus maccoyii. The sequence continues at coordinate 24,969,920 of NC_056551.1, read as the reverse complement.
TAAGAGCTTAAAAGTGAGGAATAAGACTTTTAAATCAATATGAAATCTAACAGGGAGCCAGTATAAGGAGGCAAGAACAGATCATGCTTCTTCGTCCCAGTAAGAAGTCTAGCAGCGGCGTTTTGTACCAGTTCGAGACGTTGGAGGGAAGCGTGGCTGATACCTGAGGAAAGTGCGTTGAAATAATCAATAGATAAAAGCATGTACAACCCTTTATAACTGATACAAATCTTATTAAATTATCTTGAGCTGGAAGTGACTTGATCATCAAAACAGAGAATAGCATCAAATATCACCCACAGCTAGCTTAAAATGATTCCATAGATCACCAAGATTAGCAGCAAAAAAGCTGATGATTATTAAATTTTAAGGACATTTTTTGAGGCAGCAGCAGCTCAGCAGAAATCTGAGGTATAAAATCTTTATGGTGCTGCTGCTGGTACTTTTTTTCCTTACATCACTGTACAGTTTTAAAGAAATCTAGGTCACCATATGTTGCAAAGCATATGGTGAGTTATGTTTTACAGCGACCCTCTTTGCCCTCCGCTACACATATGGAAAAAGTTATGTAACAATGTTTGGGTTGGGTCTCACACTGTTACCCAAGAAAGGTTCAATTGCACAGATTTACATTGACCCACATTTTGCAGGACGTGTAGTTTCTGATGTCTATCTGGACAAATCTTTGCTCTTAGTTTATTGCATCACATTACAGCTTCGTCCATACGGCCAATGAGATGCTGACTGTGTCTTTTGTCTTATTGGCTCACTTTTTAGAACACTATGTGCTCTGCAAATGTAGGGCACTGCAGATCCATGCAATTTAACTTTTTTTTTTTCTCCAGTAACATAGTACGATGCAGCCAAAAAGTTGTTGCATAACTATTCCATATGTGCAGTGGAGGAGATTAGGGCTGTCGCTGTACAACATTACTCACTACATCTTTTGGCAACATGTGTTGATCTGGATTCTTAAAAAATGTACAATGATGTGGATGAAAAAGTTGCAGCAGTAACATAAAGATTTTCTTACCTCAGATTCTTGCTTACTTTTTCCAGTCAGGTTCACTTTCCTGCTGCAGTTTAATTGTTCAAAAGTTTAATTTCATAAAGTGTGTGCATGTACATGTAATTTCTTATATTTAAAGAGTGCACAATCCGCACATTTCCAGGTCTATATATTATAAATCCGGAGCTTTACTGGAATACCTTTGCATGATTTCCAGTTAAAAACTAATTATTTATCTTATATCGGCCCTTTATGCAGCGCCTTAGACCACGTTTAGCATCCAACATCATAAATAACAGAAATGTACAAAAATCATAATATGTCCTCTTTAAAGGATAAGACTGGTGTTGCTCTATGTATTAATCCATCTCTCAAAACTTTCTGACTTCCCTATAGTCTCTGGCTTTCAGCATCAAGGCTATTAGTTCTTATTCATGACATATATCTTTTAAAAAGTGCTCACTAATGCAAAGTTTCACTATTAAAAAGGCTCAATAATTTCCTAAAAGAGCTGGGAAATAGTGCATTTGTTGATTCAGATTCGGGTGAATTTATTTATCCCCAGAAGGGCGAGCTCTACTGATTACCCAGACCAAACACAAGAAAAAACTCACAGGCAAGCAGCAACATGTCAGAGACAACAGATCAACACATGGGTACAAGGAGCAACAAACACATTCTGGCACACTCGGGTCAGCTTGTATATGCGGGCTTATGCGAGGAGCCAGGTGAGAGCAAATAAGGATAAAAAACACCCGTTATAGTTCACACACAAGTTTTTAAAAGAATTCATTATAATGACTACTGTGGGCATTTAGCAGCCTGATAGCAGAAAGAATGAAGGACTTAGAGTAGTGGTTTGTTTTCCGGAGGGGTGCATTATAATGCCAGGCTGAGGGCATTACGGTGAATTCAGCGGACAGAACATGGTCAGAGTGGCTGATGGTTCCTTTTGCTTTCTGGGCCACATGTTTCTCCCAGACGGAGCACAAGTGTCTTCGCTGGACCAATAACCAATAATCTTGGAGTAGACCTTAACAATACCGTTTAGGCCATTCTAGTCCTTCACAGACACTACTTTCAGCGGCGGATGAATCTACATTTGATGCTCTAGTGAGTATTTCTGGCAGCAGGACATTGTGTGGGATTGAGTGCAGGGGCGTCGGGTTCATCTCAGAAGTGCGTGGACCAAAAAGTTTGTATGTGTGTGTAGTGGTACATAGACCAGAGACTCTCAGTAAACATTTCCGGAGTAACTATAACTTGCGGAGTTGTGTGTGTATATGTAATTCCAAACACAAAGCAGCTAACAAGCATTTGTGGGCTTAGATACAAGCTTTTTTATTCAATTACCCGAAACTAAGAGCTTACAGGACAGTAACATTTCTGCAGCTGTGTAACAGAAAGCAGGTAATATGAATGTTAACGTTGTCCTTGTTAAATATTCTTCCTGTTTTATTTTTAATGTTTTATTTTACCTAATGTCTTAGAGTGGGCAGAAATGATTGAAACGTCTTTTTTTACTGTAAGTGTTGCAATATAAGGGCATTATTTGCGGGGACACACTGATTCCCGACTTAAAAAGAATGCGGGAGGAGGGTAAAGTGGGGGGGGCAGTGGTCCCTTAGACCGCCTACCTCTGGCGCCCTTGACTCAGTCAAAATAAACTACAGTGTTTGTATTCATGGTGATGAAGGAACATGTCACCCATGTGGCTCATTGACGTGTTTTTAATAGTTTTTGGACAACAACGGAGGCCTACGGCACAGAGGAATAAGATATATCAGAATAGACCAGTTCATTATTGGTTTTGGTCTTTTCATTGGATTTGTGGAAAAACGAAAAATATAGAATATCTTATCCTTGAATAATACACGTTATGAAAGTAGTGTCCTCACAGTTCAGTGGTCAAGTTAATGTTTTCACATCTTGTGTTCAGATAGCTTTTCTTTTGTCTTATCTCATTTTTGGCTGGACTGCAACAGCGGGGCCGACCCCATAAACATAAATGTCCCTGACTGACTGACTGAGTGATGAAGTTACACCATTGGTCGACTGAATGCTGCTACTTCCTGTATCCGTTTCAAATGAGAAGCCCTCTAGCGTTTCATACACACTGCAGCCATCTACTAGTCTTGTTTAAGTTAGACCAGTGATGTCCTTTGTATCAGCATCAGAACCAGCATTAAAACTCATGATGTTCATGTGAATAAGGCCCATGCTAAAGGTCCATGTCCATTGTTGAGGTATCGGTACACTTTCTAAACTTATAACCAGTACTGCACAAGCAGAGGGACATCACTTGAGGCAATTTTTCAGATTTCACATTCAGCTCCCTCTGGATACAACTTTTTTAACACATATGCAGTCGTACTCACCAACACCTGGAAACATAATTTGAGGTGAAAAATCTGTCGAATTCCCCTTTAAATGTTAAATGGTAATTGGTGTTATGGACACATTTTGCTCAGAACCAAAAAGAATTCAGTTTAGATACCCAGCTGTACTAATAATAGTAGTTTCCAATCAATTAGTTAAATGGTTTATTCTTTCTTCCTTTCATCTATCTTATCTGCCTTCATCCTCTTTATCACTTCATGGCATTAGTAGGAGCCTGTGAACCTTGAACCTCAGCTTTTGCTCTCCAGTCTACCTGAGCTGTTAGAGAACAAGTGTATCAATGTATTTTCTTTTTTTTTTTTTTTTCAGAAAACGCATACAGAAAGACAACATCACATTTCATCCCAATAATACAGTGTCGTACAGGGAATACAGAAGGTATTTCTTCGAGCCCACCATGTCTGCAGGAAACGAGTCAGATGTTGTCACGATTCCAAACATGTTGGTGCTGGTAAGATATTATTTCCCCTTAGTTCAACATACATTGTCTAGTTATTTTGGTCACAATCCTTTCTTTAGTAAATCCGTGTTTTCAATCCCATCTGTATTCTCAGGGTGCAGCAGTGATGATGGAAAACCTGCCCTACGCTGTGCGTTTAATGATCAGCGCCACTTTCAAGACTTTCGGTGAGGGGCCGTTCCTGACCAAGACCGTAGGGGAGCTGATGTGGGGTTATGACAGTGGACTGGTGGATTTTCTCAACAAATACCTGCCCGGCATGTTGCCCTCAACGGGGAAGTTTGGCCTCTTTGCTGAGGTGAGAGTTTAAAATGGTTTATTATTCTCTTAGGAGTCAAGGTTTATGGCCCCCATGCCACAGAGGACCATAGGGCGACAAGAAAAAAAATGTGTTGTCCAAGTGCACAACAGTGTTTCAAGGATTTAGTATAAGCACATTTAAAAAAAAAAGACATAATGAAGTGGACTTAAAATGCTAGCATGCATGCTAAAATTGCAGATTTTCAATGAATGTTGATGCTACTTACTGATGGAGGCCTGACTTGAGATTGTGATAGTATTTCAATTTATTGTGCTGCCATTATACACACAGCGAAGGACATCCTGTGAGCACCAGAGTGAAAACATATTATTGGGAGTTTATCAGCCTCTTTTGCCAGTTTACCAACATGAAACCGGAGCCCTTAGAGAATCGAATGTAATTCAATGTTATTGTCCACAAAGGTGCCAAACTGTCTTTGGTTGGACAGTCTTTTTTTTGGAGCTAGAATTTCTGTGGCTACTAAAAGAAATGCAGATTATCGCACCTTCACATTCACTTTATCTTTGCTCTTTACTCACTGTTTTACCGGCTGTTCAAAGGAGAAACAGCAGTGCATTTAGTGGGTAATTAGTAATTATGTAAAACAAAAGACAGGATTTTACAATTTTAAAATCTGCAGTTACCTTGAAAATAATAAGGAAGCTGCATTTTTGTCTGTCACAGCCCTAAATGTGCTCTGTGGAGTTTTCTTGTTCAGTGTTACTCACCAAAACACATTGTTTGTATCCTTGAGGTTTAACAAACAAGTTGAATGAATTTCCTTGGATTTAATTCCTCATACAGATAAAAGTGTCGTGTTCATCTGTATCTTTATTAGTTCAACAACTCCAACACTGGCCTGTTCACCATCTTCACCGGACAAGACGATATCAGGAAAGTCCATAAAGTCGACTCCTGGAACGGACTGACAAAGGTGAGATGTCAACATGACACCGACAGTTTTTCATGGTCACATTACTTAACTTGAGCTCTGTATTTGATTCAGTAGATCATAGTATCATAATTTGTCATCTAAAAACATTATAGGAGTTGCAGAAGTTACTCCTACCTCTCACACAGTCTGCTGCCACTGAGTTGTGGAGTACCTCAAGGCGCTATCCTAGGTCCTCTTCTATTTTATATCTACAAGCTTCCACTTAGCAGAATAATAAATAATCATAAGATTTCTTGTCATTTTTATGCCAATAATATGCATCTTTACATGTATCAGGATCCATTTGCAGTCTGACGTCTTTAAAATCCGTCTAACAGACATCAAATTCTGGGTGCCCAAAAACTTACTCCAACTCCATAAAGAAAATTGTGAAATAATCTTATTTGTGTCATTTAATACAATAAGTTTAGGATTATCTTTTGATTCTAATCTAAGTTTTGATTATCATGTTAATAAGATAGTTCAGTCTTGTTTTTATCCACTTCATATTGTTTCTCTGACTTTGAGAAAGTTATTCATACTTTCATCTTTTCCAGAACTGATTATTGTAAATCTCTCTGTACCTGCCTGGTTGCGTTGGCTTCCAGTAGATTTTTCTAGAATTCGTTTGAAGGTTTTACTCATTACTTTTAAAGCCCTCCATATTCTGGTTCCAGCATACATTTATGATCTTTTAGGCCCATACAGTATGTACCTGCACTCAACCTCAGATCTTGCAAGAAGACTCCCCCAATTAAGACTTCAAACTAAAGGAGAAAATCTAGAACAACCATTTCTGTCCTGAAATTTGTCATGCTACCTCAGTGACTCTTTTAAAATCTCAACTAAAAACTCATTTTTTAAAAATAAAATTCAGCAAAATTTCTGCAAATTAATTGTTCTTTATGTAGCATGTCACTCTTGTCTTTCACTTTGTGTTGTACTAGTCATTTTAGAGCTTCAGCAAATGTCAATTTTATTTTCAAGCAAAAATACTGAACCGTTGATGAATGAGAGTTTTTAATCTGCTCATAATTGTAGTAAATTGAATATATTTGAGTTTTAGACTGTTTGTTGGAGAAAACAAGACATCTGATAACATCTATTTGTGACAAGCATTTTTCCATTTTCTGATGTTCCATTTTCACTAATCAATTAATAAATAATGAAAATAATCATTAGATGCAGCCCGAAATTTTTTTTTCATATATTATTGTTTTCTGTGGAACACTTTGTAACATTGTTTTAAAAATGTTGTACAAATAAAGGTTATTGATGTCTTCTCTGTCACCAGCTGAGCAACTGGGGGACCCCTCAGTGTAACATGATTAACGGAACAGCTGGGCAGATGTGGCCTCCATTCATGACAAAAGAAAGCACTTTACCTTTCTACAGCCCCGACGCCTGCAGGTAAAAATGTGTTTCACTCTTTTTTTTCAGTTCTGTCTTTGTTGCATTTCCCCCCTAGATACTTAAAATCTCCTCTTCTTTGTTTTACTTGTCAGATCTATGGAGCTTGTTTATCAGCGTCCCGGTGAGTTTAAGGGCGTCCCTCTGTATCGATATGTCGCACCCAAGACCCTGTTCGCCAACGGGACCGACTACGCTCCCAATGAAGGCTTCTGCCCTTGTAGACAATCCGGCCTGCTGAATGTCAGCAGCTGCCGCCACAGTGAGTATATATTCAAGACACAAAAACCCTTAATGCATTTGAGAGGTAAAAAAAGATTGTACTGGTGAGATCAAAAGAAAAAAGTGCTTATATAAACATCTCACCAGATAAATGTTTCCAACTTGTCAGTAAGCTGTCATGTGGTAATGATTAATCTGTGTTTGATCAATTATTTAGTCTATAAAATGTAAGAAAATAGAAATCAAGGTGATGCTTCTCAAACTCCTCATTTTGTAGGGCTGCAACTAACGATTACTTCATTATCGATTAATCTATTAGTTGTTTGGTCCATAAAATGTCAGAAAATGTTAATCACTGGAAACTGTAATTGGAGAATTATAGCATTTTTTCCCCCTAAAAAATGACTCAGAACCATACAATCAATAATCAGAATAGTTGCTGATTAAGTTTCTGTTGATTGATTAATCAAGTCATCGATACAGCTGTATTATTTTGTCTGACCAGCAATCCAAAATCCACAAATATTCTATTTGAAATTATAGAAAATAGAGAAAAGCAACAAATCTTCACATTTCCCTTCTTACTTCCTTTTCATAGTAGATTTCTCTTTATGTCAACATGGTTGTCTTGTTTGAATAAAGTTTATTTGAATTGTCACTGGACAAAACTGACCAAACCGAAGAAAAGAAGATTAAAACGTAGTAGTAGTGTGAGTTAAAAACAATCAACAAGATGAATAAAAACATGCAGTTTCTGCCTCTGAGATGTGGAGAAACGTGCAAATTGACATTCACACATACTAAACAATCAGCATCTTGTGAGAGATTTGAATTGGGACCAGTTTATTTGAGATGTTGCTTCATTTGATCTTTTTTCCCAGTTTGATCCACCTGAATAACTGGTCCCATTTTACAGATTCTCCAGTCTTCATCTCTCATCCTCACTTCTATAATGCTGATCCTGTGCTGCTGGACTACGTGCAGGGCCTTCATCCCACTGAGGAAGAGCATGGCCTCTTCATCGACATTCATCCAGTGAGTATTTACACACACACACACACACACACACACACACACACTCTCTGCTGTGCTTTACTTGCTGTGTCTTTACCTAAATGTAAATTTAATCCAAAGAAATAAACCCACTAAACATCGACGTATAGTCCAGTGTACTGCGATATAAAGAGTTGCCATTAAGACTGTAATTTCTTCAGGGTCTCAGAAGTAATAAAATAGTTCACAGGATCAGATTATTCTCAGATAGTTTTAGTGTCCTTGAGGTCAGTTGTTGTCATCTTGAGCAGAGGTGGACTGATTACATATCACAGACTTTGTATTGTGTGTTACGGTCAAGTACGAGTTTTTATCTCTTTGTAAATATGTAAGAAACATTTCAGCCACGCTGGGTGAGAGGTCGCTTATCCTGCTTTTACAGCTGACCTCCAACTTCAAATGTTGTGTAAAGATTCCCTCCAGACATGTTTTTAAGAAATATGCTTTGAATAATAATTCCATTAAAGTTCAGTTAACTAGCTAAAAATGCTTTAAATTACATCTCCTCCTCCTCGCTCATCTATAAATATGTAAATATTTTTCATTTCTAAAGTTTTCCTCCTTCACTGTAAAGTTCATTTTCAGTGTTTTTGAACTGGAGGCTTCAAGTTTCCACATCACACTTGTGTAAGTTGCACGCTTGGCTCCAAACTAGTTGTGATGTCACAAATCCTGCTCGTAGGTTCATGTGTTAAACTGAGATTTAAGGTGAAAACAGAGAAACTTTCCTCCTTCAGCTGAGAGGAACAAGAAGACCAACATGTTTTTGATTGGAGGAGGACTATAAATACATAACTCAATCTAAATCAAGAGTTTAACTGTCAAGACATCCATATTAGGGATAAACGTTTGTTTTTCCTGTGGCCAAAAGTGCTACATTTAACATTTAAGCAACGCAAACAAGGCAGACAACGTAAAGTGCAAAAGGCAACATTTGGTGTCAACACACAACAGGATCTTTAAACTAAGGTTGATTTATGTTTAGAGCTGCAACTAAGGATAACTTCCATTATTGTTTAATCTACCGATCTTGATTAATAGATTAGTTGTTTGGTCTGTAATCTGTTTCAAGGCGACGTCTTCGTATGTCTCGTTTATTCCCGACCAACAGACCACAACCTAAAAATATTCAGTTTACTGTCATAGAGGACTAAAGAAAGCAGAAATTTGTAATTGTTCTTCTTAAAATATTGCTCAAAATGGTCAATCAATTATCAAAATAGTTGGTGATGAATTTAATAGTTGGCAACTAATTGATTATTCGACTGATTGTTGCAGCTTTAATTATGTTTTATGTTGAGACTATAATGTATTAAATCACACACTCTGAATCTATAATCTATAATATAATATAATATTGGATTGTAACCATACTTTTCACATATTACAGTTTGTTTCTCTGTCCAACCAGCTTTAAAATGACGATCCTTCATACTAATTAATTAAATTGTAAAGACACAGATTGATAAATGGTTAATATCTTTAATATCCTTGTTGAGAGTTCAGTAACAACGAGACTCGTCAGTTCAAAGCCTGTTTATTTATTTAACATTTATCATCTTGCAGTCTCACAGTTATCAGTAAGTCAAACAGACTCTGAAGATCATTATCATCTATCACATGTGTTTGTAGTGATAATGAACCGTGAGGACGAGGAGGTTTCAAGTTAATGTTTGCAAATGTTGTCGTTCTTTAGAGTCGCAAGAAAAGTTACTGATAAATACTTAATTACTCTGGTTTTACTGCTGTGGAATAACACAGTAAAATTAGTGCACTAAGGATAATAATGTTGCAGGAGACTGATAACTCTGATGTAACGCTGCCACGTTTCAACGCTTTCTAAACTCCTTGTGCAACTCTTCATTGTAAACCTCACCGGCAGTGAAGTTGGCAGTCAGCTGCGTGGTGATAAGGTAATTGGAAATTGGGCTATTTCCTCATAAATGCTGGTTACTGAGTTAAGAAGGTTCTATGGCTACAATAAAAAACAGTTTTGATAATGAAACGGTTCTGCCTGTGCAGATGAAAGATTAAGATGGATCCAAGCGGATGAGAGCGCAGCGTTTCAGCCCGATCGAGCGAGTCGAGATCGATAACAAGTTATTAATTAAAGAAAATTACTTGGCGCGGGATTTTATTAAGTCATAAAAATGTTGGAAGTTTGTCTCCACGTTACAGCTGAGATTCCCTTTAATGCATCCAGTAAGTAAAGATTTATTAATGTAGCTTAATGTAGCTTTTTAACACAAAGCATCCGACATTCAGGATAAAAACACACAATAAATTAGATTAAAAGAAAGAGAAATGAAGCAAAATGCAAAAAAAAAAAAAAAAAAAAAAAAAACATCAGTAAAAAGAAGCAACTGGCTGTTGAGAAGGTTTTAAAAAAGGCCTTTTGAGCTCGATGCCTTAAAGCAACTCTGACAACGACTGATGAAGTGATGATGAGCTGATTTGGGTCCGTCAGTGTTGACAGTCAGCAGATAAAATCATTTAATGTGTGAAGATTTTTATCTAAAGTGGCTGCCAGTCGTTCTCATGAAGATTTTCTTCAACATGTTTGATATTTGCAACCTACAGATGTCACTGAGACTGTTTAAATAAACATCTTCAGCCTCTTTAGCACCAACCTCGCTGCATATGGTTGTACTAGTAAAAGCGGCCGGTTGCTTCATAGGTCGCCTCCGTGTTTGTTTTTTGTGCAATGACACGCGATAATTGGTATTGTTTTCACGGGGTTTTTCGGGGTCGTTTCCCACCATAACTCCAGTGGTTAGTGAGCAGTGTTTCAGTGTGTGTTTGTGTGTGTGTGTGTGTGTGTGTGTGTGTGTGTGTGTGTGTGTGTATAATTTTCATGCTCCTTCCCGACTGCCAAAGACTAAAAAGCTTGGCGCCAATCGGTGTTTGGTAGGCTTCAGCTCGTCTTTAGGTATGTACCCAGCTTTAGTTATTTTCCATTGCTGCTAATCCTCGCAACGTTTTCTACAGCCGTTGGAAAATGAAAAGACAATTACAGAATTATTTTAGTTGCAGTAATATGTATTAATGATTACTCTTTTTTTTTTTTTTTAAAACCAGGATAATTCTGTTGATCTGTAAAACTGGCAGTGCCTTCTGTGTAATATCTGGACGCTTTTCTCTCTGCTCTCTAATAACATAAGGACCGAGTTACCACTGAGTTATGTAATCAGAACATTTTCCCCCTCAAAGCTCCTTCTTTTATTATCGTCTGTGTCCAAACGCTGGTTGTTACTGCCCTCATGTTTCCTCATGAAACCGCTGACCTTTTTTTGTTTAAATCATCGCAATTTCTTCTAATTTCAGCCAGCTGTAAAGAATAAATGTATTGTTTTGTTATCTGAAAATGTCTCTGTCCCAAGTTGAGCACACGAGCCTCCTTTTTTTAAAAAAAAAAAATCAACACCGCCACAAATTAGTCACACTGGCTTACTTACATGGGATTCAGGACGTTTGGTTAAATTGATAATAGTCGCTGCATGTTTGATTGGCAGCAGTGAAAGGGGGAACGTTTTAGGTCTTGAAATCGATATATTGGAAATGGATAAAGAGATTTCAGAGCTCAGAGCTGTTGACATGTGGTTCTGATAAGAAGTTCTTATGTGCTGAAGTCGGGAGGATAAAACCTGCAGCTGGTAGCGGCAGCAGCCACACAGCAGCGATGACTGATATAATTAGCCGATATCCTTTTATGATACATTTCTTTTTTATAAAATGACAGTTCAATTCTCTCGTGAACATTTAAAGGATCCAATTCTTCAAGTGTGTTTTTAAACGGTAGTTTCCATCCAAATGTTGAGCAAACTTTAATCAAATTGTAAATTAATGCACATTTTCATCCACAGCTGTTGTGTGAATATCAGCAGATAAACTAATTGTCCAGTCGGTGCCGTTAAACCGTCGCAGAAGAAGAAGAAACAACGAGATGACGTCATTAAAAGAGCGACAGTCAAAGCTCAAATGATGGAAAACGTGATGGAAATATGACATATATATGATACATATTTATATTTCCTTTCAAATGTAGAGCACATTTCGATCAAATTTCCAGAAAATAATGTTCAACTGAGGCTGTTATGTGAATATTAGGAGGTAAAACAGCTGGTTGTGCTAATTCTCCAGTCGGTGCCGTTAAACCATTGCAGAAGAAGGTTATTAAAAGATCAGCAGTCAAAGATCAAACGAAGGAAAACATGATGGAAATATGACATTTCTGTTTGTTTCATGTATTACTGTGAGGAAGGTTACAGTCTCCTCATCATCGCTCCACACAGATCTGATGTTTTCAGCTATTCAGTGACGTTTAAGTCTGTTTCCTTTTAATCCACACAACTACTTTTACACCTCAGACTAGCATAAAAATGTATATTTTTTGACTTTTTCCTGAATTTCTGATATTTCCACTTTTTTTTTTATGCACGAATTGAAAATGTGCATAAAAACAGATTGATGGTTGTTTGCAGTTTAACCAAAGAGACATTTCCACTCTTGTTTCATTAAAATAACTATTCGAGACCCAAAGAGGTGAAATAATATAAGAGATCAGAGAAAAAACATAAAAACAAATTTGTGCAGCAGAACTTCTTTCTCACGACCCCCCCAGATTTATCTGATGACCCTCTGGAGGGGCCCAACCCCTAAGTTGGGAACCACTGGACTAAACAGTAAGATTTTGAATAGAGGACTTTTGACATTGTTGTATTGGTACGTTTATTTATCTAAAGGATGGGAATACTACTTCCACCTCTGGGGCTCGAGGACTTTAATTTCCTGAAACAGTAAAAAGTTGATTTCCGCTTCTCACTTGCCTGAGGTCACCAAACAATAGAGAGTCGTATGTGGTTGAAGGGCCACTAGAGATCATACATAATATCACCAGAGCCATTTATAGCGAGACTCTTTCTGCTGTAAACACACTTAACTCACGCTTGTCGGCTAACGAACAACAGGAGATGAAGAGAATCACTCACATGCACGACTCTCTCTTCTTATATAACCAGAATTGTAAGAACGTGTGGACTATTACGCCACAAAGTGAAGCAGTTCTGAAGCAAACATTTTGTTTGCCAGGAGCAAAATCTGGATCTCCAGATGTTTCTGTGTTTTCTCAAATTTGAGAAACAGCACTGCCAGCCACAGAAAACACACCCTGCTAATTAGTGGCTTCAGTCCGCCGGGTCTGAGCTGAAGCTCTGGACTGAACCGCATCACAGCTTGTCCTGCCAGAAAACCACTCAGAACCAGAAGGAAACAAAAAGACTCTGCTACGACAGTTTCAACCGTTCTTTTTTTTCAAAAGTACAGTCGTTGTCAGTACTAATGATGCAGTTAGAAACATCTGTATCAGAAAGAAGCAGCTGTTGATTGGAAACAGTGTTGCTTCCTCTAATAAGTAGATTTTTGATTTTTACATTTTGTTTTCTGCCTCTTTGAATTGTTTTCTTCTGTTTACCTGGTTAAATTTAAATCTCACACTCGCACTTTATGGCCAAAAGTATATGGATAGACAGTATATAAGGGAACTCTTTAACTTTGTGTTCGTTGTCTTGTTGAAACGGGAACAGTTCAAACGCAAACTTCTACCACAAAGCCGCCTCCATATAGAAGTAAAATAAAGCAAAGTAAACTTTATTTATAAAGCGCCTTTAAAAAAAAGGTGCTGTACAATGCAAACAATTGAGAGAAAAATAAAATAGAATAAAAATAAATAAAAAGTTTAACAACACGTAATATCAATATAAAAACAATAAAACCATAAAAACTACACGGAAGTCAGATACAACAATAAAAACAGTGAAAACAATAGAGAACAATCACACATTACAAGATAAAGCTTATAAAACAGCTGATATTTTAAGAGCTTCTTAAAACTCGACTGACTCGACGTTTTTTATCACAAGGGGAAGACGGTTCCAGAGGTTTTGGGGGCCACAACAGCGAAAACACTGTAGGAGTCAAAATATGTTGTTATTTCAGTTTATATATCGACGTGGGCATCACGTATTACGTTGCTTGACACATGGGTGTGGTTTCCTATTATTTAACCTGTTCACTTAGGTGGTGGCGGGAGTTTTTGGACAAAGGGAGTTGATATTTTCTGTTGACCGTCACCATCGTCACCATCATCAACCATCGTTACTATCATTACCGTCGTCACCATCGTCTGTTTATCACTTTATTTTCACAATCAGATTGTATTTTTTTGTATATTTTTTTTGCGCAACAGCTGCTTGTCAGACTCTTTCATTTTTGTTTTATTTTTTTAAATTAAACATCAGTAAAACGTCTTCTGGACTTCGGGATGGTTTTTTTATGGACGTGTCACATATAGGAGCCTTTTTGAAAAGTAGTCGCTACAAGCACGTTCACCCTCGGTCTTAAAGAAGCTACCAAAGTGAATTTTGCCAACATCAATGTCCGACTTCACTTTATTATTTTTATTTTTTTTGCTTTGTACTGTTTGTTATTGTGCTCTTATATGTTTTAATTGCTATAAGCTAACTCTGGTACAGCACATCAAATGGTAACATTTATGTTTAACACTATACATGGTCCCAATAAATACACAGATAAATAAATAAAACTAATACTCTGGTTCCAACATCTGCTGGGAAAACTGATTCTCAGTGCTGTGAGAGCCGCTGGAAGACTGTAGACGTTCAGGTGTCTGCACATGTCCAGTACAGTCTTATATATACTGTATTTAAGGTGAACTCCACCAGTGTAATAAAGGGCAAAGACATAAATCAAACCCTGACTGTTAAGTTTTGAAGGTCTGTTGGTAATTATGACTTTCAGACAGAATTGCACAACAACGTCCTTGCAACAGCGTTATATCTCACTTTCCTTCCATGACAGTTAGTGGAGTCTTGGGGTGAACTATCTGATGCTAAATTTATAAATTATACAACCGTCCATCAAAAAATGGTCCCCAAAAGAATAACCGGTACACGCATAAGGATTTCCTTCTTTTGTTTCCTCTTTTTGGTTATACGGGAACATTATTTTTTTTATTTTTTCCCCCCTTGTGTGAGATTTGTATATTTTTGTGTCTCCTTGCAGCAAACAGGTGTCCCTCTGAACGTGTCCATCCGCCTGCAGCTCAACCTTTACATGAAGAGAGTGTCAGGAATTACGTAAGGAAGTTATTCCCTGAACTGTTATCGTGCCATTAACATTTTTCTTGTATTGTGTTTTATATCCATTCATCATTCAGTATGAAAGGTTGGTGGATATTTCCTGCTTTTATAAAAGGAAACTATAAAAGAAGGAAGGGTCGTTATGTAGCTGGGTGGCACGTGAACGCACATTGGTGCCACTCTTAGAAGGTCTCGGCGCTGTTAGCGTAGCGGTGAATGAACACAACTGCTCCTTCATCTCCTCTCAGATTCACAGGTTATCAGTCTGAGTGATGGAGGCATTTTGTTGTGTTGTTATTTATCTAATGTTTCCTGTGTTTTCAAGGTACATTTTGTTTTGATTTACATGTTAATTCAGTCATTTATTTGCATGCACGTTATGCTAATGTTATGCTAGCTAACTAGAACAGACTGGAGCTTCTTATGCATTAATGATTGAGGTTAGTAACAGACTGATGGTAGTTAGTTAGTTAAACTGTGATAACACCCAAACTCAATTAACTCTGAGCCCGTTAGCTAACGTTGTGGACAGCAGGTGTTGGTTTTATCACAGCAGAGATTGCTTCATTCATAATTATGATGTATTTTCTGATAATCAAGTTTAAAGTTTCTGTTAGCACATGAAATGTTTGCCTTTGTTGTTTTATAGCTGAGGGTTAGTTTACAGCCTACGGATGCACAATTAATAATCAGTGGAGGATTGTAAACGTTTTATTTGAGTATGTGATATATTCTCATAACATTAGTTGTCAGTAGCCCTGACAGTCAATGTAAAGCAGCCTCCAGATCAGAATAAAAGGAAGAGAGAAGGAATGAAGAATACAGATTTTGTTAATATTTATTTATCTTTAACTCAGTGTTTTCAAGGGACACTTCACTTGCAACTTTTTTCTTTTTATTTTCTATGGTGAGCATTTTAATTTGACTCACCATGAGCTCTGTAAAGTATACCTATAATCATACAGCAAATAAATGAATGCGCACATTTGGAAAAATCAAGTCAGTATTCTCTGTTTTCTCTCATTTGGTAGAACAATTTCTTCATCACAGGTCAGACGTCGTAGATATGTTGGGTTTTAATGTGTTTCTTCATATATCTAACATAGGCTTCAATAGAAGTGGCACCAAGCTGAGCATTAGAGTTGGTATTATGACGTAATGACCCTTCCTCTTATAGTTTCTTTGCTTTTCTTGTCATTCACTATGTAACACTGGAGTTTGAAGTTGAATGCTCTTCTCCTTGTAGAGAAACTGGCAGGATTTCTGAGGTTGTGATGCCTATGATCTGGTTTGAGGAGGTAAGTCGCTAATGTCCAAAATAAAAGTATAACTCTGCAGATCAGAGTGTTTTAAAGTGTATTTGGAGTCAGATTTACACCTGTTTGTATTACCACACCATAATGTATTTGTATTTTTTAATGTTTTTAATCTTCAGAGAGGATATATAGACGGTCCCGTCCTCACTACATTCCACACAAACCTGGTTGTTCTACCGGCCGTGATGGAGTACATGCAGTACGGCTTCATCGCTCTCGGACTTGCAACGATATTAATCGCCGCCGTGGCGCATCAACGACTGAAGGTAAAAGCTGCCTCTCAGCACGCAGGGCAGAGTTTGTGTTTTTTTGTTTTATTTTTTTTTAACTGCATGCAGCATGTCGCAAAGCTACGCATGTTCACCTGCAAACAGATGAAAGAGTAGACTGTGCTGAAGATGCTCCGATTGATATTCAGGCTGAAACTTCTATGAATTTATCTCAGATTCGTTAGTAATCTGAGCGTTACATTTGTCAGTGCAGCATCTTTTACTTTTTAACACAGTTGGAGCTAGATGCATAAAATTCTGGCTGAATTATGTTTTTTTTCTCAACATAATGAGAAAATGATGTTAATTAATGTATTTGGCAAGTTGCAAAAACATTGAGACTGAACATATGAATGAAATGTTCTTTTAATTCCATCAAAATATCAGATTTTGCAGAACAACATCCACCAGTAGGAACTAGAGCAATGTTAAGCTTTCTACTGGTTATGTTTAGACACTGGCAGCACTTTGGTTAAAGTTAGAGAAAGATGATTTTTGGTTAAATACAGAGAAAAAAGTCTGCAGTGACTCGAATCACAACCAAAGTGTCTTTCATTGTCTAAACCTCAAGGCGAGTTAATTTTTTATAGCACATTTCAACAACAAGGCAATTCAAAGTGTTTTACATAGAGCATAAAAGGCACCAAAACAGAATATAAAGGCAACACACGTAAAAAGACATATAAAAACAATTAAAAAGTGTTACATTTGGAAATAAAAAAATAAGCTAAAAGGGAATAAAACAAGAGAATAAAAACCACACACAAGAGTCAGGATGTGACCCTTTGTGTTTGAGTTATAAAAACTATTTGTTCTAGCTTAGTTCTTTTGATGCTGCCAGTGAACATAATCCAGGCAGCAATCAAGTAATATAAAAGCATATTTCCTAGAAGACAGGGTTGAGGTTGAGGGTGAGGCTCGCTGACGTGTTTTTAATAGATTAAGATATATCAGACACATAATACTTATAGATCAGTTAATTATTGGTTTTGGTCTTTTTGTTGACATTAGAAAAATATGAAAAATTGCCAGAATCATCCTTTAATATTTATAATCAGATACCTTTGTTGATCATAAGTGGTTTTCAGACTGATCAGTTAGAGCATCTGCACACAGTCACTCTTCTCCTCTGCTGACATGTATTTATATAACACTTAATCTCTCCACATCTTTAATTCTCACCTCCTCCCCTTTGATCGACTGGACGAAGACGTCAGAATCTGTCAGTCGGCTGCGGAAGCTCCTGCAGTGTTCGTTCTTTATCTTCACACTGATGGGAAACTTGTAAACTATCACCATATCATAATTGGCTTATCAGTCAGAGAGCAACAGGTCGTCCATACAGTGTGTTTTTATACTGCTGCCCTCTGGTTCGGGGATATTCTGGTTGTTTTGAGTAAGTCAGCAAGAGTTAAGAGAGTCATTTACACCTGAACCAGAACTGAACTGGACTCTCGTACAGATTCAACTGTCAAAAATGTTTTTTATTTAGTTATCAGATGCATATATATGAGTTGACAGTGTTAGACAGTTAGAGTAGTTATGCAGCAACACTGAATGTTCTTAATAACGCTCCTAAAAGATGACATGAAATCTTTAAATTGTCATCTGTAATAGAGTTGCAAAGTGGGATTTCAGGTATCTGTGGTTCCAATCAGTAAAAGTCGTATTCATTTTGCCCATAAATGATGTCACATGACTCACAGTCGCAGCTTTTATGAAACTCTCCCGGCTGATAACACTGTTATTCGTGTGCTGCCAGTGAAAGCTAAAGGTTACGATGTTGAGAAAAGTTTTTCTAACTTGCTGCTGCTCTGATTCGCACCTCTGACTGGCTGCTTCTCTGTAGCAACAGTAGCCGAGGCTCATGGGTATTGTAGTATTTAGAGCCATGCGCCAAACTGATGGACAAAGCAGGATTTCTCAGAAACTAAAGGCATTTTGATTGAGTTTCCTCCTCAGTACAATTTGTTTGGACAGATCTGAACACGGCAGTCATTCACCGCAAGAGAGCCACTCACAAACTGATTCTTGAGCGGTTTGTTTGCAGTGTTTAAGTAACTGAACCATGAGGAAAACACTGAGGTTTATAGGTTTGAAAATGCCCTAAGTTGATATAATTGAAACTGGCGGAACATGAACCTACATATATATGATCGTTAAATTATCCAGGAGAGTTTTGTGTTTCTGTATTTAGTAACACTGAGGAGATTGTTTTAAAGAAAAATGTGAATACAGAATAAAGGAAAAACGCCAGCGTCTCCTCCCACTGTGCAACTCTAAATGAAATGAATTTTCACAATTTTGACAACTGTACATCCAAGCACTACACCTTTAGTCCATAAGAGTTCATTCATTAGTCTGGAATGGAGTATTTACACTGTGCAAATGAAACATCAAGCAGAGTGTGTTCACGTATTAAGAGCTGAAACACTTCTGAGTACCTGCTGAATCATTTCTTCTGGTTCCAGGTCCAGTAGGAGCAGACTGTGAGGCCGGGGTGCCGTCGCAGCACCGCTCACTCTTCATACTTCACTAGTGGAATAATTTGTCACACCCCACTAGAGTGTGTTTTCTTCTCTCTCAAGCTCTCTTGTCTTTGTCTTCTGTCTCAGTTAGCTTAGCTAAGCTTAGCATAAAGACTTAATGCAGTGGGAAACAGCTAGCTTGGCTCCAACCTTAACACTTATATGAAATAAACAAATGAGATAAAATGTATTATTTAATGAGCTTTAGAGGTGACGGTTGGCAGTTTTGTTTTACCTTTTGACAGAACAAGGCTAGCTGTTTCCCCCTGCATCAAGTCTTTATGCTAAGCTAAGCTAACGTCTCCATATATCCCAAAATGGTTAAACAATGAAAGGAGCTGCTGGAGAAAAGAAAACCAATGTCTACATTTACTATGTCGTGTGTGTTTGTGATGTGTTATGAAACGCTTTATGCTTGATGGTTGTATAATACCATAAACCACCCAGTTAAAGTTAATGAGTACATGTGTATTTCCTGCCTGTGCTCTCACTATCACAGCCGACCATAAAGCAGAACGAGGTGAACTGTTTGCTCTGCGGTTTAGATTTCAGTGAAATGGTTTTAGAAGTGAACACTGGCGGGTTTTAAATGTCACGATTGAAAGCATTTTTTTTTTTTTTTAATGTTCTGTGTTTGCAGAAGTCCCAGAGCAACGCTACAATAACCTCCAAAGTTAACTTCGGGGTTTGTAAAGCTGTTAAACAGTTTGGTTCCAATCATCCAAATTACTTTGTGAAATTTTGATCCTCATTTGATTTTTTTTTTACTTTGGGTGTCAACTTGATTTTTGTCCTCAAAGTTCTGATTATGATTTGCTACATTTCTCTGAAATTAAAGGAGTTTACATCCAGTTTAGAATCAAGATTTTACACAGTAAATTACATAAAATCTAACTTTTCAGATTTACTGCTGCTGCTCTCCAGTTGTCGTTTAATGGATTACAAAAATAATTGATTCTATACAGTTACATCAGGTGTTTATCTTTTAAAATATGTTTTGTTTTACTGTAGTAAAATGTTGAGGAATTAGCTTAAACATCCTCTCAACTACAGCTAAGACGATTAGTGAATCAACAGAAAATTAACAATTTTCAAAATAGTTTCTGATTAAAGTTGTTAAGCATCAATTCCCAATATTTTCCCCCGAATGCTCTCTGGTTTCAGCTTCTTAAATGTGAATATTTGCTTTATTTTGTCTATGATATTGAACTAATTATCTGTGGGGTGTTGTATTGTTTGTTGGACAATACAAGCAATTTGTCAACTTGGGTTTTGTAATTTTGTAAAATTGTAAATTTAGATTTTTTGGGGGTAATTTTATGCCTTTTTATTAGATAACAACAGTATACGTCCCAACCTGCAGTTAACCAGGCAGCCAAATAACTGACAGATTAATCAAAAATGAAAATAAACATTAGTTGTATTTCTACTCTTAACTATGCAACATGTAAACTACTTTCTAGAAGGGAGTTCAAGTCATACGTTGAGGGCAGATTAAACAATTCATTAAGTAGTTTTATGTTTCACATATTGTGGATATTAGTCAATTTTCCAATATTTAATGCCACACAATAGAAAATGCTACTCATACTCCTACAGGCATAATTTATGCAATGGCTGCTTTTGGTTAATCCATCTTTTGTATTTTTGGGAGCCATAGAAACATGAAGCACCAGAGACATTTATTAATCTTTATTCTTCATATCATTTGAGTACAGATTTCAAATGTTTGTATTTGATGCTTTCTTATCTTTCCTATCTGTTTATATACATTATGATAGTCAGTCCATGAAAAGGGCTGTCGAGGCGAACAAATCAAACGCCTCCACGTTTAAT
The DNA here is from genome assembly GCF_910596095.1 of Thunnus maccoyii. Taxonomy (NCBI): domain Eukaryota; kingdom Metazoa; phylum Chordata; class Actinopteri; order Scombriformes; family Scombridae; genus Thunnus; species Thunnus maccoyii. The sequence continues at coordinate 24,949,025 of NC_056551.1, read as the reverse complement.
TGCTTAATTGTGATCATGTCAGAAAAACACTGATTAACCAATCGCATGTCCTCTCTTAATTAACTGCATGGTTGAATCGATCGGCAGCAGAAATGACTCCCTGCATGAACGCTAAATATCTGCACATCCGTCGTCTAAAATAAAACCTGCCGCTGCTGGTTTCGCCCACCTAACAACACCAATCAGACCAGCAGCTTTTAAATGTCTTCTGTATTCTCTGATTGGCTGATGTTTAAGACAATTTGGTCATCTTTTAGGCCTCCAATAAAGAGCTGATAAAAGGCTCACATGACCATGAAACACAGGAGAAATGTATCATGAATAATTCAGGTGGGTGCACACACATCCATAAAACACACACATGCATTAATATATTGATTCCTTATGTTCATATGTTCAAGTTTACCACAGAATTACAATGAAAATTCATTAATAATTAATATATTTAGAATGTAAACACCACCTGAATATGTGTGATGGACCCAAAAACAGTTTAAGTTGTTTAAAATTGTTAAAACTGCTAAAAGGATGAAGCCACTTTTTGTGTCATGAAAATGTGGATGATGCAGTTTTTATGACATCATAAGATTCATTTAAATACTCATTTATGACTTTACATGTTACTTTACTTTTTTAAAAAATGCCATAAAGTTAACACAGTTTTGTGGACTAAAGTTTTTAAAAAAAAAAGTATAATAATGTGCATTTTTTTCAAATTGTACAAATTAACTGTAAGATATTTGCACTTGAAAACAAAAACATTTCTGGGAAAATCACAGATAAAATAAATGGGACATGAGAAAGCACTTAAGTTATCAAGAAGCTCCAGATGAAATTGAATTCAACGTGTTTTTTTTTCTGCATTTGGCTTCCGTCTCTTTACCCAAAGTTGGAAAAACAGCTTCCCTCACTCACACCGTCGTCGTCTGTAACTGGTCAGCATTTTTGAGTGCATCAACACAGCTGCAGTAAAACCGGTTTAGCAAGTATGGAAGCTGTGTTGTGTCTTAAACAAACAGAGTCACAGCAAACTTCTGGTTTAATTAAATAGATCATAGTTTAATTTATTAAACAGAGACAATTTGCATTAATAACATTGCTTTAAATGCGCCAGAATTAGTTGAGAGGCTGTTTTTCATCTGTAGTTACAAAATCACCCTAAAAAAATAAAATAAAATTAAGAAGTTATTGAGATCATTGACATATAAGCATAAAGAGCAGTAACAAAAAGACAAGAGAGTATTAATGTTAGTAAAAAAATATACACCAGATCTGAGTAATATGTTTTTTTTTTGGTGCGTCTAACACAGAAATGCACAAATACAATTCTGTTTCCTCGTTGACTGATGTAAATATTTACATCTGGTTATAGGATCCACGATCTCTTCAGGATCAGCCATTTATTAATACTCAGTATAATCTCTTAGTTTCAATCAATACAGAACATTCAGATGAAAACAGGTTGCAACATTTTGCATTCATTTTAACCTTTTTGTAATTTTGAATACGCAAGCAATCGACCACGATTACCTGCAGTTCAAGTGTGTTCGATTTTTATATTTTCTGTAATTCATTGGTTCAGTTTTCACAGGATGGTTTTGTCATTTATCCTTCTGTTCCTATTTGCACATTAAAATTATAAGTTGCTTTATCATCATGAGGTACAAACAGGGGAAAGAAAACTACTGCTGCTGCTGTTTAGCTTCATCCCTGGAGTTGCTCTATCATCAGATTTTGTGAATCATGAGATTTGTTGCTGTGTTTTTTGCAGTTTAACACACTTTGATGTGTGATTTAAGATGAAAGAAATAACTGACAGTACAAAAGCAGGATAGAAGATGGATTCATACACAAAAGAAAACATTTGCAAAGTTGACAGAAAAAGTTATTTTTTAAGGAAAAATACCCCAAACTTTGCTGGTTTCAGCCTCTCAAATGTGAAGATTTCTTACTTTTTTTCATCTTATATGATAGTAAACACATTGGGTCTCATGCGAGAACATTTTCTTAGAGGTTTGCTCGTACAAGTGATTCACCAAACTCTCTTAACTGCACAATCTTGTAGTAAATCGTTTGTTTCAGCCTGATGAACGTCACCTGTTCATGAACGTTCCTGAGATTTCATCATCAGCATCATTGACGCCCCTGAAATGTCAATAGTTTCATTCATTCTGTAGTTTCATTCATAAAAATGTTCTCAAAGAGTGAAAAGAAGAATCAGAAACCAGCAGACACATTTATCAGCATCAGTAGTCAAAGTTAGAAAAATGAATCCATCAGAGCAGCAGCTGCACTGTGACAGAAATAAAGAGCTTTGACATGAAGTTAGACAATAAAAAACGTCTTTCTAAAGCAAAATGCTCCATGACTCAAATGAGAGGTGGTCATGTGACGTCACAGAGATATCAGAGGAGAGAATATTACAGCCTACAGTAGCCGCAACACAACATGATGCTGGACAGAAACCTGCAGAAACAGCCTGAAGCAGCTGTTTACTACTGCTGACATGAAAGTCCTCACGTTGAAAACCCTTCTCAGTAAACTAGCAGCCATTAAGAAGATGATGATATAAGTTTAGTTTAGTCATATAATTAATTTAACTTCATTATCATATTTAAACTCAGATTCATTCAGATGAAGACATTATAAAATGATTTCAGGTGAGATTAGTGTGGTTTTTTTTGCCCTGAAAAACAAACTAATGTATCTACGGATGCACAGATCTGACTTTTTCAGTCCTGATACCTGATCTTTAAGTATTGATCTGATATCAGTGTTTAATTAATAAGCTGTTTGTCTCACTGTGAGGAAGAGACTGGGATCATTCTTTTATGTGTAAGACATCATCAGGCTTGACTTAAACATTACTTTCCTAACTTTATAAAGAAAAACGTAACACATAGATACATAGATATACGTTTACTGAATTGTTCTTCATTAAATTAATGGCATCTGATATAAGATCCATCCAGCTATTTGAGTCGGTATTGGTGCATCTCTATTTGTATCCGTTCATGACTGATTTGACAGGTCTGATCCACTCTAGAATTTAGTTCATAGCTCAGAGAAACTCACTGAAATCACTCTTATGAGCCTCGTAATAATGAAGGTGTTTGTACTTCTTGCATGAGGCGCAATATCTTTGGGTTTTGGACTGTTGGTATTGAGGCCAAATGAAGATATTAGCTTGGACTCCAGGAACATGTGATGAATATTTATCACAATTATCTGACATTCAACAGACCAAACGTTTAATGAGATAATCAACATATGTATATGGATGATTCATCAATGTTCTAGATAGTCTACGAGTCGACAATCTAAGAAAAAGTCCAATTTTAACTAAAAAACTTAAAATATTTTCTGTGAAAGTGTGAACGGTAAGCTGCAAACCACCTCATGTTTGATTATGTTCAGTTTGAAGTGAAGTTGTCGGCATTTTCTTTTAAAAAGTTAGTTATATTTTATCGTCTGAACACCTCGTGATATTTTCTTTCTTTCTTCTGCTTCCGAAACAGAGAAATAAATACGACGGTGACACCAAACCAGATGGAAAAACGAGCACTTCAACCGAAGAGAAAGACCCTCTACTACAAGATGAAATGGACTGACCTGCACACTAATACACACACACACACGTACATATATACACACATACAGCTGGTGTCGACAGACCAACAGCGATTCAGTTCAGGAGCTGAGCTGAAACGTTCCCCTCGAGGTGCTACGTTCAGTATATTTTAATGATAATTATACTGTAAAGTTTATGAAACTCTCAGCCAAAGACTCACTTCATTAAACGTGTTTTGTGCGGAGGCTGTTCGGGGAGTTGAGACTGTCTCGGTGCAGAGCGAGTGAAGCTCAAGTCACCGAAAAAAAACCCACTTTTAATATAAAGAGCAACTTCTCATTATGCTCTGCTCAGCGTTGGAAGATCATCTGCGTTTTATTGTTTTATCACTACATCAGGAGCAGCAGCAGCAGCAGCAGACAGTTACTGTTGTGGATATTTCTTCTGTGATTTTAAAAGAAATGTAACAGCGAGGGAACTAACAGGCAGAAAAGCTCTTTGTATGTCTAATGACTTCCACGTGTACAGTATTTCACTACCGGTGTGCCTTCATTAAAGGGGAAACAAAAGACTCTGACGGTCGAATGAGTCGAGCAGAGCGGATTTACTCCCGTTTGTATACTACTGTCTTCTGTAAAGGTGTGAATGTATTTCATGAAATGGATGCGAATGATGCCGTTCGGTGTCAGACGCCTCGTTTATCATAAATAAGTGATTTAAGAGAAAATAAATGTGCCTTTGTTTGAAATTCTATCAATCAGTGTGTGTGATCTCGTTTTCCTCTAGTGGTGATGTTCTCGAATTTTGCATTTAAGACAATTTTATTTGTTTAACCTTCAATATAACAATGTCTGATCTGTCAGTGTGTGATGTGTTTGGCTCATAGTGATGAACCTGCAGAGGATTATCAGCTCCTCTCGGCTTTATGGAGCTTTATAACGAGTTTCAGCTCATTGTTTATTTGTCCGGCTGCAACTTTATCGTTTTGGTTCACTCTCAGTGCTCTCATAGTGTTGTTTTTTGGACACAGCAGGCAGAGAAAAAGCTCTAAAAACCCCTCTGTAGGGCAGTGTATAACAGTTACATAAAAACAAACACAACAAAACAGGACCTGAAAGATAATGAAAAGATAAAACAATTACATTCCTCATGAAATCTTGTTTTGAATGTCTGGTATGAAGACAGTGTTTCCAGATGATGTTTATCTTGTAAAATCTTTCCAAGCCCGTGGTGCAGAGTGCAAATGTTTTAGTTGAACTTAGTTTTATCAAGTTCAACGTGGACTCGAGGGACGCTGAAGATGATCCATGGAGAGGTTCGGGTCTGATAGCCGGAGGAAACAAAGTATTTCACAAAGGTAGAAGGGAAGTTAACCAAGGACGGCTTTAAAGATAAAAAAAGTGCAGCTGAATCTTTCTCCGTATTTTTAGTGTCCATCCAGTTAACATGTATGAATTACAGTGATGAGCTCAAGTTCATAATAAAGCACAGAGATAAATGATAGACGTTATGAGTGATGCCAGTTGCTTGCTGCAAAGGGAAATCACTTCTTAAAATTTACTTTTTCTTTACAAGATTACCAACGTGTGGAAAGATAATTTGTCAAACGACCATATTCCAAGATATTAGTATGTAGAGACTTTTTCAATTCAACTCCTAAAGTTTGACATTGATGTTTTAAAATCGGTTTATAACACATTATACTGTAGTTAAAAGCCTATATAATGGACATTTTAAGTGTTTACTGATGCACAGTATTTGTCAACTTCTCCTATGACCAAAAAGTGTCTTTTGAAATATGAAAATGGTACAAACTGAGAGTGTTTGGTTTTAATAGTGAAAGCTTAGATTATGTGAAGTAGAACAGTTTGTGGTCGTCGGTGAGGAGGAGTTTTAGAGGGAGGTTAGCCTCCAGCTGTCAATCAAAAATCACTGGCAGCCATGTCCGACTCCTGCAGGCCCACCTCCCCAAACCCCTGCAGGGTCAGAGGAGGAAGAAAAATACCTCCTGACTGTGAATCACAGAGTTGTCAGAGGTAGAAGTATCAACTTCTTTTCTTAAGTAGAAGTAGCACTAGAAAAAATCCAGCAAAGTGTACTTAAAGCACAAAAATACTTGCAGAGTGTTACATAAATCATATATGTTATAGGATTATTATCACTGATGCATTGATGCAAGCAGCATTTTAATATTGGCAAGGTGGAGCTCATTTTTTTTACTTAAGCACTGTATTTAAGTACAATTTTGAAGTAAAATACAGATCTGAAATGTAACTATTGTCAGATAAATGCAGTAGAGTGAAAAGTAATATTTGCCTTTGAAATGTAGTGGAAGTATAACTGAAGTAAAGTACAAGAACTTCAAAACAAAGGTAGAAAAACTTTCTCCTGGTCTGACAAAACTTATCTTGTGATTTAACCAACATTTTAGAAATCATGAGGTCATGACCCCAACACCCCCCCCAAACATGTTGACCCCTCTATTTTTATTTTATTTGGATTTTTAGTTAGTTAGTTAGTTTATTTGTTTGTTATCTATGTGTTTTTATATTTGTTAGTTAACTTAATTTAGTCAACTTTTTAATTTAAATTGAAACGCTGTAATTCTTTTCTTTTTTGTTTCAAAGCTTTTTTGACGCTACCTGATTTATAGATTCTGGTCCTTTATTTATTTTTATTTTGTTTTTAATTTGCTTAATTTCCCTTCTGGTCATCAGTAAAATACTTATTTACTTACTGGCCTAAAAGTAATTACATTTTAATATACTGAGTCTAAAAATGCTGTAATCGGCTTATAAAACACCAACTATGTGTATGTTTTACATTGTAAAATAGTTGCTGAAACCCTCCCTGAAAGGTCGTGACCTCAGTGATGATGGTGGCTGAAACAGGTCAAAACAGCCAGAATCAATGGATCAGTCCTGTTAGTGTGAAAGGTACAGTTTGGGGTCATAACGATGGGAGTGTTTCCTTTACGCTTGTTAACTAACAAAAGGGCTTTGTGGGGTTGAAGAGGTTAATAGCTGCAGGCCATCGTTAGCTCTCAGTCGGCCCTTTTTAAACAGAGTCTCCCAGCAGGATAATGACAACAGTTTCATTATCACTTAATCTGTTAATTATTTTCAACATTAATCACTTTTAACATTTATCTCCAGACATATTTATCAGCAGCCTTAAAATCATTAATACATAAAAATACATTCAGAAAAGCCAAAGTTCACACTTTCAAAAAAATAGAAATCAAAATAGTTATATTATTAGAGCTGCAACGATGAGCTGATTAATCAATTAGTCAATCGACAAAAGATTTATTGGCAACTATTTTGATAATTGAATAATTGTTTTAGAATTTTTTTTAAGCAAAAATGGCAAATATTTGCTGGTTTCAAAATGAATATGTGAGGATTTTATGGTTTTGTCTTCTGTGATGATAAACTGAATATTTTTGGGTTTTGGACTGTTGGTCGGACAAAATAAAACATTTGAAGACATCGACTTGGGCTGTGGGAAATTATAAAACGCATTTCTGAGATATTTTTTCTGATATTTTACAGACAAAATGACACATGTAAATGATTGCTAGTTGCAGAATATCGCTTCAACCAGTTCAACACAAAACCAACTGTAGTATCACACATACCAGTGTAGACCTGACTATAAAGTGCTCTGTGACCATGTAATGCTCCACTGATGCAACATTTAACTATTGCTATTTAAAATGATAATGAACAAATGAGTTTTTAAAACAGTTCAGTCTGAATTTTGGAACTTTAAACCATCAGCCAAAAGATAAACGCTCCTATAGAGAGAAGGATGTGAGATGGATCATTAATTATGGAGAATGACATTCTTTCCCCCCTGTGGCCTCCATACAAGTCTGCACAATACAAACAAGCTCAGACTTTAATTGTACTGACAGCTTACTGTACCGTGCTTCAATACCGAACCTGATTAAACTTAAATTGACGGGTAAAACATGTGTACAGCCTCTAGGTATTTATAATGGGAGTGTTGTGAATGATTAGTGGACTCGTGGTCACATATTGATTTTGGATCAAACACAGCCTCCTCATTTTATTTATAATGAGATGGAGGGTACAAAACCAATGCACAAACTGGGATCTGTCTCTATCTCTGTGTAGTAGAAGTTTCGTACGAGAATCTCAAGATATACGTAGCTCCAGGTGGAAGTAGCCAAGACGTCATCACTGCGGTGGCACCTCACTTGTAAACCTGCGTATAACACTGTCATGTTTTGAAAGGATTTCACTTTTTGAGCATTTTTGACGAGAAATCTCATGTTTCCTTCACGTTCTGACCGCAAAAGACGGAGCGTTCTGCCTACACGGGGCTGATGGTGACCCGCCGCTCTGCTGATCTCTGTTAGCTTGGCGCTAACGTTACGTTTCCTGTCTTAAATCCCACTTTCACACACTATCATCATGTGTTTTCAGTTTTTATGAAGAGATGTATTGCAAATGACAAGAAATCTCATGTTTCCTTCACATTCTGACCGCTAAAGACGGAGCGCTCTGCCTACACGGGGCTGATGGTGACCCGCTGCTCTGCTAATCTCTGCTAGCTTGGCGCTTACGTTTCCTGTCTGAAATCCCACTTTCACACACTATCATCATGTGTTTTCAGTTTTTAGGAGATGGTGCATTTCTATTAAGTACAAATGACAAGAAATCGTGGGGTTTGATGATGTAAATAAGAAGCTGACAAGAAATCCCCGCTGGGTTTAATGAGCACTTTAACATCCAGACTGCGGAGGTCTGGCAGAAGCTACGTTCATGTTATTTTGCCACAAAGTCTGTTTCACAATCAATTCCACATGAGAGTTTTTAGACTGAATTACTGACGCAGGAATGATGGCGACACTTTAAAGCAGCAACACATAAATCAGCCGCCGGGTTTCGTCCAAACGACAGATAGAGATCCAGGGAGCGTCTGCACTGGGTAGTTTAGGGTCAGTCCAGTGTGGTTGCAGGCGTGATGCTGTTGAGTTACCGAAGGCTAAAATCATTTTAGAGACTTTTTCAGCACCTTGTTGAATCCACGAAAAGATGCCAGTTTCCTGTCAACACACGCTGCGTCCAAAAACCACAAGATATGGATATATTCTGCTTCTGCGCCGCCACATTTGTTCTTCATTAAGACTGATTAACTCATTCCAGGTTTTTCACTTTCCTTCAGTAACGCATTTGTACTCAATCAATTTTATAGCCCGTGTCTGCAAGAGCTGATATTTCATTTCAGTTGGCTGCTTTCACATGGAACTGATTTCACAGATCACATAATATTGTAGACGCAGCGGGAGGGAATTTCTTTTGATCTGTATCTCTGTCTTTTAGACTGAAACCTAAACTCACTACGAGCACTTTAATATCATTAGAAGGTCTTCATACTTCCTTATTTCTCACAGTATTATAAGTTTAATTTAATGTTTCCCCTCCTGCTGCTCACCTGTTTGCCTCCTGTGTTGAAAGTGTTGCTTATGAGCAGACAGATTAAGGTAACCTTCTGATTTTAACGCAGAGGAATTTGACCTCTTTATCTGCACTGCAGCCTTTATCTTCATGTGATAATGACTTCTGCAAGAGCGCAGGTTTTTGACGTTTTTTGTCAGACAGCCAAAATAATTGTATATGTGCTGTCCACCACTCTTTTCTCTTGCACAGGCCCATGTGCACACACACACACACACACACACAAACAGCCTGACTCTGCAGAGTGTTTACTTTGCTGAATATGTATTTGCTGACTCACCTGAAACCGGACTTATATCATGATTTTTTTCTCTGATTTTTACATTTTATTTATTGATAGACTGCTTAACTATAAATCTGAGACCAAAATTAATATTTTAAAAATAACATAATATCACTGACTGTTGCAATAAATGTTGTGAATGTATAGAAACCTGCAGGTAATGTGCTGCTGGAAGGTTTTCTAACCTCACCTGAGATTCTGTCCTTCTGTCAGTTTGTGGATTTGGGCGACAGCGATGCTCAAACCTCTTTAAATCATCTCAAAAACTTCTATTTGTATTATTTTTCATTCAGCTCCTGGCTAGATCTTTCACTATGACATCAGAGCTCACCTGATAGGCTGCAGCTCACCTGTCTGTGTGTCTAAGTGACATCACAGCTCACCTGTTTCCTGTTTGTGTGTCTCTGTGACATCAAAGCTCACCTGATAGGTTGAAGCTCACCTGTCTGTGTGTCTAAGTGACATCAGAGCTCACCTGAGAGGCTGCAGCTCACCTGTTTGTGTGTCTCTGTGACATCAGAGCTCACCTGATAGGCTGCAGCTCACCTGTCTGTGTGTCTCTGTGCTGCTCAGGCTGCTGCTGACAGGATTTTCAGAATAAAATGATGTCTGACAGTCACAAACAGATCAGTTGGACAAGCTACGGCTAATTTATCTTATAAATAATGTTCATGTCTTAATGACACATATGTAATAATAACTCTGCTCTTGATCCATTCATGGAAAAGGGGAGAGATGGCATTAAATAGTAAATATTTATCCCACTAATTTCAAAGATTAATGTGTGAATTGATCACAGAACATAAGCTTTATTTATACAACACTTTTTAAAATACACTGCTTCACAAAAATGCACAAAAAACATAAATAAATAAAGCAAAATCAATTACAATATAAAACACAGCACAATGAGAAAGAGACCAAAGTAGAACGAAGAAAAACATACAACACAGCACAACACGTCACAATGAGAATCAGACTCAGCAAATCTGACAGATTGGGGAAGATGATTCCAGAAGTTTGGGGTTAAAACTGCAAAGCTGCGGTCACTTTTTGTTTTGCAGTTGGATAAAAGGTTGAGATTTGAGGAACAAAGTGGTTGACGAGTGGAAAGAGGAAGATAAGAAGTGTAACTGGGGGCAAGATCATACAGGGCCTTGTATGTTATTAACAGGATCTTGTAGTTTATTCTGTATTTTACGGGGAGCCAGTGGAAGGATGTAAGAACAGGGGTGATATGTGACCTGCGGCTACTTCCAGCTACATTTTGAACCAACTGTAAGTGATTTAAAGCATCTTGACTGAGGCACATGTAGAGGGAATTACACTAATCTAGACGGGAGAAAATGAAAGTGTCCGTCATCAGATACATAGTCAAAAACATCACAACACTTCCATAGAGACTGTATGAACACACACGTGTCCAATCAGAAAACCACAGAAACTAGTTCAACTGATGAGTGAAACACGTTGAGCAAAACCAAAACACACATCAACATCCAGGTTAGTAAGTGAAGAAAACATAGTGAAGATTAGGAAAAGGACAGAAACAAGATAAAGAAAATATTTGGGATAGAAATCCCCCTAAATCCACATCACTTTATAGATACTAGTTATGAATGCATGCACAGGAACATTCTTAGAATTATTTTGTATACGACACGACTCACAATATTACAAAAAATGGCTGAATGAAGAGCCCCCTAATATCCTAATGTGGTATGAAAAACTTATGGCCATTTTGCCATTGGAAAGACTATCAAATGTGTGAAGAGGCACTCTTGAGGAGTTTGTAAGGGACTGGTCACCAATATACTTGAAAGAGGAATGGTCAAGAGTTAAAAGTATTGGGGTAACGAATATAACAGTTTAAGTACATACAAACAGCATTTTATAAATGCACCAGGTTGCTGCTGATTTTTTTATTTTTTTTCTTTCTGTATTTGTGTTTGCTCGTGTCGTGGTTTTTGGTATGTCTTGTCTTAATTGTAGGTATTCGTAAAGTATTATGTTGTTGAAAATTAATTGAAAAAAAAGAAAAAGGACAGAAAATGACAGTTATTCATAAATCTCGCAATGTTATCATACATAAAATATTATAGCAACAACCATATTCCACATCTCAAACTATTCAAACATCAAACATTCGTCTTTTAAATATTCTGTGTTTTAATACTAGTGAAAATAATCTGTTATTCTACTTTAAATTTAAACCGAGGCCTAAAAAACTTTCAGAATCTTGACTTTCAGTTTGCATTTGAATTGAAACTTGATTTGAAAGGTTTTAACAAAAACATCTCTGCATGGTCTTAGTGTTTCCGTCCCATTTGTGTTTTATTTCATGTCTTTATATTAGGGGGGTGTTTTACAACTTTATTGCTGTTCTTAAAAAGAAGTTTCTTCAAGGAAATCACAGGGGTCTTTACGCAGAGCCCCAAACCAGCAGCTGTGGGGTTTCTCCTCCCAGTGAAGTGGACTGTAATGTAAATGCAGTGCTACAAACGCCCTCCAGACATCTATCAAAGTCTTTGGGTGTGTTTAAGTGTTGATTAGGATCCTTTAGAAACTCTGTTTGTGGTGTTGTAATCTGTAAAGAGACTGATAGGGCAGGTCAGTCGCCCTAAAGCGTTGCCTTTAAGATCTGATGTTTTGTGTCACTGATGAGATTTCAATGTGGGAAATAAGTGAAGGTTGAGAGCAGGATGATGATGATGTTTTTAGGCTCATTTCACACTTTTCTTTTTGGTGCATGTGTCAGTATGTTCATACATGTAACAGTCTGCAATCTAGGATTTAAGAGCTAGATGGAGCTAGACGCGTGTGTTCATGGTGTCTGCAGCAGCACCGTTCAATCTGTTTCTCTAACAGAGAGTTTACTAATCGAGATCATCAGTGGAGGATAAGATCATGGAGAAGAGAAGATCTCAAACAGTAAACACACATGTCTCTTGTTAAAGACAAGAGAGAAAAATACCATGACAGCCTCTCACATAGCTGAGATGATACTGATGATATCAGAGGGATGTTTTCCCCTCTGGTCCCATAAAAACAACTCAGATAAAAGTTTATATTCTTATTTCTCAACATATATTTACTTTCATACATTCTGACACCGCTAGAAAGTACATTTAATCAAGGACTGTACTTAAATCCAGTTTTGAGGTACTTGAGAATTGCTGCAGTTGCTTTGAAGATCAAGCTTTTACATACAAGACATATAATCATCTTTAAAAATGATGCATAGATCAGTGATTCCCAACCAGGGGAATACTTCAGTAGTTGTCAATACATGGAAAGATTGTGGAGTAGCTCAAGTGATTTGAAAAAAATAAAAATTTTAATTTGATTTAAAAAAATATATCCAAATATCTGCGTTAAGGAGGAAAACAATCATCCACATAGGGTTACACAATAACCAGTGAGCTTACCAGCTGCAACAGTCAGACTGTTCACACCTCCAATCAAGTCAGTTAAGTTATATAAGTATATATTATGTTATATTAGTATTATATGTTACATCACCTTCAAGCCATTCAGTGTGTGTGAAATCTAATTAGTGAGCCAGCTGAGAAATTGAAATAGTTCACGAAAAGTAGTGAATATATGGTTTAAATAATTCAAGCTAAGAGAGGATATACTTTTGACTGATGCTGTATAAATATATATATACTAGGGATGTGCAGAGAGTCCAGTATTTGTATTTGTATCTGTATTTGTTGAGGCAGCAAAATTATTTGTATTTGTATTCGAATAAAAGTGCAAAGAGGCTTAAAAATCCTGTTTTTGCTTTTATTACGCTTTTAATTTTAGAAAATTTAAGTGTTACAATAAGTGTTCATGAATAAACTACCTTACGAAGGAGGTCCCCAAACTGGGTCTCAAAGTGGAGTCTCTCCAATCATAGACGACTGCGCTGACTACTGAGATAAAACTTTGCTCTTCACCTCTTTGCAGACAGACCTCTATCTAACTAAAAAAAAAACACTATTTGTGCTTTGCCGAATAATGTATTCATGTAATGTAATTTTGTATTCATTACTTCACTTATATATATACATATACATACATATCTATGGCTACATCTACCAGAACCATTACTTCTGCACATATTTTGCACAACTTTCCTATTTTTACAACCCACCAGTCAGGTCATGTAGCCTAGTATTGTAATGTGTATAATGTATATAATGTGTATAATGTATATAGAGTGATTCCATTTACTTGACTGTTTATTTGTTTGTGTTTATTAGTCCTTGTTCTTATCTGTTACCTTGTTTTCTGCACTGCTGTAACATTTCCCCACTGGGGATCAACTAAGTCCTATCTTATCTTACTGAGGTCATAGGTAACATAGAGTCTATATCTGTTTATCAGTGCAGATAGTTTTGTTTTTATGTGTCAAGGTTTTGGGGATATCTGTAACTGAGATTTCTGCTTTCATCCCAAGGAGATTGTTGAAATTCTTAAAGGTCGTTTTTTCAATGCCGTGAGCACCACAAATGTGTTGCGTTGACCTTGTGCAGCCTTCCTGTTTCTTCATTTGTTCCATTTCCTGATTCGTCTCTTCTCTAATCTGTTTGTAAACTTCCAGTCGCTATTTCTCACTGTAGTGAACACAAGACAAAAGTTTGGTCCTGATGGATGATTTTTGCTTGCATCTATCCATCTGTTTTCCGTCACTTAACCAGGACCGGGTCACAGTGGCAGCACACTGAATAAGGTAACTCAGACATCTTTCCCCTCACTGACGTCCTCTAGCTCCTCCTGGAGGATCCTGAGATGTTCTCAGGCCAGAGGAGCTCTGTAATCCCTCCAGCATGATGTGACTGGAACATCTCCAAAGGGAGGCGTCCAGGCGTCCAAACCACCACAGCTGGCTCCTTTTAGGGATGTGCAGAGAGCCCAGTATTTGTATTTGTATCTGTTGAGGCAGCAAAATTATTTGTATTTGTATTTGTATTTGAATAAAAGTGGAAAGAGGTTTAAAAATCCTGTTTTTGTTTTTATTACGCTTTTAATTTTAGAAAATTAAAGTGTTACAATAAGTGTTCATGAAGTGTTCCCTTGGGAGCGCTTCATTTGTGTCTTTAGTTCAGCTTTATCTCTGGGGAACACCCCCGACTCCGGGACTGATGTCCAAATTAGGAAATGTGCGTCATGTAGCAGGTGGATGTGACTCCCTTCGTTGAGACCTGCTGATAGACGTCACAGCGGAGCAGAGGAGAGACACTGAGATAGCGATGTAACCGACCTGTGTGCTGGTATTTAACATGATTTTTTTTTCTTCCTGAAAACAAATAATTTTAAAATATTTGTATGAAACAAATATTTGTACAAAACCCACTATTTGTGCTTTGCCGAATAACATATTCGGGCACACCCCTAGCTCCTTTCAATACAAAGGAGCTTCTCCGAGCTTCCTCCTGATATCTGAGCTTGTCTTTGAGGCTGAGTCCAGACACCCTACAGAGGAAACTTAGGACGCTTTATCCACAGTCTCTTTCTTTTGGTCACTCCCCAAAGCTCGTGACCGTAGGTGAGGGTTGGAATGTAAGGACTGGTAAATATCCAACCATGTAATAAATAATGTATATTTTATTCATATGATTTTGAATAGTATGCTTGTTACACAATAATAAGCCCAAGTCATGGTAAAATGTTTTGAACAGTCACATTCAGACAACTTCAGTTCTGATATCATATTGTTAGAAACACATATTAAAAACAGAAATACAGACACATTGCGAGCAGTCACCATGACTTTTATAACAGTAACATGAGCAGCTGATCCCAGTGTTGTGTGGGAGAAATGATCCACTTAGTGCCATTGTGGTAATAAGAGGTTTAGAAGGAAGTCTCTCATTTTCTTCCAGCTCTGTCAGTCTGTAATCCTGTTTGTTATATTGTATAAAAGTGATGAGTTTTGTTGAAATGCAGGCACAAGCAGCAAATGTCCACCCACACAGTGCGACACTATATCCCCACTTCCAGTGTAAACAAGAAGTTAAAAGACAAAACAGCAGTACAGCAAGTACAACAAAGTTCCTTGTTGCTGAAACACATGAGATCAATAGAGTTGTGAAGTGGAAGGAGGCGTGTTTTTCCCAAGCGGCAACCTCCGGGGCTGAAAAATGAAGCCAATGCGGAAGTGCCAAAAACTGCAGTTCTTTGAATGGCTACTTGAGGCTCCAAAAGCGAGTCAATCCCCATAGACCCTCATGTTAAAATACCAACTTTACAGCAGAAATAAACATGTTTACACCCTGGTACAAAGAACAGTTTTGGTCTCTGTCGCTAATTTCCTCTTTCATGACAACTGTACGGGGGGTAAATTATTTTATAACTCACCCGTTTAAATTTTATTAAGCGGTAAAGTTATGCATAATGAAGGACATGGCTGCTTTGAGTGACAGGTCCGCCAGCCGCTAGGTGGCTTGTTTCAGCCATTCGGCCCGCCTCTTTGCCCATTTTTGATTGGCTGGGAGTTAGGCAGAGTCATGCACTGCCAAAATGGCGACGGCCTGAGCGACTCACTTTGAGCCTCAAAACCGCTCTTCAGAAACCAACAGGTGACGTCACGGTGACTACGTCCATATTTTTATACAGTCTATGGTTTTTCCACATTCTGTATCATCATCCTCAATGTTTTTTAACATAGAAACTTATTTCACAGACAATTGAACAAGGCTGTAAGTTCATGCTGAGGCTACCAGTTTTAATTGTTGAAAATCTGTTTCTGAAAAATCATGTTTTTTTTCCAGCAGTTTTTGCGGACGATTCAAAATACTACAATACCCATGAGCCTCAGCCAGTCAGAGTCAATTCAAAATGCTTTATCGATGCAGTTATGAACAAAACACAAGATCATAGTTGATGAATTCATCCAAAATTAACTCAGAATTGTTTGCAGCACATGTAACAGCATTTAAGCTTGGTGATTGGATGTTTCATAGCATAATGCATCATGGGAGTCGTAGTTAATTTCTACCCTGAACTGTTTATGTCCGCAGGCTTGTAAATTTGACTTATTAAGGTCCAGATATTGTCTGATGCAGTTATTTATCTTTTGTACTTTTGATCCAGGAGAATTTCATGCCCATCCGAGTCACAGGAGAACTCCGACCACTGTATGAGTCGCCTAAACTCGTCCAAATGGGTGCTCAAAATGCTCTTCCCATCTCACAACTCTATTTTTGGCGTGGCAGCAAAAATCTTGCAGAATGAAAGCTAAAAACCTGCACATATACAGTAAAATAAAAACAATATGCATGCATACATACCACTAGAGGTAGGTGAGAAAACATGTTTGGTTTTTTTTCAATTTGGGTGAACTGAACCTTGAAAAAAGCCACCAACTACTACTGCACAAACTGTTCTGTAATGGAAACAGCACTGAACTATTTAATGAAAAGATGTCTTCATAAATCATAGACATCATAATATTTGGTCCTCACACACTCACACAACAGTAAACAGTCAAGCAGTTACACAGTCCAGTAAAACTGTACGTGGACATTCATCGCTTTGTTTTGAGCAGCTGTTGTCTGCAAGGCTGAAATAGCGTCATTCCTCCCCGCTGACGCATCTCCTCCCCTGATCTACAGCTTGTAAACAGAGATGCATTTGATAACACGAGTACTCGAGTAAAAATACTAATACCACAATGTAAAAATACTCCATTACAAGTAAAACTCCTGGATTTTAGATCCTCATTAGTACGGGAGTATTATCAGCTAAATTTACTCAAAGTATTAAAAGTAAATGTTTTGCAGTAAAATGTCCCGTCTGACTGATATAATATTATATATGACATCATTAGATTATTAATAGTGAAGTATCAGTGTTAGAGCAGCATGTTACTGTTGTAGCTGCTGGAGGTGGAGCTAGTTTACACTACTTTATATACAGTTAGCTAGTTTAGTCCACTGGTTCCCAACCTAGGGGTCGGGGCCCCTCCAAAGGGTCACCAGATAAATCTGAGGGGTCGTGAGATGATTAATGGGAGAGGAAAGAAGAAAAAACAAAGTTCCGATACACAAATCTGTTTTCAGTTTTTGGACTTTTTCTCTAATCTTTTATTTTTGCTGAAATATTGGATCGTTTGAACATTTATTGAAATGAAAGCATGTGAGAAGTTTAGAGGGAAAAATCACTATTTGGTGGAGCTGTTAACAACTCATAGACATGTGAAATGTGACAAGGAGACACAACAGAGCTCACAAGACAAAAAGGTTGGAAACCACTGGCTTAAAGGATAAGGCTGGCAATTTTCTATATCTTTCTTCAATAAATCTCATGTTTGGATCCAAACCAACAATGAACTGATCTACTAACAAGTATTGTGTGCGTATCAAAGCCTGATGTATCTTATTCCTCCGTTGTTGTCCAAAAACTATTAAAAACACGTCAGTGAGCCACATCGCTGCACTGGGTGACATGTTCCTTCATCATGAAGAGTTTGGTCAAGTTAGTTTGTTTAGAAACGGCTCCAAAGACTTATAACAGTGATCACATTTTCAGTCTCCAGAGAGTAGTTCTGTGAGTGTACTAGAGTGTACTACATTGTACATTTCTCAAAGAATTTCAGTACAAAGTCAAGAGGTTGTGATATGTAGCACAACAAGCTAGTGAAGCTGTAAACAGAACTGTGTTCCTGCACATGCTCAGTGATGTCTGTCTTACACAAAACTATTCTTTGGAGACTGAAAATATGATCACTGTTATTAGTCTTTGGAGTTGTTTCTAAACAAACTAACGTGACCAAACTCTTCATACTGAAGGAAGATGTCACCCAGTGCAGCCATTGTTGGTTTGGCTCCAAACATGACATTTGTTGACAATAAGAAAAATATAGAAAATCACCGGCTTCATCCTTTAAACTTTAATTATCTTTTGTATTTTGTGAGTTCATTATGTTATTTCATGTAAAATTTTAATCTGAAAAGTAACTTGTAACTAAAGCTGTCAAATAAATGTAGTGGAGTGGAAGTTTAAAGTAGCATAAAATAGAAATACTCCAAACTGTACTTAAGTATAGTACTTGAGTAAATCACTCGCTGTGGTGAAGCTTCTCATGTTTTCTTGTTCACTTCTTTCCTCTAACACATCATAAATCCTTCTATATGTGTCTTTTTTCCTCTGCCCCGTCCTCTATATTTAGTCGGCCTGTGACCTGGCTGCTGCAGACTGAACCCTGCTCTACACATTGTCAAAACAAGGGGCTAATCCTGTCCAACAGGTGCTAGCTCTCCCCACACACACACACACACACACACACACACACACTGTCTGTCTGCCTCTCAACACAAACACAGCATCGCTATGAACTCAACTTGACGTGACACTGTTGCCAAGGGAAGCGCAGGGTCACGTTTTCCAAAACTCGCCCGAGAATGCCGGGGGTCAAGTGTCGGCGCCGCACACATGCTGAGTGATGAAGCAAACCAGTGTGAGTTGCACTGCCGTGTTTCCACTGCCGCTATCGGGCGTCTGAGGTTCACGTCTACTTTATGTTTTCAAGACATCTCCTCAAGACATCCACTGACGCTCCAGGCATATTAATGCACTTGGCTAGCTGGTTGAAACACAATAACATAGCTAAATAAATGCACTTGGCCTGTACAACAGTAGATGACGTTAACGCCAGGTTGGAGCCACTGCTCGTCATACATCAGGACTTTGTTTCCACACTGAGTGACTCATGATGGTGTTCGCTCTAATGTGAGGGACTGTTCGGGCTCCTGGTGAACGTCTCTGAGCCGGGGTTGTTGGATGTGACCTCCACATGAGGTCGGCTGTGAGTGCCGCAGGATGGCAGCTCTGCCCTCTTTTTCTCCACCGCTGCAGAGTTGACGGCAGTGGAAACAACAGTCTCCATCCGACTGGCTCGATATATGCTCACCTGGAAATAGAGACGGTTAAGTTATTGGTAGATTCATGAAATCAGTGAAATTCTGCTGCACAAATCAGTATTTTTATATTAACAATGAATCAAATGACAACATGTAATGTGAAAGGAGTCACTCATAGTGATGAACCTGCAGAATTATCACCAACTCTGCCGTTCTCTGTTTTAGCCTCTTTCAGCCCTTTGTTTTGGTTTTACAGCCCACTTCTTTACTATTTTTATTCACTCTCACTGTTGTTTCCAGCAGAAACGGCAGTTTTTTCTGAGTGAAAAAGCTCTAAAAAGCCACTGTTCACTACCTGCTCAGCACCAAACGGCAAACAGACACAGTTAGCTGTAGGCTAGCTGGTGAACATAGCGGAGCATTTAGCAGCTAAAGAGCCAGATATTTCCCTCAGGAGTTGGTAGAGAGCAAAAACAGAGCTAAAAGAGAGTGAATATTGAACTTACATTCACCAGGTGGACAGAAACACGACTCCAAATGAATGTTGCTCCGTAACTGCTGGATGTGGAAATAAGCAACTGTTTGCTAGCAAGTTCAACATATCAACTTAAAAGATGATAATCTTTGGTGGGATGGTGGGGGTGAAAAAGAGCTTTCTCAAGGTATGTTCAGACAGAAAGCAAAGCAAATTTACGCCTTGCATCATTCTCACGACTGACCACTGGACTATTTGCCCCAAACAGCCAGTGTACCAACTGACAGACGTTAGCTGTTAGCTTGCTAGCAACAGACGCACCAACCATGTCT